>NC_045596.1:194433151-195088707 GCF_009762305.2 Zalophus californianus
CCCACAGTGAATGTCATTCTCAATGGGGAAAAACTGAGAGCTTTCCCACTAAGGTCAGGAACACGGCAGGGATGTCCACTATCACCATTGCTATTCAACATAGTATTAGAAGTCCTAGCCACAGCAATCAGATAACAAAAAGAAATCAAATGCATCAGAATTGGCTAAGAAGAAGTCAAACTCTCACTGTTTGCAGATGATATGATACTTTATGTGGAAAACCCAAGAGACTCCACCCCAAAACTGCTAGAACTCATACAGGAATTCAGTAAAATGGCAGGAGATAAAATCAATGCCCAGAAATCAGTGGCATTCCTATACACCAACAAGACAGAAGAAAGAGAAATGAAGGAGTCAATCCCATTTACAGTCGCACCCAAAACCATAAGATACTTAGGAATAAATCTAACCAAAGAGGCAAAGGATCTGTACTCAGAAAACTATAAAATACTCATGAAAGAAATTGAGGAAGACACAAAGAAATGGAAAAATGTTCCATGCTCATGGATTAGAAGAACAAATATTGTGAAGATGCCAATGCTACCTAGAGAAATCTACACATTCAATGCAATCCCTACCAAAATACCATCCACTTTTTTCAAAGAAATGGAACAAATAATCCTAAAATTTGTATGGAACCAGGAAAGACCCTGAATAGCCAGAGGAATGTTGAAAAAGCAAAGCAAAGCTGGCGGCATCCCAATTCTGGACTTCAAGCTCTATTACAAAGCTGTCATCATCAAGACAGTATGGTACTGGCATAAAAACAGACACACAGATCAATGGAACAGAATCAAAAGCCCAGAAATGGGCCCTCAACTCTATGGTCAACTAATCTTTGACAAAGCAGGAAAGAATGTCCAATGGAAAAAAGACAGTCTCTTCAACAAATGGTGTTGGGAAAATTGGACAGCCACATGCAGAAGAATGAAACTGAACAATTTCCTTACACGACAGACAAAAATAGACTCAAAATGGTTGAAAGATCTCAATGTGAGACAGGAGCCCATCAACATCCTAAAGTTGAACACAGGCAGCACCCTCTTCGACCTCAGCCACAGCAACTTCTTCCTAGAAACTTCGCCAAAGGCAACGGAAGCAAGGGCAAAAAGGAACTATTGGGACTTCATCAAGATAAAAAGCTTTTGCACAGCAAAAGGAACAGTCAACAAAAGTAGAAGACAACCGACAGAATGGGAGAAGATATTTGAGAATGACATATCAGATAAAGGGCTAGTATCCAAAATCTATAAAGAAGTTTTGAAACTCAACACCCGATGAACAAATGATCTAATCAAGAAATGGGCAGAAGACATGAACAGACATTTTTCCAAAGAAGACATCCAAATGGCCAACAGACACATGAAAAAGTGCTCAACATCACTCAGCATCAGGGAAATCCAAATCAAAACCTCAATGAGATATCACCTCACACTAGTCAGAATGGCTAAAATTAACAAGTCAGGAAACGACAGATGTTGGCGGGGATGCGGAGAAAGGGCAACCCTCCTACACTGTTGGTGGGAATGCAAGCTGGTGCAGCCACTCTGGAAAACAGTATGGAGGTTCCTCAAAAAGTTGAAAATAGAGCTACCATATGACCCAGCAATTGCACTACTGGGTATTTACCCCAAAGATACAAATGTAGGGATCCGAAGGGGTACGTGCACCCCGATGTTTATAGCAGCAATGTCCACAATAGCCAAACTGTGGAAAGAGCCAAGATTGTCCATCAATAGATGAATGGATAAAGAAGACGTGATATATATATATATATATATATACATACACACACACACACACACACACACACACACATAATGGAATATTATGCAGCCATCAAAAGGAATGAAATCTTATCATTTGCAGCGACGTGGATGGAACTGGAGGGTATTATGTTGAGTGAAATAAGTCAATCAGAGAGAGACATGTATCATAAGATCTCACTGATATGAGGAATTCTTAATCTCAGGAAATAAACTGAGGGTTGCTGGAGTGGTGGGGGGTGGGAGGGATGGGGTGGCTGGGTGATAGACACTGGGGAGGGTATGTGCTATGGTGAGTGCTGTGAATTGTGTAAGACTGTTGAATCACAGACCTGTACCTCTGAAACAAATACATTATATGTTAAAAAGAAGAAGATAGCAGGAGGTGAAGAATGAAGGGGGGAAATTGGAGGGGGAGATGAACCATGAGAGACTATGGACTCTGAAAAAGAAAGTGAGGGTTCTCGATGGTAGAGGGGTGGAGATGGGTTAGCCTGGTGATGGGTATTAAAGAGGGCACATACTCCATGGAGCACTGGGTGTTATACGCAAACAATAAATCATGGAACATACATCAAAAACTAATGATGTAATGTATGGTGATCAACATAACATAAAAACAATACAAGAACATTAATTCAAAGGGATACATGCACCCCTATGTTTATAGCAGTATTATTACAATAGCTAAGATATGGAAGCAGCCCAAGGGTCCATTGATTTATGAATGGATAAAGAAGATGTGGTGTGTGTGTGTCTGTGTGTGTGTGTGTGTGTGTGTGTGTATAGGAATATTTCTCAGCCATAAACAAGCATGAAATCTTATCATTTGCAATGACATGGATGGAGTTAGAGAGTAAAATGCTAAGTGAAATCAGTCAGAGAAAGACAAATACCATATGATTTCACTCATATGTGGAATTTAAGAAACAAAAGAAATGAGTAAAGGGAAAAAAAGAAAGAGAGAGGGAGGGAAAGCGAGAAACAGTCTCTTAACCATAGAGAGCAAACTGTTTCAGAGGGGAGGTGGGTGGGAGGGATGGTGAAATAGGTGATGGGATTAAGGAGTGCACTTGTTTATGTGATGAGCACCAGGTGATTAAAAGAAAAACTGAAAAAAATTCACATAGGTTCTATCTTTAAAATTAAATCATCAGATGTAATATGTATAAAACATTATCAATATGCTCTTTACTCTATCAAACATATGGCACAGAGTGTGGATACTAGTAGCACCCAACAAATAGTTGCTAAGTTGATAAAGGGAATAATATACTGAGAAGACAATATTAAAAAATTTCAGGAGTTATTGCCTGTTTTTTATTTGCTTTAAGGCTATAAGGGATGATGAGATGGATATGTTGGTTAGTTTGATTGCAGTAATCATTTCACTATGTGTGTGTATATTAACTCACCATGATATATATCCTCAATATATATAATTTTTATTAAAATAATAATAACAGGGTGCCTGGGTGGCTCAGTCGGTTAAGCGACTGCCTTCAGCTCAGGTCATGATCCTGGAGTCCCAGGATCGAGGCCCACGTCGGGCTCCCTGCTCAGCAGGGAGTCTGCTTCTCCCTCTGACCCTTCTCCCTCTCATGTGCTCTCTCTTTCTCTCTCAAATAAATAAATAAATAAAAATCTTTAAAAAAAATAATAATAACAATGATAAAACAACTGAGAAAAAAAGAATGAACAATATCATTTAAGAGTTGGCAAGTGAAAAATAGGATATTTGTTCTTTAATGTCAGAAACAAACGGGACATACAGAATTTAAATTATAGTTTGAGACTTTGTAAATGAATGGTTGCCTCAAACTATGGAACGTCACAAATGGTATTAAGATATTATAAATATGTAGAGTCACATACAACAGCAACAATGTACAGGAACCAGAAACATTTTAAAGGAACTTACTTTTAATCATAATTTCTAAGATCACTATTATTAAGTGGCAGTAACAATAGAAGTGCAATTGAAACAATAATAAAACTGTTAATAAATAATGGCAACCCTGTGATGAGAAGCAAAAATAAAGTCCCCTTTCATATCCTACAGGCTTTCATTTAGTTTTATTAAATTATTACAAAAATGACAAAAACATCTTTTTCAATTTAGTTATATTTTGACACTGGTAGCATTTGTATAATTTGTTTTTATATGTAAGATTTTAGGAAAGTATCATTTTTAAATTTTGTGATTACTGTAGAAGATAGGAACCATTATCTATTCTAAGCTCTAAGACACTTATCATGCATTCAATCATGTATTCATTCATTCAAGGCACACATTAATACATATATGTACTTACTTTGTGAGACATTGGTTAAACAACCATAAATAAAGTAACTACAGACCCTGGTCTCAGCTGACAATTATGTAGGGAAGACAGGCATAAACAAATCCAATAAATAAAATCTGATAAATAAAATGTGATACAGAGGAGCGCAGGTGTTATAAGAACAGATAGTGGGAGTGGGGGTCCTATTTTATTTATTTAGTTATTTTATTTATTTATTTATTTATTTATTTATTTATTTATTTATTTGACAGAGAGAGAGGTAGCAAGAGCAGGAACACAAGCAGGGGGAGTGGGAGAGGGAGAAGCGGGCTTCCTGCTGAGCAAGGAGCCCAATGCGGGACTCGATCCCAGGACCCTGGGATCATAACCTGAGCCGAAGGCAGACGCTTAATGACTGAGCCACCCAGGCACCCCCTAATCTATTTTAAGACTTAGGGAAGACCATTCTGTTTATGTGACAGTTAGATTGACTTGGAGGGTGAGTAGAAGTTATTGTCTGAAGAGGAAAAGAAAGTGAAAAGATACATGTTTCAGGTAGAGGTGGTTGATTTTTTATTTTGTGCCAAACGAGCAAAATGCTTACCAAATCCACAAGGAGTGCATATGCTAAAAAGGGAAACATGAAAACAGATTAAGAAAGGCAAGCACAACCAGAGAACTAAAGTATACTAGCTTTTGCTAGATTTCTGAATTGTAAGGGGAGAGAGATGGCAGAAAAGGCTGAAGAAATACACAGTGGGTTGTTGTTTTGTTTGTTTGTTTTTGTTTTTTGACGTTAGAAGATTTTGAAAGCCATATTGGGGGATTTGGACTTTAACATGGGGACAATGGATGGATAACCATGCAAGGTTTCTGCATGGAATGACAACATTTGAGAGTACACAGATTGGCTTCATGGAGAGTAAGACTCGGGGCAGAGAGACCAATTCAAATGAGGGGGAAGAAGTCAAAGTGAGAAATGAAGGATGGAAAGGAGTTGACATATTGAACAACTACTTGAATGAAGTAGTAATGGACTTGGTCATTGATACATGGAAATCAGTAAGAGGGAGATATGAAGGATAAATTCCATATCTTGTGTCTTGGGACACTTAGTTAATTGTGTTACCTTTAATGACATGAGTAACACTGGCAGTAAAATATGTTTCACAGAAAGTATGTTTATATTATGATGTGATGAAAATATTTTAGGAAATTTTTGATTGTATTGAAGACAGGGTGGTAATTATAGAAAGTGATGTCAGCAAACTTCATTTTTTTTTAAGAGAGGCAAGACTGGGGTTTGTTTGAATATTTTTGGGAAAAAGTAAAGTACAGAGATGTTTAAAGAGCAAAGGAAAAGAATATAATTCAAGACTAGAGGTAAAAGCTTAGTTTATTTCTTTCTTTAATTTTTTAATTTGTTAAGAAGATTTATTTATTTATTTTAGGGAGAGGGAGAGCACAGGCAGGAGGGGCAGAGGGAGAGGGAGAGAGACTCTCAAGCAGACGCTGTGCTGAACACGGAGCCCTGAACACGGGCTCCATCTCATGACCCTGTGATCAGGACCCGAGCTGAAACCAAGAGTTGGACGCTCAACCAGTTGCACCACCCAGGTGCCCCTCTTTCTTTATTTTAAAACAAAGTCAAGGGATTTAGGCACTTCCCTCCTGAAGTTTTTGTTTTCTTTATGAAGTAGAAGAAATATCATCTCTCATGAGGGTGAGAGAGCAAGAGAGAAAGAAAAGAAGGAAATTTTAAGAGAGAATAAATTGCATAACAGGGTAGTAGAGAACCAGAAGTATAATGTACTAGGAAAATATCATAAAACTGTAAGACCACATTGAGTTCCCAGTTGAGCATGACGCCCACGAATATTATAGTGGTATCAGTCTTTGTAGTATTATTATGTGGTTTAGTCTCGTAATCCTCAGAAGCTGGGAACAGGAGTGGGTTAAGAGTCAGATGAGTGCATCTACAGTTGGAACGTGATTGGGAAAATGAAACAAAGAGACCTTTCTCAAGGGCATTTAAGCTACCCATCATGGGGGTTTGGAGTTCTTGGTTATTCATTCTTATTCAGAGAGACGGTGAATTCAATCAGGAGTAGACTGATAGGGAGGGAGTCAATGGCCTGTTGTATTGAAATGCTTTAAGAAATGGGTTCACTGAGAATGATAAAGCAAGTGATATTTAAGGACTGAAAATTCATGATCAGATAAGAGGAAGTCTGAAATTTTATTTCACAGGTGGTACATTTCCAAATGATAAGATATTCAGGAGGTATCCATGAAAGTGGCTAGAGTGGATTATATATACAGTAATGGACAAATGGCAAAGAAAGCAAGATGTTGGATGAATTGCCTTCATACATCTTGACATCACTCAGATTTATGGCAGGGCTGGCGGGAGAGGGAGATTCTGAACCAAGAGTTACCATTTTCATTACCATAGGGGAGGGAATGGATGTGGGTAGAGCACAGAGACAAACAATAATCAGGAAACAGAAACCATGCAGAAACAGCCATTTTTATTTATTTATTTTTAAAGATTTTATTTATTTATTTGACAGAGAGAGCACAAGCAGGAGGAGTGGCAGGGAGAGGGAGAGGGAGAAGCAGGCTCTCCACTGCGCATGGAGCCTGACTCAGGGCTCAATCCCAGGACTCCGAGGTCATGACCTGAGCTGAAGGCAGAGGCTTAACCAACTGAGCCACCCAGATGCCCCGGAACAGCCATTTTTATGAGTGGGTACTTGATCATCTAAACAGTAGCATGACACACACTGATCCCACCTAGCATTTGTTGGGGGAGAGGAGGACATAGATGGTGGGACATAACATCTTCCTCTTGATGGTGGAGCAGCAGAAGAGAAGCTATATTTCAATTAAGGCCAAGAGGTGTTGCAAATGTTTACAGAAAAGGACAGTTTCTTAATGATGGCCGGTAGTTATAGATGGCAGAATGGAAAGGAAAAGCGAATTGAAAACCTGGGTCAGGAAACAGTGCTGCATTCCTCCAGTGTTACAAATCTGGTTCTTCTTTTACAATCTGAAGAGAGATCACTGGTTTCTAAATTTGCCAGTTTAACTAAATCCAGAACTTGATACTTTGTGAGGATCTGGCTACTTTAGATGATTTTAATCTCTGTTTGAGCAAGCTTCCCCTATTATTCTCCGACTGAGCCACACAGTTGCCTCTGTACTTTTTAAAATATTTTGTTTTAGGAATCATTTCCTACTTGTAAGATTACAAAATTAATTTCTTCTAGAAAATGTTTTGCAGTTTTGCCTTTCACATTTAGGCCTTGAGTAGACTTAAATCTGCCAGTTCAATTCGTTTTTTGGTTTGTTTTTTTTTTTATGTTATCCAAATGCCCCAGCAAAATTTACTGTCCAGCGTCTATGATGCTTGTTTTCTCATATATTAAATGTATGCGTAGCTGCATTAGTCTATTTCTCCATCCTGTTCCATTAGTTTTTCCATTCCAACAAAATGCCACATTCTTTATCTGCATAATAAAACTTTTTATCTGTTCAGGCAAAAGTTCTCAATTTAATATTTGTTTTCATTCATTTCTTCTATACTCTTGGATTTTTCGGTGACTTCATAAAAAATTAAGAATAAGCTTGCTAAGTGTCCCAAGGAAAACCCTGCTGAGATTTTGATTTGTTTACTTTGTATCTATAATGCAATTTGGAGAGAAATGACATTTTTGCAATATTTAATTTTCCAATTTAAAACTCTGGTGTATTTTTTTCTATTTATCTAGGACTTCAATTTCTTTCAATAAAGTTTTATAGTTATCTCATTAATGCTGTAATGTACAGTATTGCTTTTGAAAATATATGCTAGAAAATGTTATTTAAAATTTAAAATTTTTTATGGATGCATTCAATTTTCACTGATGTATTTATTGGTCCATATTGCCTTTACATCAGCCTATCTGCTAAACTTTTGTTATACATTCTGACATTCTGTATAAATTTATCTGTAGGTATATTTTGTAGGGATGTGGTCTCATCATGAAGATGAAGAAAAATGAAAATTTGCTTTTGTCATTTCTTTATATTGCTATACTGTAGAAGATAGATCCTGAAGTGTAATGTTGAGTGGAATTCGTGTTGGTGGTCACCCTATCTTGTTCCAGATATTGAAAGAATCCTTCCAGTGTTTCACAATTAAATGAGATGTCCACTACAGGGATTTTTATCAGAGTAAGAAGTTTATTTCTATTGCTAGTCTTGAAAGATCTAGAAAATCATAATTGGCTATCTGATTTTATCAAACGCCATTTCTTAATTTAATACAATAACACATACAATTTTTCTGTATTGATCTGTTAGTGTGCCAAACTGCAGGCACTTACTTTCTGAAGTGAAAGATTGCACTTCTGAGAGTTGTTAGATTTCCTTTATTAAAATTTAGTTTAAGATGTTTGTTTCTATGTTCATGAGTGAGGTGAGATCCACCTATAACTTTCCTTCTCCTTTTGTCCTTGTGAAACTTTGTATCAGGGTTATACCTGCATTATAAAGTGAGCTGGCGATTGTTCTTTATTTTTCTGTGCTTGGACATAGTTCATAATTCACTGGAATTAAGGGTTTCTATGTTGTTGGGTAGAATTTGCCAATCAAATTGTCTGTGCCTGGAGTTTTCACTGTATGGAGATTTTAAAGCACTATTTCAAAATCCTTGATAATGAAAAAATAGTCTTTCTTCTTTTGTTCTTTTTTTTCGGGGGGGTGCAAAATGGTGGTTTCCTAAAGCACAGGGGAACAGGACCCGTGGGCAGAAAGAGCTGCTGCCCCGAGGTTGTGAGCGGTGGCTGATTACATACTCTAGGGTTGAGGGAGGTAAGGAAAAAGGGAGGTTTCCAAAAGAATTGTCATATGCTAAAGAAGACTCAACAGGATACCACCGGAGGCCTTGCCATTGTCAAGTTGAGGTTGTTTACCCCTCTAGTAAGGCAGTAACATGAAGATAGTTGGGAACTTCCTGGAGGAACATTACACTCTGCCCACTTCAAGTATCTGCTGATGGGCTGAAGGTTATAAAGTCTTTAACTGTATCTACATTTCCTTCTGGAAGCTGGGTTATTGATGATAGTATAGAATGCTTTGTTCTTGTAGATTGCTAAGACATTTGTAAACTGAGGGAGACTCTGTAAGTTAGTTTTTCCTTTAGGGCAGCCAGAAGTGCCTGAGGAATGTCACATATATATCTCCCATGGGGGGACGGGTTGTGGGTGTCAACTTCTGCTTTGTCCTCAGCTTGCCTTCTGTTCCCTCATCATTCCCCCCTGAACAATTTGACCCGTAAATCTTTAAGGTTGCTCAAGGTGGAAGGTCTCATCTTCTGTAATGTCTTCCTGCTGAACAGGGGTGTAGAGATGTCCCTACCTATGGGTCAATATTGGTCAGTTGGGGAATGTATAGGGGAGTTACAAAAGGGGGAGGCAGCTGAATCCAACACAGTCAACATCGATGAACCTCCTTGAGTAGAAAGGATCCACTGTTAGCTGGAATTTATGGCAGTGAAGAAGTCTGGACACTGGTGAGGCCGCTGGGAACTCTGTAAGCAAGGTATCAGGCCAACAGTTCCAAGGGGCTTTATGGCTCCAGGTTTCATAAAGCCAACCTCAGTTCCTTAAAGCTGTTTGGTCATATCTGAGTCTATGCATGTCTCTCTCAAATATGACATTCCAGTCAAAGCCTTGGTAAAATAACTAATGTTTCCAATGTGTCCTGAGACACTGGTGGGGAAATCTGGAGTGGGTGGTGTTAGGTCCAGGAGGTGCTCCTCTTGCTCCTTGACAGTGAGGGGAGGAGCCAGGGTGCCTGAGACACAATTTTCCACCGAAGCTCAGAGTCCAGATGTAAGACTCAAAGCCCCACGTTCAGGCGCCATATGATGGGGTTTTGGGATACAGGCGAGGTTCAATGGGGTGAAGTCCGGAGCCGACAACTAAGAAAGAATTCTTGAGACGTCTTTGGTGCAAAATGGTGGTTTACTAAAGCACGGGGACGGGACCCGTGGGCAGAAAGAGCTGCTGCCTCTTCTTTTGTCCCTTTTAATAGTTATATAATTTTAGCAGTTTGTCCATTTTGTTGAAATTTTCAATATTGTCAAAAGCTATTTCATAATACCCTCTTACCATCTATTTAATGTCCGTGGCATCAATAATTGTATCCCCCTTTTCTTAATATTGTTTATGTGTCCCTTCTCTCATTTTTAAATTAATCAGGTAAACCAAAGTTTTGTCAATTTAACTTTCCTTTTGAAAGAATTAACTTTTGTTTTTGTATCTTCCCTAGTATATGCTTATTTTCTATTTCACCACTTTCTTCTCGTGTCTTTATTATTTCCTGCTTCTATTTTATTGGTGTTTGCTCTGCTCTTGTTTTATAATATCTTTAAGATGGATAATTGGTTCGTTAATTTTTTAGTTTTTCTTCATTTTTAATATAAACATTATGAAAATGCATTTACCTATATATTCTTCTTTATCTATTTTCCACAAGATTTTTTAGTATAATTTATCTTTGTTACTTTACTATTCAGTTCTAAATAGAAAATAACTTTTTTGCATAACATTTTCCTTGATCTATATGTTCTCTAGACATAAACTTCTTAATTTCCAAATATTTAGAGTTTTCCTAGAGATAATTTTTGGTACTGATTTCTAGATTAATTGCGTTGTGAGAAAGTAAATGATGTTAATCCTTTATAAATTTATAAGTCTTATTGTATATCCCACTTGAAATATATTTAGGGTCACTTTAGATTGAAGTAAATTGAAACATCAATGCTAACGGAGAGTGACAGAGCATTCACTTTGGTACACTGTTCACATAGAACCTTTTTTCCCATTATTTCAATCTTAATAACCTTTCGAATACCTCAGCCCTCTGTGCAGAAAAGCCGAATAATATTTCAAAGGTTTTCCTCTTCTACGTGATACAAAACGAGAAAACATTTGACTTCACTCAGGCATTTAAAATGTGGAATTAATCAGGAAAATGTAGGAATAGCACAAGGATGAGGGTTTTGCTCTGCCCTTCATGTCACACCTTCACTTTTGGTTGCATCCATGCTATAAAAGTTGTAAAGACACACACAAATGCAAACACAGATGATCACAAATGATGGGTTAATGGGTCATCATATGAGACATCAAAACTTCCTAAGAAAAGCAGTTAGATTTCAATACCATCTTGCAGAATTCTAGTCTTCAGAAAATAAAAAAATAGTTATTCATATAGGAAGGAAAGGTTTTTACTCAACTTCAGGATTTTCAAGCAGGAAAACTGTAAGTTTACTTCCTGATTTGTCCCTGGGTTCACTGGCTGCAGGAATTACAGGTACATTTTCTGGGTTTAAAATCTCCAGCAGTCTTTCAAATTCTTGCTAAGACTCAGATTAGTATACAGAGGATGAGAGAGAGGTACTCCAGAGGTAGGTCTCACACAGCCAGACATGGACTAATCATCTATTTTAACTGCCAAAACAAGAACAATTAAACCAAATTTTAGGTTAAAATCTGCATCTCCTAAAATACCACAATAGAGACAGTAAAAGTAAGGCATTTAAAAAGGAAAAAAAAAAAACATTTCTTTGTCTTATTAAACCATTTATACTTTTGGC
Source organism: Zalophus californianus (assembly GCF_009762305.2). Taxonomy (NCBI): domain Eukaryota; kingdom Metazoa; phylum Chordata; class Mammalia; order Carnivora; family Otariidae; genus Zalophus; species Zalophus californianus. The sequence continues at coordinate 194,444,851 of NC_045596.1, forward strand.
TGGCATTCTCATAAACATCAATTTCACATCCGAATTCCAGTCAAGAAAAATGTTCTACCCATTCGACACAAGTTTCTTTAGAAGACCGAAGGAAGATGAACACTAAAGAAAGATTTAGAAGCTCTGATTTATCAGCTGAGTGGAATTGGATCTTTTCATCAGCTTGTGTCTGATGATGTGCATGAAGAAAATAGTAGTGATCATTTGTGGAAGAAGAGATTTTCCTTTCACTCACCCTCATGTAGAAACAGTTTGGTGGAACATAGAACAGGCTCCATTCACAGCGTACAAACCCATTCCTTATTCTCCAACTTAGACCTATGTCTAATCTTCTATTTTAAGCAGAGACAAAGAAACATTAAAACACAAAACAGGATATTGAAGGATCATTTTTTTCATATGTTTATTTGTGTGCATGTGTGTTTCTTGTATACCATCCCTTCTCAGTTACCTGTTTCAAGTGATTTTGAGATTCATCAACAGAAACATTTGTACTAAGTATAAAGGTGTTGACCTTCTATGATATCACGTCATGAGTCTCAAGGTATTTTTACTTCCTGGGATGATCTATGCTCTACATAGTCCAAACATTGTAGATAAAAGCTGTATTTCGGTGGCTAGCATGGAGAATTACTAGAAGTACAAACATCACCATAGTTCTCCCAAGTGTATACTATAATAACTGGCTACAGACTACGCACTAACAAGTGTTCTATTATCCTAAAATTGGGAAAATGAAAAACTCAGCTGCTATCAGTTCCACATTTGGTGCCAGAGAGTTTACATTTCTGTGGCATCTGACTCTTTTCTAACTATTCCCTTCTTGGTTCTCTACTCAGCAAAATTGATTTTTTCCTTGCACTCCATAAGAATTAGAGCTATCAATGTTGATGAGTTTCCTGTAGTTTATTTTGAAGCCAAACAAGCTAATTAAATCTATTTCATTGACTTAAGGTTGATGGAAAGTGCTGGAAAAGGCCATGGCTGACCATGTTGATTTATTTTTAAACTCCAGCAAGTGGTTGTTTTCTGTTCCAAATAGATATCCGGGAGGAAAATGAACTCATCCCACTCATTTATAAAATTCTTGGGCTTGAGGTGAAGCTATCTCAGACAAATTAATAGATCCCTTCATGGATGTTGTTCTTTATTTCCCTAAAGGAAAACACCTAACGTTCCAGAATTGTTAGACAGAAATCTGAAAAATTATGCCAGTGAGTTCAAGGCCATTGGCTCCTTCCCTCTACATATTTTTTTAAAATTTCATTTTCTATTTCATTATCAAGGACTGTACCCCAGATCAACTAGTCTTCCCAGAAAAGTGCCTATTCCTTCAAAGTTTAGCAAAAAAATCAAAAGTTTTGATAGATAAGCACATGTTGATCAAAGATGAGTCATATCACAATTTTTCAAGGATTTAAAAGTGTCTATTACATTAAGAGTTATGTACTTGTGATGCTAGAAGAAGAAAAAAGATAAAATTACAGTGGCCTGTAACCTAAGCAAACTTAGGTTGATTTACTTGGTCCTATGTACCAAAACATAAAGATATATAGTATCAAATGGGTCATAAAGTAGAAAACAGTCTATTTAAGAATGATGTGTGCAGTTACACAAATGTTCAGATAAATGGGAGCAGAATGGGAAGAGTCTGGGAAGAAGAATCAAGGGATGAAGTGGTTCAGGGGAGGGGCTGTGAAGGGCAAGAAAGGACATCGTATGTTTGAGAAGATATTGATCAGATGAGTTGGAATGGAAGGGAACTTGTGCTTGGTAAGAGTTGTACTTGGTAAGTTCATTGCCTCCACATTGTGGAAGGGCAGGAAAAATGTTTAGAAAATTGTCGTTTTATCCTGATGAAACTGAAGAGACATTTCAGGCTTTTGAATAGGCAGTGTGATGTGTGAAACAGTATTTAGGAAATTTCTTAGAAGAGTCTGCAAGGTGGATCACAAAGTGACTGCTCACAGTGTACATCAAAACATGTCACTCTGCTACCCCAAACCCTCCAGTACTTCTTATTTTGATTAGAATCGAGTCTGAACTCCTCATATAACCTACTAGGCTGGGCCTCGGCTGTCTTCAAGCTCCCGTGTTGCTCTGCCCCTCAGTCATCTTGCCCTATACCTGCTCTCTCCCTATCTCTAGATGGCCAAGCTTATTCTTACCTCTCATCCTTGTCCTTCTTTTGCATGGCTAGGAAAGCCCTTCCCCATGTCTGTATTTATCCACTTTTGTCCCATCAGTCAGGGTTCATCTCAAATTGCTTCCTGTTGGAGAGAAATTTCATGACTACGTTATCTAATTTTGTCTGCCTCCCCTCCAGTCCCTCCCTGCTACCCTGTGTGCACTTAGGATGACCTAAGACTTTATATTTACTTACTTGTTTGTTTGTAGTCCGTGTCCTCTAGATGGGTTGTAAGGTCCATAAAAAATGGGATTTGTGTCTGTCTTTGTTCATTGCTTTATACCTAATGCCTAGGACAGTGCCTGGAACACATGCTCAGTAAGTATGGGTTAAGTGCCTCAATGCACTGGAAAAGGGTGAGACTGTAATTCAAGACCACAAGGTCTCCCATTTATAGCAAAGCAGGGCCAAAATATAGAGCTCAGGCCCTGGAAGCCCACCTAGCCCACACCCACAAGGCCCACGGCACCATAATAAAATATTTGATGATCCAGATATCCAAGACCCAGCTTCATGAGCTGGCCAACAAATGCAGATAATGGTCTTATTGTTTACAGGCCCCTTTGAAAGAAAATGGGATGGATTCAGAAGGCAATATCTTTTGTTACAGAAGTCATTGCCACGGAAACATGCATTTCTGCGAACAATTACATTTGGTTCAAACTATAAAATTAACACTGTAGTTGTAACTTGTGGATGCACAGCTTGGCATGAATATGCTCTCTTATTAATTCCCTAAATTAGTTATAATCTTTGATTATCTTCTCATGAGACTCCATTTTTATATTTTAAATATTAATGATACTAAACTGGGACTATTTCATTAAACATTTTGAAAAGAATTTGAGAGCACTTATAGTTCTAAACCACACACATTTCCACATACTATAAATCAGAAAACAAAATAAAACCAAAATAAGCTTGCTAATGTTGAGTGAGATCACATAAACTCAAACTGCACACATGCTCTCAAACTCTTTTCATTTTAACTATACTGGGCCGTGAAAAGTACATAAAAATCAACGACGAACAAATGAAGGTTTAGTTTTTCAAATTATTAATGGGATTAGTTGTAAACTTATTTTCAAATATTTGAGGTTAGATATAAACTCTCTTAACAAACATTCCCCGCTCTTTATAGGCTGGGTAACTAAATATTTACAAAATCAAAATGTACTTTTGAATATGATGAAGGAAAGTAATTTTAGAAAAAAAATGTGCAAGGTTTTAATCAGAAATTGGAATACAGTAAGAATACAACTGGAATACAATAAGAATACAAGTCTCATTGTATTATATTCTTTTGCAATGCTAACGCATTTCAATACAGAGATACACATCAAATCTGCTACTGTGCATGCGAATAGAGTTTAGCAGGCGTGTCTGGTTGTTGAGTGGCTGAGATTCACATTGCCAGAGACAGCTGATGTTACTGAACTTCTCCAACAAGAATGGTACATATTGTACACATGAAACTAATATAATACTGTATGTTAACCACACTGGAATTTAAAAACAAAAGAATCTATAGAGATAAATATCTGAATCACACACACAAAAAAGCAAACAAGAATGGTACAATCTAGATTAGTGGTTTGCAAAGAATATGATAAAATCCCTTAAAAATGCTCCAGGAAGTATGGAAACTAATCCAAAATCTAAAGTAAGATAGTTTGATTTTGTGTGAGAGTCCCTGGCAGCAGAGGGGGGAAATAAAAAGAGAGAGAGAAAGAAAGTTGTTTATTTTGAGTCACTAACCTCTGGAAACACTAATAATAGCTTGTGGGCAGCGGAATGAACAGAGAAAATTGTTGCTGCCATGAATGCCAACTCGAATAAGATGTGGCGCAGTTGGATCCCTTAGCCTTCAGCCGCAGAAAGGAAGGCCACCCACAAGCACTGGCCAGAAAGAAAGAAGGAAAGGGAAGAAAAATCCCAGAATATCTTACTAAGAAAAGGCCATAACTGATATTCGGGCTTTGTCCCTATTTCTCTGAATACCTATACCAGGAGTGTTCAGTGTCAGCTTCAGTATATTTCTCTTGCTGCAGGACTAAATGCAAGGATTGGGTGTCCAAAGTGCAGAGTAAAATAGCATAGTCTGGAGGGGTTGTTCTGTGGAAATACAGGGGAGCCGTTGTGGGCAACAGTTTTAGTCTTTGATGTGATTTAAAGGAAAAACTATGGAAAACACTGATTCGATTTGTATTAATTTGGAATATGCACCAATCAGAATTAGCATGAGACAAAAGGAAGCCGGGACCATCAGGGGAGGCATCCCCGGGAGTGAGAGCATGCCCAGTAATATCACTTATCCTGGGAGCACCTGTTGCAGACGCCCTTCTGTCTTAGCTCTGACCCTGCAGAGGACAGCATCAATCAGCACATCTCTTGTGCGTTTACTGGCGTCCAAGTGAGTCAGCGAAGGAACACGAGGGAAGAGCCCAGAATGTCTGGACCTTCTGGCCCACATTGAGGTTTTTGTGGCCGGTTGGGTTTTGGTTTGACTCCTTCAGCTGTCAGTTCTGCAGGGGGAAAGGCCCAGGCCTCTCAGTAGCAGATTTCAACTTCTTGTTTTACAATAATTTTGCAAGGGAGAAATGGATCTTTATAAAGGAGGAGGAAATACCATCAAGCTTTTGACACTGTTTTCCCTCCCACAGGGGACACAAGCTTTCTCATGACATTTCATGAGTTCAGTTATGGCCACCTGAAACAGAGACACATTTGTCATAGTACATTTGCCCTCAAGTATTAGTTGGCCAGAAAAAAAACATCTGCATGAAAACCAAACTAACTTAGTTCAGGGAGAGATTTTAAATAGGTCAATGCAGTTCTGGGCATCCTTCTATATTCTAATGTCTATATATATGAAATATATATATATATAGGAAATATGTATATTTCAGAATGTCATCTAAATGTATTTCTTTTTTTAAATTTTATTTTATTATGTTATGTTAGTCACCATACAATACATCATAAATGTATTTCTTGCATGACAGCATGTAAATCCATGGAAAGAGGGAGAAAAAGGAAAATATTAATATTATGTTATCTATAACATTTCACTCTATGTGATTACTAGTCCAATTTGGTCATAAAATGCCATAAGTTCAGGCACCTGGGTGGCTCAGTCGTTAAGCGTCTGCCTTTGGCTCAGGTCGTGATCCCAGTGTCCTGGGATCGAGCCCCGCATCGGGCTCCCTGCTTGGCGGGAAGCCTGCTTCTCCCTCTCCCGCTCCCCCTACTTGTGTTCCCTCTCTCGCTGTGTCTCTCTCTGTCAAATAAATAAAATCTTTAAAAAAATACCATAAGTTCAAATAAGATACGCTAAAATTATCAGGGTGCCACCAAATGTTGCGGCAGCTTCTCAGTCCCACCCAAAGTGAATGCTCCGTGTCATGTGTCGGTAACTGCCTAGATCATTAAGTCAATTCCAACTACACTGAGATTGAAAATTATAACATGGAAGATGAGGATGTGTGCTCATGTACCTGAAAGCTATAGCCCTGCCCACATGCTGTACACATGGGTACCGCCTGTACCCTGAACAAGGGGCACTGGCTGCCCTGGGGAGGAGGCGCAAAACCAGCCTGATGTCCCTGGTTACGCCATGGCCCCTGCATAAGACTGCATTCTCCAGAGCATGAGATGCTTTGTTCCAGTGTATATAGCACATGTTGGCTGGTGGTGGTCCTGAATTTAGGTTGTAATGTTAGAATCATTAAAAAAACAAAAACCAAAAAACAGCGTTCTTGAAAGTTTAATTTAAAAAAAAAGTCTGCACTCAGTTTGACCATGAGGATGACCTGAATTTACCCATTAACTATAATGATTATGAAGATCTCTTCTTAGACTACAAAAACTACCTCTTTCAAATGATGTTGAAGTTATAATTTATCTCCCTAACCTGGAGAAAACAGTAGCACCGGTATTTTTGACTTTTGGTTCTATTAACTCTTACACTAATAGTCTGTAATGTATTTATAAGTTTACTTCATGATTTCCTGACTTCCAATGTTCACCTAAGTCAGTGAGTAGAAAAGATAATGAATTTATTCTTGTAATGGTGAAAAACTCCTGTTTTCAAATTTGAAATAGCTGAACAATGAAAACTTTCAAAGTATTGCCGTTGGAAGCGTTTCATTCATAGCTTAAATGTATAATTCATTTACATATACAATAGCCAGTTTATGAAATAGACAAAATGAGAAAAAAAAGCTTATATTTCAGAATTTTTAGTGGTAGTTTTTTTAACATACAAAGAACCTAAATAAATATAAGAAAGCTATGACCATTCTATTGCTTAGCAGTTTTAAACTTTCAAACTTTTACTCCTTTTACTTATTTTCAGAATTATTGAATACCTTTGTACACTTGCGATGAGTGCTTTTGTCATGACATGATACAAGGTAAAAAATGCAAGCTATGACTGATGATTAAAAAAAAACTTTAACAAATGTGCTTTAAGTTGGGTTTGCTATGGAAAAGCTATAAAATCTTTATATACATAAAACTTCTATGTATATAAATAATTCTTTTATATAGTTTTCATTGAAACTAACTTTGGAGTAGGAGAGTTGTGGATATTTCCAAAGTTACTTATAAAAATGATTTCCAATATGTTAAATGGTTTACAACCTTCCTAAATTTCATATTGTCATCTACTATGTAGAAGAAAAACTCTAAAAATAATCAATAAATTAAAAAATAAGGAATAAATATTTTTGTATTAAAAAAAAAACATGTCATAAAAGTTAATAGCCAGATAAACCCTTGGCAGGGTTCGCTGTAGAATGAAACTTTAGGGAAATTGAATTGATACCACAAATATGTTTACAGGGTATTATTTTGTTCCAATGTTACATAAATTCTGCAAATCTAAAACAGAAAGTTTATGTAACAGATGCCAAGTCAATCTCTGTATGTGCTTCTTTCCTTGTTACTTGGGAAATGATGTGCTCTGCCTAATGATGCTGAAAATCACTCCAAGGACACGAAGCCAAATATGCAGAAGACCCATTGCATGATGTAATTTGCAAACCATCAGTTATTTCCAGTGTACGGCATGAAATTTTAATGGGCTAGCAGTACAGAGAGTGATTTGTGGAGCACACTCTTAAAGACTTTAACACAAGACTACAGTACTCCAACACTCAGAGTATAAGTAGCTGTTAAGCAAACACCAGTGGGTATGATGGGTAAATAACCACTACTTAGTGAGTTCCACAGTGAGTCTTTGACATAGAGATAATAGGGTGATTGAGGACAATGAACAAGCCAGTGGTTATTTTCAATGTGTGTGCTAGACACCTTTCAGCACAGACTAATACACACTTGAAGAACTCATTTGCCAACCAGTAAATATAGTAATAAGTTAGGGGCATTCTTTCAAATTAAATTATAGCCTTCATGAACATTGATGTAATCTTTACATCTAGGAATATCATTTTTAGCTCAGGTAGCAAAGTTGATTTGAGATTTTGGTTGTCTTCATAATCACAAAAACTGAAATCATTCAGAAGATCATGTTGCAGATTTAGGCACATTTTCCAAAGGAGTGGTTTTTCCTTTCTTTCCCATAGAAGACATAAAACTAAAAACAATTCCACAGTCCTTTCACAATCTGAGCAACTTCCTAACTGTCTGGCCATCACTATACTGATGGTCTCAGGCTCATGACGGTTCAGCTTACAATGTTCAACATTGCATTGGTGCAAAAGCAATACACGTTCAGCAGAAACTGTACTTGGAATTCTGAATTTTGACCTTCTCCCAGGCTAGTGATGTATGGGATAATCTTCTGAATACATACGTCACTTGAGGTATTCAATATTTTATTATCAAATAGGCTTGTGTTAGATGATTTTGCCCTACTGTAGGATAATGTGAATGTTCTGAGCATGGGTAAGGTGGGATGGCTAAGCTAGGATGTTCCGTAGGTTAGGTGCATTACATGCATTTTCGACTTAAATATTTGCAACTCCATCATAAGTCAAGGACATCTGTAAAAGTATTTACTATGAAGTTCATGCAAGTAAATTTATTGATTATGCTTTAAGGATAGCTTGTCACAGTGTATTTATTTTGCTACTAGCTGTCTTTTAAGAAGACAAAAATAACTTTTGTGAACCATAGAATACTGGGTTTAATCTTTGTGAAGATGTCGCTTCTGCTACGAATATAAGTAAATTTGACTACCTATTGCTGTAAAGTCAACATATTCATCTTTGGGGGAAATGGGAGTGAGAAAAGAGTAGACAAGACTAGATGAGCCAAATTTTAGAAGTTTTGAAGCAAAGGAGAAAATACTCCTGCATAAAAATAGATATTGATAGAGAATATATGCAAACTTTTAGATCTTTCATGCTTAAGTCATGATTAATTACATTCTTTAAGGTATTATATTTATGTCTTTCTTCTATTATTCATATTTTGTATATTATGGCCTAGGTAATTTACATATTTACCAATTAGGATGTTGGCATAAACCCAAACTATTTTCTGAGGGAAAGACTGACCTTGTCTTCAGGTACTCACTTTGATAAATTCTATAGGGAATTAAAAAAGTAATCTGTTCAGATACCAGTCAATTTGTCTTCTTAATTTAAAAAAAATGAACTCATGTCCTTTTAAATCTTACCACCCTTCAAGTTCAACACCAAGGACAATAGATCTGTTCTTAATTAAAACCATAAAAAAATTGTATTGCAGGCACTTGTTAGAAAATACAACCCAAAATGTGCAGCTGCTTAAACTTAACAAAAGTTTGATAATACTCATGGAGTATTGCTTGTAGGATATATAAAATATTAAATTAAATTTCCAAAATGTTAAATTAAAAAACATTAAATTTTATCATTGCATAAAACTGGTTCACCAGAGACAAGAGAACCTAGTAGATTACACTGCTCCTTGAAAACTTACATAACCAGTTTTTACTAGAGAATTTCACATTGCCATTATGCCACACTAAACTGCATTTTATTGTGGAGCTGTTTCTGAGGACAGTGACCACTATATAACATTACTTTGGCTTTGTGAGAATCCATAGGAGAAATTTCTCTTAAGATGCCATATTACAAATACCTACTTTCTTCTTAGGAAAAAAAAAAAAAAACAAACCTATGAGAAAGGGTTCAATCTTATATATGATATTCTTATTCTTTCTTTGCACTATTTGAAAGCTTAGAGCCAAATTTGAATCCTGTCTCTACAAAATGTATAAATTAATTTTACTTCTAACATTATCCAATTTTCTCTTCCAATTTACCTGTGACATGACCTCGTGTTTCTTCCTATAATATATATTTTTGTAAACCACTTTGAATTGGTCTTTTAATTTTTCTTCTAGGTTACTGGAACTCTTTAAGGTACAAAGTATTGCACATTAGTGGGTGATATAATCACATCAGAATTTTAGAAAAATATTATTGTGATAATAAGAGAAGCAGGTTGGGGATAAGGGGTGAGAAGACATGATAGACAACAACAATTTAATCTAGTGAATTAAAAAAGGAATTCAGAGAGGAGAAAACAGACGTTAGAAAAGTTCGTGAGACAGAAGTCTGTTTTGGTCACCAGTTGGATGTGTTTACTTGGGATAAATTAAATGAAGGAAGTAAACTTTGGTTTCTGCTCTGGAAAATCTGGTGGATGGTAGATCAGGGACATAGAGAAGCAGATGTGGGAAGCACATTCTGAGTTTAGGATACTCTGGGATATGTTGGTAAATATATTCATTGGAAAGTTGGGGATGCAGAATAGGCATGCAGGGGCGAGGCATTCTGAGGACAGATATAAATATAAATACAGACATACCACCATATGACTACGAATTGAAGTTATTTTTTTAACTTTTTGTTTGAATTCCAGTTAATTAACATACAGGGTGATATGAGTTCAGGTGTACAATTTAGTGATTCAACACCTCCATACAACACCTGGTGCTCATCACAGGTGCACTCCTGAATCGCCATCAGCTATTTCACCCATCCCCCCACCATCTCCCCTCTGGTCACCATCAGTTGTTCTCTCTACTTAAGAGTCTGTTTCTTGGTTTGCCTCTTTTTTCCCCCATGTTCATTTGTTTTATTTCTTAAATTCCACATATGAGTGAAATTATATGTTATTTGTCTTTCTCTGACTGACTGATTTTGCTTAGTATAATACTCCCAGCTCTACCTATGTCACTGCAAATGGCAAGATTTCATTCTTTTTGATGGCTGAGTAATATTCCATATATATACATATATGTGTGTGTTATACACCACACACACATACACACCACCTCTTCTTTATCCATTCATCAATCAATGGACACTTGGGCTCTTTCCATAATTTGGCTATTGTAGATAATGCTGCTATAAACATCAGGGTGCATGTATCCCTTTGAATTAATGTTTTGTATCCTTTGGGAAAATACCTAGTAGTGCAATTGCTGGGTCTTGGGTAGTTACATTTTTAACTTTTTGAGGAACCTCTATACTGTTTTCCAGAGTGGCTGCATGCACCAGTTTCCATTCCCACCAAAAGTGCATGAGGGTTCCCCTTTCTCCACATCCTCATCAAAACCTGTTGTTTCCTGTGCTGTTAATTTTAGCCATTTGACTGCTGTGAGGTGTTATCTTATTGTAGTTTTGACTTGCATTTCCCTGGTCATGAGTGATGCATTTAAATGCATTTCCCTGGTCATGAGTAAGTTGCTTAAATGTTTCCATGTGTCTGTTGGCCATCTGTATGTCTTCTAGGTAAAATGTCTATTCATGTCTTCTGCCCATTTTTTAATTGACTTATTTGTGTTTTGGGTGTTGAGTTGTGTAAGTTCTTTATATATTTTGGATACTAACTCTTTATCAGATATGTCACTTACAAGTATCCTCTCCCATTCTGCAGGTTGCCTTTTAGTTTTGTTGATGTGTTCCCTTGCTATGCAGAAGCTTTTTATTTTGATGAAGCCCCAATAATTTAGTTCTACTTTTGTTTCCCTTGCCTCAGGAGACATATCTAGTAAGAATTTTTGATACCGGAAGAGACTGTCCATGGAGAACAAGTAGAATTAGTGGTGTATTATGTTTTGGTGAAAATTGATATTTAAGGGATTAGTAGACAAAGCAGACTATATAATGAAAAGAAAAAAAGGACCAAAGAAGGAAAGAGTCTAGACAAAATTAAGTTTCAAGAAGTAAAGGGTTTTAAAAGTATGTCACCTAGTAGACGAAAGTTCAAGTAGGAGGAAAGATGGGTGGGGTCTCTATGGTAACTAGAAGATGGTGGGTGGCCTGGACTGCAGTGCTTTCATGGATTGGTGAGGAGGAAAGACTGATTACATGGATCTGAAGACTAACTAGGCATTCAGTTCATTTGTTTACACAACTACTGTAGGACAATTCTAAGACTGGACAGAGATCAACATAAATAAGAAAACCTCTGACCTGTATAACATGAAGATAAATGCAAAATTCCCCAATAAGATCATGTTGGATCCATTTAAAAAATATGCTATGACTTACTTAAGATCCCTTTAAAGTATAATCTCTTTGTACTTATTAATCAAACACTGCATACAGTAGGTCAAAGGAGAAAAGTCGCATTAATTCGTTTCAAGAAGACTTTAGAAAAATTCACCATTTTTCTCTCATAAAACTTCTGAGTAAATCTGAATGAACTAAGATTTGAAGGGAAACTTTTTAACACAAAAGGGATAATTTGTCCAAAAGCTCAATAGTTCAATATAATATTTAAAAGCAAACATAACCTTTCTGATTTTATAAAATGAAATCATTGAAAAAACACAATAGACATTGATAAAGAAAGGCAAATATAATTCTGCTTTCTGGAAACACTGTCATTGTCTCAAATAAAGAAGGCTTAATGCTTGCTTTCTAAGGGGCACCATTGGTTGCCATCTAATCTTGGGGTAAACAGTTACGTTCATATTTTCCTGGCTAGATCTTGAAGGCTTAATATCATTGTCTTCTATTATCACTCCAGCTTCATGGTTTTTTTTCTCCAAGAACTTATTTTAATCATTTAAAACATAAGTAGACTATCTTACAGAAACTCTTGGACTGTAATTTACTTTTATATTATTCAAAAAATTTAAGGTTTTATTTTGCCATCTATTATGTACTATCTTTTCATGAAAGAATATGCATGTGATTGTGTGGATGAGTGGGGGTATTCTATAATTCTGTTATCACTATGAAATCTGATTGGTATTGGCATAGAATTTTATCACAGTCAATGTGAAGACCTTAAGAGGGAAATACTTGACATAATAGTCTTTGCCCTTTGTATGCTATCTATTCTTGCTGATTTTAATAAAACATGTGAGAAAGATATAAGAAATATGTTTGACAGGTCTAGGAGTATTTTAACAAATGCACACACTTTAATTAGTTAAGATTTTCTCTCACTTTCTCAGTGTTAACATTATTCTGTTTGTAAACTGCCATGAAGATCCATGATGTGAGGATTTTTGCAAGTATGCTGAGATAGGCTGTCAGGCATTTTTGTTGCCTGGATGGCAAAGGGGCAGTTGCTGAGTAGCACTAGTAAATAGACCCTGAGCCTTGTGGTCATGGTGTGTGGGCTCAGGTGTGCTATTGCACTAGTTGTAAGGTGTGTGACTTTGAGTAAGTTGCTTAAATGTTTTGTGCCTCAATTTCCTCATCCATAAAAGGGATGACAGTATCTACCTTTCAGATTTGTTGTGAATATTGATATGTGATATATATATTAATTTATATACATAAGATTAATTGATATATACAAGGTTATACACACATGCAGACACATAGTTTTAAATAAGGCTTTAATAAGCACTAATAAATTATCTACTCTAAATGTTGATTCAATCTAAGTTCAGATTTTTGATTTTGATGGAAATGAAAAATTGAACAAAATGTTTGGTGATCTAAAAAGATAATCAGTCCTTTGCCAATTTCCCAAGGCATTGCTTGTGTGGTGACCATTGCCCCATTGTAGATTTCTCATGAAGGGGTTGTGATGCATGTTGTCCCTTAAGATTTGAGTGTTTACAACTGATTTACTATATGTTGACAGATGCATGACCACTTGGCTGGACATAAAATCCTAGCAATGCATTCTTTCCTTGAGTTCCTTGAAATGTTTGTCTTCTGTTTTCTTTGTAAGTTACTCTCAAGGTAATACCAACATTACTTTCTGTCCTTTCCTCTCTTTTTTTTTAAGATTTTATTTATTTATTTATTTGAGAGAGAGAGAGTGAGCACAAGCAGATGGAGAGGGAGAGAGAGAAGCAGGCTCCCTACTTGAGCAGTGAGTCAGACTCAGGGCTGGATCCCAGGACCCTGGGATCATGACCTGAGTCAAAGGCAGATGCTTAACCAACTGAGCCACCCAGTGCCCCACTTTCTATCCTTTCTAAATGACTTCATGATAACTTGAAGCCTAAAGAATTTTCATTTTTGCTACATATTTTAAAATTCAATCCTTTTATTAAGATCAATTTTAGAATTAACCTTTCTAGGTGAATTTTTTCCAAGTGAATATGATGACCTTTTGGTGTATATTATGGCATTTATTTCCTAGAAATTATCTTAGATTATAAGTATAAACATTCTTTTTGTTCTAAAAATTTGTTGAACTCCTTTGCATTAAATTTCTACCCCACCATTCCCATACATAAAAAGCTATTATCATGACATTTCTGCCTTTTCTAAAGTTTTGTATAAATGGAATTATAAAGTATGTGGCATTTTGATTTGCAACGACGTGGATGGAACTGGAGGGTGTTATGCTGAGTGAAATAAGTCAATCAGAGAAAGACATGTATCATATGACCTCACTGATATGAGGAATTCTTAATCTCAGGAAATAAACTGAGGGTTGCTGGAGGGGTGGAGGGGTGGGAAGGAATGGGGTGGCTGGGTGATAGACATTGGGTCCAGTATGTGCTATGGTGAGCACTGTGAATTGCGCAAGACTGTTGAATCACAGATCTGTACCTCTGAAACAAATAATGCAATATATGTTAAAAAAAAAAAAAGAAGATAGCAGGAGGGGAAGAATGAAGGGTAGTAAATCGGAGGGGGAGACGAACCATGAGAGACAATGGACTCTGAAAAACAAACTGAGGGTTCTAGAGGGGAGGGGGGTGGGGGGATGGGTTAGCCTGGTGATGGGTATTATTTTTTTAAAGATGTTATTTATTTATATGACAGAGAGAGACAGAGAGAGCAGGAACACAAGCAGGGGGAGTGGGAGAGGGAGAAGCAGGCTTCCAGCGGAGCAGGGAGCCCGATGTGGGACTCGATCCCAGGACCCTGGGATCATGACCTGAGCCGAAGGCAGACGCTTAACGACTGAGCCACCCAGGCGCCCTTGGTGATGGGTATTAAAGAGGGCACATTCTGCGTGGAGCACTGGGTGTTATGCACAAACAATGAATCATGGAACACTACATCAAAAACTAATGATGTAATGTATGGTAATTAACATAACAATAAAAATTTAAAGAAAAAAGTACGTGGCATTTTGTATTTGACTTCTTTCATTTCACATAAATGTTTTTGAGATTCATTGATTTTAGATAATAAAAAAGTAAAATGAAATGGACCAGATAATTTCAAGTAATGTTAAAGGTTATAAAGAAAATAAAACAAGTTTAAAATCAGAGAATGTCTTTCTTACCACAGAAAAGACTAGGGTTTACTTCACACTAGAGATCTGAGTAAACCTTTCTGAAGTAGTGACATTTATGTCGAGAACTAAATAAGAAATAGAATGTCGGGGCGCCTGGGTGGCTCAGTCTATTAAGTGTCTGACTCTTGATTTTGGCTCAGGTCATGATCTCAGGGTTGTGATACTGAGCCCCACATTGGGCTCCATGCTGAATGTGGCACCTGCTTAAGATTCTCTATCTTCTCTCCCTCTGCCCCTCTCCCTGCTCACTCTCTCTCAGAAAAAAAAAAAAGAAAAGAAAAAAAAGAAGTAGAACGTCAAGTGAAAAACTGAGAACAGAATATTTCAGATAAAAGTAACAATAAGTACGAAGATTGTGAGTCAAGAACAAGGAATAAAAAGCAGGCTACAGTGGCTGGAGTATAATCAAACAGATGGAGGTACAATTAGAAGAAAATGCAATTAGAGCAAGAGACCAGGGCTTTCAAGAGGCATTAGAGACTATGGTATGGAATTTGGATTTTATGGGGTGCAACTGGAAGATTTTAAGTGGAAGGAGAGGAATGATCAGATTTATGTTTTATAAAATTGGTCAAGAATAGAAGCAAAGACTCTAGTTAGGCAACTGCTGAAATTGCCAAGGCAGAGTTCATGGCAGTTTTGACTGAGATAATTGTGTAATGTGAAGGCAGAGTGGACAGTATTTTCTGATGTATTAGATTTGGAGAGTAAGGAAAAACAAACAAACAGGAATTAAGATATCTTACAAGTTTTGGCTTGGGCAACCATGTAGATGAGAATAGCTGGGGAAGAAACACTTGTTTTCTTTTGGCCAAGTTATGTTTGATATCCAAGTGGAGAGAAGTTAAAAAAAAAGATGTACTCTTTACAGAAATATTGTTTTATTTATGTCTATCAGATAAGAAAGAATTATTTTTTAGAAAAACAATTTTTAAATACAATTAATAACTGAGCCAAATTTTTCTGCTATTTGTAATTATTTTTCTACTAATAGCTATAGTGAGAAAGATACTTATAATAACTGTGGGGCAGGTTTCATGCTTACTTTCAAATGTATCCTAAGGTATGTACATTGCCTACTAGGTACCCAGAGAACATGAGCAGGAAAATCCCAGTTATTTAGGAATTCTTGTTTTATTGACAAAAAATCAGAGCTTCCTAAAGGGAAAATTGATAAGAAAAATTAGTTTTCACCACCTGAGTAAATTTGTATGCATGCTTTTTATGCATGCTACTTTGCTATAATAGATCTGAATTAGAAGTATAAGGTATGTGCATTGTCTGTCTGAGCCTAAATCCAGTTCCAACACCCAACATCTTGAGTTGTTCCAAGACAACTCAAGAAAGTAAAGGTCTGGATTTTTTTTTCTTCAGTTTCTACGGTGCCAGCTGTCTCTTTCACTGACCAAGACTCACAAGATGGGAAAATATCCAACATGATAAAAAGATCTTGATTTAGGGGCTAATGACCAGAGTCACGGGTGACACTAGGGTCTCCTTTATCTTTCTTGAAAATGTATTACTTTTCAGAATTATCTTGGATAATTTGATGCTAGGTGCTGCTAACTAAACAAAACAAATAACATCAAAAATAAGAGTAAGCAATAATTATTCCCTTGGAAGCTATCTCCATTGTGATGAGATGAAAGTTCTGCATTCATTAGCAGAATAACCCTAAATTAAAGAGTTAGGCCTTTAAAATTTAGTCTAATAGAGGGAAACTTGATAAAGAACATCTTCAATATTTATAGCTAACATTAAACTTAATGATGGGAAACTAGATGCTTTCCCACTAAGATTAGTAACAAACCAAGAATGTTGCCTCTCATCATCCCTTTCAACATTGCACTAACGCAGTTAAGACAAAAAAGGAAATAAAATGTATACAGATTGGAAAGGAAAAAAAATCATTTGTACATAACATGGTTAGAGAAAAATCCCAAAGAATCAGCAACGACAATAACAAACCATGGGAACAAAAGTGATTACACTAAGGTTGCAGGATATAAGATTAATATCCAAAGGTCAATTGGTTTTTTATAATAGCAATGAAAAACTAGGGTTCAAAATTCAAAATAATATCATTCACAGTAGCACCAAAAAATTGAAGTACTTAGGTATAAATACAACAAAATATGTACAAGATCTATATGAGGAAAACTATAAAAATCTGATGAAATAAAAGATCTAAATAAGTGGACAGGTATTTCATGTTTCATAGATTAAAGAGATTATCGTTAAGATGCCAGCTTTCTCAACTTGATACATAGATTCAACACAATCTCTATCAATATCTCAGCAAGTTATTTTGTGGATTTCAGCAAACTGATTCTAGCTTATATGGAAAAGCCAAGGAATCAAAATAGCCAACAGAGTACTGAAGACCAAAGAGCAAAGTCAGAGGTATAATACCACCTGGCTTCAAGACATACTATAAGGTTTACAATAGTAAAGATAACGTGTTATGACAGAAATAATAGATTTTGCATGCATTTATTTTGACACTATTTTGTGATATATATTCCCTCAAAATAATGAAAATTGTTATCATTCTTACAAGTAAAAAAATAGTCTTCAAAAATGACTCTATAGAATTGGGGCCCATATGAAAAATACAGGCTTAATGCATTTTTTTTTAATGAAGAAAGAAAAACGAAATCAAAATCTTACAAGTTTGAAATGAAAATGTTCCAGAGCTCATTTACATAGAGATATGGGAAATTTCCATCATAATCACTATGTTGTGTTTTCTGACAGATTGATCCTATAAAGTTAGACTTTATAGTCCTTTGAGAAACAATGTCAAATATGCATTGCAAGAAATTGCTGAGTGAGTCCTTCATTGCAGTTTATCAAGTGCCATTTTTTCACCAAACTATCTACTCCCAAGTCTACAATCAATGAATGAAAACTTCCTTTAATAATTTATTTGCACTGTATATCAGACTATTTTGAACAGCCCCTGGCTTTCACCAATTACATAAACCATTGTCTATATTCCAATGCATCTGGTAGACATGTAATACAAATAAATAATGGAAGATTCAATAAGGTATAAATAAGCTAAGGAGACATAGTTCTTTCAGACTTGAAGTCTAGGTTTAAATTTTCCTTTCCTGGTTAATCTACAGAAACCTAGACACTAAATTTTAGAAAACAATTATATAAAGTAGTAATTATAGTACCAACCAGTGAGGTAGATCTCAAACCATCTGGTTTTCATGCCTCCTTACACTCCTAAAAATTTTATTGAGAATCTCAAAGAGTCTTTTTTTTCATTTGTTTTATGTCATTTAACATATGAGGAATTAGAGAATATTAAAAATGATTGATAAATTTATTTCAAAATAACAATAATAAACTCCTTTATTATTTATATAAATAATTACATTTTCCAAAACAAAGATAGTTAAAGAAAAAAAGCAGTACTATTTTCCATTTTGCAAGTCTCTTTATTGTTTGGCTAAATAAAAGAGAGCTGGATTCTTATATCTGTTTCTACATTCAACCTATTAGTATTTTGTACCTCGAAACGCCTGTGAAAAACTCACTGCATGCTCATGTGAGAATGAGAAGGGAAAAGGCAAATATCCTTGTGTTTTTTATGAATACAGTTTTGACTTCACCAACCCCTACAAAAGACTCATGGACAGCCAGTGGTCCCCAGACCAAACTGTGTGAACTACTGAACTAAGCTTTATTGAATACTTATATTGTATATTGAAGTGCTTCATGTGAATAATCTCATTTGAACATGAAGATGGAAATTGTGTCCGAAAAAGGAAGAGTGAAATTTGCAAGAGCCAAGTACAATAAATATACCCCCATACTCCGCTCTGGCCACTGTTTCATTTCTTTCTTTCTATTCAGATACAAAACATGAAAATGTGTTCTCTGCCTGACATTTTTACCTTTTCATTTCTTTCTCACTTTGGAACACACTGTAGTATGAACTCCACATTCCCGCGCCACATAATTAACACTCAATTATATGCCAAATGCAACATTTCCAAGGTTCACAGGCAAAGCTACACTGATTATTTTTCTGGGTTGTAATTCACCTATGTTACTTGAACAAATACTTTAAAACTCTGCCATAATGTAATAGGAAGCGTCATAAGTTTCATAATGTAAAATATGGGGCCATGATAGTATGAGGTTAAATGAAACACATCTGAAATGTGACCAAAATCGAAGATCATGAGAGTAACACTCAGATGTTTGTGACTTATATAAGAAAGAAGTAATAAGGGGGTTCCTGAGTGGCTCAACTGGTTAAGCATCCGCCTTCAGCTCAGGTCAGGATCCCAGGATCCAGGGATTGAGGCCCACATGGAGCTCCCTGCTCAGTGGGGAGCTTGCTTCTCCCTCTCCCTCTGCCTGCCACTCCACCTGCTTGTATACGTTCTTGCTCTCTTTCTCTCTGTCAAACAAACAAATAAAATCTTAAAAAAAGAAAGAATAGGAAAATTAGAAATGAAGAAACACTTCAGAAGGTCAATGGTTATAATCCACTGTGTTCTATCCTACGGAAGTCAGATTGCATCTCACTCTTTTCTACACTTGCAGGCTTTGCCTGGTTGTGTGCCTAATCAAAAGGTTCATAATAAGTTTAGAGGTATAATATGAGTTTTCCATATAAAACAGTAGTTTCTGAGAGAACCTAATGAGGACATTTGAGAAAAGGAATCTGCAACCTCGAACAAAGAGTGTATCATCTAAAATGTATGAGAAATATAAACATAGAATGATGATTTCTTGGAGGTTATTAAGTTTGTCTACAAAAGTGTTAGGACAAACTCCAGATCTTGACTCTGACTCCAATAAATTATATATCCACTAATGTCTATTTCTATTTTTTTGCAACATTCCCTTTACTCACATGGTCATTATTGGGTATTTTTCTCTTTATATACCACACACACACACACACACACACACACACACACACTCCATTGACTCTGGGAAACTTCTGTGAAGGAAGTCTTACTCACCAGAAAATGTTGTTCCAACATTTCTCAAATTTACAGGGCATGGAACAAATCAGGAAAGAGGTCACTTTTCTATCATATAAATATAGAACTAATGTCCCACACATTCTGTATTCAGTTTGAATTAAAAGCAAGTTTGGCAGGCTTCCAAAGTTTGAGAATGCCATTTGTTTGGTACCTTGCCATACATTTATTACACTACTCAATAAATAAAAATCTAAGATAAGATTGTCATTTTAATGCATCAATGACAGCATAAAAATTGAGGAATCAAAAAGGAAATATCTTTGTGGCATGATTTTAGGAGGTCTAAAAGGAAAGATATTTTGAATCTCCTGGTCAAATAATTTTTTTTTACAAGTGGGAAAACTGAGATATAAATAAAATGCATAAGTTAAAAGAGTGATAGTTATTTAAATGGATACAAATGTGACTTTTCACAGCTATTGATATACGGCTTTACGATAGCACATTGAGATTCTTTGTAAACATTCTGTGAAATAATTCAATTCACTTACTTTTTTTAAAAGATTTTATTTGTTTATTTGATAGAAAGAGAGAGAGAGAGCATAAGCAGGGGGAGCAGCAGAGGGAGAGGGAGAAGCAGGCTCCCCACTGAGCAGGGTACCCAATGAGGGGCTCGATCCCAGGACCTGGAGATCATGACCTGAGCCAAAAGCAGACACTTAACCAACTGAGCTACCCTCACCTACTTTTTATTATATAGTTGGCAGGTAACAAGTTCCAGTCTGATTCAAAGAGAAATTCACATTCTATTTCCATAATCAATTACATTAACTGATGTGTTGCTATTTATAATTAAAAGGTGCTTTTGAATTTATCATCAGAGCATCCCTTTGGATACCTCAATTCTAAGATCTCATGACATCACATTTCCCTGTGTGTAGATAATGCTTCAGTTAGTACTGAAAGTCAGTGTTTACTCAAAAGATGTTAAGTATTTGGTAACATAGAGAACTTACTGTTAGGTCAGTAAGATATAATTAGGCACCACTGGGAGGTTTCATACAAAGTTTACAGCACACTGGAGGCAGCAGTGATAACTTCAATATGTATTTAATATCTTGGGCCCTGAGATTAGTCATACCATGAGCATATTTCTATATGGATGAGGAAAGTTTTTGACCCACAAAATGGTGGACTACTTCACTAGTATTGTTTCTGCTTCACCAGTATTGGTTCACTTAATGTACACAACACATCACAATGTTCAGTTCAGGTCTGAACTATCCAAATGATGAAACAGGCATTTGACTAATTCACATCTGCTCCCCTTCACAACATACCAAGACAAAATCCAAATAATCTCAGATAAAGAATAATCTGAATTTCTTTATTCAGAGTATCCACTGTTGATGCATAAACTCTTTTAGAAAATTTAGATCATTTGTATGCCTATGTTTTCTACTTTAACTATAGAGTTTAAATCTGAATGAAAATTTAACAGAAAGACATATGAAATACTATATATTGTGTCAAAGTGCATACTTAGTATTTTAATGTTCTTTCTTCACTTCTGCAAAAACGTGATTGTTATTCATGACTCAAAAATCAAAAGCATATTGATACATTTTTATTAAAAATAATTGTGATTGGTATACGATCCTCTATAAAATATAGGGAATAGATCATATTTCATTGTAACATTATACTGTTGTGAAATGTATAGAGAATTTCAAACCAGTAAAAGAAGCCAAATAATATCTTTAGTGAGGATAGCGATTGGACTCTTTTTTTTTTCTGGCCAAAGTTTTGAAAATAATAGCAATGAATTCAAATTCTGTATTACTTTTCATTCTCTACTCTAGGAACTGCTTTTTAAATAGTGATATTAATAATTATATATTCATCATTCAAAGACTAAAAAATGCATTTCTGGATACTCTGGTATATAGTTACATTACTACCAGAATAAAGAATACATTTCATTCTATTACATAATACAAACTAACTCAACTCCAAGGTTTTGTTCACTATGCTGAATTTTTAATGATGGTGCAAAGCTGTGTTTTTACTCAAGTTGGGTGAAGGTCCATGGGCATATTAATCTATTCATAAATGGCAGTATCCCTCCCACTTTATTCTTTTTTTTTTTTAAAGATTTTATTTATTTATTGGAGAGACAGAGAGAATGAGAGAGAAAGCACATGAGATGGGGGGAGGGTCAGAGGGAGAAGCAGACTCCCCGCCAAGCAGGGAGCCCGATGCGGGACTCGATCCCGGGACTCCAGGATCATGACCTGAGCCAAAGGCAGTCGCTTAACCAACTGAGCCACCCAGGCGCCCTCCCTCCCACTTTATTCTAACTGATAGCTATAAAATCACACCTATTGTACTCATGCAAAAATATGTCAATTGGTCATAACTGAATTACCTAAAGCACATCTGACAAACCAGGCATTATTGTATACTTAAAAAGTAATAGGGACCAATGTCAGGGCTACAGTGAGACATGAATGAGGTGACAGGCTGCTAACTTCCTCTACTTAGGACATTTTTTCTTTCACACTTTCTCCTTTTATATCTTCTTTATATTTTACACCTTTCTTTTACATATTCTTCAATACCATGATACGATGACCCCATTAAGCTCTGAAAACATGCTAATAAGACAGATTTCATACCTAGAGCCGAACCTCTTAAGACTGTTTCTCCAATACCTCTATGATTAGAATAACATAGACATTTTATGCCTCAGTACAATTGAATGATAAAGTGTAAATATTCAAAAAAATAAATGTGGCAGACTGAAGCATGACCATCATTGTCTTTCATTTGAGTTTTATGACCAACCTGGTGATTTCACACTGCAACAATATGAGCACTGGAAAAGCGAAATTTAATTTTCTGTTCCTAAGAGAAAATATCTCGGTTGGTGGTCCAGAAATATCACTTCATCGATTAATTTAGTAGATGCTTTTGCTTTCAGTACCCAAGGTGTTTAATACACATATTGGAATGGATAACTATTTGCTTTATCTGTTGAATGACTCAGGTAATGATAACCATGTGTGTTTGCTTTCTGTACACCAACACAGTTATCAGCTAGGTGACTTAGTATTGACATCTTATCCTAGTAACTAATAGCTACTTACTAGTTGGAGACATCTCTTTTGAAATTTAAATCCCCACTCAAATTTAACCAACAGTTGGGCAAAAGCCAAATTTAACTCATGAAAACAAAAGATGTGAAACACAGTTTAGTCAAAATCCCCGTGGCATTCCTCCTCCTGATTTACTATCTCTGATATACGCCAGTGCTCTTGGTCACTGACCACAATCACAGGTCTGGCCATCAGAATCAACAGAAACCTCAAAAGAAAAAAAAATCAATTCCATTTACAGAAATAGAAGTTGGGGAGTTAGGATGAGGCAGTGACTAGTTCTGATCCAACAGGTTAAGAGAAAAGTTAGCAATTTTAGAATTTAAAAGTATAAATCAATGAATCCAGGATTAGCTGCCGTTTCCAAAAGCTAAATGTGTAAGAGCTTATGTAGGCAACGATGCATATATTAATTTTAAAGAGAACTTTTAATTGAAGTATAACATACATATAGAAAAACACATAAACCACAACTATATGGCCTAAAGAATTTCAGCAAAAATGTAATTAGCACCAGGGTCAAGAAATTAAACATTATCAGTACTCCAGAAACTGTGCACCCTTTCAAGGTCACCAGTTCCTGAAGAATAACAATAATCCTGATTTCTAAGCTGTGATTTTTTTAAGATAGTTGGTTTTGTGCATGTTGTTTTTCCAAATTCAAGGGTATTTGGTGGGGACTCCATTTTATTTGATGTTAATATGTGTTAAGTAATCTAAACTCAACTAGTGTAACTAGTGGAGGGATTGATAGATATCCTAATGCTTCAGAAAAAGAGTTAGAAAAAAATATTTTAAACAAAACTTATGATTCCATTGATGTATAATATGTATTAAAGCACATTTTGGGGAACATAAGTGGAAAAGAGAAAATCTGCTGATCTTTCTTCCAATTGACATCTCAGATATTAGTACTGTATGTCTTGAACTGATTAAGCATCTATAAAGTCAGACATGACTTCAACTATTGACTTTGTCACTTGCTAGGTATTTGATATTAAACAGATAAACTTCCTCAATCTTTATTTTCTTCTTTTTAATAGAGACTATAACAGAATTCACAATGTTTATGGAATTTAAAGGAGGTAATGTCAAAAATAGTTATCTTGATTCTGGGATATAGTAAGTTCCCAATAAATTATAAATATAATCCACACCCTTTGATTGGAGTATGTCATTTCAGGGAAGCAATCCTAATAATATAATACAAAATACAGGAAAGCTTTATGCCCAAAATCATCATAACAATGATATTTGTAGAAAAAATAGGTATAGTAGACAGGTTTATTCAGGATTAAAAATAAAATGGACTGGAAAAACACACCATAAATTTGCAAAACATCATATGAAAATATTGTGAGATAAAAATGGTTTGAATAGAATTTTGTTCCTCCCTATAATATTACAACATTGAGCAAATATTGAAAGATATATCTTTTCCTAATTAACACTGACAGTCCTGGTCTTTTAACTGTTCACTATTTTTGAACAGTATTTTGAAATAATAAAAGTCTTGGGGTGAAAAACTGTATGCAACTTGAATGAAAATTGGACAGTCTCTTCAACAAATGGTGTTGGGAAAACCAGAGAGCAAAATGCAAAAGAATGAAACTGGGCCATTTTATACATCATACACAAAAATAAACTCAAAATGGATGAAAAACTTAAATGTGAGACAGGAAACCATTAAAATGCTAAGGAGAACACAGGCAGAAACCTCTCTGACATCGGCTGTAGCAAGCTTCTTACTAGATATGCCTCCTGAGGCAAGGGAAACAAAAGCAAAAATAAACTATTGGGACTACATCAAAATAAAAAACTTCTGCATGGCAAAGGAAACCATCAACAAAACTAAAAGGCAACCTATGGAAGGTATTTGCTTATGACATATCTGATAAAAGGTTAGTATATAAAATATATAAAGAACTTATCAAACTCAACACCCAAAACACAAATAATCCAGTTAAAAAATGGGCAGAAGACATGAATAGACATTTTTTCAAAGAAGACATACAGATGGCCAACAGACACATGAAAAGATGCTCAACATCACTTGTCATCTGGGAAATAGAGATCAAAACTATAATAAGATATCATCTTACACCAGTCAAAAGGCTAAAATTAACAACACAGGAAACAACAGGTTTTGGTGAGGATGTGGAGAAAGAGGAACCTCTTGCACTACTGGTGGGAATGCAAATTGGTGCAGCAACTCTGGAGAACAATATGGAGGTTCCTCAAAAAGTGAAAAATAGAATTACCACATGATCCAGCAATTGCACTATTAGATATTTACCCAAAGGATACAAAAATACTAATTCAAAGGGATACATGCATCTTGATGTTTTTAGCATCATTATCTACAATAGTCAAATCATGGAAAGAGCCCAGCTGTCCATCGACTAGTGGACTCTTGGAATATTACTCAGCCATAAAAAAGAATGAAATCTCGCTATTTGCAAAGATACGGATGGAGCTAGTGAGTATTACGCTAAATGAAATAAGTCAGAGAAAGACAAATACCATTTGATTTCATTCATATGTGGAATTTAAGAAACAAAACAAATGAGCAAAAGGGGGAGAAAAGAGGGAGGCAAACCAAGAAACAGACTCAACTCTAGAGAACAAACTGATGGTTTCCAAAGGGGAGGGGTGGATGAGTGTAAGAGGTGATGGGGATTAAGAACTTGCTGTGGTGAGCACCAGATGTTGTATGGAAGTGATGAATCACTGAATTCTATATTTGAAACTAATATTACATTGTGTGTTAACTAGCTGGAACTTAAATAAAAACTTGGAAAGTAAAAAAAAAAAAAAAAGAATGTTAATCTCACCCTGATCATGGTAACCTTAGTTATTGAGCTTCAACTCTAACCTATATCCAATTCACAAGTACGAACAAGAGGTTCAGAAAAATATATGTCTCATAACAATAGCTTTATTATATTTTAATTATATATTTCAGTTAGTCTTTGATATATTTAGCTCAAATAAATGGGTGATTCTATTCTAAATATTTATATATATATATATATATATATATATATATATATATATATATATATATATATATATATAGTCCAGGAAACAAGAAAGGGAAGGGGTAGAAGATTCTAGTTTTGATAAAGAAGTGAATAAGACTTTTCAGTTTTTGGCTTATAAATAAGCACTGGTCAGAGCACTAGTTATTTTAACCAAGATGCTTGCATTTAATTTTAGAGATTCTGATGTTGATTTCTAACTTCATGCTCATTTTTACAAAACAACAGAACACAAACTTCATTTGTTTCACATCTTTTTAAATTGTGTGAAGAATTTTAATTTTTTAAGATTTTCCTTTATAATCCTTCACACAATTTCCTCTCCTTTATAACCCTGAAAAAACTGTTGTCTAACAAAAAGTTGTTCATCAATAGATTTTGAGAACTGTACTGAATTATTCCTTGGATGTCCATTTTGGTCAAGCACAAAATTCAAATATTCATAATTAAAATAGGGCCAAACTATGATTTTTGTTTTTATCAGTGATTCATTCATTCTTCCAGCAAACACTGAATGACCATCCTATAATCCAAGGCCCTGGGCTAGAGGAATTGGTAGGAGCTAAGAAAATCGATATTCTGTCTTGTCTAGTTGAGCCTTGGGCAGTTTTTATATAGAATACATAAAGCCACTGCTTAGTGATTTAATGAGGCAGAGCCTAAATTACTGCCTAGATGTAAAGGCCTGCCTTCACAGTTGACGAGAAGGCCATTGGGAGGTCAACCTAGCTATTTTGTTTGTATTAATGAACAACTTAGATACAATTCATTGCTTAGCCCTGCATGTTATGACAAAAATAAAATTTAAAAATCTCAAAGGTTGACTCAAAGTTATGTGTTAGGGTCTCAGGAAAATACTTTAACTATATCATGTCAGTCTTGGTGCCTTGCTACCACTTATGCTGTATATAAAGCATCATTTACTTTTCTCTTACTCCAAAATCCTTGAAATGAAAATAAAATGTATTTGTAGGAAATGTATTTCTGTGAATTTTTAAGATAGTATTTGTAGTTAACACTTTCACTAAAGCTTTCCTTACATCAATAACAACAACATCCAAAGAATATAATACCAGACCCTCTTTTCAAACAAAAGGCAAAATAGTGTTCTGTGTTAGTCTGATAAATACATTAACATACTTCAAAGATTTCTATGTCATGTTGATCAGATGAATTATAACTAAAAGTGATATCAAGATACCCTCCACTCTTTAACAATACAGAGATAGAATTTTTTAAAATTGTCACGTTAGCAGATAATTTAAGAGAGAACGGGTAACATGATTGGTAATGACATAGAGGAATTTATGCTGGGGAGAATCAGCTAATTTTGTTGACTATATAAATTCTCAGGTTTTTTTTTTCCCAAAAGTGATATTCTGTGTATTTAATCATTGAGAGCAATATATAGGAAGATAAATAAAATAAATATATATAATATTAAAAGTATGTAGAAAGTGTATAAACCTCATAGAATGAAATGATCAAACTATCCTGTTAAAGACTTAGAATCCTAAACATGGAGAAGACATACCTGTCAGGAGTCAAAGTCAATCCTTACATAATTTAAGAGAAGTAGCAATGATGTTGTGTGACAAAATGTTCAAGATTCTACAGTAATTATAAATATTAAATGATTTTTTCCTTTCAATGATTTTATTAGTATGGTGACAAAATTGACATCTATAGTACATTGATAATGTAGCTGAATACAAATATTTGAAATAAGTAAGTTATATAAGTGTGGCAGGTTTTAAAGTGTCAACTCTGTGTGACCATGCATTTCCCATGCTTTGCATGTAAACCCCCAAATCGCAAAATTCAATGTGTCTTTGTCCTTTGTCTCTGTGTACACCACAACTAGGTTGGGTTGGGAGTTGTTGTGCCATTTTGCAGACCTAGATTTTCAAGAACAACCGTGTTGAACTCAGGCATTCCGTGGAGCATGGTGGCAACACTGGGTTTTGTTTGGTTCAGGTAAAAATGCAACTACCCACAATTGCTTGTGTGAGCCACCTGATTCCCTGGGGCTTGGGCTAAGCACAAAGGGTATTTGGCTACCCCTGCATTAGGCCAGCAGTTTTTTGTTTTTTTTTTTAAAGATTTTATTTATTTGACAGAGAGAGCACAAGCAGAAGGAGAGAGAGGGAGAAGCAGACTCCCTGCTGAGCAAGGAGCCTGATGTGGGACTCGATCCCAGGATCCTGGGATCATGACCCGGGCCGAAGGCAGCCGCTTAACTGACTGAGCCACCCAGGTGTCCCAGGCCAGCAGTTTCTGTACCTGTGTTTCTTCCCTGGAGGAAAAGTCTAGAATGCTGTTGGTGATACAGCTGGAAACAAGGTGAGATTCATAGTAACATTTTTCATGAAAGGTATTAATAGCTGTCAATTAATCCAGGGGTTGTAATCATTCTTAACATACATCATGCAGGAATTTAGATCATATGTTTTAATTTTTATAAATGTAAATATTCCAATGTCAGTGAAGCTTACGTAGATACCTAAGAACTGCTAACAGTGCTTATCTCTAAAGGGCGGCATGTATTGGGGAAGGATGAAGAAAGGTGATAACATTTATAGAGAGTACCCATGTCCTGTTTCACATGGGTAACTTCTTATTTTAAAACACAAGGTTGAATATTCAAGAGGACTCTGAGTAAAAGAAATGCCAGTCATTGAACCTTTCGGAGTTTAGATGTCTTTTCTCTTCTGTTTTTAGTTGTCATTTCCTGATCTTTTCTTCAGTTTGGCATATAAAGCTGTCTTGCTCCTATCTGTGGAGACCACTGCCTGATTGTGGATATCCCCTTCTGCCTGTGGATGTCACCACTGGTGTAATCTAGTCATGAGGATGGAATGTTTACATGGTTTCTGTTTCATCTCCGATCATCTCTAACTGCTGTGTACAACACAATTTCCTTATCATTAAAACCATGAATTATGAAAGTGATTAGTATGAGACGATAATCATGTACACATTTACATTCAATACATGGCTTATGAGCAATCCCAGCGTCGAAAAACAAGGATGAGGGACAGAAATCACGGTGAGATGATGCAAGCGGAGGAACTGGATGCTGAAAAGACTATTATTTGTTGACAACTATTCATCACTTGGCTGGATATAACAGAATGCATCTCTTTCCAAGTCATTCAATATTTGCAGTAGGTAGAGGGGAAGAGATGGGCTTGTGTCCCTAAGTTTGGTAACAGCCACATTTGAAAGCTGACCTCTCAACTTCATGTCTTTAGAATGAAAACCAGAAGGAAGTGTGGGCCTTTGCAAAGGTGTGCTTTACTGGGACCAGTGAGGAGGGATGGATTTGCCTACAAAGAATTAATCGTATTCATTAAAGAAAGGGCACACTGCATAGCACTGAATATTCAGCAGCAGACCGAGAGAGAGAGAGGACAGGTTCTGGAACAAGTCCGCCATTAACCAGCCATGCGGTGTTGAGCTACCTCAAGCCTCAGTTACCCCATCTGTAGAAGGAGGTGCTTGGTCCCTATGGTCTGTAAGGACCTCCCACCTCTTAGCTCTTCATTATGTATGTCTGTGACAAACGTGTGAATCCTGCTTAGTGACTGGTGCTCACACTTGGGTTGTGACCTCCTCTCAGTGTCAGAACAAGAATGAAATACTCCTTTTCTGATCTTTCTTCTCAATTTTGCACCTGTTTTCAGTATTTTAGTAAATACACTCCCACTCTGGCTCTACCGCTTTGTGTCTACTGAAAGAATAATTCACCCTGAGGAACTACTAGACAAATGTGTCACCCTTCTCCGTGTGCATTGATTTTTCCAAAGAGCAGGTGGAAAGGCAATGCATGACCCCCAGAAGTGAGTGCTCAGTGCAAGGAAGTCAGGCAGCAGAGGCAGAAGGTGGGGAGATGTTTTTGAGAGGGGACCTCCCAGAAGGCTAGACCACTACCATAAATCCATTTGCCCTTGTTTCTTCTACGTTCTCTCTCAGAGGCTGAATCATTCCTCCCCCGGTTTAGCAGTGACCAATATTTACATATTCACAATAATGTAAACAGCAATTTCTATAGATATAATAGTGGGGGAATGGGGAAAAGCAGAGGTTGTATGAGAGTTGAAGCTTCACCCACTATATTAAAAAGTCAATAGGTAAAGTTTAAATTTGGTAAATATAAAATAGCAGCATTCATTAATTAATTAAAGAGAGATTTATTAAATACCTATCATGTATCTGGCATTATACAGTCACGGGGTTACAAGTGAATTCACAGACAAAAATTCTTGCCTTCATGAAACTTACACATGGGTATGGGAAAGAGATTACTCAAGAGAAAGAAATAAAATACATGGTGTATTAGGTAGTGATGAGTGCAGGAAATGATATGAAGCATTGCCTCAGTAAGGGCCACTTGCTATTTTAGCTAGAAAGGAAAGCCTTCATGGAGATAGTAAATTTGGGGTGAAAACCTCAAGGAGGTAAGGTAGTGAGTCTTGCACAGAGTATGGGGAAGAGGAACCTAGGCACAGGGGAAAGGTAGCACAAAGGTTCGAAAGTGGAAGCATCTTGGTCTGTTCAGGAAAGTAGCCCACCAGGTACGTTTGATAAGCACCATGCCTCATATGTTTGAAGAACAGCAAGGAAGCCACCACACTGTAGGAAAATGAGTGAAGGGGAGAAATAGGTAGTGAGGTCAGAGAATTGAGGGGTCTTGTGTAATTTAAGAATATTAAGGTGAATATCAGAAGAAACCACACAGACACAAATAATCATACATAGCCATTAGAAAGTATTAGAATTTATATGTACAAAACCTAATGTGGAGACAGTAACTTGAGAAAGGAAAGTCCCTGGGAGTATTCCACATTTCATTTATGATATAGGGCAACAAGAAAAGCTTTCTATGCGGGGAAAGAGTCTGGGATTTAAAAAATACATAATATCCATCTATTAATGAGAATAGGTATTTGGCTCAAAAACCTTGAAATAAATCTACATTGGGCCCAAATCTGATGGCTAACCAATGAAAGAAAAGCTAATACTTGCAAATTGGAAAGCCCGGTTTTATATGTGTAAATAAATACAGAATGACTTCAAGTTGACATTGCAAATAAAACCTCCAACATTATCCATATTTTGTTCTCTTCTCCTTTGAGATATATGAAAGAATTACTTTTCTCAGCCACCTCTGTGGGTGGGGGGCAAAATATATAATTAGTCCTAAGCAATGGTTCAGAGGCAGAAGTGAAATGTATGTTGTCCAGTCTCTAGTGTTGAATTGCCTTGTATGTTACTCTTCCCCTGCTATTCTGACCAGAGAAACATATCAAAATGGAGCCTCGGTCATCTTGTGTTATTAAGTGTCCACGATAGACTGATTTCCTCTGATGCCCATGTTAGACATGTATGATGAGAAATAAAAGTAAAATAAAAGTAAACCTTTATTTTTTTAATCTACTAAAATTTGGAGGTTGGTAGTTAACGCAGCAAACCCTGGCCTGTTCTGACTGATCCAGCAAACCAAATTGTGTGGGGTCCTATTAATTTTACATTGTCAATGTGAATGCTTTTAGAAAAGGAGATAAAAGATTTTTATCCTATAGAAAATATAATTCTGATTGACTGAGAATAGAAAATGTTAGTATATATCTAAGCGCCTAATAGTAGAACCAAAACACAGGCACTGATGAGTTACTACTAAATTAGTAATTCAATGTGAAATATTTCCTTATTCATTCTTGGTAGGATTATAATATCATTTCCCCTTCTTCCTGATGTTTAACAGTATTGGCTTTTGTAAATAAATAATTAAAATGGACTCTTTGGATGAAACTGCCAAACATAGAGTTGCTGGCCTCCAGAGAGCAGAATGCTAAGAATGATCTCAGAAGTAACACTTAAATACAGAAGAAATAAAAATTGAAAAAAGTAATGCAGATACCCTAGATAACTCATCATTGCTAAAGCTCATAAAATAGAAAACCCTATAGAATTCATAATTTTCAAATTTATTTTGTAAAGTTTCACTGAAGTCTTATTTTTAAGAGAGTTGAATTTAGTAATTTATTAATCTGTATGCTTTTTCAAAACAAAGAAACACAGAGTGTTATGCTAACTTGAGGATGACGTTCCACATATTTCAAAGGTTTTGAATTTAAGCAAGAATATTTATTGGAAAATAAATATTCTTTTCTACTTCGGTTGAAGTATGAAATAATTATCTGTAAAACCAATAAGTCCAAGAGAACTGACTCAGGATAAAGCTTCTCTTATTTAATGCTGTCCATATTTTAAGCCCTGTTGATGGTTATTTTCCAACAGTCCATTAGTATCCTAGAGAAGAACTGCAAATGGATTTTATGATTTAGGCCCATGTTTCAGGAATGGACTATTTAATGGAGAAATGAAGTGTTGAGGATTACTACATGAACGATGCCCTCCAGATTACTGAATGTTAAAAGTTTTTGTTTAGAGGTAGATTCTGGCACTCACAAGAAGGCATTATTTTTTCTGATTGAGTACTAATTATATTGTATAAATTTATTCAAATGGAAATATAAGCCAGAAAACTCTGATTATTTAAGCCTCCTCTTTTACATACCAAAGAACTAACATCCATCCACTGGTGCATTCATTCACTCCTTCATTTAGAGGCAAGTATTGACTAAGTGGTAAATGAAAAATGACATACCAGGCACAAGTGATACAGAAATCAAAAATGCAGTTCCTGCCCTAAAGGAACTCACTCTTTGGGGAATCTATCAAACAGCAAATACCAAAGTGGATGAGAGCAGGGACTCTGGAGTCATATGGACATAACTGGATTCAAATCCCTCTCTGATTTGTCAATTACTAGTTATGTGACTTTTGGGAAATTTCTCCTTGTCAATGAAATGTAGATTACATTATACTCTGTATTACATTAGATAATAATAATAATATGTGTGCATGTATATATATAAGAAAAATCACATACTTGAATTTGATATATGGTGATGAGTATGGCAATATACTTACTTTTCTTAATGTGAGAGCTGTTACAAAAGCAGGGATGATGAGGGGCACCTTACTCAGTCTGAAGCTGTGGGAATGGGGTTGGCAAGGTGCACACAGAAACTGACAGTTGGCTCAAAGCTTGAGACCCAAGGAGAACTGAAAGAGCTGAGCTGTGGAGAGAAGTCAGAGGGTATGATGTGTGCAAAGGTGCAGAGGAAGGAAACTGTGGGGCATTTAATGAACCGCAAGTGTTTAGTATAGAGGGTATTCTTATGAAATTAGTGGGAGATGAGGCTGGAGAAATGGAAAGTGATTTGAATTTCATTCTGAGTGATTTATCATTTATCCCAAAGAGGGTAGCCATCCAAGAAACATGAGTGAAATAATCAGACATGTAATCTTTGCTTCATACAACTAGCAAAATCAAGCCCTCTTAGTGGTTCAGAGGTGCTGAAATGAATTAAAACACAATTTACAATTCAGTATTGGAGAATTACACTTCAATATCAACATACAAATGGAGACTTTATATAAGTACGTGTGTAATTAAGGATACACTTTTCACTTTAGGAAAATAATAGCAGAGTTTATAATACAAATTAAATATACAGTATTTATTCAGCATGTGTTTCAAGGATTAATCTGTGACTGGTACTATGCTAGAGTCTTCAGTGATAAACACAAAAACCTATTACCTTCTTTTCTTTTTTAAGATTTTATTTATTTATTTATTTGAGAGAGAGAGAGAGAGAGAAAGAGCTCAAGTGATCAGGGAGAGAGGCAGAGGGAGAGAGAGAGAATCCTCAGGCAGACTCCCCGCTGACAAGGCAAGACCAAGGTCAGAAGGACCAAAAAGGAGGCTATTGCAATGGCTGCAGTTAGATTATGATGGCTTGAACCATAACAATGGCACTGTGGATGGGGACAAGGGACAGACACCAGCTATACTGATAACTCACTGCATAAGAGAGCATAAGGAGGACCCCAGGTTTCATTGTAGGACCTTAGTGTAGGCAACTGGAATCAGTATTCAAAAGCAGAAGAGCTAACCAGAAGAATCACAGTTTGAAGAGTTTAGATTTAGAAATCACTTTGTGTTATGCCCACCACTGACTCCTCCTTCTCACCATTCCATCTTATCCTAGCTAGGCTTCACTGGAAGACCCGCTTGTATGTGTGGTCTTAAGCGCATACTTCCAGAAGGGATAATAGGTGATTCAAGTTTGCTCCTTAATTTTGCTGTGGGATCTATAAAATATTTCCTTACTAATGAGATCCCATATTTGAAGTAAAGCAAAATATCAGATTTATCTGTGAAAGTGGTGTCGCACACACGGAAGACTACTATCAAGGCATCAGAATACTGTGGGAGTTGAAGGCACCGTACGAGAGACCTGAGGTTTCTCTCCTAAATTCGGAAGTGCCCTCAGGTGGACATCCTTCACTGTGGATTTCACTGGGATCTGTCTGTCATCACAGTTACCTTGTGGCTGCTGAAAGTCTGGTGATTTCCTTTTTGGGTGGAAAGTTTATCCCACTCAAAGACAAATGGGCAGTGACATTTCTTCCCAGCTGGAAGTGTATAAGCTCAGTGTGAACAGCTGTTGGAACAATTGTGGGTGAAAATTTTGCTTGATAGGAAACAGCCTTGATGAGCACACATGGTCACACTGCCTTCAGACTATACGCCCATCTGTTCGGCTGGCTGAGCACCCGCTCACTTGTTAGTCAGACTTTAGGAGATACAATGCCTCGGTCAGGGAGTTCCGGTTCCTCTCCTGCCACAGCACTGCCCCCTGGATGTTAGATGTTCCTTTACTACAGGTAAGTGGCAAATAGTTGCATCAGATTTCAATCCCTCTTCTTACAAGCTCATCAAAAAATAAAAAAATAAAAATAAAAATTTTACAGAAGGCATATAGTATCGAAAGCCAGAATATATTCAATCTGTTACTGGCTTTATTCTATTCCCTCCAAGGATGAGAGAAGGTCAGCACAGCATGCCATGATCACTTATATCAATCACTGCATGTTGATGCTTATTTGGTTTTCATAATGAATAATTTCCTGAGAGTTTCCCCCTTTTCACAAAGAAAATCAAATAAAATACAGGATAGGAGTAGGGAAACAATTTTCCTGATCTTATTTTTCTATTTTCTTATTATTTTTCATTTTCTGTTTCCTTGGTCTTTTATTTCTATTTCTTCTTTTTCAGCTTTTTTGACCCTCTTCTTTACTTTTTTCATAAGCTTATGATTCCAGTTTACTTTTCCCATCCACTGTACTGGACCCAACCATGCGTTGTAGGTCCCTAATCTTCTTCAGTTTCCTGTGAAGCCTGCAGTCTCTCCACCCTGTGTGTTCCTCTAATGATTTCCTTCTTTCTTAATTGAGCCTCCAATTTGCCTTGTCATTGATCACTCTTCATCTTCCAGAAGTTTGAATTCTTGATGTTCTCAGTCCTTTTGCAAGCAGTCTCCTTTTAGTTGATCACTTTCTACTAACTCAGAGAGAACCAATGGTATATTCTCTTATAATTCTTTTCTTCTATTCTTCTGATTAGCTGAGTTCCATCTGAACACTCAGCATAGAGAATAAGGCTCAAGGGGAACTTAACTCTACACAAGTAAATTTCTCTGCAGAAACACATTAATGTGCTCTCCATAAACCCACTTGCCTGAGAGGCTGGTCTATGTAAATCTCTGTCATTTGGGGTCTATGATCATCACCGTAACATCAGGCCAGAAATGCCAAGTTTCAGAGATTTATAACATGTAAGATGAAGTGTGAACGTAGATGAGCTTATATTCATTACTGTTCTTTTCACCTTCTTTCTGGCTGTGTGTCCACTTTCCCTTCCAGCCCACACCACGGTGGCAAAATCAAGAGATGGGGCACTTCTGAGGGACAGTGAATGTAAATATGGAACAAAAATTGTCACCTCCCTGTCTTGCCCAAACAGCAAATCACCCTGGCTTCACAGAAACTTATGTAGATTGTGTGATTGTGTTCGTTGTTGTTACCGCTTTTCAATTAAAGAAGTAGGTAGCAAAACTTAATATACTGCATTCACTGCTTCAGTAAGTGCTTATCAAGTGGACAAATTTGTGAAAGGTAATGTTCTAGCCACCAGGAAAGGGTGAGCAGAACTTTAGAAATGATGTGTCAGAAAATGCAATTAAAGTTATATTCCTGTTTAACCAACCTATTAAGTTTAATAAATCCCTTAAATGCCAAATATTGAAAGTGTTATTATATTTAGAAATAATTAAGCCCTACTAAGAATAAAAAAATTAAGTATTTTAAAAATTGAGGTATAAGTGACAAATAATGATTGTATAAGTTTAAGGTGTATGATGTATTGAATTCATACATTCAAAGATTGCAATAGAATTACCACTGTATCCTTAGCTAATATCTCTATCATATCACATAATTATCATTTCTTTTCTTGTGGTGAGAAAATTTAAGATCTAGTCTCATAACAAGTTCGAAGTTTACAATACAGTATTATTGACTATAATCACTGCTGTGCATTTGCTCTCAGAACTTACTCGTCTTCTAACTCCAAGTTTGTATCCTTAGACAACATCTCCCCAGTACCCCGAGTCCCCAAACCCCTGGTAACTCTGTTCTAATCTCTGTTTCTACAAGTTCAGCTTTTTTAGTCTCCACATGTAAATGATACATTACAGTATTTGTCTTTCGCTGTGTGGCTTCTTAATGAGAATTAAGCTTACTGCCATCATGGTCCATCCATGTTGTTGCAAATAGCAGGATTTCCTTCTATTTTTATGGCTAAATAATATTCCATTATATATATTTTTATACATACACACCGAAACTTCTTTACCCATTTATCTGACACTTAGGTTCTTTCCATATCTTGGTTATTGTGAATAACACTACAATAAACACAGGAATATATATATCACCTTGTAAACCTGCTTTCACTTTCTTTGGATATATGCCAAGAAGTGGGATGGCTGGGTAATATTGTAGTTGTATTAAAAAGTCTTAATAATTCTGAGAGCTAACTATTGGTGCTAGGCTCAGAATAATACAATGAGGTGGGCTGCTATTTTAAATAGCATTTTGAAGGAAATTGGAACTCAGGAAAGTGACGTGGCTTGCCCATGGCTAGTAAGGGATTGGGAAAGCAGTCTTGACATAGCCATGAAATTTCTATACTTTTGTTTTGGTAATATAAAGGAATTTTCTTTTTATCTAGTTTTGGTCACTCTGGGTACAGAAAAATCTTAGTCTGTGCTAATGTAAGTATTAAAATTCAATTTAAATCATTGTCATTATAACGTGGAATGGTCCCTTGATTATGTTCTACAAGATGTTGACTGCTTTAATACTTCATTTGGGAATTGCTCCAGACATCATTCTTCCCATTGCAAATGCTCTTTTGGCAAAAACATAGCTACATCCTCTCTCTCCCATCAGCATTCTGTCTGTTCCAGCAAACTTAAGAGCATTTTAAACCTATTTTAGTGAGAAGAATTTCCTTAAGATGACCTGCACTGAGAGCTAGTTCAGATAGAAAGCTAAACCCTATGACAATTCTTATAAAATTGCATTAAGTGCTACAGTCCAAGACATTCTATCTCTTTTGCAGAGTCTGCTGATCTAAGTTTCTTCTTCTCTATTCCCACCCCCATATCTAGCCTAAAGAACTAACAACTTTGTCTTGCTTTTAAAAGCATTCAGAGCCATCTATCACCGACATGAAAGCCTGTTTAGAATCCCCAAGATTTCTGAATTATGATAGGATTAAGTAGGTTAGACACTCAACTTTGACATTATATATTAACATTTTGTCATCTGGCGTTATTCTAGTTTATTATATTGACAATAAGCATACCAACTAGATAGCATACCAAAAAGTATACCAAAAGCATACCAAAAAGTAAACAATTTAGATAGCATCACTATTTTGGGTACATTATACCAAATATTGTGTCCTTTGTGAAAACACTTAAAGGAGAGAATTTTGCAGTATTCATCCCATTCATGAGCATCATTTAATTTGATTTTAAATTAGTGCAAGTGATTTATATTTTTTCATCAAATCTTAATGTCCTATTCTATTCATTTCGTCATTATCACATATATCCAAATACAAGTAAATGACATGGAGAGAGAATTGTATTGATGGCAGTGGGTTATGTTTGGAATCACAGAATATGTTAAAAGGATCATCCTGGAGGGTATAATATAGAGCATGTTGATTAACAAGTCCCAATGTGCATATAACGTTTCATTGATTCTTTGTTCATAACAAAGTCATACTGTTTTTACATCACTATTTTGCAGAACAAGGTACAACGCAAGTATGTAGTCATTAAACAATGTCAATTTATATAAAAAGCCCAAACTTCCATATTTTTTGAAGTTAGTGTCAGGCAGAGAACCCAGGTCCACATATTTTTCCAGAATGAAAATGATACTGCCTCATCTGAAATGCAGAGCATGACTCTTTATATAAGCCCTCCCTTAATAAAAAACAACATCCTTCTGCCTATGTTATGAAGATCTCCAAAGAATTATTATATGTAATCAAACACATGATACACAAATCTTCTTTAATATGATTAATTATATGCATACGTAATATATGTGCAATATATGTATGTGCAATATAAAATAATATATATGCATACATATGTGTGATAGATGTGAAATGATATATTCATAATATTTGTCTTAATGTTGCTGTGAATTTATGTTCTTTGGTAAATTCTAAAAGTTATAAAAGCTATTTTCATAATATTTATACCTGTGTACTTGTGTGTAAAATTTAATAGATGATCTCTGCAGAGATCTAATGACTTAAATTATATCCCTGTTGCCTTCAAACAAAGTAAAACTTCCAGAACAGTATTTTTAAAATGTAGGACCCCCATCCCTTCTGATTTGAAAGACCTGAAATATTTATACAGTATTTTCTGTGCATCTTATAAGTTAGAATATGAAAGTATTTGGTGTGCTTTAATATATACCAAACAAAATATGGCAATCCTCCTATTTTCAAGCTAAAAATTGTTAGGCAGGAGCTCGTGGAAAGAATAAAATGAGTTTGAGAGAAAGGGTCACTTTGAGAGTGTGAGGTTGTTACGAAGCCCACCAGAAAAGGACAAGAGCTGAATTGTACTGATGTTACTTAGGTGACAACGGTTGGAGGTTGACAATGTGAAGATGAGCAGGACGATCAAGGCAAGAGGTAACATTGCTTATTTGGAATGCAAAATTGGTGGCTACCTAAACAACTGCTAGATAAATCAACATGAAAACATTCTTTCCAAGAATATAAAAGTTAGAACAAGAGGCTTTTATGAAAGGAAATGCCAATGATTCTTCTAGATAATAAGATCTTCTGTTAAATTTCACTTCATTTAGTTTAGCTGAAGTACAGGATTTAGGGATGTCAGGTATGCCCACTCTGAATTTCTTCTGAAAACAAACTTGCAGATGTGCTTAAAAAAAAAAAAAAAACAAACTATGAAGAAGTGTCATATCGGTGTTCAGTATACACTAAACTAGCTTATTGTCTGGGTAGTCAGCACAACGGTTGTCATCATTCTTGTATTTTTTTATATGATTAATACTTGGTTTCTGAGAATACACACATGCAAGCACACACATATCTGAGGTTTCTAGACAAAGTGCATTTTTTAAAAAGTCATAAAATAATTATTTTCTCTATAAAAAGAGGTAGATTGATAAGATATTTGATGTTTAAACCCTTTTAAGTAAAATTCAACTTTACCTATTAGGTTTTCTACTTTCAAAACCTCGAAGAAAAACATCATCCAGATAAGTATTCTTCTAATAGCTCCACAAGGGAGTAAAATACTGTATTTAATGTACGCATAAAATCACTTAGCTACAAAGTCAGTTGGTAAAATGCTTCGACACATGTACTAGTAACTGTAGAGATGGCTTCTCAGTCACTAAACCATTTTTTTTTTTAATGTTAACAGTCTCAGAGGAGCTTTGGGATATCCATAGAATTTTGATTGTACTTTCTGTTTGCTAAAAATTCAACTTGCAGGGCATTCATGAATAGATCATGTATGCTCTTAACAATTGTTATAATAATAACATGTTTCCTCCTATTGGGTATTTAGCTCAGGTCTTGTTTATTTGTTTTATTGTTACTAGCGGGGGTGACTGGTTAGAGGTCAATATCCCTTGCAAACCTAGAGAATAGATGCACATTGCTTGAGGAACACTGTTGTAAGCCAAGTGTGGCCTGCTTAATCAAGTATGTTAAAAAGCTGGTAACTGGCCTGCAAAAGTCAAATTAAATTATGAATACTGTCTTTTCCATACTGTTTCCATTGTTAGAATAGCAGTGTGGCATGGAGGGAAGTATGTAGGCTTTGGATTTAGGAAATCCTGAACTTAAAAGGAGGCAAATCAGCCTTGATGAACCTCAGCGTTTTCAGCTATTAAATGGGGATATGAATACCTTGTTCATGGCTTGTTTTCAATGAATTAAGTGAGACAGTGGATGTACAATGCTTGGCGTACCAACGTGCCTGAAAACTATCAGTGTACCTTATTACCTTTTAACCTGAATCATTCAAAATAAAGCAGAGGCTTGATTTTTGGTTGCATATCCCTGCCCATCTTTGTAATCCTGGAGGCTAAGCATCTTCATAAAATACTAACTACCCCCAAAACTTATGCCATAAAATTTGGATTTATTTTATGTAAGATTCCTTTATGTAGTCAATCATGAAAGTGACAAGTGCTTTGAGGGCCTTTTCCCATTTAATTCCTCAGACACAGAAACCAAAAAATTCACAACCATATTATGTTAATGATCACAATTTCAAAATGCCCTAGAACCACAATAAATAACCTATGACTTCCATAACCATTTTGTGACTCATTGTTCATAACCAAAGGACCTCCCTGACATTTATATACTCTGTTAAACCACCCATATCTGTGTAAAAATTTTTAAAAAGGCATTAGCAGGTATGTTTTATACTAATCAGAGCAAGGCTATTCAAGCTTATGACCCAAAGCATGTTGAAAGACTCAGTTCTTAGCACAGGCTGTCCTTCAATTATGGAGAAACCTCCCTATTACTGTACATTAATTAAGTATAAAATTGTGAACTCTCTCTCTATATCTATGTCCTGACACTGCAAATGGCATTAGTTGAAATATTATTTTTATATGCTTTAACAACTTAATTCACTTAAGGGTGGCATAAATGTCTCTTGACTATTTTTTTTCTGATAGATGCTGTCATTTAATTGCATTCAGAGGTTTATGAACTATAATCATGTGACTCTTTAACCTTCTGAGGCTTGCAGCATAAGCATCCGTGAAGAGAAAATGCACCTTAGGCTTTCAGGAAGGATGGACAGTATACATCCTCCATCCAAGCCCTCTGTGAAGGACAGAGCGCCGTAACAAGGGCAGGAATTGCATTCCAATGAGATAGTTTTAGGCTCTTAGTTCTCAAAGTTACCTGATCTTTTGAATTCATTATTAAAATACAAGGAAGCTCCAGGAAGGCTAACACCATAATCTGTTATCAGACCACAACCTGAGTAAGCATTTGAGCACCAGGTCAATCAGAAATACGCACTGCTAGACAGAATAGGGCATTACTACAGAAAAGTGGGAGTAAGACAAAAATAGTCCTACTAATCTTCTTGAATCTGCTTCTTTGAATTTGTTCCAATTGTATGCCTGTGAAATAACAAAAATGGAAATAATTCGGTTTATAGATGATTACAGGGCTTCCCCCTCCACGAGAAACTTAAGTTGAATGACAATAATGTTAACATTGTGATATTATAAAAACTATAACTAATTTTAAATATATCTCAAATGCTGGAAAGCATTACAGATCATTAACCAATGGAGGTGTTTGTATATTAGTCAACATAAATTTGACTAGAGTCCCATCCTGCTAACGTCCTTGGGAGAAATCTCAACCATCTGATAATAATAATCTATCTCTCACAGAAGTGTCTTCTAGAAAAGTGAGAAACATTGTAAACTAAAAACAATGGACTACCCGATGATGGCAAGTTGAAATTAAAGGCTAATGTCAAGTTACAGAAGATACGAACAATAATGTTATAGAAGCATAAAACAAATGGCGGTTTAAGGGGACAAAATATAGTGACGGCAGGACTCTGCTGGCTCATACCAGGAGAAAAGAAGCGATGCCCAGAGATGTTGTCAGAGACTGTGGGGTGAAGCTGAGATTTTCACAGGGCACATGCTGCCTTGCCCTTGAGTAAAGAGAAAGTTGCCATGGCTAGAGGTCAGTGTAAATGCAATTTACAAAATAAAATCTGTATGTTCAATTAGCATCATGCTCATAGTAGAACTTCAAAATGGCAAACTAAGTTTATAGGCATTTTGGCATGTTCATATACTGACATCTTGAAAATCTGCCTTAATTATGCGTCTAAGTTGCGCAGGGAAAGGAGGAAACTGAGGAAATGTGGATAAGGTGGTCGACAAGAACCCACCCCCAAATTAGAAAGCACTGAACTCCAGTGTCAACTAAAGCACCCATCCCCAAACATCAGTATAAGCCTAGCTACCTGCTAACAATCAGCTAGAGAGCTCGTCAATTAAAATTTCTTATTTATCCAGTCTAATGAGAGATCAAATAATCTGCTTCTTGGCAAAGTTCCCGAGGACAGTCTGACGTACGGAGGAATTGGAACCATTAACCCAACCTTTCCCGAAGTGACGGGCCAGAGCCAGCTCTAGCTGCAGGGAGGTCTTTGCAGTTCTCTGGCTGGCTTTTCACACTTAACAGCAAGGGACTCTTGTCATTCCTCAACCTGCACATTGGGAGGTAGAAGGGACCCCAAAGCACAGATTCAAAGGCCCCCCAGAATTTGCCCCAGCACCTTCTCATCCATTAAAAACAGCAGAGAACATTTCCCTGATCTGGTATCTCCCATTTCCTGGTCCCTGAAGGAGTAGGAAAATCAAGTCCATGGTGGTGTGCTGTTTGTAATTTGCTCATGGATTTGAAGGCTTTCTGCTCTTACTTACAGTTGCATAAAATTCATTGGTTGTGAAAAGAACGGGAAACAAAAGGAAGCAGAGAGATTTATTTTCAAAGATGCTCCAGAATTTAGAGGAGAATGATTATTATGAATAAAAGAAGGTCCTAGAACTCTCTGTTCTTGGCAATAAGATATGATGCCGTAAAGATGGCCTTTCTTTTCAGAGCCTTCAGTAAGTGTGACTGAAGAAACTCATGTGTAAGACATCCACCCTGCAAGCTGTCTTAACGTTGATAACTCTTAAATAGATGATTTGATTGACGAAGCATGCATGTACCATTTAAGTCTTTATTCCCCCACAGGATTGTTCAAACTCGATTTTTAGTCTTCTTTCAAATCATGAAATAATAATGCGTTTCATTATATTTAAGAAATGACTTACATATAGAAACATACTACATGACTAATGTCAATGTGGCCAGGGTAGAAATGTTAAGTAGAAACTACTAGATTAAGAATAATCAGTAATAACATTATTAAAGGAATTGATAAGAAAGTGCATCTTCTAGGATCCTCAATGGAAAAAGAAGAGGTGAGAAACTAGAAAGAGTGAGAAATGATGCGGTGAATGGAAATAGACTCTGTTATTTCTGGTCTAGTAATGATTCTGTTTTTTCTGGTCTAGGAATTTATTTTGAAAAAAATAAATGAGAGAATGTCCTAGCTAATCATTATCATCATCATCATAAATAGCTTTTAAATCTTAGAGGCTTAAAAAAACAATGATTTATTTCTCTGTCTTACCACGTGTCCTTTATGGGTGAGCTGAAACTCCCTTCAGTACTGCTTTTACTCAGGACAATAGAATATTTACTCTAGAGAGTGTTGCTGGTAATTATAACAGAGAAAAAGAGAGAGCACAGCAAATTGTGCACTAAGAGTTTCCAACCTGAAATGATAGAATTCAGCTTGTGTTTCACTCATCAAAGCAACTTCAAGTTGGCCAGGAAGTATAATGTGAACCGTGTGTCCAAAAGGGAGGAAAATAAAATATTCAGTGAACAGCAGTAATCACTTTAATAGTCTGCCCTCTGGTCACTAAATATTTGAGTTCCTCTCCCTCTAAAACAAATACTGATTCACTTCCCAAGCAAAGTCTCATCAAGTCATAGCTCTACTTCAATGTCCATGATCTCTCAGTGATGCTAAGTGTCCTGACACGTCTTCTCCTTGTCTGGAGATCTGTGCACAACAAGTCATCATCTAGCACCAAACCCCCAACTGCCAACCCCAATATGCAATGGTAGTACAGACAGATCACTATCATTATTAGGAAAGGTGATAAACGGCGAACCGTGAAGTCAATGTCTGTAGAAATTCTGAAATCATTCTGATGAAGGATAGTTGGAAGAAAGGCAGGCAGGGACAAGACTCCCCCCCATGCCCGCCCCCCCCCTCCCCCGCCCTAAGAGGAAAGCACCCTTAAAAGGATTTTACACCACTTTCCTACATGGTAGATAGATGACAAAAACCTGATTAGATGCATGGAGGGTTAATCAGATTAAAACAGCTTACCAACAAGCCCATGTAAACTCCTAGACTTAGAAACTCTGGTGGCAACCCTCTCGGGTCCCCTCCCTCTTTGGGAGCTTTGTACTATCTGTACTTTACTGTACTCTTAATAAA
Organism: Zalophus californianus; assembly: GCF_009762305.2. NCBI lineage: Eukaryota > Metazoa > Chordata > Mammalia > Carnivora > Otariidae > Zalophus > Zalophus californianus. The sequence continues at coordinate 194,489,557 of NC_045596.1, forward strand.
CTTTGCTTTGCTGCCCACCACTCTTCGGCTGGTCTACTGCCTCTTCATTCTCCGAAGTGGCGTGACCAAGAACCAGGGTCACGGAAGGAAAAGAAATCCTGTTACAATGCTAGGAATGTCACGGGGACCCTTAGGCTGGAAGAGTGGAGAATGTTGTTTAGAATGTAATTCTGGTTCCTAGAAGGGTCCCCAGCGCCGCCTATCTTTTCTCCACTGGCTCTCGGCTACGCTTCTGATTGTTTATTTTTAAATTATCCTTCTCAGTCACCTCTGAATTGGAAGTGAGACTGGGGATGCTATGTCCTCCCTGGAGGCTGAGCAACTTCCTCAGTGGGCTGCCCAGCCTCCCAGAAAGTTAGGACCAAGGGTCATTTTAATCCTTTGACAGGAATAGAGTATTTTGCCCATGCTCATGATTTCTCCCACAGTACACTCTCTTAAAAGCCTAGCAGTTTTTAAAATGTTTGCCTTGGTCGGTTACACGTGCCAACAGCCACATCCAGAATTCTTTCTAGACATATTTCTTAGATTTACAATATTTGCTTCCTGCCCCCATGCTTTATCTGTCTCAACTTAATTACAAGCCTTGGGCCAATCAGGCTGAGGTGGGAGATACATACCTTTAATCTCTTTTCCCTGAGCTATTTTATTCAATTGAAAGGATTTACTGTGTGCTACCTTAATCCATTCAAAGGCTTTTAATAATGGGAATAAACAGCTTTAGCCTTGATTGGATCCTCGCCTCAAGGCTAAGTTCTGATCAGATTTTGCTGGTCAAAGGAATTTTTTTCAACCCATGTCCCTGAATTTGGAGATTCTATTTTGTTTTGTCACAGCTTTCCATTGAGTATTATTAATGATCATGGAGATATTAAAAGTTATTCCAAAGAATACCTTGGATTCTAGCCATAGAACTCCCTACCCATTTCGTATAGTAGGAGCCAACTTCCTGTTACTAATAAGGATCAATCTCTGCTCATCTGTTTAGTAGTAAGAAGAGTTTAAAATGGCCAGAAAGCAGTCTTAGCGTCTACATCAATGGAACTATTGCTTTATCTCTTGTGGAAGGTTTTCTCTCTTGGGATTAGTACCCTTAAACCTTCCATGCCCAAGGTTGTGGGACAGGAAGCAAATATTTTCTAAATTCCTCCGTCAGAACAATGTTGCATGAAGTAGCACAATGGGGAATTCTTTAAAGGGGTCAAGATGCTAGTAGAAGCCGTGCAGACAAAAAAAAAAAAAAAAAATCTCTATCTGTGATATGTAGCTATTCTCATGAGGACAACTTGTTGCCCTTCCATAATGGAAGGAAGCCAATGTAATCAATTTGCCACCAGATGGCTGGATAGTAACCTATCTCTCCAGATCCCTCCAAGGAATGGTGCCACGCTGATGGCCTGGCGTTGGCCTCTGCTGTTGGTAGGTAGGGCACTCAGCATCATCAATGGCTGTATCCATATCAGCCATGAAGAGGGGAATTTTATGTTGTTGAGCCTATTTACAGCCTTCATTGAGCATCATTGCTTTCTAGAGAGAGAAGGGTTACCAGATATCACAAAATGAGTTTTGTTGGTCATCTGATTATTGAGAACATCCTCTACAGTGGATTTCCCTTATTAGGCATTGATATAACACACAGATGTCTTATACACTATGTGTCCATTCCAAGAGACACACCCTTTGAAAGATTGATCACCACCAATCTGATCCTTTTCAACTGGCCATACCATTATCTAATGTTCATTATTTGGTTTAAATTCATACCTCAAATTATTTCTCCTACAAAACAACATGGACAACCAGCTACATGCCCCAACTTATTCCTACTGGGAATGAAAATTTCATTTCACCACCATCTGTCAAGGATATTTTTGAATGAGCTATGATATAATATATCCACTTCTATCCAATAACTTATGCAGATCCAGCAAAAACAAACAAACAAATAAACAAAAAACCCTACCCAACTATGCCTGAATTCTTTTCTTCCTCAGAAAACTGTGAAACTGAGGAATTCTCCACCAAGTTTCAGATGTGAGCTGAGGAAAAGACCACAAAGCAGCAGGAGGAGGGTCGGGACACCTGCACATGCAATTTTCACTTATTTTCTGGACCTGCTTGGGAATGTCTCATACAGAGCTTTTCTGTTTAGTACTGGAATGCTGATGCTCGTGCTCAGCCTTATGACTTGCTGGGGCAGATAATATCCAGCAGGGAGCCTAGTAGATATTGCTTGATCTAAATCATCCACCAAGAATCCAACATGGTGGACAAAAATCTACCAGGATCACCAGAGTGGTAATTCACAACCTTTCACCCACTTCCTAGAATTGTGACAGTTCATGAACCCAGAGTCTATTGATCAAGAGAGAAACTGTCTCCCTTTGAGGAGGGATCCCACAACACACCTCAAATATATGCTTTAAATTTTCTTCTATCCCTTCACTATAGGGACAATAGACATTTACCAGGGTAACTGTGAACTAGTAAGTAGTAAATACCTAGATTTGCCAAGAGTTTCTCAACACTGGCTTCTAGTTTACATTAATCCCTGATAATCAGTGCATCACCAAGCTCCACTTGTCGTAAGGGGTGGGAAGAGACTGGTGACTTCAGAAGTCAGGTGGATAGTCCAGTTTGGGGCAGAAGTCATTGTACAGTGGGTTCTGTGAGCCCAGGGAAACACTGTATTGTTCTTCCCAGGTTCAGAATGGAGTTGGAAGAGATACACTCAGCACCTGACAGAATTCCCACATTGTCTCCTTGTCATGTAGAGGAAGGGCTATCTTTGAAGCAATGGAAGGTTTTATGACTCCAGGGAAAAGGGAGAAGTGGAAGAATTCATTTTCTCAGAGTCCAATAAAAACTGAACCCATGCAATAGGAGCCAGTGCGGGGAGAGAACAAAGCATGGAGGGAGCGGAGTTCCTGCCCTCTGGACTCCTGCAGGGGTGCCTCTGACTGTGCATGCCAACCAGAGCTAGCCAGTAATGGAGCCTGGTTCATGCAGTCTTACAGTGCTTACCTCCGAGGGCACAGAAGAAGGTAAAGAATGATAGAAAATGGGCAGGGTTGGAAAAAGAAAATAATCAACCAAACTACCAAAGGCATTTATTCCTGTCATTGAAGAAAAAAATCGAGAACAGAATTTTCTCAAACAGGTGTTTTATTGGAGAAAGAAAGACATGTTAAATAAGTGTTGTGAATGTTGACAATTAATATGGGATTTCCTGAAAGAGGAAGAAAAGGATCTATTTTTTAAAAAACAACCCTAACATTAATTAAACAGAAATAAACCAATTTCGTATTATTTTAGAGATTATGTAGTTTGAGGTTAGAGCATATAAAAAGTATTCTTGGATCAAGGACTATAAAACTATGGATTGTAGCTGAACAGAGAACTTTTGCTTTCCTTTGATTCTGTTCTTAGAAATTTACTGAACACAATGAAAACTGTGTACAATATGTATCAGATGTATGAGTAGCATATCTTCTTTTTAAATAGATTTATCCATTCATCAGGCCTGTAGACGGTGTGTCTTGTGTGAGTGCTTATGTGTTTACATGAGTTTTATTTAATCATCCCTAAGTGAGGCAACTATTTTATTCTGAATTTTGCACTATGATCTGGGGACTAAATTTTAGAAAATGCCCTCCATCTCTTATTTCTCCTGATTCACCTTGTGAAGTTTTAAAGGCACTTCTGATTTAGTTTAGACGGCTTATAGAAACCTGCCCACTATTCCACTTTAGCCAAAGTTTTGATTTGAAAAATCTAATGATACAAGTTTTTGCTTAAGTATAGTGTTTTGCTCTCCTTGGTTGGACTTAGCTAGTAACTTTTAAATTAAATTTTTCTTGGTCCACTCTGTTATAAAACAGAAAAGGTAATACCCCAACGAGAGATTGTTGCTTTTTGTCAGAGGAGCTACTTCTAGTTTATTTAATTTGCTTATTTTTGTTTTTAATTATGGCTACCTTTTCCTTCTCTATCACAGCTCTCTTTTATTTTCTGTTTCAGTTGTGTAAGAACAAACTTGGGACAACAAAATTCTTCTAATAAAGCAGCAGTTCCCTTTTATATCCATATCCCCTAGCATTATGCTCTTTCTTTAGTGTTCAGATTTGTAGAAGTTAAAAGGACTGGGAAGTGTGGTTTCTCAACACATAAAGTATAAGAACGGCATTGTTAATAAACACTTCTGTATCTGTAAAACCACCTCAAAAATTAAGTGAGGGTAGTATAAATCATAGAGAGGTACTCTTTACATTTTTGTGATTTACAAGGCAGGGAAAGAGAATCATGGCAATGTTTTAGTCAAATGTAATCTCTGGGAATCTAAATCAAATTAAAAATAAGTGTGCTTCCAGCCAAGGAAATCTTTATATTTATCCTGTCATGGGAATCCACATTCAAGCTGTGTCTTGGTCAGAGATTGATTGGAATTAGAGCAATAGTTCTACTTTGGCCTAAGTGTGGGTCCCCAGATGTCCAAACAATAAACCTGACAATGTCTCCAGAACATTCTGTAGAAGTTAGGTGGTTTACTATGCAGAAGAGAGAAAACATTCCAGTGTGTTCCCTTGAGTTTGACCAAAGCTTCCGGGGGCACTGGGAGAACTCCGCATGCCTTTGCTTCTTAGTTAAAAACATATGGGGTAAGAATTTTGAGAAAAGCTTCTGGTGACAGAGCATGCAGCAAACTGAGAATTGGATTTGAAGTCAGAATATCCAGGTTTAAGTGAGGTCTTGCTGTTACCAGATCTTCCTAAGACTGTAAGACCCACTTTCCTATGTGTGCCCTGGGAAAAGAGGACCTGTTTGACAGTTTGCTTATTTCTGGTTGTGACTGAAAATAATACGGCATTTGAGAAATGCATGATAAACTGAATGCAACGCACAAGTGCTACACGTTTTTGCTCATAAACCCTGAGAAGTAAGGAAGAGCCAGATTTTGTGTGGGCAACGCTTAGCGTTTACAGATGAAGAGACAGAGGCTAAGGAGGCTGACTACATTGGTTAGGGTTACACAGAGAGAAAAATTAAAAACTAAAGTTCCCAAAAAGTCAGCTTTCTATAAAACTTAACGGAGATGCGAGAGGATTGCAGATCAGTGTTTCATCAACACATGGCCTGTGGGAGACCTGCCTCGGAATGTGTGGATATACGTTAAAAAGGCAAATCCATGGTCTTCGCCCAAGACTAACCGGATCACAGTCATTGGGAACGGGCTCCTTTGGTACAAATTTCCCACGTGAATCATGTGCACTCAAGTCACTGCAAATTGCCCTTTTACAGAGACCCTCACAGTGAGGTCAGATGATGGAATATTTGCATGTCCTCAGACAGTGACTGCCTGGTATGTCTTTTTTTTGGGGGGGGGGGAATCACTTTATTCTAATTAATTCACAAATGAGAACATCACAAAAGGTGATTTAAGGAGGCACACAAATATCTGCCCAACCTCAAATTCAAACCATCTCAATGAACTTCTATACAGTAAGAACAACCTTTTTCATTCCAATTCTGAAGAAAGCTGTATTTAATGATGAAGGAGAAGCTTAACTGGTGGTTTTACACTTTATATATTCACCATCAATTATATTTTTATGCTAAATTAACTTGGTTATGAGAGATGATTTTCCATATCTTCAGTTTGAACTTCTTGATTAGGCTAATCCATTTGCAAATCTGCACTGTTTCAGCACCACGCTGAAACCTTCACAAAGCTTCAGGTCATCCTGGTTCTGGGCACACTCCAGAAACTGTTTCATCTCCTAGTGGCATGGGGCCAGACTGCTGCTGCTGCTGGTATGCTGGCTGGATTCCCTGAGGCTCCTGGTATGTGATGTCAGGCCTTGAAGGCTCAGCATTGCCTCCTCCACCGAAGCCCCTGGTGATGGCATGACCCATCCGGTGCCCGACAGCAGAGCCCACAGCCACGCCATCTGGGCCATGAGCCCTGGCTACCGGGGCGCAGCAGCAGGTGAGCCGACAGCAGCTGGTGGAGCCGCTGCCGGAGGCTGAGCTGCCGGCGCTGGTCTAGGCGCCACTCTCATGTGAGGTGCCCGGCTGGCCAGAGGGGCCATGCGGGAGGTGCGGCTCTGGCTTCCACGCGCCATGGCAACTTGCAGAGCAGCTCGGTGTCTGGTCTGTCTTTTTTAAAGGAAGGTTAACGGTTGCTGCCATTTACCAGTCTGTGAGGTCATACAGGTAAAAATGTAAAAATGCAGTAATTACGCAAGGTGTGAGAAAAACCAGAGCTCCTTTGATAAATGTGGCGCAGGGAGAAGTGGGCAGCGTACATCACCCACTGTTCCTGCTGCAGGGCGAGAACAGAAGGACCTGAGATGGACGTCCCTCAGCAGGACAGACACACGCAGTACCTGCAGGGTGTTTATTATATGGTATGAAGAAGACACCAGGTGTTTTAAAGTCTTGATTTATTTTCCCGGAAAACAATATGACCTTCGTCGGCCTTCTAGAAATTATGGTTGCCCTCGCAAGAGTGACAGGGGGCCTACCCTTCTGGGAGCTCGGCCTCCTGACTAGACACGTGCCCTGCACAGGGCAAGTGGTTGTTTTGTGTCACTGTCCCAGAGCGCCTAGTGGTGTCTAGTGGCCCGCGGGGCAGAGAGGCGAGGGTGGGCAAACAAGGCAATAGTGCATCACATGGGCTTGGCGCAGCTGCCAGTATGGGCTCTATTCCTAAGAAGGATCTACTGACCTTCCGGCCTGGGGAGCGCTGCTTAATATCCCTCGGTTTCAATTTCCGTATTAGTTAAATCGGAGACAGAAGCACATACTTCACTAGGTTTAAATGAGATTGAAATGAGCTAATGCACCTAAAGTGGCCCAGCACAAAGCAGTTTACACGTAGCCGTTTTCTTTCCTCTCACCCCTGCGGAAAAACAGCCGTCCTTCCCGGCCCTTCACCGCATCACTCTTGTTGTTAGATTCACTTAAATTTCGCAAATGCTCATTCGGTACCGACTACACACAAACATGTATGTACTCATGTACAGCTTCAACAACCACTGAGGAATGTCCCTTGGATGGCACACTGGGACTTCACTGTCAAGCTGGTGGTGTTAACAGTCACAAGGGTGTGAGACACTGCTAGGCATCCTACATGTAGTGTTGGACAAAGTGGCTCTGCAAGGAAGGCATTACGATGCCCATTCTACAGATGGGATCATGGCTCAGAGAGGAGAGGCAAGGCCAACGGCAGAGCTGGGGTTGGTATTCAACTCCTCAACTCTGTCGTCCTCCAAAACCTATCCTTCCACTAGACCACCTCGGTGCTCAATCTAAAACCAGACTGAACACCTTTCTTCCCCAAACCCATTCCTTTCCATTTCCTATTTCAGAAAGTGTAATCACAATTAGCCTCTTTCGTCATTCATGGGGGAAACTTGGGGATTTTCCTTAGAACAGCCTTTTTCTTCTTTCCTGCTTTCTATCTGTAGCTGCATTTTCTTCCTTTATACTCTTCATATCTTAAAAACTTTGCCCTCTCATCTTCAGGCACATAACGTCTACCCTAGGAAGTTTAAGGTCTCATTATCTCAAACTTGGATGGCAAAAGAAATCTCTCTTTGTCCAGCGAGAGACCTCATGACTCTATCCATGTCAACATTTCTAAAATGCTCTTTCTGAAGCCCAGATTTGGATTTGATCATCTCACTGTTTCCAGGGTGTCTACAGTTCCTCATGCCTGTCCAAGTAGCCTCCCCTCCTGAGATTTCCCTTTTGGTAACTGCTTGCAACCTCATGTGCCATTTCCTGCTGCATGCCTGTAGTCACCCGGCTTTCTCTTCCCTGTTTCCCCGGCGAAGACCAGTGGAGACGCAAGGCTCCCTTGGGGCTACATCCTCTGTGGACACTTGACTAATCTCCAATTAGAACTCCCAGTCCCCACTCCCTGCCCCACTACATAGTGTAGAGGCCTCCATCACAGATTGCTTATTAAATGTCCCCCCACCTGCCCTGCTGTCCCTTTCTTGAAATTAGGGATGGGAGTTTTGTTTCTCTTTGATTTCTAACAGCCAGTACAATGCTGGCAATCAGTACAGGCACTTACTAAATGTTTATTGAAAGCATAAATAAATGAATGAGGGAATGGGCCACCGTTTTATGCTGGGATTAGGTAGATGAGGGGCCAGAGGCTTCCTGCAAGGTCTACAATACAACAAAGATAAGACAAGGTCTCTGACATAGACAGCCTGTCTAGGTGATTGAACAACAGGTCAAGTTTAATTGACGAGTCATGTCTTATCTTCCCTTTTTCTTCCCTATTATTCTGTAGAAACTAGTCTATTAACCTGAATAAATCAAATTCTGTGTAATTCTCCCTTCGTGGCTTTGAAATTGTAAATGGCCCAAGCTCTGAAAGGGAACCAGATATGTCTATAAACTGTTTGGAGATATATTATCCCAGCTTCATGGATGACCTTGAGGGTATCACCCTGAATGTTTATCTCACAAGGGACTGCCTAGAAAAACCAGCTTGGAAAATTGAGGTGGTAGCTTATTTGTCCCTTTAAAGAGTGCTCACTTTACTACTTCCATAAAAAAGGAAAATAAAAAGGAATACCAGAGGGCTCTGTCAACTGGCAAGGGAAGCCTCTGGTTTCCTTACGACAGCTTTCAGCGGAACGGGGAGGGAGGCAACTGCAGGGGTTTCATCAGACAAAGTTGACTTTTTTCACACAAAAGGAGCCCTGGAGGGAGACCAGGCTCGTGAGGCAGGTCCATGAAGTTATCAGTGACTTGGTTTCCCTTTTCTTCTTTCCGCACTATCATTATTGTGAGGGATTTGGTTTTTGCTTCCACGGACATAAGGTGACTGCTCCATCTCGAGGCCCCGAATGTGCTCTACAGACACCAGGGAGGGGCCGGAGCGAAGGAGGCAAGCAGCGGGCAGTAGGATCGGCTCCTTTTTCTCACTTTCCCTCCCCCCAGTAGACTCGGCTGGAATGTACCTCCATCACACCCGCACTGACTTCAAGGAAACCTACCAGAAGCAGCTTTTTGGGCCTCCTGAACTGGGCCTCCCTGAACAAATCATGGCTCTTCCAGGGAGGAAGAAGGGAGAAAGAAAATGTGACTCTGCTAAGACCTAGTGGCATCTTTTCCTGTTTGGGATACCGAAAGAAACATGAATCACCTGGAGGCTGACTGCTCAGAGGGCCTGCATTTCAGGTGCAGAAAGTGCTTCCACAGTCTCGGACCCAGCTCCATCCACTCTGCTCTCCCTCCATAGACTTCCGCCTGGATTACTATCTATAAGCTCTTACCCGGTTTCCAGCCTCTCTGCTTGGAGTTTTTCTCATTTCAATGCCTTCTGTGTACTCCTATGCGAGCTAACTTTCTAAAATATGTACTGATTATGTCACGGCCCTCCCTTATTCCCTCCTATAAAGTCAATCTTGTTAGTATAGCAGACAACACGCCTCACTACCCTTTATTACTTGGTTCTGGATTTTCCCGACAGCCCCATTTCTTAGGACTGCTCACTTTGCTCTTTAGCTCTGGCCATCGTGGGTAAACATTCAGACTCACCGCCTGTCTAGATTTCTCTGGCCTCTGACCTTTGGGCACATGCTTCCTTCTGCTTGGGCCATTCTTCATCCCTCTCCACGTTTCTCCCATGAATTGTCCCTGAAGAGATGTGACTTCCTGCAGGAAAACTTCTCTGCTTCCTGGGTTATACCTTCCCCTTCTGCACTCACATCACCACGTCATTATTCCCTGTGTGAGCATCTGCATCTTCCTCCACCAGAAAGATCTGCAAAACCAGGGAAGCATTTTTCACAACTGCAATCTCACTTGCCTAGTGCTGGGACTAGCAATAAATATTTACTTTGTGAACAGGTAAACAAATAGACATTTTCCATTGTCCTTTTCACTCCCACTGGGGTAAGTCGGGGGGAGTAGTGGTAGGCGGGCGCTGGGAGAAGAGGTGACTCGATTTATCCATCATGCAGTAGCCTCACGAGCCCCTCTACTTTCTCCACCAAAGTGAAGACTTACCGACACTTCCTCCCCCGTCACTTACATCCTCCTGGCTTTCTTCCTGGCATTTTCTGTTCAATGCTGTCCTTGATACTTACTTAAATCAATCTAACTCTTAAAGTTTGGTGGAAAGAGTATGGGCACACTGGATGTGATTTTTCCTAAACTGCATGTACCCCACGTACAGATACAGCACTTCCAACTAATTTCAAGGTGGGGGGGTTGGAGTGTAGAAGGTGGAAGGGAGTGTAGATTGTGTCTGTAAGCCCTTTTCACCCAGAGAGTGTTCTGGCAGCTCCCAAAGCCATTTGGTGGAGTTCTAGTGCTGGCTCTTTTATATATGTGAGTTGCTCTTTTAACCTGTGGTTTTTTAAAGAAAAGAGAAAGGGGGGGGGGGCGGAAACTAATGATCTGCCTCTGATTGCAATTCATCACTGTTCTGGGATTTTCGCTGGGAAACAGCAATACTGCTGTGGTTGTACGTGGTTGTTTGATATAAAAGAAGATGAGTGCCTAAGTGATTACAGAGATTTATGTTGTTGGAACACCTGTTTGGGTAAAATACTTATGCAAAATTCCTTCAAAACACAACTGTGCATTATTATTTATGAGCAATGGACTGTACCTTCTTTTAGGAACTTAAGCAAAACTTTACAAACCTTGAAAAAGAGATTCCTTCTTTTAGGACATGAACAATCTATCTGAAACTTATTTCTTCTTTTTAAAAAGCCTATAATTTAGGGTTCTGGTCCAAAATGGCAGCCTAAGAAACTCACCTCCTCCAGGGAACACACCAAATTATACGTATTAATAGAACAATTCCTCCTGAGGAAAACTAAGGGCCGAGTGAACAGCTCCTGAACAACAAAGGGCAGAGAGAATGGCAAGAGAACAGAAAGGAGACAGAGACATGGTTACAAAGGGAAACCCACCCGCACGCTGCCAAGGGCAGTGAGGAGGGACAGTACTGAGGCGCAGATCCCTCTGCCTTGGGCACACAAGAAAACCCATGGTTTAAAAGAGCAACTAGCTTATAAAAGAGACAACGCCAGCACCCTGGGGAACACCAGAGGAGCCGGGGTGACTCCCGCCGGATCATGGCAGGTTTAAGTCTCCCTGGCCTTGCCACTTTATGAGCACGGACAGCGGAGCAGAGTCTGGTCTGGTCACCATAACTGCCCTGCCGCCTCGGCGAGCCCTGCGAAGAGCGAAGGTGGGTTTTTTTGTTTCTTTATTTTCCTTTTTGTTTTTTTCTTCTTTCCTCCTCCCCCGCCCCCCTTTCTCTTTTCTTTAAAAAGCCACAGGTTAAAAGAGCAGCTCACATATATGAGACTCAGCGCTAGAACTCCACCAAATGGCTGTGGGAGCTGCCAGAACACTCTCTGGGTGGGAAGGGCTTACAGGCAGAGTCTACACTCCCCTCCGTGGTCTACGCCCCAATCCCCCCACTTTGAAAGCACAGACCAGTGTACCGTCCAGGTGCCCTAGCCACCCTGCTGCATGGGTGAGCCCCGGGCCACTGGCCCACACCAGCCCCAACCATCCCACCAAGATGGTCACAAAGCAGGGCATAGCAGAACACCCCTGGTTAGCACTCACTACCACTCCAGCCTTTGTGCCAAGGTCGCACTGGTGCAAACCACACTGGTGAGAACACTCCAGGCCCACACCACTTTGGCTTCAGATGGCTTGCCAGGGCACCCTGGTGCAGAACGCTCCAGAAGCTCCCAGCTGAAGTTTGCTTCAGACCCAGCCACCCTGCCAGGGTGTGCCTTGGAACCCCCCAGCCCGTGCTTGCATGTTTCAGCTACACCACCAGGTAACTTCCTAGGCAAAGTGCTCTGGAACATAGCTGCCCATACCAGCCTCAGAACCATTAGCCTGGCTGGGGCACCCCATTCACTGAGCACCTTGGTACATCCTGGCTTGGACCCAGTTCAGCTTCAGCTGTCCTTCTAGGGCACCACGGGCATAGAACACCCCAGGACCTCCCAGTCTGTACCCCACCTTGCCTCCAGTCACCCCCTCAGAGAACCTTCTGTGCAGAGAGTCCTGGAATCCCCCGGTTTACATCCACTTCAGCTTCAACTATCTTGCCAATTTGCCCACTGTCTGTGAGTCCTGGTGCTCCCCCACCTACCCCAGCTTTACACATTTTAGCATTTTAGTTTCAACTATTCTGCCAGGACACACAGAAAGCCTAGGGAACTCCTGGCTTCACACCACCTCAGCTCCAGCTTTCCTTCCAGGGCACTCCTGCACAAAACATCCTGGAGCACCCTAGCTTACACCCATATCAGCTTCAGCTTTCCTGCCAGGATACCATCAACACATAGAACCATAGGATACCCTGGTCTGCATCCACTTCAACTTCAGCTGTCCTGACAGGATACCCACTGAGTGGAGAGCCCTAGGACCCCCAACACATGCCAACCAGCAAAAGTCATCTACCACACACAGTATACACAGGGGATGACCATACACAAGACCAGTCCTTCAAGTTTAGAAGAAGCAGCTGTTCTGCCTAATCCATAGAAGCAGACACAGAAAGTCAAACAAAATGTGGAGACAGAGGAAAATGCTCCAAAAGAAAGAACAAGACAAAACCTCAGTAAAAGAACTGAATGAAATGGAGATAAGAAATACGCCAGATAAAGAATTTAAAGTAATGATCATAAAAATGCTCACTGGTATGGAGAGAAGAATAGAAGAACTCTGTGAGACCTTCAATAAAGAATAAAAAATATAAAACAGATCCAATCAGAGTTGAAGAATATAATAACTGAAATAAAAATCACACCACAGGGAATCAAGAGTAGACTGACTAGTGGATGCAGAAGAATGTATCAGTTATCTGGAAGGTGGGAAAATGGAAAACACCCAAGTTTAACAGCAAAAAGAGAAAAAAAAAATTAAAGAGGATAGGCTGAGAGATCTCCTGAACAATATCAAATGAACAAACATTTGCATTATAGGGGTCCCATGAGAGGAAAAGAGAGAGAAAGGAGCAAAAAAATTTATTTAAATAGATATACCTGAAAACTTCTCTAACCTAGAGAAGGAAATAGACATCCAGGTCCAAGAAACACAGAGAGTTCCAAACAAGATGACCCAAGGAGGTCCATGCCAAGACACATAATAATTACAATGTCAAATTTAAAGAAAAAGAGAGAATTTTATGTTATTTTATTTTTATTTTTTTTTAAAAAGAGAGAATTTTAAAAAACAGTGGGAGAGAAGGAAAAAGTTAGCTATAAGGGAAAATCTATAATTTTCAGCAGAAACTTTGCAAGCCAGAAGGCAGTGAATGATATATTCAAAGTGCTGAAAGGGAAAAACTTACAACCAAAAATATTCTACCTGGCAAGATTATCATTCAGATTTGAAAGAGCAATAAAGAGTGTCCCAGACATAAACATCAGGGTGCTACCCCTTCGGATCCCTACATTTGTATCTTTGGGGTAAATACCCAGTAGTGCAATTGCTGGGTCATAGGGTAGCTCTATCTTTAACTTTTTGAGGAACCTCCATACTCTTTTCCAGAGTGGCTGCACCAGCTTGCATTCCCACCAACAGTGTGGGAGGGTTCCCCTTTCAGGCATCCCTCCAACATCTGTCATTTCCTGACTTGTTAATTTTAGCCATTCTGACTGGTGTGAGGTGGTATCTCATTGAGGTTTCGATTTGGATTTCCCTGATGCCCAGCGATGTTGAGGACTTTTTCATGTATCTGTTGGCCATTTGGATGTCTTCTTTGGAAAAATGTCTGTTCATGTCTTCTGCCCGTTTCTTGATTGGATCATTTGTTCTTTGGGTGTTGAGTTTGACAAGTTCTTTATAGATTTTGGATACTAGCCCTTTATCTGATATGTCATTTGCAAATATCTTCTCCCATTCTGTCAATGTCCACAATAGCCAAACTATGGAAAGAGCCAAGATGTCCATCGACAGATGAATGGATAAAGAAGATGTGGTATATATATACAATGGAATATTATGCAGCCATCAAAAGGAATGAGATCTTGCCATTTGCAATGATGTGGATGGAACTGGAGGGTATTATGTTGAGCAAAATAAGTCAATCAGAGAAAGACATGTATCATATGACCTCACTGATAGGAGGAATTCTTAATCTCAGGAAACAAACTGAGGGTTGCTGGAGTGGTGTGGGGTGGGAGGGTTGGGGTGACTGGGTGATAGACATTGGGGAGGGTATGTGCTATGGTGAGCTCTGTGAATTGTGTAAGACTGTTGAATCACAGACCTATACCTCTGAAACAAATAATACATTATATGTTAAAAAAAAAAAAGAAGATAGCAGGAGGGGAAGAATGAAGGGGGGGAAATCAGAGGGGGAGACGAACCATGAGAGATGATGGACTCTGAGAAACAAACTGAGAGTTCTAGAGGGGAGGGGGATGGGGGGATGGGTTGGCCTGGTGACGGGTATTAAGGAGGGCACGTTCTGCATGGAGCACTGGGTGTTATACGCAAACAATGAATCATGGAACACTACATCAAGAACTAATGATGTAATGTATGGTGATTAACATAACATAAAAAAAAAAAAGAGTGTCCCAGACAAACAAAACTCAAAGGAGTTTATCACCACTAAAACAACCTTACAAGGAATGTTAAAGGAACTTCTTTAAGGGGAAAAGAAATGGCCATATTTAGACATAAAAAATTATGAACAAAAAGATGTAAAATATGACAGGATATACATAAAACACATAAGAGGGAGGAGAGAGAGAGAAAGAAAGAAAGAAAAGAAGGAAATGCCTTTAAAAATGTGTTTGAATTTAAATGACCACCAACTTAATACAGAACTTAAATGACCATCAACTATATACTTAGGATGTTATGGAAGAATGTTATGGTAACCACAAACCCAAAACCTATAAAAGATCCACAGAAAACAAAGAGGAAAAAAAGCCAAACATAATACTACAGAAACTCATCAATCACAAAGAAAGCAAGAGAAGAAAGGAACAGAAAAGAACTACAAAAACAACCAGAAAACAAAAAACAAAATGGCAATAAGTACATACCTACCAATAATCACTTTAAATGTAAATGGCCTAAATGCTCCCATCAGCAGACACAGGGTGGCAGAATGGATAAATAAACAAGACCCATCTGTGTGCTGCCAAGAGGACTCAGACCTTAGGACACATACACAGTGAAAGTGAGGGGATGGAAAAGTAGTCACCATGCTAATATGCACATATCAGACAAAATATACTGTAACACAAAGACTATAATGAGAGACAAAAGGAGTTTATATAAGAATAAAGAGATCATTGCAGCAAAAGTTTAAAACAATTGTAAATATCGACACATCTAACACTGGAGCACCTAAATACATAAAGCAAATATTAATGAAAATAAAGAGAGAAACTGACAATAATACAATAATAGTAGGGAACTTTAACACCCCACTTACATCAATGGATAGATCATCCAGGCAGAAAATCAATAAGGAAACAGTACCTTTGAATGACACATTAGACCAGATGGACATAATAGAAGTATAAGAATCAGTCCATCCACAAACAAAAGAAAACACATTAGGCCACAAAACAAGCCTCAATAAATAATGAGATTGAAATCATACCATGCATCTTTTCTGACCACAATGATATAAAACTAAAAATAAATCAAAGGGAAAAAACTGAAAAACACACAAACACATGGAGGCTAAATTGCTTGATACTAAATAACTAATGGTTCAACAAACCAACCAAAGAAGAAATAAAAAAACAGATGCAAGCAAATAAAAATGAAAACACAATGGTCCAAAATCTCTGCATAACAACAAAAAGAGATCTAAGAGGGAAATACACAGTGATACACGCTTACCTCAAGAAAGAAGAAAAAACTCAAATAAATAATCTAACCTTATACCGATAGGAATTAGAAAAAAGACAAAACCTAGATGAGTAAAAGGAAGGAAATGATAGAGATCAGAGCAGAAATAAATAACATAGAGGCAAAAAAAATCAATGAAACCAAGAGCTGGTTCTTTGAAAGATAAATAAAATTAATAAACCCTTAGCCAGACTCATCTATAAAAAAAGATACATTAAGGTCACTTGATGTAATGAGCACTGGTGTTATATGCAACTGATAAATTACTAAATTCTGTCTCTGAAAATAATACTACAGTATATGTTAACTAAATTGAATTTAAATAAATTTTTTTAAAAAAGATAAAGACCTAAATAAATAAAATCAGAAATGAGAGAGAAGTAACAAATAACACCACAGAAATACAAAGGTCTATAAGAGAATCCTATGAAAAATTATATGCCCACAAATTGGACAACCTAGAAGAAACGGATAACTTCCTAGAAGCATACAATCTTCCAAACAAATAAGAAAGCAATAGAAAAATCTGAACAGACAGGTTACTAGTAATGAAATTGAATCAGTAATCAAAAAACTACCAAAAAATAAAAGTCCAGGACCAGAAGCCTTCACAGTTAAATTCCATCAAACATTTAAAGAAGAGTTAGCACTTATTCTCTCCAAATTATTCCAAAAACTAAAAGGGGAAGGAAAGCTTCCAAATATATTCTACAAGTCCAGCATTACCCTAATACCAAAATCAGACGAAGACATCACAAAAAAAGGAAACCTACAGGCCAATATCCCTGTAACAAAAATCCTCCACAAAATATTAGCAAACTGCATCCAACAATATATTAAAAGGATCATGTACCATAATCAAGTGAGATTTATTCTGGTGATTTGAGGATGGTTGATTTGCAAATCTATCAATGTGATATACCACATCAATAAAATGAAGGACAGAAACCACATATCATCTCAATAAATGCAGAAAATGCATTTGACAAAATTCAACATCAATCCATGATAAAAACTCCCAACAAAATGGGTTTAGAGGCGCCTGGGTGGCTCAGTCGTTGAGCGTCTGCCTTCGGCTCAGGTCGTGATCCCAGGGTCCTGGGATCGAGCCCCGCATCGGGCTCCCTGCTCGGTGGGAAGCCTGCCTCTCCCTCTCCCACTCCCCCTGCTTGTGTTCCCTCTCCCGCTGTCTCTCTCTCTGTCAAATAAATAAATAAAATCTTAAAAAAACAAACAAACAAAAAAAAAACAAAATGGGTTTAGAGGGAACATACTTCAACGTAATAAAAACCACATATGAAAAACCCACAGCTAACATCATAATCAATGGAGAAAAACTGAGGACTTTTCCTCTAAGATCAGGGACAAGACAAAGATGTCCCCTCCCACCACTTTTATTCAACATAGTACTAGAAGTCCTAGCTATAGCAATCAGAAAAGGAAAAGAAGTTAGGTACATCCACATTGGTAAAGAAGTAGTTAAACTGTCACTATTCACAGATGACATGATATCATATACAGAAAACCCTAAAAACTCCAGCCAAAACTACTAGAAGTAATAAATGAATTCACTCTCAAAACTCTAAAACACTGATGAAAGAAACTGACAAAAGGTGACAAAAATAAATGAAAAGATATCCCATCCCATATTTACGGATTGGAAGTACAAATATTGTTAAAATGTCCATATTACCCAAAGTAATCTACAGATTCAATGCAATCCTTATCAAAATACCAACAGCATGTTTTACAAAACTAGAACAAATAATATTAAGATTTGTATGGAATCACAAAAGACCCCAAGTAACCAAAGCAATCTCAAAAACAAAAAACAAAGCTGGAGGTATCAGAATTCGAGATTTCAAGGTATATTACAAAGTGGAAATACTCAAAACAGTATGATACTGGCATAAAAACTGACACATAGATCAGTGGAATAGAATAGAGAGCCCAGAAATAAATTTATGCTTATATGGTTAGTTAATCTATGACAAATAAATCCATGCTTATATGGTTTATTAATCTATGAAAATGATATACAATGAGGAAAAGATAATCTCTTCAATAAATGGTGTTTGGAAAATTGGACAGCTACATGCAAAAGAATGAAACTGGACCACTTTGTAACATCATGCACAAAAATACACTCAAAATAGATTAAAGACCTAAATATGAGGCCTGAGATCATAAAAATCCTAGAACACAGGTAATAATTATTCTGACATTGATTGTAGCAACATTTTTCTAGCTATGTCTCCTAAGGCAAGGGAAATAAAAGCAAAATTAAATTATTGAGATTATACCAAAATAAAAAGCTTCTGCACTGCAAAGGAAACCATCAATGAAACAAAAAGACAACATACTTAATGGAAGAAAATCTTTGCAAATGATATATTTGATAAAGGGCTAATATCCAAAATACATAAAGAACTTATACAACCCAACACCAAAAAAAAAAAAAATCTGATTAAAAGTGGGCAGAGGACTCAAATAGACATTTTTTCCAAAGAAGACATACAGATGGCCTACAGACACATGAGAAGATGCTCAACATCATTCATCATCAGGGAAATACAAATCAAAACTACAATGAGATATCACATCACACCTGTCAGAATGGCAAAATCAAAAAGACAGGAAATAACAAGTGTTGGCAAGGATGTGGAAAAAAAAACCCACATACACTGTTGGTGGGATATAAATTGGTACAGCCACTGTGGAAAACAGTAAGAAGTTTCCTCAAAAATTTAAAAACAGAAATACTGTATGATCCAATAATTCCATTAATGGGTATTCGCCCAAAGGGAAAACACTAACTTGAAAGAGTATGTGCACCCTACACCTACTGCAGCGTTATTTACAATAGCCAGGATATGAAAGCAACCTAAATATGTCCATCAATAGATGAATGGTTAAGGAAAAGTGATACACACACACACACACACACACACACACACACACACACACACACTACTACAACTCTTTAAAAAAGGATGAGATTATGCCATTTGTGACAGTATGGATGGACCTGGAGGGTATTACGTTAAGTGAAATAAGTTGGACTGAGAAAGACAAATGCCATATGATTTCACACATATATGGAATCTAAACAAAAGAAAACATGAATAAACAAACAAAATCAGAATCAGTCCTATGAACACAGAGAACAAACTGATGGTGCCAGAGGGGAGGGGAGTGGGGCGATGGGTAAAATGGATGAAGGGGAGTGGGAGACACAGGTCTCTAGTTATGAAATGAATAAGTCATGGGAATAAAAGGCAAGATGTAAGGAATATAGTCAATGATACTGTAATAGCGATGTAACAAGATAGTAGCTACACCTGCGGTGAGCACAGCATGTTTAAACTTGTAGAATAACTATGTTGTATACCCGAAACCAATGCAATATCACGTGTTAATTACGCTAAAAAAAAAAGCCCACACCCTAAACAAAATTATTTATTCTGTAAATCTCCTGGAGTTTATAGGAGAATGAAAGCAGAAATCTTGTTTTTGCTGTTTGGAAAATTGGACAGCTACATGCAAAAGAATGAAAGTGGACCACTTTGTAACATCATGCACAAAAATACACTCAAAATAGATTAAAGACCTAAATATGAGGCCTGAGATCATAAAAATCCTAGAACACAGGCAATAATTTTGAGTACTTCTACTTTGTAATATACCTTGAAATCTCGAACACTTGTTATTTGCTCCACTCTCATGACTAATTACCTCACAAAAGCCCCACCTCCAAATAGCATCACACTGGGGATTAGGCCTCAACATACGCATTTTGGGGGGACAAAAAACATTAAGTCTAGAGCATAGCGTGAGCATGGAGTTCCAAGTGACATGGTGCACACGTCTGCTTGAGCCACACACTCAGCATGGTGTCAGGACACTGAGACCTTCTCAGAGAAAGGGTATTTTGGAGGCATAACAGAGCCCTCTCCCCTCAAAAGACTTTGCTCATTACAGCAAAGACAGTATAATTTTTAGTTTGACCCATTCTGCCACCTCAGTTGTGGGGGGTTTCCTACACTTCTCTGGGCCCACTGACTCGTTTCCTTCTATTTATGTATTGTTGTCACTTAGCGTGTAGTTAATTGTGTCTTCCAACTAAAGTTTAAGCTGCTTTAAAGAGCATAACCTCGTGTGCGATAGGTACTTGGTTATGTGTTGGTCATGAAAAGAAGAAATATGGTTGAATTCGAATAGCTTTGAAGTATGAGTACAAGGATTTGGGCCTGATTCTCAGCTCTGTGCCTAATTAGCAGGTTGACATTGAGTTACTTCACCTCTTCCTGTTTCCATTTTCTCATCTGCTTAACACATGATAGTGCCAATTTCAGTGGATATCACGTGTGCACCCCCAGTACCCATCCCCTCTTCTTCGGATGAGAGCAGCCTTATTTCCGTCATGAAACAGCTTTTTTCAGATGCTCCGTCATGTCTTTTGAGTGAGGCATGATATCCAGGCCTTGCTGATCATCATGTATCATCACATGGCACAGTGATCTGTTCCACGATTAATAAGGACCAAGCCACTCCAAGGAAAGTCAGTTGTGGGGTATTTGCTAAAACTACTGAAATGGGAAATTAGCTCTCTTGTTGCTACACGTGAAATGAGGAGGATAAAACCTGGAGTACCTGTATTCCCAAGAGAACAAAGCCTGCCTGAGCGAAGCCGTAACAGAAAGGATCCTAGCTGTGCAACAGAATGATACTGAGCCCAGATGCCCCTGTTTGAACCACACGGTCTCTCAACAACCAAAGCCAACACCGTCTGATCATTATTCAGTCATTTGAGCCTCTATCAATGTCCCCATCTCCCCACTACCACATTGTTTTTTTTTAAACATATCCTAGTTTCAGTTAGTTTTATGTCATAACTAAAAGAATCTAAAAGGATTGTGAATTGGTAGAACCCTTTGAAGAAATCAAGAGCTTTTATTAGCGTCATATTTTTTTCTTTCACATTTGGAAATCTGTCTTAAGAATCATCCTGGGGCGCCTGGGTGGCTCAGTCAGTTAAGCGTCTGCCTTCAGCTCAGGTCATGATCCCAGGGCCCTGGGATTGAGTCCTGCATCAGGCTCCTCACTCCAGGGAGCCTGCTTCTCCCTCTCCCACTCCCCCTGCTTGTGTGCGCACTCTCTCTCTGTCAAATAAATAAGTAAAATCTTAAAAAAATAAAAAGAATCATCCTAGTAACAGAGAAGTTTTATGACAAGAAGACAACAAAGTGCTTGATAAAATTTTTGTTTCTTATCAATCATTGTATACAAAGCACTTAGCACAATGCTTAATATAAATTACTTATTATACCAACCAGTTAAATAGTATTAACCGAAATTGTTTATCATAACTTAAATGGACAGATCTTTAGGGAAATGGTTAATTTTCATTTATATGCTTTATGGTAGATTATACAGTCATTAAGATATTATAAAGAATTTGTAATACCATGGAAATCTAAGTATGATATTAAGAGTAATAAACTCAGAGAAGTTTGCATATAAACACAAATGTAGATGCCTCGGTGGCTCAGCTGGTTAAGCAACTGCCTTCGGCTCAGGTCATGATCCTGGAGTCCTGGGATCGAGTCCCGCATCGGGCTCCCTGCTCAGCAGGGAGTCTGCTTCTCCCACGGACCCTCCCCCCCTCATGCTCTATCTCATTCTCTCTCTCAAATAAATAAACAAAATCTTAAAAAAAGTAAACACAAATGTATTTTTATCAAAGACATTCCAGAAGATTACTCCAAAATGACAGCACAAGAGGGTATTTTTTTCCTTTCTTTCCCGTCTTTATAATTACCAAAATCTGTTAACACATTGATCTATGACTGCCTTAATATTGTGAAAGAATAGGCACCTAAAAATACCCAATTTCAACTTTTTGTTTATGATCTTTTCAATTCTATCATTCTATAATTCCAAGAACCACTAAATTACTGGTGGTTTTCAGAAATCTCAACGCTTTTGCAGATAGTGAAAATTTGGTACCAAAATTCCAGGACAAAGCTGGCAAAGTTGAGTTATTAGTCACAAGGTACTTGTACTTTCTTTGTTGCTGTTTTTTTAATGGTTGTTTCGGATTCTTTCCTAGCTTGTGAAATCAAACAGAAATAGGTAAAGTTAGAGACACAGAAGAGTGTCATGTGCTTTCTTGGATATCCAAATTATCAAGAATAATATCAAGAATATCATGAATGCCCATCATCTTCATTTTGTCGCCTAACTATCCCCTTGGCACGGACGAAGAGTCCTTCTGTGTCTCCCTACTCAGTTTCCTTTGCCCTTCTTCATAACAGCCTTCTTGTCTGTTTCCTCACCCTTACCTTCTCCATCCAATGCCTACCATATTGCCCCCTTGCTCCGCTGACCTCATGCTAAACACCTGATCTATGAAACATCCATATTCAGCCTACTCAGTTCCCAATTTGAGGTCTCCTGCCCTCTTGCTTTTGGAGTACTCTTTCTCTGCCTAAGTTGACCCACTGAAATATCTCCTTATTATTCAATTTCCAAGTAGGATGTCTCTTCCTAACCCCTCATATGGGTCAAGCACCCTTACCACAAGTTTCCCACAGGTCCTTGGTCTCCCTATACAAAGCACTGACCACATTCACCGGTATGTGTTTGAAGGTTCTCCCACAAGAATGTAACCCATGTGACCACAGACATCACCTGTCTAGTCCACCTTGCATGTAGTCACAGCTCTTAGTGCAGAGCATGGCACATATTAACTACAGCATTTAGTAAAATTAGAAAGAATGGACGGACCGTACACACTTGTTTAGTATCACAGCCATTACTGGAAGATCAATAATCTAGTCCTCTGGACTCCAAGCTCTCCTCCACCCACTGTGTCACTCTGGCTTCCTCGATTCCTTTCTCAAGTGAGCTGTTTTCAACTTTTCAAAGTACATTATGTAATATTATGCCATTTTATTTTACCACAGAATTCTGGGGTGGATTTTCATTTGTTTCTCTAAGTGGAAAACAAGACAGGGTAGAAAGACAAGGACAAAGGTAAAAGGAGAGAAAAAAAATATGTTCAAAGAGATCATGTCTTTGGAAAAATCAGTACTTAATTATCGATCATACCTCTACAGTAGAATATGACTATAGAAAAAAGCCCTTAAATTTAGGAAAAAACCCTCTAATAAACAAACCTACTTATTCATGGTTTAAAATCCTTGGATCCTAAGTTCCAGAGAGGAATTTGTAAACATATTTTGTTTTAAAGTCCTTTTTGTTATGATGTCAGCAAACTGTGGCCATTTATGAACTTTTTGTAGAAAGTCACTAATATTCAGACACTAAAAATAAACAGACACAAAAGAAACAGAAAAACTAAAAGCTGGAGCTCATTCAGGCTCATCCAGGCTCATCCTTTTGGTGCCCTTCAGATACAGGGGTGATAAAATAAGTTTATAGATTGAGGAGTTGGCTGTCTTGAAAATTGACAAGGGATTTATGAAAAACAGCAGAAAACAACTGATATGAATAACCTCTATAATGATCCAGCATTAAATTATAACAGATGCTAACTCCCCATGAAATTGGAGACTAAAAATAGGAAAGACAAAGTAACCTTGAAAGAATTTAAGGAAAACTGGCGATCTTCAGACTCCATAATTTAAAAAAAATCACTTATACTTTAATTCAGTGTGAGTTTATTTACAAAAGATTTGGTTACCTCATTGAATACATTATTTTAAAACTTTATATGAGATATTTGGCTGGATCTATGCTATAGTATTTGTATTTTAGGGCAAAAAAAACATATAAACTGCAAGATATGATGAAACTATTTCATTTACCATTTACTTTTCAAACAACTCTAAGCAAATAATGATAAATTTTACTTTAGGGATTTCTGGTGAGCAGTTAGGAGGTTGAGCTGAGAAAATCAAATAGTCTGTCATTGGGTCATGACCCTATGAGCTCTTGCTTCACTGGAGGAAGCAAAACAAGTTTCAGATCAATATTTACACACAAAAAATTTCCTAAATATTTGGGGTTTTTGCAATGGTTAATTTGACCACACAGTGCATTTTTTATATTCTGCAATTCTAGAAGGAAAATGTATGAATCCTCAGATACTTTTAAAGAAACATATCAAATTAAAAACAATCTTTATCTTAAATGACTGATTTTTATTGCATAGATTTCATAGTGTGTTCATTGTCAATAAATTAATACTTTGAGTTCTTTTCATCTTAGACAGTCAGCAAGGTGGTGAGTCAAGACTTGAGGAAGCTCTCTAAAGACAGTTTCTAGAAAGAAATAAATCATCTTAAAGAACTGGCCAGGAAACCATGTAGTGTGAAAACCACCAGTTTTAGCACCAAGCAAAAACCACTCTATGACTGAAATAAAGGATCGTTTTCAAATTTATTATTTTTAGAAGAATTCAGAACACCTAAAAACATTTTCATAATAGACTATATTGGTGGTCAAACTTATCTAGTCATGTTTGACCCTTTGCTGATCCAGTTAACAAATAAGCTACTATTTCTCATAAGCTACTATTATGTGTTAGGTATTTTTTTATGCTAGAAATAGAAATATAAGACATAGCTTCTGCTCTCAGGCAATGTATACTTTAATTGGGTAAAAAAGAAGCTAAATAAAGTTGTAAGTTTTATAACAATATAAGCAATTATAACAATTGCAAATTTTCCTGTAACAAATAACACAAAAACTAACTCAATTTAGTTAAACAACAGAATTGACTGTATTACATAACTGGAAGACTGCAAGGCTTCGGTGCTACCATTAGCTACAATAATAGAATGAAAGACATGTTCTCTTTCCTTCTCTGTGTTCCACCTTCCATGGTGTCAGTTTCATCCTAAGCTGGTCTTTCCTCATGGTGGCAAAAGGGCTGCAGTAGTGCCAGAGGTCTCATTTGTATAACATATCAACGAAAAGGAGAAAGAGCAATGGCTTTTACTGGCTCGCCCAGAAGAATGAAGAACATTCTTCTGAACCCGTCACTTTGCCCAGAGTAATATGCACTGACTGACTTCATCATGAATTTCCTGAATTATCTCTGTGGCAAGGGGGTTGAAATCAGCCTCGAGCAAGGAGCACACCATACCCTGTGTCTCACTCTGTCCCTAAACCGCATAGGGATATGCAATGGAAAGGATGTGCAAGCAATAACCTTCACAATGTCTTCTGTTTCTTCAATTCTACCCGCCCCACACAAATTTATATACATTTTTCCCAAAATCTCTACAACTATAGGAAAACACTCAACCCCCCCCAAAGGGTAACACGAGAAATTTTATCGGCTACATTCAGGTCCATATGCAAGATCTCCTAGTGCCACGCTATCCTCTTAATTGAACCGGTTGAAACTCTATATGGTCCAGTAATCTACTGCAAATAGATATTTTATCCATCCCCAATTTTCCAAATACATAATCACGGGCAAATAATAGGGTAAAGTCAATGAAAATTCTCATTTGAAAAAGTAGAGAATAACAAATAACATATAATTGTCAATATTCCACAGCACAAAATACACGTTGCTGTCCAGAAACAGCTAAGATTCCCCTTTTTTTGAAATGGAGTCAGTCCTGGGCGCCTGGGTGGCTCAGATGGTGGAGCGTCTGCCTTCGGCTCAGGTCATGATCCCAGGGTCCTGGGATCGAGTCCCGCATCGGGCTCCCTGCTCCTTGGGAGCCTGCTTCTCCCTCTGCCTCTCTCTCTCTCTCTCTCTCTCTCTGTCTTTCATGAATAAATAAATAAAATCTTTAAAAAAAAAAAAAAAAAAGAAATGGAGTCAGTCCTTTGACCAGCAACAAACGCTGCTCAGGAGGCTGCTATATGGGAAAATTTTCCTTGTCCATTGTCCTACATAAACACATCAGGGGATAATTCCCTTTCCAAGCAATGCACCACCTTAACAGTTTTGATTTCTTGTTTTGGAAGATTGGTTAGGTGGGGAAGAAGGAATCGCCTTCTGGTTTCAGCCAAGTTTGAGGTTTCTTTGGTAATCCCACTCATTTTAAAATGTAGTTAGCTTTGGTTTAATTGCTTCTGATAAATTCCACAACCTAGTTTTCAGAGGCACAGATTGAGTTTGGTTCCACTCCATGCACCTGTGAATTTCTCTCTTCCATACTGATGCTCTGTCGTGAGAGACGCCTGCGTATAGCCAATTCTCCCTGGCCATGAGTTCAATAGACTTTAACTTCGTCCTGACATTTGGCTTGGAACAAATGGAAAAATAGCCTCTTGTGGAGAAGGGCAGGTAGTGCACCACTTGCCTCCATGCTGTATCCCAGGCACATCTTCAAAATAAGACTGAGTTCCACTTTTATCAGTCAAACAATGCTTAATAAAGATTACCTCAGAGACTTCTGGGACATCAGGGTTGTCCTTCATCCTTGTATTTTCTTTTTTTGTAAGAATCCCACCTCTCTGCCCCTTGCTCTCGCTTGGGGTAAAGTATTTGACTTTACAACTCTGCCAGATTTCAAATTACAAATATTTTTGGCACAAAGATTATTGTTTGCAAGCAGAGAATGCTTGTTTTAGCAGAACTATGTACTTTTTCCCCTCTGTGCCTTTGAATTGGCCTGTTTTAAATTAATCCTCTTTTTCTCTTCCGTCTTTTTAGTGAGAGTCAAAAGAAGTAGCCAACACCACAAACTTCTGAGTTTTTTCGATCAGTTCTCTTAATGCTATAGCTCAAGCACATGATCCTGGCTCTGGATCCAATGGACCAGTTCATTGGTGAACTGCTTATTATTCTCCCCCACCAAAAGTTCTAGAATCCCACTCCCTTCCACCTACTTGTTTAAGAAGAGAAAATCCTCACATCAGGGCTTGTTACATGGAAGAGCTCACAATACTAATGCCCCACTTCTGACTTCACCCACAGCCATTTTACAGGATTTTCTTGGGGAAGGGATAAGGTAAAAAAGAGAAGGTGTTTTAAAACCATACCCCTACAAGGAACATGTAGAGTTTGTATCTAGGACGATGGAGGTGTGAGAAAATAGGTAAGAGTAATTCAACACAGCCCGACTGCCCACCTTCAGCACTGATTAAGCTTTTCTAAATTGGGGCTCATGAAGGATATAGGAGAGAATCAAAAAGTCAGTGACATTTTTTGGGGGGAGGGAGTGTCCTTCCCATTAACCTTTTTAAGTTTAAGGTACCTGAAAAGGGAGATCTTGGGCTTACATTCATTGGAATTCCTGGGAAAACAACAAAATCCCCAGGGTAAAAAGGGTTTGGAATGTTTAGGCTGCTGAGCCTTGAGAGAGCTGCCTAGAATCCCCAGTGCTCCAGTGGGACTAAAGCTCTGATGTTTTCAGTGCCGTGAAATGGCAGAGTTCACGCAGATCTCTCACTGGATGACAACCGAGAGGTGAGAAAATTCTAGCTTGCACGGATGATTACCTAAACTGGATGAATTCCCTTGGAAAGTAGATGAAATGCTGGGTGAAACAAAATGAGTTTTTCGTGGGGATGGGGGGGAGGAACAATTTTGCCTGTTTAGGGAGGAAAAGGAAGGATAATTTGACTGAGATTAAGTTTCTAATTCTTTGCCTGAATAAAATTTCTTAACAAACTTAAAGCTGGGTGTAATCAAGTTAAAATTCCTGAAAGCTGAGTTTGTAGACAAAGATCTGTACCTGTTACAAAATAATCACGTGAGAAAAAGGATGAGAGATGAAAGTTAAGGTGTGCTTAACTGAGAGCAGATACCCAACTTAGCGGGAACAGAGTACTTATGTTGACAAACAGTAGGCATGTATGCTAGAAAGATAGGTCCTAACTAGTTCAGAGGCCCCTAAAAAAATACTTTAGTTTGGATGGAATGAATCAGGGTAGGGGTATATTCAAACTAGAGATCAACTTAGCCACTATATATGGGATGACGAAAACAGCATCGTATAACAGAGCGCTCAGTTTGTCAGATTTTACCAATTTGATATTTTCAGTGAGAAAAAAATTTTTCTTTTCTTTTCTTTAAGATTTATTTTTTGTTTGAGAGAGAGAGAGAGAGTGCATGCATGAGTAGGGGAAGAGGCAGAGGGAGAGGGAGAGGGAGAATCCCAAGCAGACTCCCCTCTGAGCATGGAGCCCACACAGGGCTCAATCTCACAACCCTGAGACCATTACCTGAGCCGAAACCAAGAGTCAGACACTTAACTGACTGAGCCATCCAGGCACCCTGAGAAAAATTGATTTTCATGACACATGTAGGCAACAGATATTACCTTTATCTTTAGTTAAGGAAACTGCAGCTCAGAGAAACTTGAAAGAGAGAAGATCACTCAACCAGAATCACTTAGCTATTGGCAAGAAGAGCTGGAAGCTGAAACACTAACTCTAGACACCAGGTAGAATATTCTTTCCATCATAACTAAAGGCATGTCTGGTTCGCTGCCCCAACATTCCTCTAACCTCAAGGTCACAGTCTAAGTCAAATTAATGAGGTTTGCTTTATATTCTTTGGGACTCGATATATCTTCCAAAGGACATCTTTTGAGTCAGGTTTTTCTCCTTCTGTGCCGCAGTTTCCCATAATTAAGTTCCTGACCTCTATTGCCAGGCCAGACCTTTCTATGATTGTTATTATTTGGACATCTCCAGTTTCTTGTTGCTTTCTACCAAGGTTATTATTTTTTTTCTCCTATACTAAGATAGGGTGGTTGTAGATACATTTCTTATCTGCAAAATTAGAAAAGGACAAGGCAGAGAAACATAAAGGAAATAACATGGCTTGCAACTGGGATGGGTGTGAATCCCTTCTCTACTTCTCAACAGCTGTCTTAAAGCATAATTTATTTAGATTCCAACTGTCTCTCTCTGGAGAGCTCTCTGCTTTCCTCTCTCACCACCTCTCATCCACTAGGGGCTGCTGTTATATCTCATCCATGATAACTCTTGGAAACACAAGCCATTCAAACCATGTATTCTGAGGAAAGAAGCCCTGAAGACAGTTAAGTACACTGCACTTAAGATATCAAGATATTCAATATGTCTTTTTTTTTATACCAAAATGCAAGTCCTCGTGGTTCCCTTTATTTCCATCTCTGTACTGCAATGTGCTTTCCCTTGACATAAATTTCTTCTATTACCTTTTATCCCGGATTCCCCTTTGCCCATTAGAACCCTAAGGAATCCAATGGTAAAAACAAGACAAAAACAAAACAAAAAAATCCCTCCGTGACATCCTTACAATCATAACTGAGCACACTGTCCGCTCTTGGCACTAAGTCAAACCTGGCTGACCCAAAGGATTTGGTTTCCCCCGTAGACAGTGTGTGGAAATAATAAGATGAGGGAACAATATAATAGATAGGATGTTGGCCAAAGAGCAGATTTTTTCGGGGGGGGGGTGCTGGGAAGTTGTTAATATGCTTGTTCTTAATCTGAAAAAAAAATTGATAATGGTCAAAAAGCTGCATGGGGCCGAGAGGGGAATGCTAAGAACACCTGTTTCTCAGTTCACCTCTTGGTGCTGAGATATGTGGCATATGGCGGAATGAGAACCAAACACTTCAGTTAAGTGGAAGTATAAATAAACAACAGAGGAAAAATGAAAAACAATGAAAAGAAAATATAAATAAAATATAAATTTTTTTTAAAACTGCAATATCCCACAATCTGTTTCACAGCTAAGTCCTTCTCAATTCTAACTCTGTAGCAAATTTCAACACAAGCAGTGAGCACAGTGTCAGGAAGCAAATAAATGAAAAAGAAATAAACAACCTAATGCAATTGTTGTCCCAAATTTGGAAAGGTCGGTGCAAACTGCACTTATGTGGTGATAATGATCTTCTTTTGGTGAGTTCTCAGCATATGGTGACACCCTAAACCAATCTTTTGGTGAGCCCTACAGAGTTTACACGTGTTTAGTGCATGCACTCTTAACCTCGTGGCACTTAGCATTGGGTCCCACTCATACCCAACATCATTAGACCTGAAAATACCAAAACTACATAAACCCTACCTATCAAAGAAGCAAATAAGGAAGGCAAAATATCAGATAAAAGGGCTGTGAGTTATTATAAATTAGATGATAGGTTTATAAGAGTCCCTAATCCTGGAGAATAATGGAAGATAGATAAATATTTGTCAAGAAAGGCATAACTCTAGACCTCCATTCCTTAAGTAGGGTTTTATCTCAAATCTGGTTAAATATCCTTCACAAAAATTTCCATTACAAATCCAGATAATTTGTTTAAAATACCTACATAAGACCTGGCATATAGAAAGCACCCAACGCTCATTATCTATCATAATGGTGTTGGTGCCAATAATGGGATATTTACTTTCAGTTAGTTAGAAAAATTGTTATCAAAAGCAATATGATTTGAATAGCTACGGGGAACAACATAAAAATCAAAGAGCTGTTTTAAGAAGGTAAGCTGCAGGTTAGGCTGAGTAAAAATGAGGTTTGGGCTTTAATCCTTCCACGAGCTCTACATTGGAGAATGATTTATGGGGAGCCCAGCATTCTTTAAAGGCCACTATAAGAGTGAACAGTTTGTATAATATACTATAATTATATAATATACCATAAAGTGTATATATGAAAGGTAATCATTTCTCCAAAGATCTGTACATTTAGGTTACTTAAGTTATAATAAACAATTTTGTGCAATATTGTTTAAGTGGTTGATTTAATAAATAATTTATGTTAAACATTGTACAAAAGTCCTTTGTATATATGAAGACTAATAAGAAACAAAAATTTATTTCAAAGAGTTTGCTGTCTTCTATTGCTGTAAAGCCTTTTCCATATTTAGGATGATTTCCTTAGGATGGATTTCTAAATATGCAAAAAATAAGTATGAATGTAGTAAAGGCTGTTGGTCTCTTAAAAAGATCTACCAATTCACAATTGTTTCAGAAATATGTGATAGAAATCTATTTTTGGGCCATCATTTAATCCAGACTCCTAATTCAATTAACATTTAATGAACACTTAGTCTATACTGTATGTCAGGTCTTATATAATAAAATAAGAATCTAAAAATTAATAAAACACCATCCTTGTCTAATCTAGTGGGGAAATGTTATATGGAACTATTACTTAGTGCCACGGTGGAGCTATTTAGTGCCACGGGAACAAGAACGGGAGATGATGAATTCTGTCTGACAGGTCACAGTTCATAAAGCCTATGGTATTTTAAGTTTGGTCTTTAGGGATGAGGGCGTTTTTTAGAGTTGGCATGGGGAAAAGAATCTCATGAAAGGGTAGACAGAATGTGTGAAGTCCAAATAGTGAAAGTTTATGGCATCTTTAAGAGAACTGGGAGTTGTCTCTTTTGGCCAGAGTTCTGGAGGAGGGAAGAGCAAGAAGATGACAATGAAAGTAAAAGGTGTGTGGGGCCAGATCAGGGCGGAGCATATAAATACACTAGGGTAGTTGGACTTCTATAGAATTTTAAGAAAGTGGGCTGATATAATCAGATGTGTAGTTTGTACATGATGCTACTTTTGGTGTTGAGGATGGATTAGAAAGGTAGGAGATAGCAGAAGCCAAATATAAGGGCCAAATAGAAGGCATGAGGATTGGTGCTCACTAGAAATTATAGAATTTGGACCTACTGAGCCTGAGATACTTTCTGACATAAATCACTAGACTTGGGGAACAGGTGAATGTCCTGCCTAGAGAAGGAGCCACGGTCACTCTCTCTTTTATTTGGAATCCCAAGTGGATATAGGTATGCCAATAATCTTGTTAGGAAAATTACAACAGCAAAAATAGTTTTTCACAAGAGGGAAATAAGGAATGATGGGTTCAGTTTTGGACCTGCTGGCTTTGAGATGCTAGCAGACGTTACATAAGGAGAATTTAAATGAAAATAATGGTTCTAGAAGATATGAGAGAAGGGATGGAACTTGAGATACACATTTTCAAGCCATTGATGTAGAGGCAGTAGTTGAAGTTGTTAGAATAAATGGGACCATTTGGTGAAAGCATGTAGTGTTAGAAAAGAAGACTAAAGTCAGAATCTTGAAAACTTCTCATCCTTAAGGGGCTGAATGGAAGAAAAGGAGGCTATGTGCTTTTATGTAGTTTGTGGGGAAAATCCTACCATAGTCTCCGAGCTGTCCACATCTCCTCATAGGATGGAAACTGCCAACATTGCTCTGAGACAGATTTCAGTAATAGTTGTATAAAACAAATTTAGAATTTTTTTTTAGTGTAACAAAACCTGAATTCTAGATGTAATGGGGAAATTCCTATGATTGACACGATTTGGAAGGTCTCCTTGTTAAGGATAAGAGGTACACTAAGTCACCTGGTCGAGTGGATAAAAACGATTCTTTCAGGAGCACCCGTCCATGATAAAACTCTAAGGCCCTGTGCCGGGGCAGTCTCTGATAGGACCTGCCTAGACCCCCAGGCCATAAAACAGGATGCTTGTCAGGAAGGATTTGGAGGAAGCTCAGCTCTAGGGTGTTCAGCTTTGCTGTGTGATGAATACTTTCATTGAATCTGTCTCCCTTTCAGACTAGTTGGAGGCATCCTAAAGACTGGTGGCTATGGACAGTGCCTTGCCAGCCTTCTCTATCATATTCCCAAATTTTCTTCATGAGCCTATCTTGATACTGATTCCTTGGGATGGCATCACTCCTTTCACTTACTGAGTAGAGGAATGGTAGGAGACGGTGATACAGATTATAACTAGTTTAAATAAAACTCCATGTCTGTGTATTATACCTTCGCTACTCTTCAGCTCATTCAGGAGCTGAACTTCTCCCCACCTGAAAGGTCAGACAGCACTTAGAGACCGAAGAGTCAACCTGGAGAGAGCAGAAAATACCACGGAATCCAAGGACTACCATATCCAAAAATGCCTTTGATTTCAGTTGTGAGGTAAAGGTAAACAATGGCATCAGAATCGTTGATAAGTAGACTTCATATGGCTACAAATTTTTCACTACTTCTTTCATTAAGACAGAGAGTCAAATTCCCTTCTCCTGGGATCCATTCTGGCTTTAGTCACTTGTTTGACCAATAGAATGCAGTGGATGTGAAACCAGATCCTGAGATGATTTGTGGCTTCTACTCAGGACACTTGAAACACTCATTTCCGAAATCTACCTGCCATGCTGTGAGAAAGCTGATAGGGGAATTCCACAGGAAAGAAATGATGCCTTTGCAAGCAGTCCTGACCGAGGACCCAACCAGCAGCCAGCACCAACTTGCTAGCCATGTGGCAGAGAGACCTTGGAAGGGGATCCCTCCTGCCCAGAAGCCTCTTCAGGTAACGCTGTGTGGAACAAAGACATATGGTCGCCCAGGAGCCCTGCCCCAAATGCACATTCCTGAGCAAAACAAATTATGTTTCTTGATTTACTTTACTGAACTTGGTGATGGTTTGTTATACAGCAGAATATAATCAAAACATTTGGTCAAAATATTTCCAATTGCACAATGATCCCTCTAAGTGATTAGAAGCTAAAGTTAAAACTTTCCCAGAGGCTTTTATTAATTCATGAGAGATTCCTCTAAAGCTAAAGAAATAAAAGATTACAACAGCAACAACAAAACTTTCCCCGAGAGGAACATGCTGTATCTAGCCGTACCGTGACAACCCAACAGCAAAGACGTGAGGGATGAAATACATTCTAATACTCCTTCCAGATAAGTTTCTGGTTGTTTTCTCCGAGTATAGGTGATGATGGACAACAAACTGAGGGAAGTGCTAGGGGTCACTGCTGTCTGTTCTTCTTGGAAGAAAAGGTAGTAGGAAGAGTGATGCCTGGAAAGAAAAACCGTTAAGTGGATATCTAAGACAAATCTCTGTAGGCCAAGTAAAATCTCACTGCTGAATAATTTCCCCAGCTTGTCTGCAAGGATTACTTACAGGGAAATAGTCCATCCTAACTACCAACTCAAATGTCACAAGCATTCCTAATGAAATCAGATAAAAGAAAGCATTTTGTTTTCTGCATAACTGAAATGAAGATATTTCCAAAATATAAATGAGATGAAGACACACCAAGAATGTAATTTGCAGATACTTGAAAGAATGATTTAATTGTCCTGGCAAAGTTACTCATTGCGTTTTGGGGCTTGACATCATTACAGTTCTCTGTTTACTGTATTATGCTTGAAATTACATGCTAACAAAAATTATTTTAGAAACGGAAATGCTCAATAAAAAATAAACGAATATAATTTGGAGCACATTAAAAGATATCGGAAAAGAGCCTAGAGCAAACTCAAGGGTTTATCATATGAAAAAATTATTCTCAATTTAAGGCATGCTGTTTTAAGAATCAAGTCCTAAGGAACAAGGGAGCACAAAAGTGTTTTAATGGTTTCTTCTGCTAATTAATAAAGAAACATCTCTAAGATAACCAATCTAGCACACAGAGCCTGAAGCCTCTTAAAGACACATGATACACAGCAGAGCAGAGGTATTTGCTATACATTTTCATACTAAGGCAGGCATCCTGTAAGCATTTGGTAAATATTAATTAGATTGCAATATATGCTTCTAATACTGACACAGACAGTTTCTCATCAGTGGAATACTTTGAGAAACTTCACAGTGTAGAGTCCTCATAGGCAATTCCTATAGCACAGAGCAGATAAGAATGTGTCTATTTATGGGATAGGGTTGTGGAAAAGAGTAACATGTCAGGCTGGCACTATTTTGAGCACTAACTAGGATTAGTATAGGAAGCTGGGAACTGTGTGATTTGGAATACACACACACACACACACACACACACACACACAATTTCTAATTTGAACATATGAAATATATATAGGTTCTGAGAAAATTTAAAAGACCCAGAATAAAATTTAAGGTGCCACATTATATAATGTAGTCCCTAACAATTAACAAAAATATTTTCAACTCCCGTAAGCACTTTCACCAACTCTATCTTTGTGTTGGTCCTACCCAAATTTCTTCTGCCTTTCCTAATCTGTTCAAGATGATCACACCTTGGGCATTTCTCTGAACACATGCATCTATCTGCCAGGATTAAATTCTTAAATATGTAGGAAAGTCAGTGTGTCTTGTCAAACCTACCAAACTTACAATATAAATAAGATAGTTATCAAATTGTTCTGAGACTTTCCATCTGATTTCCTTTATCTTTACTTGCCTGGAGGTCTCTGGCTCCTATCTGATCTTTCTGAAGCCCTGACCATATGGTCATTTGCTAATGTGGTTGATGTAATTTACATCCTGTTCAAAAATGACAAAATTCTGAGGCTTGATGCATGTTTACTGAAAACAAAAAACAACAAAAGTTTATCACGTTATTTGCGGCCATCCAAGCAACATTTTCTAGCCATTACAAAACATAATAAAACAAAATTCCTAGATTGTCTTTGATTTTTATGTTTCTTCTGAAAAGCTAATTTAACAAATATCCTTGGTCCCTCTAATATACTAAGGACAATTCACATCAAAGAATAGGTACAGTGAACTCTGAGCTGAGAGCCAGAATTAAAAGGGACCATTTATCACAAAGAACAAAATGTATGCTTACACATCAGTGTGGGAGAGTGGGGGAAAATCTTTCATCAGAAAAAAAGCAGAGTGAGAGAGAATTGAAGGGAAGTTACTGAGGCCAGAAAAACAGATATGGATAAATGTAGAAATGAAAAACATTGTCAGGAAAAGACATCTATTTTATCACTTTGGGAAAAGTAAAGTGGGCAAAGGAACTAATCGCTTCTATGCCTTTGGGCACTTCCAGCACTAGGCTAGATGCTTTAAGTAGATGATCCCATCTTATCCAGAGTCTCAAAAAACCTTGTGAAGTAGGTACATTATATAACTTTTTGAAGTGAGCAAACTGAGACTTAAGTATGTGCAATAACTTGCTAGTAAGTGACAAGATCAGTGTTGGGGTTGTGCTTCCCTCCCCTCCCACGTTACCACTTTCCCTGCAAAAGAGGTGCTATGCTGGAAATGGGGCTACTGGGGATATATCTACTTCAATCTGATTGCTACAAATTGAAAACATTTTGGATGTTTTCCACTTGTCAAGATACCCATATCTTATTAATTTCTAATACATATAATTTCTAATGTAGATATTAATATAAATATAGATTACACAGATATTTCTCAGTATCTTTTTTCCCTACTTATGACTTAAGGTTTTTATTGTTTTATTTTTATTTTTAATTTTTTTATTATTATGTTTTAAAATTTCACTGTGTATAAAACAGTAAACATTGTGAATCTGTGTCTGATTCAAACAGCTTATTTTAAACTGAAATATATATCATGAAGGAAAGATATCTTCCAAATAAATCATTTCTACTAATATTTGTTATAAAATAAACTCAGATCAGAATTAAATCTCTTGGTAAAGGAAAACCAATATTCTATGACCAATGAGAATTACTTAAATGAAGAAGGAAATAATATTCACCAGAAATTTCTGACATTGGTTGTTACATTATCAGTGTTCTTTTTCCTCTCTTTCTACTTTAATTTATTGGGAAGATGAGTGAGTATCTATAGGCATGTGTGCTTCTGTATTTCTTAAGAAAAATAAATCATATTAATGAGAAATTTAGCCACAATCCCAAATCTATTTACATCTACCAGTGTATATTGAGAGTATTTTTTTTTAAAGACTTTATTTATTTATTTGACAGAGAGAGACATAGTGAGAGAGGGAACACAAGCAGGGGGAGTGGGAGAGGGAGAAGCAAGCTTCCCACTGAGCAGGGAGCCCGATGCGGGGCTCGATCCCAGGACCCTGGGATCACGACCCAAGCCAAAGGCAGATGCTTAATGACTGTGCCACCCAGGTGCACCTATTGAGAGTATTTTAAATACAGTGTTTAAAGTTGAGATAAAATGACAACAGTATCCCATAGAAAATTAACTGACAGAGTTTTAGTCTGAGTAAATAAAAAGAGTGAATTAATTATGATCCCTAGCTTATACTGTGGTTGATTTAGTCTCATCTTGCCAATGGCTATAGCGACACTATCCAATAGAAATATAATGCAAGCCATGTATGAAACTTTAAATTTTAGTAGCCACATTAAAAAATTTAAAAACTAGGTAAGATTAAATTAATAATATATCTTATTTTGCCCAATATTTTCAAACTATGGTATCTTCCACATAAAATAAACATAAAAAAGTTAATGAGATATTTTACATACTTTCTGTGTGTGCGTTCAAAATCTGATGGGTATTTTATACTTACAGCACATCCAATTCAAACTAGGCACATTTCAAGGGCTCAAGTGTTCATTTCAAACATGCCTCGTGACTACCATGTTGGACAATGAAAATCTAAAAGTGGAGCCTTTGAGTAAACCTGGGAATTGGGAGGCCAGTGCATCTTGATGCATCAGAAAATAGAGCATAAACTCTTCACCCATTCTTACCAATTTTATTATTCTGAGACCACACAGCCAACAAATAGCTGAGACCTGTAACTTAACACCACCAGGAATTCAAGTATTTTACTATGTCTAACTCAAATGAAAAGAATTTGGGTACGGAAGAGAAAGAAAGAGAGAGAGAGAGAGAAAGAAAGAGAAAGAAAAAGAAAAAGAAAGAAAGAAAGAAAGAAAGAAAGAAAGAAAGAAAGAAAGAAAGAAAGGAAGGAAGGAAGGAAGGAAGAAAGAAAAGAAAGAAAAAAGAAAGAAAGAAAAAGAAAAAGAAAGGAAGAAAGAAAGAAAAAGAAAGAAAGAAGAAAGAGAAAGAAAGAAAGAAAGAAAGAAAGAAAGAAAGAAAGAAAGAAAGGAAGGAAGGAAGGAAGGAAGGAAGGAAGGAAGGAAGGAAGGAAGGAAGGAAGGAAGGAAGAAAAGAAAGAAAAAGAAAAAGAAAGGAAGAAAGAAAGAAAAAGAAAGAAAAAAGAAAGAAAGAAAGAAAGAAAGAAAGAAAGAAAGAGAAAGAAAGAAAGAAAGAAAGAAAGAAAGAAAGAAAGAAAGAAAGAAAGAAAGAAAGAAAGAAAGAAAGAAAAGAAAAGAAAGAAAGAAGGAAGGAAAGAAAGAAAGAAAGAAAGAAAGAAAGAAAGAAAGAAAGAAAGAAAGAAAGAAAAGAAGAGAGGGAGGGGGAAGGGAGGGGGGAAGGATGGAAGGCCTAAAATACATCATTATGAGATTTTGCAGTGATACTCAAAGTATGGCTCACAGAACACTCAGAGTCCCCAAGATCCTTTCAAGGCGTCTTCAAAAGTCCAAGTGTTAATAATAATAATAGTAATAGTAATAATAAACCAGAGGAAGGAGAAGAAGAAGAGGAAGAGGAAGATGAGGAGGAGGAGGGGCCAAAGGTTTTTCACGGTGTTGACACTGGGTATGAAAGAAAGAGTGGGTAAAACAACTGGTGCTTTAGTACAAAAGAGTATTAAATCTTAACTCACGATACACATATTTTTAATATTCTATGTGACAAAATAGAACTATATATAAACACTTCTGCTACATGTTGAAGTATGATACTTTTCTCTAGAAAAGCCCTCATATGATTATTTGAATTATTAGCCGAGTTATTCACTATTTTCATGGAATATCACTTTTACATGAAGTAAAAAGTGGCTGAGAGACATGCTTGTCACGATTGGGAGGGACACGTATTTTCTTGCCAGTGATGGAAAACAATAGATAGCATATGTCAATATAGAAAATTGAGCTTTCAAGGGAAAATTAGAATTTTAAAGAAAATTGAAAACCATCATCATGAGCTTGACAGCTTCTCAACGTTTGCAGACTTTTCTAGTGTCATTTGTAATAATATTTTAAAATGTGATTTTTAAGTATTATATAAAGAAACATTCCAACATTTGGAAGATCTATCTGAATAATTCATTGAACTAATATTTTCCAAATGACCACTGAATGATATATTTAAAAGCATTTATGGTTGAAAGATTCATCAAAGTGAAAACTAGACCAATGGATTTTGGCATAATAGGGT
Organism: Zalophus californianus; assembly: GCF_009762305.2. Classification (NCBI taxonomy): domain Eukaryota; kingdom Metazoa; phylum Chordata; class Mammalia; order Carnivora; family Otariidae; genus Zalophus; species Zalophus californianus. The sequence goes on from NC_045596.1 coordinate 194,528,367, forward strand.
ACATCGAGCTTACTGGTGTAATTTCAGAGATCACAGCGCAACTACAATAATGTGCCATTTGTAGAGTATGATCTAGTATCCAAGAAGAATATTTATAATTATCTGGGAATGTTAAAAAAAACTCTTCCCTTTTCTTATTACATATCTGTGTGAAGCCATATTTTCTTTGTATACCTCAACGAAAAAAATAAAAAGAAAGAAAGAAAGAAAGAAAGAAAAGCAACAGATTGGATCCAGAAGGCCATCTGGGCATATCTGTCTTCCATTAAGCCAGACATTTGTAAAAATGTAAAACAATGCTATTTTTCTCACTATTTTTTGTTTGTTTTGGAAAATAAAGACATTTTTACAAAAATTTCATTCATGTTAACATGTAGTACATTTAATTTTCTTATTTTGAAATGATTTAACACACAAAATATTTTTAAATTTCTCATCTTTATTTCCTAACATAATAAATATTAATAGATGTACCCCACATAAACATAAGCTCTTTGGGATTCTCAGTAATATTTAAAGGTGTACTGGGAACCTGACACTTACAAGACTGAGTGAGTGGAATGAGCACATACTTTTAGAATCATAGAGACATCGTTTTGTATCTTGGCTCAGGCCACTTACTAGACTACTGACCTTGGTCAAGTTATTGACTGGGAATTATGGCTATAAAGGGTCTAGCACATTACCTAATACAGAGAAGATCGCTGATAAATGTTGGCAGCTGTTATAATTATCACCATGGCCCTGTCTAGATTCTCTCTATGACTATTGTGCTCTCTGACTTCAAGTATATATAGTTACTTGGGAATAAACTACCATTTCCCATCAGGAGAGTCATTTCTTTTGATATAAAGTACCCAATTGCCTATGATTTTGGTCTTCTGGCCTGACAGATTACCAGCTTGCTATTCATTGCGGTAATCAGAAATACCAAACTTCACTTGTTAAATAGCTGTATTTACACTGGTAAACTGAACAAACTACCATTAGAGGGGAAAAAAGACATAACAGCACGTTTTAGGTCCTATAGGATTAAACGTATACTTGGTTTCTGCAAGTTGGCAGGCTGAACCCTCACATAGTCCTGTTTGGCGTAATTGGAGACATAGTGTCAGAGTTTTGATTTTTGGAGGTAGCTAACCATGGGTATGGATGAGCTCTCTGGTTTTGCATCAGTTTGAGGCTCTGAGCACTTACTCTGTGAGAAGTGGAAATTCTTTGGCACAGGCTAGGGAAGGGTAGAATAGAGATACAGGGAAAGGATGGATTTATTGTGGGTGACACTTGGGAGGAAAAGAGGTGCTTTTCATGTGCAGGTGTGAGAGCCTGAATGTGAGTAATTGAGGAGCGCCACTGCTGATGATAGAAATGTACCACCTACTGTTAATTGTACACTGAAATGCCTTCTGATTTGGGAGGATATTTATTCTGGACTGGTTGGGTGAGTAACCAACAGTTCTTTTACTAGGATTTGACTGAAGTAATTTCCCAAATTTCCTTCATATAATTTTATTGTATGGATGGATTAGAAGCTTCAGTGAGAATAAAAGTGTACCAAACTCCCAAAGTCACAGCATAAAGTAGAAGTATACAGTGAAGACTCTTTTTTATTTTTTTAAACCTTGTACCAATTAAGATAAGAGGCCAGGAAATCACTTTCTACAATAAACAGAAACATGGATTTGGACTTCACCTTCCATTAAGTCCTTGGCCATGGTAAAACATTGTAAATAGAAAAACACATTTGTAATGACTAACAAAGGAAGTTTAATCTTTTTTTCCCCACATAATATCTTTCTTAGCAAACTAAAACATATTACGTAGCTACCAGAATGATAGGGCCTCTATGCATGTACTGTAAATGGAGCTCAAAAGTAGATAATATGAGGCTAAAGTTAAAATGGTTAGAAGACAGGTCATGGAAAATAATTTAAATTCATTTAATGATTCCCTCTTCAATTAGGAATGTACCAGAAAAAAAATATGTGGATTGTAGCATATTTTTAAATTTCCTGGAACATAGGAATGGAAGGAAGAACTTGTTTTACTTTGAAAGTTGCTAATATCTTTGTAAGTCTCCAGTAGAATTTAATCAATTTTCATAAATATCTAGTGAGGAAACTATAAATCACTTTCAGGCCCTCTTATAGGGATGCACAGACAACACAACAACATTTCATTTTCAGCTTGCAACCTACGCAAGAGATAAGAACTTTGTGTTGATTAGCCTACTGTTTGCAATTTTAAAAATGAATCTCCTTAGTTGCTTACCCCTTAAGTAAAAAAGGGAAACAGAAGTATTTAGTAACTCCTATCAATCACATTTTTCAAGCATGAAGAGGTATGGAAAATACTTTTTTCTTGATAAAAAAATCACATTTCTAAAGTAAAGTACTATTCCAAAGTAATGCAAAATAATACATTTATCTAATTTTATGAAAAATAAATGTGGTAACTATTCATGACTCTTGTACTGTATGTATTATTTTGACAGTGGAATAAATCATGACCCAAATCTGGTGTGTGGCAAACAATTTTAACTCAATGTCACACTATTAGACCAAAAGCAATTTTACATACCCTAAGAAACTTTCTGTAGGAGTTAGACCCTGCTCATCACTACAGACTCTCCTGTTTCACTACTAGAACTGTGTCACCCTAATTTCCTCAGCCTTGTGTATTTTTCTGAAAGTTTGGCAGCTGGTTGAGTGCCAGACGTTTGCTAGTGGAGAAGCTCTTAAAGATGAATTGCAACTCTTCTTGTAAGCTGTCTGTGGACTGTGACCAGATAACGTTGGAAAGTCATCTGATGAGAACATTTACAAGCTTGTATGCTGTAGATTCTTATCCACTTGGGATGGTGCTCATTTCACTGAGTGGCCAGTATCTTTTTTTTTTATTTTTTATTGTTATGTTAATCACCATACATTACATCATTAGTTCTTGATGTAGTGTTCCATGATTCATGGTTTGTGCATAACACACAGTGCTCCACGCAGAACGTGCCCTCCTTAATACCCATCACCAGGCTAACCCATCCCCCCACCCGCCTCCCGTCTAGAACCCTCAGTTTGTTTTTCAGAGTCCATTGTCTCTCATGGTTCGTCTCCCCCTCCGACTTACTCCCCTTCATTCTTCCCCTCCTGCTATCTTCTTCTTTTTCTTTTTTCTTAACATATCTTGCATTATTTGTTTCAGAAGTACAGATCTGTGATTCAACAGTCTTGCACAATTCACAGCGCTCACCGTAGCACATACCCTCCCCAATGTCTATCACCCAGCCACCCCATCCCTCCCACCGCCCACCACTCCAGCAACCCTCAGTTTGTTTCCTGAGATTAAGAATTCCTCATATCAGTGAGGTCATATGATACATGTCTTCTCTGATTGACTTATTTCACTCAGCATAACACCCTCCAGTTCCATCCACGTCGTTGCAAATGGCAAGATCTCATTCCTTTTGATGGCTGCATTAATATTCCATTGTGTATATATACCACCTCTTCTTTATCCATTCATCTGTCGATGGACATCTTGGCTCTTTCCACAGTTTGGCTATTGTGGACATTGCTGCTATAAACACTGGGGTGCACGTACCCCTTCAGATCCCTACATTTGTATCTTTGGGGTAAATACCCAGTAGTGCAATTGCTGGATCGTATGGTAGCTCTATTTTCAACTGTTTGAGGAACCTCCATACTGTTTTCCAGAGTGATTGCACCAGCTTGCATTCCCACCAACAGTGTAGGAGGGTTCCCCTTTCTCCACATCCCCGCCAGCATCTGTCGTTTCCTGACTTGTTAATTTTAGCCATTCTGACTGGTGTGAGGTGGTATCTCATGGAGGCTCTGATTTGGATTTCCGTGATGCCGAGCGATGTTGAGCACTTTTTCATGTGTCTGTTGGCCATTTGGCTGTCTTCTTTGGAAAATGTCCGTTCATGTCTCCTGCCCATTTCTTGATTGGATTATTTGTTCTTTGGGTGTTGAGTTTGATAAGTTCTTTATAGATTTTGGATACTAGCCCTTTATCTGATATGTCATTTGCAAATATTTTCTCCCATTCTGTCGGTTGTCTTTTGGTTTTGTGGACTGTTTCTTTTGCTGTGCAAAAGCTTTTTATCTTGATGAGGTCCCAATAGTTCATTTTTGCCCTTGCTTCCCTTGCTTTTGGCGATGTTTCTAGGAAGAAGTTGCTGCGGCTGAGGTCGAAGAGGTTGCTGCCTGTGTTCTCCTTTAGGATTTTGATGGACTCCTGTCTCACGTTTAGGTCTTTCAACCATTTGGAGTCTATTTTTGTGTGTGGTGTAAGGAAATGGTCCAGTTGCATTCTTCTGCATGTGGCTGTCCAATTTTCCCAACACCATTTGTTGAAGAGACTGTCTTTTTTCCATTGGATGTTCTTTCCTGCTTTGTCAAAGATGAGTTGACCATAGAGTTGAGGGCCCATTTCTGGGCTCTCCATTCTGTTCCATTGATCTATGTGTCTGTTTTTGTGCCAGTACCATACTGTCTTGATGATGACAGCTTTGTAATAGAGCTGGAAGTCTGGAATTGTGATGCTGCCAGCTTTGCTTTGCTTTTTCAATATTCCTCTGGCTATTCGGGGTCTCTTCTGGTTCCATACAAATTTTAGGATTATTTGTTCCATTTCTTTGAAAAAAGTGGATGGTATTTTGATGGGGATTGCATTGAATGTGTAATTGCTCTAGGTAGCATTGACATCTTCACAATGTTGGTTCTTCCAATCCATGAGCATGGAACGTTTTTCCATTTCTTTGTGTCTTCTTCAATTTCTTTCATGAGTATTTTATAGTTTTCTGAGTACAGATCCTTTAGCTCTTTGGTTAAATTTATTCCTAGGTATCTTATGGTTTTGGGTGCAATTGTAAATGGGATTGACTCCTTGATTTGTCTCTCTTCTGTCTTGTTGTTGGTGTATAGGAATGCCACTGATTTCTGTGCATTGATTTTATAGCCTGCTACTTGACTGAATTCCTGTATGAGTTCTAGCAGTTTTGGGGTGGAGTCTTTTGTGTTTTCCACATACAGTATCATATCATCTGCAAAGAGTGAGAGTTTGACTTCCTCTTTGCCGATTTGAATGCCTTTGATTTCTTTTTGTTGTCTGATTGCTGTGGCTAGGACTCCTAATACTATGTTGAATAGCAGTGGTGAGAGTGGACCTCCCTGCCGCGTTCCTGACCTTAGGGGAAAAGCTCTCAGCTTTTCCCCATTGAGAATGATATTCGCTGTAGGTTTTTCATAGATGGCTTTTATGATATTGAGGTATGTACCCTCTATCCCTATACTCTGAAGAGTTTTGATCAGGAAAGGATGCTGTACTTTGTCAAATGTTTTTTCTGCATCTCTTCAGAGGATCATAGGATTCTTGTTCTTTCTTTTGTTAATGTATTGTATCACGTTGATTGATTTGCGGATGTTGAACCAGCCTTGCAGCCCAGGGATAAATCCCCCTTGGTCATGGTGAATAATCCTTTTAATGTACTGTTGGATCCTATTGGCTAGTATTTTGGTGAGAATTTTTGCATCCATGTTCATCAAGGATATTGGTCTGTAGTTCTCCTTTTTGATGGGGTCTTTGTCTGGTTTTGGGATCAAGGTAATGGTGGCCTCATAAAATGAGTTTGGAAGTTTTCCTTCTATTTCTATTTTTTGGAACAGTTTCAGGAGAATAGGTATTAATTCTTCTTGAAATGTCTGATAGAATTCCCCTGGGAAGCCATCTGGCCCTGGGCTTTTGTTTGTTGGGAGATTTTGGATGACTGCTTCAGTTTCCTTAGTGGTTATAGGTCTGTTCAGGTTTTCTATTTCTTCCTCGTTCAATTTTGGTAGTTGATACATCTCTAGGAATGCACCCATTTCTTAGAGGTTATCTAATTTGCTGGCACAGAGTTGCTCATAATATGTTCTTATAATTGTTTGTATTTCTTTGGTGTTGGTTGTGATCTCTCCTCTTTCATTCATGATTTTGTTGATTTGGGTCATTTCTCTTTTCTTTTTGATCAGTCTGGCCAGGGGTTTATCAATCTTGTTAATTCTTTCAGAGAACCAGTTCCTAGTTTCGTTGATCTGTTCTACTGTTCTTTTGGTTTCTAGTTCATTGATTTCTGCTCTGATCTTTATTATTTCTCTTCTCCTGCTGGGTTTAGGCTTTCTTTGCTGTTCTTTCTCCAGCTCCTTTAGGTGTAGGGTTAGGTTGTGTATTTGAGACCTTTCTTGTTTCTTGAGAAAGGCTTGTATTGCTATATACTTTCCTCTCAGGACTGCCTTTGCTGTATCCCAAAGATTTTGAACAGTTGTGTTTTCATTTTCATTGGTTTCCATGAATTTTTTTAATTCTTCTTTAATTTCCTGGTTGACCCATTCATTCCTTAGTAGGATGCTCTTTAGCCTCCATGCATTTGAGTTCTTTCCGACTTTCCTCTTGTGATTGAGTTCTAGTTTCAAAGCATTGTGGTCTGAAAATATGCAGGGAATGATCCCAATCTTTTGGTACCGGTTGAGACCTGATTTGTGACCTAGGATGTGATCAATTCTGGATAATGTTCCATGGGCACTAGAGAAGAATGTGTATTCCGTTGCTTTGGGATGGAATGTTCTGAATATGTCTGTGAAGTCCATTTGGTCCAGTGTGTCATTTAAAGTCTTTATTTCCTTGTTGATCTTTTGCTTAGATGACCTGTGCATTTCAGTCAGGGGGGTGTTAAAGTCCCCCAGTATTATTGTATTGCTGTCAATGTGTTTCTTCGCTTTTGTTATTAATTGCCTTATATAATTGGCTGCTCCCATGTTCGGGGCATAGATATTTACAATTGTTAGATCTTCTTGTTGGATAGACTCTTTAAGTAGGATATAGTGTCCTTCCTCATCTCTTATTACAGTCTTTGGTTTAAAATCTGATTTGTCTGATAGAAGGATTGCCACCCCAGCTTTCTTTTGGTGTCCATTAGCATGGTAAATGGTTTTCCACCCCCTCACTTTCAATCTGGGGGTGTCTTTGGCTCTAAAATGAGTCTCTTGCAGACAGCATATCGATGGGTCTTGTTTTTTAATCCACTCTGATAGCCTGTGTCTTTTGATTGGGGCATTGAGCCCATTTACATTCAGGGTAACTACTGAAAGGTATGAATTTAGTGCCATTGTATTGCCTATAAGGTGACTGTTACTGTATATTGTCTCTGTTCCTTTCTGATCTGTGCTGCTTTTAGTCTCTCTCTTTGCTTAGAGGACCCCTTTCAATATTTCTTGGAGGGCTGGTTTCGTGTTTGCAAATTCCTTTAGTTTTTGTTTGTCCTGGAAGCTTTTTATCTCTCCTTCAATTTTCAATGAGGAGTGGCCAGTATCTTTACCCTTGTTCCGGGCGGTTTGAGTACTATTGCATTGGCATTTTAAAAATTACTGTTACCCAGCTGCAGTTAGGTTCTCAATGTCCTGGAGAGATTATTTTCAGTGTTTCTGGCTGTGTCTTTCATCCAAATGCCACAACAACTATATTAAACCTATATCACAATTCTAAAGCTTTCCACTCACCACTAGCACACATCTCCATCCCTTGGGCTTCCTGTTTTGCAATAAAAGAAACAGAGCCCGACAGGTATGAATCCCTTTAACTTTCCATATCTACAATTTTATTCACATCTGCTTTACAGTCTTAGTTTCTTATTTCCAGTTTTAGAAGCAAAGGTGTTGCTCCTTCTACCCCCAAAGGGAGGGTTTATCTGCCTGCGCTCTCATCTCCTCCCATCCAGTCATGGACCCTGTCCTTCAATCCAGCAATTTTTAGTTAAACAAACATTTCCAGTGCATATCATGTGCAAGACATTGAATTCGAGGTTATGAATACAAAGATGAAGGCCACTGGGCTGGACAACAGATGAGCTAGTAAATGACTTTGCCTTTCCCTAGAAGTCCTGCTATAAATTAACAATTAGCTTTTCTAAACCAAACATTTTCCAACTTTATTTGAGCACACAGTCCTTTCTACACAGCACCGATTAGTCAACAGAGAAGATATATGGAGATATTATAACCCTGTTAGGTAAACGCAGAGGCTCCTCCTAAGAAGATTCCTTATGAGAACCATACCAAGGCTGGCATGAAACTCCTCCTTCTAAAATATCCATTATACTCAAAATATTGTTACTTTTTTTCACTTGGAAGAAAAAAAGAAAAAAAAGAAAAAATATTGTTACTTTTTTAAATTCATTTAAAAAATATATTAAAAATTTCTTATTTCTCCAACCTTTTGTCTCTGATGCAATTCCTATAGGGCTCTGTCATGATACAGGTGCTCAAAGGTCAAGTTATAGTCCAGACTGTTATTTCTTCTTCCTGGACCATGGTTTAGTTCATTTTTGGTTTTACCAAAACTAAAAGAAATTTGGCAAAATAAAAGTATTTTTTGACAAGATAATTTGATATATTTTTATTTTATGAGTTGTATTTTATTTCTTTGTCTATTCTATTAAAGTATTTTGAATCTTTTCATTCCCTTGCTCAGAAGCATTTTCAGAAGTCACTCAGAGGCCACTGTTCTTCCTCCCTGTGTAAATAAGTTTCCCTGAGACAAGCATAGAGAGAAGAAAACCTTGAAAACAGGTGAAGAGAAGAACAAATGATTTCTCCCAAACATGAAGAGGTCTGAAGTGAGCATGTCTCACCTATAGGTCTGTGATAGACAGAAAAAGGGAGATGGAGAAGTGGTTGAAAATGACTGTGTGCTGTATCCAGGAGCCTGGACCCTAGGCAATAGGCCTTTGGCCATTCCAGAGATTCAAGGGCCTCGAGAGAGGTACAGATGACCAACACCAGTTATAAGATAGCTGCAAATTATTTAAAAATACTTCTGTCCAGCCAGTATAATAAGCATGATCATGTTAAAGGTAGGCCCTAGATGCAGTGAATTACTCCATCCAGGAATGAATAGGTCAGTAATCCTGTTAGAATGCAAGGCTGTTAGAATTCTATTAGGAAGCCAAGTTCCAGCCAAGGTATCTATAAGTGTTTCCATCAGGTTTTTCTTTCAAAAACACCAGAGGCCTTAATAACTATCTTAATGAATTGTTTAAAATGGATTTCCACTGGTAAAATTAGAGTTCTATTAATCAGCATAATTATAGCTGGGTACTCTTTTGGTAAAACGGGCATTTAAAATATGTGGATTCTAAAATGTTTTAGAAAATCTCTTACCCTGAATGAGGAGGGTCTGAGATTAATTCAAGTCTGTAAACATGGGAAGGGAACTCAAGGCATGATTACCAAATTGTCTTGTATTAAGCCACTGAGTTGGAGAATTCTGAGTACTGGGGCAATGGATTCTTCCTCTAGAATACTGGAGTCTGTCTCAGTAATATTTTATGCAAGATGAGACTGGATCACTTATATGGATAGAGAGCTGGCACTTCATCAAAGATTACAGAACAGGTTGTATGAACTATTTGTTCTTGTCTAGAAAAGTTAATATGGGTGTGTATGTGTGGCAGACTTCATCTGAGACTTGCTTATAATGCCTTATCAAGTCTGTGTGGGAGTTGCTGAACCTCACCTAAACAAAATTTCGGTTGCTACCACTTGATCCATAATATGTAAAAAACTGGCTTAGGTCAATTAACAACAACCGTTCGCATGTTTGGTATCCCCCCCCCGAAATAAAGCCTTTGTCCTTTGTCAACTCTAGGGGACCCTGCCATGACTACCTCCAAGGGATAGATGGTGGGAGATGTTTGTGGGACTCAGTGTTTGCAGTTTCTATTAGGTGTGCTCATCTAACAGTGCTTCATTAAATGAAACCACTTTTCCTTGCCTATTGGTCTATCGGCATAGTTCTTAGAATTGGATAGTCACTAGGATTGTTATTTCAAATGCCAGTCATAAAGCTTAGATGGCAGTATTCTTTGTTTGTAAATATACGTTGATAGCAGTGTTCCAAATTTGGCAGATCCCACAAGAGCTACAGGCTCCCTTATCTCTGGAGCTAGAAAAAACCATTCCCCTTCCTACAAGGGAAACCAATTTATGAGTAGAATAGAAAATAAATATGTAACTATGAGTATATGAATAAGTGGTGCATAATAGGATAGGTAGACACTTTCAGAAAATAGCAGATGGCTGGTGTGGTAGGCAAAATTCTATGGTGGTCCCTCTAACTGCCAGCTCCTCTAAATACCTTCTTCTAATTATATACACACAAATCCAGGTATTGCTGTGAAGGGATTTTACAGATGTAATTAAGGTTTCCAATCAGTTGACTTTATTTTTCTAAAGATTTATTTATTATATGAGAGAGAGAGAGAGAGGAAGAGAGAGCACGTGCATGAGCGGGGGTGGGGGGAAGGGTTTGGGAGGCTGAGGGAGAGAATCTTCAAGCAGACTCCCTGCTAAGACCTGGGCTGGACAAGAGGCTTGATCCCAGGACCCTGAGATCACAGCCTGAGCCAAAACCAAGAGTTGGACGCTTAACCAACTGAGCCACCCAGACACCTCCCAATCATTTAACTTTAAAATAGAGATTATACAGGAGAGCCTATTAAAAAATTATTCTAGGAGACTGTAAATTAGGTGTCTTTTAGCTCAACACACTGGCATCAAAGGTCTTCAAATAAGAGGACTATTACAAGATTCTGGAGACTGTCCAAGTAAACCCCAGATTAATCACAGCAACTACTTATTTACTCACTGACTAGAATGAAATAAAAATTAAACATAACATATAATGAATTCATAAGAAATGTACAATTCTATTTTTACTACTGGCCTAGTTATAGAATGAAGTTGCTTCTTTATCATTCACTGAAGATATGATTTAAAACAGGGTAAGATGTCTCAGTAAAGCCTAATGAATTACATTCAAAACAATTTATGAGTTACCTAAATAGCTGCTTCTAGGATTAGCCCATTCCTGATTGCTCAGAGAAAAATTTTCCATTAGCCTCTTGTGTCTCTGCACATTTTACAAGCAAGGCACTAACTGCCCTTTTGTCTCTATCTTTTCAAAGATGTGTGTACAGTAATCAGCCTTGAAAAACCAAGCGTCTCCATTTAGAGCAAAAGGCAGATTTTCTTTCTGTTCAGTGAAATAAAGATAATCCTTTCTTCCAGAACAAAGGACAGGTTTCCTTTTGCCCACTATAATGTGTAGGCACAAACCCATTACATGTGTAGCGCCCACACAGGCTGATCTGCATCACCCCCATGTAATTTGGGGAACTAGGAGTACCAACACAAATGCACTATACTTATGCCACTTTCTGTATAATAACTTGTCTCAAGTCCAAGAATCTCATGAATTCTGCCAGCATCAATGAAACTGTGGCAGAATAACAGATTAGTTATAGCTTAAAATCTCACATCCTTCAAAGTCCTTGACACTGATTAACTTATAAACAACAATTGATTCATGTAGGTGTTTCCTAGCTTATAAAAAGGAGGTTTTGGTAAAAACTAATGTGTTTTTCCTCATTGATTTATATAAAATATGTAATGAGATGACTTTTCTACATCAATTTCTAGATGTATGATTTATTTTTAAAAATTAAAATGCATACTTTCATAACCTTCAAAACCTTAACAAAGTATCATCTTCTTAAGTCACTTGGTATTTGGCTTCAATCACTTCTCTCACCTTTAATCAACAACAAGAAAAAGAGTGAAAGAATGTTCTTTGCTCATTTATTTTTAGTTGCCAAAATTTTGGGGTGGAAAATGACATACCTTTTCAGAACCGACCTTGTTGGTTAATTAGAGAAACAAAATATTCTTAATTTTCTTTACTAAATGCTCTATCCGACTCTTTACAAAAATATTATTAATTTCTTCAGATCTTACTGTAGGAAAGTTGTCTCAGGACATTGATGAAAGTGAGAACAAATATGATACAAACTGATTTTAAGTACATATTCTACTCAATGGTTCAGTTCAATCAGTTTAGTCATGAACTGATCTTTGTAGATGTAAACACTTTTATTCTACATATAAATTTTTAAAAAATCTTCTGTCAGGGGCACCTGGGTCACTCAGTTGGTTAAGTGTCTGGCTCTTGATTTCAGCTCAGGTCATGATCTCAGGTGTCTGAGATGAAGCCCCACATAGCTCCACACTCAATGAGGAGCCTGCTTCTCTCCCTCCCTTTCCCTCTGCCCCTCCCCACTCTCTCTCAAATAAATAAATAAATCTTTTAAAAAATTAAAAAATAAAAATCCTAAGTCAGAAATAGATTGTCATGGGGCGCCTGGGTGGCTCAGATGGTTAAGCGTCTGCCTTCAGCTCAGGTCATGATCCCGGGGTCCTGGGATCGAGTCCTGCATCGGGCTCCCTGCTCCTTGGGAGCCTGCTTCTCCCTCTGCTTCTCTCTCTCTCCCCCTCCGTCTCTCATGAATAAATAAAAAAAAATCTTAAAAAAAAAAAAAGAAATAGATCGTCATGAAGTTGATGACTGCAGACGTAATCGCTTTCGGCCTATTTACTGTACTGAGTCTGGAACAATGTGGTCAGCTGATGGTGAATATATGTAGGTAGTCCTTCTCTGGAATCAATTAATGGTGCTAAAAAGCTGGGGAATTGCTTTCAGTGCCTGCTCTGCAATACCTATAGCATTAAATAACCAGTCATTTTCTTTCGGTTTGCTTTGTTTTGCCTTCTGAATTGCTCATTACTGAGTTCCCTGGAAACTCTAAAATATAATGGTCTGGGGGAGTTTTTAAGGACAAGAAAAACATAAAAACACTTTCAACTTTTCAGCTAAGTTGAGAAACATCCTAATAGCTCAGTGTATGTTATATGATATAGACCATAGCCTGTGAAGTCACACAGGTTTGTTTTTGTTTATTGGTTTTATTTTATGTTTTAGAAGATAGTATTCTGAAAAAAAGCGAGAGGGAGAGAAAGAGTGGGGAGACACAGAGACAGAGATGAGGGGAGAATTACACTTTCTGGAAGGCAAGCATTTTCACCGTCTACAATCATGACAGGCTTCTATCCCTTAGCAGACACTTGGTCACTGTCACAGGTGCTTTACTTGCTAGAGAAGATTGATATTTTTTTCCCTTGGAAATGGGGGGTCCTGGGACCTCACTAGTGCAGATGTATATTACTGATACCATCAGTATTCCATTTGTCAGTCATAGAATAAGCTGTTACCCTTTAGAAAGCTTGTAATTAAACTTTTTCTTTTACATCCTTGATAATCCCTAGAAGACTGTGGGTCATGGAGAAATGTTCAAATATTGAATAAAATATTGCATTGGCTTTAAACTCTCTAGAGTCTTATGAATTGCCCTTTCTTCCACAGCCTGAAGAAGATGTATAAACCTACAAGAAAAGTGGTGTTCTTTGGAGCAGACAGTCTGTACAGACTTCAAATCCTTTTCTGTCTCTTTTTTTGTTTTTTTTTTTCAGGGCGAGGAGATGATGATCAGTAAATGAACTATCAGCACACAAGACCTATCATGGCATCTTTTACAGCTCTGAGGAGTTTGAGCCTTCATCACTGTCTTATTCCACCCTTCTTTTACTCCTACAGCAAGCAGGAGAAGGAAGTTTTTGTAGCTAAGCTACCAGAGTATTTCTTTTATAGGAACTCCAAACTGTGAATCCCCATCAATCACTTGGGGGTGGTGCTAATGAGGTCAAGTCTACAAATTTGGACTCACCTGAGCCAGTTATTTACCTCACTATTTGTCGCTAGAAACTTTGATAAAAAGTGCAACTTTTGAATTTAAATTTTAAAAAAGTGCACTTTTCATTTACTTAGTAGTTTAACTATATTTGTGGTTACCCATTATCTGTCTCCCATTATGCATGGCCACAATAGTATAATAGTGATGGTGGTAACCATGATCCCAACTACATGGGATTTATTTATTTATTTATTTGTTTGTTTGTTTATGTATTTATTTAGGTATTTATTTTATTTTGAGAGAGAGAGAAAGAGAGAGAGTGTGCGAGCAGTGGGCAGGGCAGGGGTAGAGGGAGGGAGAGAATATCAAGCTGACTCCACGCTGAGTGAGGAGCCCAAGAGGGAGCTCGATCTCACAGTACTGAGATCATGACCCAAGCCAAAATCAAGAGTCAGTCACTTAACAGACTGAGGCACCCAGGCACCCCCAGCTGCATGGGATTTATAATTAGGGAGATAAAAGCAAATGAGCATACAAACAAAATAATGCACAGCTGAGCCAGAAATAATTTAGTAAACAAACAAAATGATATGATGGAGGATAATGAAGAAGGCTACCTGGACCTACATAAGACAGAATAACCTGAGAAGTCCTTTCTGGGGAGTCTACGTTTAAGTTGAAACTTCAGGGATGTGAAGGACTCAGCTACAGGCAGAGCAGGATGTTGTAGGGAAGTGCGTTCCAGACAGGGAAAAAGAGCTTGCTGTGTGAGAGAAACTGAAAGGGGAACAAGATGACTTCCATGGGTTGAGCATAAAAGGAAATGAATTGAAATGCAGTTGGAGAGGGGAGCATGAGCCAAATTATCTACAGTCTAGCAGACCACGAAGAGAGTTTTGGATTTTAAGTTCAGTAAGAAAACTGATGGACTTTTAAGTAGACTCTATGTGCTAAAAGGATGAGTACTAAGAGTAGAAATCAGAAGTCATAGGAAACTGGTTGAAGTATACTTATTAACCCCCACGGATCCTCTCTCCACCATTCCTCACACTCTCCCAGGCCCTAGGGGACTGATTACACAGATTTGCAACACCCAGAAGCATCCCCTTCCTTATGGCTTCCAGTTCTACTTGGCCAATGGGGACTGTGGGCAGGAAATGAGAGAGGGGGAGAAGAGTAAGATCAAGGCATCTATACCCCTGGCTTATTCTCTACTAGGTTGCCACATCTGGCTGTGGCCCTCTATTGGAGGCCAATGTACCTGCCCTACGGCCCTCATCACTCAACTCCCCCTCCAGGTTCCAGTAACCCTTTCTCAACACTTGTCCCCTTGTTACTAGTCTTGGGGTACTGTACTGTCCCTTGTTGTCTGTGTATAAACCCTGCCATAGCTTTGCAAATAATCCCTTTACTTCAATCCCTTGCTTCAATTAGAAAGCTTGAATGTCCCACGCTTCTATCCAGGAACCTACATCCCCAGGCTATTATAGTATTTCAGGCAAGAGATAATGATGGCATGGTCTGAGGGAGAGGTTCTGAAGACAGACAGAGTTAGATTGAACGCATTTTGGAGTGAGAATCAGAGGATTTGTTGAAAGACATGAAGTGAGACGTCAGAAAAGGAGGACAAATCCAGGATGATTCCATTTGACTGGATGATTCCAGCTGAAACAAGTGAGTCAATGGTAATAGACTTGCTTCTAAGGGAAAACTGGAAGTAGAAACAAGTTTGGAGGATAGGAAAAGAGCAAGAAAATGTCAGTTCAAGGGGCTGGTGAAATATCCATGTGAAAACATCAAGTAGTAGTTAAACGACCTGGGGTTTCAGGGGAGGTCAGGACAATACGTTTTGAATTCTTCACCTCATCAGTGGTATGTGAAGCCTCATGACTGATTGCAGTTAGAGAGAAGTCTGAGATCTGATTGCTGGGTCAAGGAGAAAAGATGATGAGAGCAACTGAGAATAAGGAGTAGCCAGTGAGGTATCATGAGAAAAGTTATCATGAAAGCCCAAAGGAAGAATGTTAAAAGAATGTTAGAGTAAATTCCCAGTAGTACAATGGAATATCACTCCGCCATCAAAAAGGATGAATACCCAACTTTTGCATCAACATGGATGGAACTGGAGGAGATGATGTTCAGTGAAATAAGTCAAGTAGAGAAAGTCAATTATCATATGCTTTCACTTATTTGTGGAACATAAGGAATAGCCTGGAGGACATTAGGAGAAGGAAGGGAAAAATGAAGGGGGGGGAATCGGAAGGGGAGCCCAACCATGAGAGACTATGGACACCGGGAAACAAACTGAGGGCTCTCGAGGGGAGGGGGTGGGGGGATGGGTTAGCCTGGTGATGGGTATTAAGGAGGGCACGTACTGCACGGAGCACTGGGTGTTATACACAAAAAGTCAATCATGGAACACTGCATCAAAAACTAATGATGTAATGTATGGTGACTAACATCACAGAATAAAAAAGAAAAAGAAAAAAGAAATAAACATAAGACTGTGTTTTAGTATTAGAAAAAAAAAGAATGTTAGAATAGGTTAACAGTTGCAGGTGGTTTGAATTTGATGAGAATGGACGGTATTCATTGGATTTTGCTGGTAATTTTGACAACATTAGTTTCTGTTGCATATTTGGCCAAACCAGACTGAAGTAATTTAAAGAGGGACTAGGGAAAAGGAAGTAGAAATATCATTTGCAAGTAATGCTTTTGGTAAGTTATTTATAAAAGTGAGGAAAGAAGTGAGGACAGTTGGTATGTGAGAAAAAAGGATGATTCTTTTTGTGGTTTTTTAAGATGGGATAAGTTTGAATGAGAATGATTTCAGAATACACAGGGAAGAACTAATGCTGATAGAGAAGCAAAGAGATGAGTAGCAACATCTTTGAAAGGTTGAGAGAGATCCAGAGCAGGAGAGGAGGGAATGGCTATTTATTTATTTATTTATTTATTAAGTTTAAGTAATTAAAAAAAAAATTTTTTATTTGACTTTGTGCAAAGCACGTAGGGCAATTTTCAGATATTACAGTAAAGAGAATTACACACTATATGTCTTAAAACAATCATTACCGTAATGTTAGGAAATGATGGGACAAACAACAAAGAGTCCATAGGAGCAATGATCAAAAGATGTTTTCCCTTTTTGCAAGTGCAGCATGATCTTAGAATTGATATATAGCACTAGGAAAGCTACACTTGTTTTTCCATGCCCTTTTCTAAGCAATAAAACAAATAATATTAATTTTTCCTCAGTGTTCCAAGGCACATATATCCAGAAAGCATTACATGTTTTCAATAATTGTGCTCTGTTCCTCATTCCAACTTTTACTACCTCATTTTTCTATCTGCACCATTTAGTTTTACATTCATGTCATAGCATACTCTAATTTTATTTTAGAAAGCTCTCAAAAAAAGCTGCAAAAGAAAAAGAGCCGGCATAACGTAAATATTGTTTTAAACGACTATCTCACTATCAAAAGAAAATTCAAAGAGATTTAATTGATACTAACACTTTATTGAGTGAGAAAAACCATTCTCCAATGGGGAGACTTCCATACCAAAGTAGTACGAAGCTCAGGCATGTCTTTACAGGCAAGCTTACAAAGTGACAATGAGGAAGTTATCAAACCTTTACAATGATTGGCGCTTATTACAATAGGAGTTTCCAGACAGCAGGAGATTGGTTAAAAGTGATTACCTTGTACCATTTTGGGGAGACAACTTAAGTTTCCTTTACGATTATTAGAGGCATTTGCAATAAATAACCTAAATTAGATCTCACTTACATTCATGAAATAAATTAGATAAGTTTTGCTTATGTGGCTCAACTGGTTTTGTCTGCTTGAGAAGTTTTCAGTCTGGTCTCCATTTCTTACTGTATTTTGACAGAAGGAATTTGACAGAAAAAAAATCCATAGACAGAAGTCTTTTTGTTTGAATATTTATAAATTAAAGCTTATGGACATGACAAATTATTTACTCTGTTTCTTATGGCCATTTTGCTAAAAAAGTGGACCCCAAATTTTGTTTCCCAAATGTTTTTTTTCTACAGTATCAATTATTTTAGATCTCATCTTTGGAAAAAAAATATCAAATATCCATAAGCAGGCTGTTTGAAATTTTATAATCCCAATGAAAGTGATTAAGGAATGAAAATTAACTGAATTTGCACTTAAGATGAATGGCGACAGACAAATGCAGCTAGATTATACTCTTTCACAAAATAATATATAACAAATTTATCTGACATCTTTGGAAAGTGTTTCCTGGAGTCATTTTCCAGCAGCAGAGCACAGGAGAGGGAACACAGACCTGGAGGCAGGTGACCTGGATCTAAATCCCCATTGCAACACCTATGAATCATATAACAATAGACCAATAAAAATACTCAAATCAAAATATTGTTTAAAGTACTAAATCATGTAACAAAAAATAGTTTTCAGCACATTAAATGCTTTATTTTCATTTTGCTCACCCTCTATTTCTAGCTTCTAGGTTTTTTTAATTACTTTTTTTTTAATTCTGGTAAAAAACACAACATAAAATTTGTCATCTTAACCATTTTTAAATGTATACTTCGTTAATGTTAATAGTAGTGTTAGGGTTACTCACATCATTGTGAAACAGATCTCCAGAACTTTTATATCCCGCAAATTTGAAATGCTACATCCATTAAACAAGAACGGTCCTTACCCCCACCCCCTCCTCTCACTCCCAGGGAACTGCCATACCACTGTTTTTATAAATTCGACTACTTTAGAGAGCTCACATAAGTGGAATCAGAGAGTACTTATGTTTTTTTGACTGATAACCTTACTTAGACTAATGTGTTGAAGATTTATTCATGTTGGACCATGTTATAGGATTTCCTTCCTTCTTAAGGCTGGATTATACTCCATTGTATGTATATTCCACATTTCATTTATGCATTCATCCATCAATGGATATTTGGGTTGTTCTCCCCTCTTGGCTATTGTAAATAGTGCTGCTATGAACCCAGGTGTGCAGATACCTCTTTGAAACCCTGTTTACAATTCTTTGGGATATATAGACAAAAGTGGGATTCTTGGATCATATGGTAGTTCTATTATCAGTTCTTTGGGGCCTTCATATTGTTCACCATTGCAGTTGGACCATTTTAAAATCCCGCCATCAGAGCACAAGGATTCCAATTTCTCCACATCCTCACCAAAAATTATTTCCTGTTTTTGTTTTATTTTTCTGTTTTGTTTTACAATGGCCATCCTAATGGATTTGAGGTGAAATCTCATGTGGTTTTCATTGTATCTATCTGATGATCAGTGATGCTGGGTATCTTTCCATATCCTTGTTGGCCGTTTATATATCATCTTTGGAGAAATGTCTTTGCCTACTTTTTAATTGGTTTATTTTATTTTTTTGTTGTTGAGTTGTAGGTCTTCTTTATATATTCTAAATATTAACCTCTTATCAGATGTATAATTTGCAAATATTTTCTCCCATTCTGTAGGCTGACTTCAATTCTATTGATTGTTTCCTTTAAATGTACAAAAGTTCTTAAGTTTGATGTAATCCCACTACTCTAGTTTTACTTTTGTCACCTGTGGTTTTGCTGTCAAATATATCATTGCTAAGTTCAATGTCAAGAAGTATTCCCCCTATTTTTTCTTCCAAACATTTTAGAGCTTTAGGTCTTATATCTTGGTCTTTAGTTCATTTTGAGATATTTTTCTTTGTTTATGGCATAAGATAATGGTCCAATTTCATTCTTTTGCATGCAGATATCCAGTTTTTCCAACACAATCTGTTGAGGAGACTTTCCCCATTGAGGGATCTTAGCACTAATGTCAAAGATCATTGATCATATACACAAAGACTAATTTCATTGCTCTCTATTCTATTCCATTGATCTGTCTTTAGTATAACACTTTTTTGTTTACTATAGCTTTGTCGTATGTGTTGAAATCAAGAAGTGTAAGTCCTCCAACTTTATTTCTCTTTATCAAACTTGTTTTGGCTATTTGGGATCCCTTGATATTTCATATAAATTTTAGGATGAATTTTTCTATTTCTGCAAAGCATGCCATTAGGATTTTGATAGAGATTACATTAAATCTATAGATTGAAGCACCTGCGTGTCTCAGCCAGTTAATCGTCGGCCTTTGGCTCAGGTCATGATCCCAGAGTCCTGGGATCGAGCCCTGCATCAGGCTCCCCACTCAGTGCTCGTCCCCTCCCTCTCTCCACCCTCTGCTCATCCTCTCTTTCTCCCTCTCCCTCTCTCAAATAAATAAATAAAATCTTCTAAAAAATCTATAGATTGCTTTGGATAGTGTGGACATTTTAACAATATTAAGTCTTTCAATCCATAAATAGGATTTTTCCATTTATTGTACCTTTTTAAATTTCTTTCAGTAATGTTTGTAGTTTTCAGTGTACAAGCCTTGCACCTCCTTGGTTAATGATATTCTTGAGTATTTTATTGTTATTAATGCTATTGTAAATGGGATTATTTTCTTAATTTCCTTATAAGACAGATTGTTGTTAGTGTATAGAAACACAACTGATTTTGTATGTTGATTTTGTGTCCCGCAACTTTGCTGAATTTGTCAATTAGTTCTGACAGTTGCTTGTGTGTGTATAATCTTTAGGGTTTTCTATATATAAGATCATGTCATCTGAGAACAGAAAGAATTTTACTTCTTCCTTTCCACTTCGGACACATTTCTTTTTCTTGCCTAACTGCTCTGGCTAGGACTTCCAATATCATATTGAGTAGAAGTGGTAAGAATGGGCATCTTTGCCTTGATTTTTGAGGAAATGCTTTCAGTATTTCACCAGTCAGTATCATGTTAGCTGTGGGCTTTCCAAAAATGATCTTTATTATGTTGAAGTGGTTTCCTTTTGTTCCTAGTTTGTGTTTTTATCATAAAAGGGTGTTGAATCTTGTTAAATGCTTTTTACTCTGTCAATTCAGAGATCATATGATTTTTAGCTTTCATTCTGTGACATTTTGCCTTCATTTCCTTATTGATTTTCTGTCTGGCTGTGTTATCCATTCCTGAAGTCCACTACTATTACTATTGTTCCTGTCTATTTCTCTCTTCAGTTTTATCAAAGCTTGCTTAGGAGCTCTGAGGTTTGGTGCATAAATATTTACAATAGTTATCTTATTGGTGAAATGACACATATATCATTATATAATGTCTTTCTTTGTTTCTTATAAAAGCTTTTGACTTAAAGTCTAATTTGTCCATATTAGAACAGCTGCCCTCCTCTCCTTTTGTTACCATTCTCATGGAATATCTTCTTCCATCCTTCTACTTTCAACCTATGTGGATCTTTATATCTAAAGTGAGTCTCTTATAGATAGCATAGAGTTTAATTCTGTTTTTTTAATTCATTCAATCTATGTCTTCTGATTGGAGAGTTAATCTATTCACATTTAATGTAACTACTAGCCTTATTATAGACTTGTTTTGTGTTTCATTGATTTTTTTTTTTTTTTTGCAGTGACATGTTTTCTTCCTTTCTCATTTCCTTATTGTATATTTGATAGACAATTTCCTTGTGGTTACCATTGCAATTACACAAAACATCTTAAAGTGACAACATTTTATTTCATATTGTTAACTTCAATCACATACAAAAACTATATTCATTTATAGCTCCACCACTCCCACAGTTTATATTACTGCTACCACAAATTCTATCTTAATATATTGTATATCCATTAACATAGTTTTACTTTGTTTTTGTTTCTGTCATTTAAATTCTTTGCATCAAGGTTACAATAGTACAGGTTACTACATTGTCCATGTATTTACCTGTACCAGAGAACCTTATATTTATGTATGGTTTCATGTTTCTGTTTACCATCCTTTCATTTTAATTTGGTGGACCCACTTTAGCATTTCTTTAGAGCAGATTTAATGGTGATGAGCTCCCTAAGCTTTTCTTTATCTGAGAAAGACTTACTTTTTCCTTTGTTTTTAAGGGACAGTTTGCTATATACAGTATTCTTGGTTGACAGTTTTTTCTCTTTCAATACTTTGAATATATTATCCCTCTCTTTTTGTTTGCAAAGTTTCTGCTGAGAAATCCTCCGATAATCTTATGGATGCTTTCTTGCATATATAAATTTATTCTGAGTACTAATGAATTGTGCTTAATAACTCAAGTTCTGATGAATCAGATCAGTAGCCCTACTGTGTTGGGGGAATAAGTAATAGGCTAGGAATGATGCACTGGAAGTCTTTTGCTTTTATAGATAGAGGCAGAAAATAGGTCAGAGATGTTTCCTTCTCCCTTTAAGTTTGTTCATTTTAAACGGGATTAGTGTTTTTATTTTTTATTTTTTAGAGACCATAATTGCTTGGTTTATTGAGGGCCAGTTAACTCATGTGTAAAGGAAGTTTAAAATGTATTTAAGCAAGGAGGAAATTCTCTGCTAGTTATTTAGGTCATTATATTTGCAGGTTTACATTTAATCTACATGGCCACCAAATGGAAGTGTAGGCAAGGAAGCCTTAATTTTTACAGATATTTAAATTCCTGAAATTTATACTGGGTTTATGCAGAATTTATGGCTATAGCACTCTTCTCAAGTCCATCAGTGCCTTCCAATATCATTACTCTTTGTATTAATCAACCCAGGCAAAAGGGATTTAAAGGGTAACTTGATTAGAAATTGAGAGCCTA
Source organism: Zalophus californianus (assembly GCF_009762305.2). NCBI lineage: Eukaryota > Metazoa > Chordata > Mammalia > Carnivora > Otariidae > Zalophus > Zalophus californianus. Next base: position 194,550,688 of record NC_045596.1, read on the forward strand.
TCGATTCTAATATATTGTCTAGATATAACAGAGCTGAAAGGTTTTCTTTCAGCATGTGGATTATAAATATGGTCTCACGCTAACAGGCTTTTTGATATGTATCACTCTGTTTGAAATAATTAATAAAGTCATCTCCTCATTGATGATGTGCCAACAGTATGACCACATGGGGGGAATCTATTGTCTTACATTATTTTACCATAAACAAGATATTTGCTTATGATTATAGATATTGTTGAATTTATAAATCCCTTAGCAACAGCATTGTAAGTCAATTGTTTTTTTAAAGCTGTGGAAACATCCTAACCAACAATGAATTTATATCAGTTAGAAATATATTGTGTCCCCACCCTGCCCCCAAGATCTAAGATCACTTTGGTCTGCCCAAGATCTAGCTCCAGAAAATTTCATGTTTAATTTTTAGTCATATTTTGGCAAAACAGAGACACTCACATGGTTGCCAAGTTGGGCCAGCTGGAAAAGTTGATCTGATGGCATTGCAGCTTGAAATATCCTCATTTCCAAGTATTTTGCTAATCTTCCCTGTGTCCCAACCCACACACTCTCTGCATACAAAGTTACATCAGAATGTGTGTCCCTCTTCATGAAGGACCCTCAAACTGGTAACAATGCAATCTCCACATGTCAGTGGAGCTTTGTTGCCGAATGTCCTCATATAAACACTAGGAATTAATCATGTGAAACAGACAAAACAAGCTTAAGAATGATTCATTCAATTCATATGGCCTGGTAGAGATAAAGAAATGCTAAAACACATTTTAGTAGAATCTTTACCTTTTCAGTGACATTGTCCTTCGATAGATACAACTCAAATATCTATAAAGCTTGAACACTCAATTTTGTTTCGGGTATGAAAACTTATTTGGGACTTTTACTGAATTTTATGAACAATAAGCATTGAAATAAAAGAAAAATATTTCAGCTGAGTATATTATTAAATCACATAATATATCTGTAGAATTTTGCCAAAGTTCCTTAGAAAATGGATTGAATAATACTTATTACTGTTTTTAGTAAAACTCTCAGAAATGCAATTTTCCAATAGTAAAAATTTCCTTCCCTCTAAAATCTTGGACAGTTTTTAAAAAGTGATTATTCACAGGCACACTTTAAAGACACATCTTAAAAAATCCATTTTCACTAGATCATTCCCCATAGACTGTATTGACTTTAGAGAGTTTCTGAGTGCTTGCCTTATAAACGTGTGTCATTGCAGTAGGGATGAATTTAAAAGTTAACACAAGTTTGGAATCTTATGCTAAATTAATTTTATAAAATTTATTTTTAATTTTTCCTGTTAAAAGGTATGCTTTTACTTTTACTTTTCTTTTTCATTTCCATTATTACTAAAAATACTAAACCAATGACTGTCAGAATTCATTCCCTTCTTGTCATCAAAGCCTTAAGCTTTTATCTAAAACTAGCACCACTTCAGATTCTTTTGTAGTAGCTAAGCAAAATATTTAACAGAAGACAAACCTTTCTTTAGGAACAGTCTTATTCAGTCTTAGGATTTTCTTATATATATCTATGGTAGAGTAAAGATATCTTGGATTCTAATTCTAATATTTAGGATCTGTCAAAATATTTGTTTTCCATCATTTCTTCAATAGAATGCTCAGCCTTCAATGGATACCACACTACACTTGGCACACAAGGGACATTTTTAAGATTTATTTATTTTAGAGACAGAGAGAAAGAGAGCATGTGTATGCAAAAGTTGGGGGGGGGGCAGAGGGAGAGAATCTTCAAGCACACTCCCCGCTGAGCATAGAGCCCAATGCAGAGCTCAATCCCATGACTAATGAGATCATGACCTCAGCCAAAATCGAGTTGGTTGCTCAACTGACTGAGCCACCCAGAAGACTCCCCCACTTTTTTAAAGATTTATTTATTTGAGAGAGAAGTGAATTTTAATAACATTCATAGGCTATGGTAAATGTTCCCTCTTGATGGTATCTTTGTTCTTGCCTTTATTTGTCCACTCATCTCAAGTTAGTTTAAGATCAATTAAAATAATATACATAGAAATACACTTGGGAATGAAGAGTATGAGATAATATGTAAGACAGAGAGTTGTGCTAAATCTGGCTTTAGTATGAGAGACTGTTCTATGTCCACAGCAGTAGAACATGGGAAGTTGTGCAGTACTACACATTTCTGCTTTCACACATCAGGGAAAATTTATGGTAGATAGAATGTAAGTGAAATACTCTAAGTTCAATTTATAAAGTGGTGAATGAGATCAAAGAAGGGACTTTGTAAATATCTAAAATTTTCAAAGCATATCTCTGACATTCATAGATCCGAATATAAAATTTATATATCCTGTGCTTATTGAAAATATGGTCACCATAGAAAACACTGTAAGTCCATGAATTGTTCCACAACCAGACATGATAATTTATTCCTCCTTATCTTTCTTCATGATGTTAACCCCCACATACAATATCTTATACCTCCCCTTACCTGTTCAAATGCTCAATGCAAGTTCTCCTTTTTTAGCTTCACTGACTATTCCATTCTGCATTACATTTTTTTCTCCTGTTACCCAGTTAACTTACTTATCTCTGCTGTACCATTGTTAGATTTTAAGGTTGGATATCATGCATATATATCGTTCAGTTAAATATGGTTTCATTTCCTTTTTTTAGAGTCTGTGTATTATGCTTCTGATTGTCATACAGTACTAGTAGTTAACTGTAGCAAGCACAAACTTAGCCCTCACTATTTGAACGCATTTATAAATATATTGTGATTTATTTTCCTTAGATTGGTGGATAATAACCATCTTTAATTGTGAGGTTGTGAGACATTAGCATTCCCTGTGTTCTTCCTCCCCAAGAGACTTTAGATAGGAGAAAATAAAAACTTAAAATGTTATGCATGATTAATTATAGATTACACTCAATCAGCTCAAGGAAGAGGGGTTTCTAAGCTCAAGGACAAGTAGAAAATAGGATGGAGAAAATTCTTTAGAAACAAGCTTGCAGGTATTCTTATGTGAGTGCTAGAAATGGGTTACTTCTTACTCTTGGTTCCTGAAACTGGCACATTTCTGACTAAATCCCATAAACCCAATCACACAGCCACGTTTTCTTCATGGTGTTTGTTGTAGGGGACAATCAGCATCATCTACGAACCCACCAGTGTACTGAAATGAGAGAAAATCATTCACATAATCTTTGCTTTCCTAAGAAAACTAAAATCCTTTGGTCTGTCTGGAAAGATAGGCAGACCGCATGGGCAGAAGATCAAGAGGCATAAAAAATTCAATTAGTGGGTTCATTTCCCCTAACTTTTAGCTAATATTTTGATGTTATAGAGACATATGTTCAGTAACAACATGTTTGATAATTTTATCTATTCAACAAGTACTTACTAAGTGTATATTTTGGGCCAGAGCCATGAAGTTTGTTTTTAAGTGATTTATGTATGTCTTGCCTATGTCCAAAAAAGTATTTGAAATGACTTTCTCAAGATGGCTTTTTCTTTTTTTTAAAGAAGCTTTAAGATTTTATTTATCTGTTTGTTTATTTATTTAAGAGAGAGAGAGAGAGAAAGCAAGAAAGAGAGGGGCAAAGGTAAAGGAGAGAGAGAATCCCAAGCAGACTCTATGCCAAGCATGGAGCTCAAGGCAGGGATTAATCCCACGACCCCAAGATCATGACCTGAGCTGAAATCAAGAGTCAGACACTCAACAAAATGAGCAACCCAGAAGCCCCTCAAGATGGCTTTTTCTAAAAAAAAAAAAAAAAAAAAAAAAAAAAGATGGCTTTTTCTATCCATTACAATTCATCATGATCTTATAGAACCCATACAATCAAGTAAGTTTATTGGTGGCTCCATTTCTTTTGAAGGGCTTTGCTCTCCAGGGATGTAGTATATGTCAAATGTTCTGGTTAGTAAGTTAAGAAAATAATCTTGCTCACAAATGAACTAATATTTGTTGAGGACTATACACACACACACACACACACACACACACACACACATATATTTTACTAAGTATTCCATTGTACACTAAAAATAGATGACAAAAGAATAAAAGATGTTGTCCTGATCCTATTGTAACTTCTTGGCAAGACATACACAAATTAGCAGAGAACAAATTCCTGCCCTTGGGGACAATGCATTCTCCGGCAAGACAGCTGTGGAAAACAACCATAGAGCAACATGAGATGCTATCAAGCAATGCTTCTCAGGTTTTAATGTGATTAGACTCACCCTGGAATCTTGTTAAAATGCAGAGTCAGGTTGAGTAGATCTGGGATGGAATCTGCACTTCCACATGTCTAGCAAGTTCTCAGGTGGTCCTGGATGCTGCTGAATCCTGCACCTTAGTCTGAGTAGCAAAGAGATAGCAAGCTCCCATGTAGGCTCTGCCACTAGCCACTTGAGATAGTTACTTCATCTCCCTGGATTTCATCTATCATAAGTGGAAGAATGTGCTAAATAAAATAAACCCTTCTCTAATGGTCCTTGCAGCTCTAAAACTTTGATCCTCTATGTTTGTATTCATGTATTTTCTCCTTTCTCCTTCAACATTTATTTTCTCATTCAAAATGTATTTAAATCAATTAAATAGCAAAAGAGACAGAAGAGATGATAATCCATCTTACTTTCTAAATCAATGGCTCCTCTGCTTCCCCAATGTATCCCACCATTTAAATAATTATTAGGTGATTATATAAACTTCTTCTTCTTCAAATAATTCATGTATTTTGTACAAACTGTCTTTTGATATTTCTATTTTTATATTCTCATTTTCTCTATCCACTTTTCTACAGTAAGAATATAAAAGTTTAAATATTTTTATCAGATATGTAGATTTCTAATATCTTTTTCTAAACAGGAACTGGCATCCCACAAGATGTGTAAAAAAAAACAATAACATGCAGTTTTGAACTCAAAGACAAATGTTTTTAATCTTTTACTAGAAATAGTTTGTGTCATGAATCTTGCGTTAAAAATTCTTGGCCACAGAGGTAGAGATATGTCATTTAAGAAGCTCATGAAGATTTTCCTTTAATGACCTCTCTCCTTTACAGTTGCCTCTCAGGTACTTCGTACCTGCCATCAATAAGCAACTGTAGTCTACAAGGCATTGAGAATATATTGAGCAAAGGAAAGTATTGCCATCCATGTTTTTCACACCAATTAAGACATTTGCAAATGTCTTCACAAAATTCAGTTACAATTGTGAAATCACCTTTTCCATCTGTGTATATAAATAAAACAGCTAGAGTCGGAAATTTTTAGATTGCCTAATAAAAAGATAAGGGCTTTAAAAAAAAAAAGACTTGATCTTCCTGAAATAGTAAAAAGTCTTTCATTTAAGACTTTTAAAATTATTTTGTTTTTCCGAAAAAAATCTATACAGAGATAGAAAAAATATTTATGATCTTCAAGAGCCATCCTTCTACTGGCATCAAAAAAATGAGTGTTCCTTGAATTTTCTACCACCAAAATTATTGTACTCAAAATATCTGTAGAAAGTAGTACTCTTTAAAATAAAAATATTATCTACATAAAGAAATCCAAATAAATGGTATTGGTTGCTTGCTCACTGGGAGAGACCAAGTGGCTATTGGTTACAAGACCTAACTTATGGAATGAACACTTCTTCTGGGTCTAGACTTTAATTTAGATCAGACATCTAAATATCAGTAATAATGGCAGATTGCCTTTCTAGAGCAGAGGTCTGTTTTCAAAGCTTACAGGAACCTAAGAATATAACTGTCCAAAAGAATGAAGTATGTGTTCAGGCATAATTAGTACACTTTCTCAGGGAAGCCATTTGGAACAAATCTCATTAGGGTCAGAAAGTTGCTCACTGAGCAGAGAATCAGACCAAGGGGAATTAAGGGATTATTAAATATTTACTATCTTTTACATCGTACCTTGATTCATCTATCACCATAGTATTAAGGAAGGACCAACAAGGTTAACAGAAACCACTGACAGTTGAACAGGTATGATTTAATGCATGTTCCCACAGGTAGTGGAAAAAGAATGATTAACAAGGAGACAGTTTTACTACAGTGGGAGGTCATTACCTTCCCCAGGCTAAAGGCAGGCCAAAGGAGAAGGCAGACATATAGAGTCTACTGGGACAGCTGGACAAAAACTGGAACCACAATGAGTCTGTCCAGTGGGGAAGCTGGTGCCTTGGAAGAGCAACCATTACCTGAGAGAACATTCCAGGTAGGAAGGGAAGGGGAGAAATACCCTGAGTTCTCTCTTCCTCTCACCTGCCAGTCTCCTGGCAATGCTTATTGGCTGAACCCACCCCCAAGTCAGCTTTTGAATGGATTCTCATTCCATTTTTTTCTTTATTTTTTTGGAAGATATTCACTCTATCTCTATTCTTTTGGTGGCTTCTCTAAAAACTTTAACGTGCATACTCTACTTATCAAATTCTAAAATTAATATTTTTTACCCTTTTCCAAACAGTATGATTATATTCACTACTTCAGGCTTTCAGGTTATTACTTTTATGTAATTGAAGATATGTTTAACCTCACACAACATCGCCATTATTGTTTCATACAGGAGTAATAATAATCGTAACACACTTACTGTGCTCCAAATACTTTCCAGACTTTACTATATTCTGTCATATCATACTTGTAATAACCCTTGGGGAAACAGTATTATCATCACCATTTTATAAAGGAGAAAATTAATTTTCCCATGATCACACAAATTAAATGCAAAGTTAGGTGTTCAGTGCAGACTGTTGACTTTAGAGTCCAAGCTAATAATCACTCTTTAGAGCTTCTGCCTATAAATGCTTCCTTAGGTGTCCCAACAAATTCAAAGATTCCTCAGTTTTATAACATCTAATGCCTAAGCCCATCTATCTGGAAACATTATTTTTTTCTGCCTAAAATTCCTTTAATGTGGATTTACTGGTGGAAACTTCAGTTTTTGATTATCTAAAATTCTTTCTTTCATTTTTGAAAAAGACAATATTGGCTACAGAATTTTAGGCTGATAGTTATCATCACTTAGCACATTGAAAACATTATTCCAGTGTGTTTAAGGTTTTGTTTTTTCTGTGAAGAAGTCTTATGTGAGTCTAATTATTGCTCCTTTTGTTAATAACTGGAAATTCTCTGTGGCTTTAAATGTTTGTCTTTTGCCTTTGGTGTTTTTAAATTTTACTATTATGTGCTTTTGTGTAGATTTCATTTATTTGTCATTTTAGTTATTTACATTTGTATCATATAATTTTTTTATTTAAAAATCCCTGGGCTTCTTGAATCTGGATTTGGCACCTTGCAAATTCTGGGATAATCTCAGCCTTTATACCTTTAGATAATACCTGCACCCCACTCTACCCAACTTCTCCATCTGAAACTCTTAAGTCTTAAACTTTCTGTGTCTTTAATCTTTCCATCATACTTTCTATCTTTTTATTAGTCTGGGCTGAATTCTGCGTATTTTCTTCAGTTTTTAATGTGACTTAATAAAATTCTAGGAATTCTTTTGGTTCTCCCCCTAATCTTCTTGTTCTTTATGATTATTTTAAAGTTCCTACTACTTGTATAGAATGCTCATAATTCCCATGAATGGTGTATTTGCAGCGCAGATTTTGTTGTTGGGGATTTCTTCTGGTGTTGTTAATGGTGCCTTGTTTCTTTATATGTTTTTGTGATTTTATTTCACTATGAGGTGCTCTCACAGTACACTTTGAACGTTGTATGTGGAAATACTTTGAAGCCTGGGATGTTTTTCTCCAGAAAAGGATGTTTTTCTCCAGAAAAGGTTCTCCATTTGGTTCTGTAGGTACAGTCCAGGCTCACTAAGCCAAATTTATAGCTTTAGTTTGTGTGTATGTCACTCGGGTAGTGTGAATTCAGGCTGTCATCCTCTGAGAAGACAGCCTTATCATTACATGTTCTCAAGGGAACATTTTTCTTCCTTCTGCTCAGGAGAAATATGACAATGAGGCATTTTCCTTGAAGGTTTTTGGGGCAGAATGGGGTTATTTCTAGTTTTCCCTCATCTTTGGGCTATGGCCCTTTTGGAGTGTGAGAATTATTGAAGGAGGAGAGTCTGATGACTTCTATCATAAAACTCTACAAAGTATATGAAAACTTGTGTTGAAGCTCACTCAGTTCAGAAAAAAATAATTTCAAAACCTCCCTGTGTTTCCACTTTCACTCAGACCCTGGCTTTAGTACTCCTTGTTTTCTTGCCAACATACAGATACATTCAGAAGATATTTTTCATATTATATATAAAAGATATAGTTGTTTTCCAGAAGCATTAGTCTATCAATATATTCTACCATGTTTCTGAAAATGGAAGAGAACATACTTTTCTCAGACATTAATATCAGTTGCATTATAGCCAAAGGAACTATGAGCCAGCCCATGACTGACAGACAATTGTTTCTATTTGTTTATAATGTACCCATTATAAATTGACTTTTAGAGTTTCTCAAATAACTCCCATTTTTATGTATTTCCAAGTTATTAAAAGAATGCTTTATCCCTCCATCCTCTTCATCTCCCAATTTACTCATCTTCAGAAAAATCAGATGCAAACTACCCATCGTCAATACACTTGGACAAGTTCTAAATTCAGAAATATATATTGGTATGCCCTGGCAAATTTTAGAATATAGATGAATGCTATCCTAGGGTTAAAAAAAAAAAAAAAGGCCACCTCTATATTTAAATTCCTTAGAAAACTCCTTAGAGGACATTTATAACACTAAATAGTTTGCATTACAAATTGATGAATACTAGCATTATGGAGTTTTTATAGCTACTGATTATGTTCAAGTTACCATTTCTGCTAGGAATGAGGTATTTCCTATGCTTCTCATTACATAACACAATAGGTTCATCAACTTTTACTAAGTGTTCACCCTCAATGAACAAAAACTGTTATTTTTTTTTTAAAGATTATTTGTCAGAGAGAGAGAGAGAGAGTGAGCACAAGCGGGGTGGGGGGCAGAGGAAGAGGGAGAAGCAGATTCCCTGCTGAGCAAGGAGCCTGATGCGGGACTCGATCCCAGGACCCTGGGATCATGACCTGAGCCCAAGGCAGCCACCCAACCCAGGCGTCTCAAAAACTGTTATTTACATATATATTTTATAATAGGACTTCATTTTTTCTGGCAATTACTCCTGATAAAGGCCAACTCTTATGCTGAATAGACTATCATAAAATTTATTTAAATGTACATTCGGACTGGAAATGAGGAGATAAAAAATGGTAAGAAAGTATAATTCACACACACACACAAAATGTATATTTCACAAAAGCTTCCAGGCTCTGAAGCCAGTAACTGCCCTGAGGACATCTGCCTATCTCTAGGAGCTTGGACATTCTGAGTTTAATTGGATAAGCACTGAAGACAGGAAACAAAACGTAGGGCCAGCACACGTTTGGAAGTCTGACTAAGCGCTAAAGAAAGCCAGGACACTGAAAGGCAGCGTTCAGAAGATGAGGAGCTAGGAAAGAACCACCCCACCAGTGTCACTATAAAATAGGGGAAGACTACAGTTTACTCAAGGATCTCAAATGCCCCCACCTCCATTCACTTTCACATGGGACCAAAACTCAGAAATTGCCTGGGTTTGGAATTCTGCTGTACCACTTAGTTGTACAAGTTACTCAAACTTTGAGCACGTTACTTAAACTCTCTATGCTTCAGTTTTCTCATTTGCAAAATGAGTATAGCGACAAGAAAGCCCACCTTAGAGGGTTGTGAGATTAAATCCATTATCCTGTATGTATATTACTTAGAACTGTACCTGGCACACGGTGTATCAGTGAGTACATAGGTGTCTATCAGTGTAAAAGATGTCGAGAGAAAGAAAAAACTCGTTGCTCCCATAGTTTCTGAGGTCCAGCTGTAAGTCAGCCTTCCTTTCAACAACACTAAGTGATCTTATCCTTCAAACAATTCCTCTTTACCTAAACTATTTCAGATTACTCGACCATCACTTAGACTATTTAATCCTATATGTGACTGTCACATGCAGCCGCTTTCTGCAGTATTGAAATCTTTTTTCAATGTGTGATACAGAAATGAGTAACAGGATTTATCTCGACTTTTATTTACCCATTACAGCATTCTTTTAAAATACAGAGTTAACAGCAGACATTAGCAAACAATGTGCTAAGATAGCACTTCCTGGTTACATCCCAGGTTTCTGGGTTATCTAAATCTGAAGATATTTTAACCATTAATAAAAGTTCAGAGATAAAATTCTGGAACAAAATTACTAGGCCTTGCATAGTTAGGATTCCTTTCTCCAAGAAGCTTAGTCCATTCCAATGTAGAGTTAGGGTGGTCATTACCACGAGACTGTGTTACAAAAAGGCAAGAAATGGTAATCAATAGCTGAATATATCATGTTATCGCAGTATGTATAATAATATATGGTAATATAATTATAAAATATATAATTAAAATATATAAAGATCATGCATAGACTCACACTATGATTTATTTATGTTACAATAGATGGTAAAATTCCCTAGATAAAGAACAAGTAGCATATTTACCATTCAGAAAATGTGTATTGAACCACACATATTTATTTCCCCCAGACATCCACACATCTGTCTCTAACTTATTAGTCTGCAGCATCCTCAGTTATTACTATAGGGCAATATCAGATCCCAGTAACTGTATCACCCCTGAATTTGACAGATGTTTGATACGCTGAGCACAAATGACCCCTCCTCCCTCTCAGCTGGTATCTGCATTGGTTCCCGGGGTGGCATTTCTCTTGGATATGGAAGCCACTATGAAGTAGAATTTAGAATACCTCCAAAGCAATCTCAGTTTCCCCTTGATGTCACAATGTCAGTCACTGTTTTTAAATTTAAAACTTAGGCAATTTAAGCTATACAAAATTTAAATCATGTTTATAACAAAAATAGTGGTAACATTTTATCATGTTTTGCAAGATAGGCACACATAATTAAATTGTCCACTTTCCTCTTCAGGTTGCTTTTGACATAAAAGAAACTTAGGAGGTTCAAAGATCAAATTTAGGAGGTTCAGTGTGGGAGCTCACAAATGCAACGTATGAGCCCTGTGACTCGGGCAATATTGCTTGCCTTCATTCAAAGGGAAGGCAGTATGGAGAGAGAGTACTATGTAAGGAGCAAGTAAAAGGAAACCACCGGGGTGAGGGTTTGGGTCCTGGAGACAGGCAGATCTCCACTCTAACCCCGTCACTTACTGGCTGAACATCTGAGTAATTATTTAAGCTTGGGAACTTCATTTTTCACAACTATGTGGTGTGTAATAGCAGCGTCACGAGATTGTTTGGAATTAAAGGATAAAAACATTTTTTAAGTGCTTAACACAATGCCTGGTGGATAGGAAGTTCTCAATTAATGTTAGAATCCAGAAGACCCCAAAATAAACTGGGAAACAATTAGAACAGAAAACAGGAAGAGAAAAGAGGAAGACTGAAACATTGGGGGTATGGTTGGCTACAGAAATTCATGTGCAAGGTTATTTCTAACTACTTTAATGGTACAAAACTATAAATAAGGAAAAACTGTAATGGAAAATTTGCTGCCCACAACACATTGGCGATTGTCCTATTATTTTGAGGCCATTGACCCTATTATCAGAGGCCTACTGCTTTTATTTACAACGTGTATATACTCTCTTCCTTTAAAGATATTCATCCAAATCCCCAAAGCAAAATCTTTTCTTTGCTGCCTAAAAATAATTACGGAACACAGACAAAGCCCATGGGAACTGGACTCCCTAATGTTCTTTTCACAGCTACAATAGACTCCTGGGCTTGTCTCTTCCTGTGTTTCTTCCTTTGTGGTGTTTTCTGTCAGCTATTCCTCCGGGTGAAACACACTGAGGGACCATGCTCCTTGCGGAGGATTGTAAGAACTAGGTTCAATTTAAGCAACGCCTGCCTCGTTGTCTGGTGCATTCATTTTCTCTCCTGATTAGATCTGTAAAAGCTTCCCGCCCCTTCCTGGAGCCATGACTGGGAAGTCAGCGTTGGAAATTATTTTCATGAAGCTACTTCAGATTCTGCAATATATGGAAATCATAAATTGAGTTAAAGTGTTTAGAGCTAATATGATTTGGTTAGCCCTTTTGAGATGCATTTTAGGTTAGACTTTAAAAAATAGCCTCCAGCCCCTCCTTCCCTCCAATTGTCTGCTTTCTAGAACGGAAGCCACAGCAATAATGAGTTGGAAGGGTGACTGAAATGAGAACAGCAAGGGCAAGCCGTGGCTATCAGCGTGTTTTATTAAACCTCCATACATCAGAGTGAGATAGGATTTTTAAACTGTTTGTAGCTGTGTTTGCCAAAAGCTAATTAACAGGATTAAGCTGCAGAGTTACTCTTTTCCCACCGGGCAAACTAAAACAACATTTAGAAAGATACCCCATATCTAATCTTAAATTAGTCTTGTGCTACCATGTTTATGTCTCCACTTTAGAGTGGGTTTAGAATACGTTAACAGAGCTCACGCTACGACACTCCCCTAAATGACTGTTCCAGATTGATAGCAAAGTCGTGAAAAGGCAAATAACTTATAACTCTGAAGCCAGAGAGCGAAATACAGGACACTTCTGAAGGTTTGAATTGTCTTAAGAATACAAACTAAAAAAAAAAAAAAAAAATGTATGGTGAGAAACAGATCAGAATTTAAGCAGTATAACTGGATTCATTATCTTCATAAAAATATTTACTAAGTTGATCCCGTGAAATGCTGTTTTTTTTTTGTGCTAGCAACATAGTTTTTAAATAACAAATACCATAATATTACATAATGTATTATAAATTCTTATTTATTATCCTATAATTTTCCTTAGCTTTATTTTGTTCTTTCACGAAAAGATCTGCTGAGAGACTAACAGTGAAATCAATAGGGTATGAAAGATATTTGTTGAGAGAAGGGCTAGGGAGCCAGAAGAAACATTTCACATTATTTCCATCATTTTAGATATTTTAGGACATTACTGCTATTTAAATTACTATGAAATGTAATCAAGTCCCATCTTTTTATAAAAATGTAACTGCTCATTGGCAATATTTTCAGTTGTTCTAAGTCTCTTTAGAAGTTACTGTTACTTGGAACAAAAAGCCTTTCTTTTTAAGGTGCCATGCACTAAATATGTGGAATTTTTTTTTTTAAGATTTTATTTATTTATTTGTCAAAGAGAGAGAGAGATAGAGCACAAGCAGAGGGAACGGCAGGCAGAGGGAGAAGCAGGCTTCCTGCTGAGCAGGGAGCCCAAAGTGGGGCTGGATCCCAGGACCCTGGGATCATGACCTAGCCGAAGGCAGATGCTTAACCGACTGAGCCACCCAGGCATCCCTAGAATACTTAAAGTAGCTCAAATTATAAACTTTCACTTTATTCTATCACTAAAAAACAAGATTAACTTATTATTTTTTGTATATTTTTGCATTTAAAATAGCCTTTTCTCTATATTTGTTCATTTCTACTTGTTTTTCTACCATTCAACATAGTCAGTAATTAATAATTTACATTTGTCTCAACTTTGGCCCTATGGACATGTGAGCTGGATAAGTCTTTGTTGTGGGGTTGGGTTATGCACTGTAGGATATCTAGTAGCATTTTGGCCTCTACCCATTAGAGGCCAGTAGCACCCTCCAGGGCGTGACAAACTAAAATGTCTGCAGGCGTTGCCGATGTCCCCTGCAGGAGAAAGGAGCAAGTCACGCTCCAGTCTCGGATGAGAACCACAAATTAGGATAAACAAAGTAAAAAATTCCAATGTGCCTAAATCCTAAACAACTTTAACCTACCAACATCTATGTAAAATTACATAATTTAAGGAAAAAAGTAATAAGTATCAAATTAGGTCTAGAAAAATTGTATTAGATATTAATACTTTCATTTTGAAATTTGTATGGAAAATACCGAATATAGATTATCCAAAAGAATACTGATGTAATTTTATCTCAATTTATACTGAAAAAGTCCAATAAACTCTACATATGTAAGTTGCACCATTTGATCATCTTTGACATAGATACACCCATAAAACCATCACCACAATCAAGATATTGAACTTTTCAATTATACTAGGAAGTTTCCTTTTTCCTCTTTGTAACCTGTCCCCCCTCAACTCCTAATTGCAGGCAATCATTGATCTGCCTCCTGCCAATGTAGAGGAGTTTGAAATTTCTAGAATTTTATATACATGGAATCATAATACTGTACACACTCTGTCTGACTTCTTTCACTCAGAATAATGATTTTGAAATGTATCCATAGGGTCATGTGTATCAATAATCACTTCTTTTTATCACTGAGTAGTATTTCTTGGTGTGGCTGTGCTGTGATTTTTTTTTTTATCCACTCCCCTGTCAATAAATATTTGGGTTTTCTCCAGTTTGGGATATTACAAACAAAGCTACTATGTACATTTGTATATGAGTCTTTGGACATAAAATTTTGTTTCTCTTCAGGAGATACCTAAGAGTGGAATGGGTGGATTACGTGGGAGGTGTCTGTTAAATTTTTCAGGAAACTGTCAGTTTTCCAATGTGATTCTACCTTTTCACATTCCCTCCAGCAGTATATGGGCATTTTAGTGGCTCTACATTCTCACCACCATTTTGTATGGTCATAAACATAGAAGAGCTTCAAGAACTCATCACGAACAGTTCTTCACCAGAAGAAATGTTAGAGGAAGTCCTTCCTTCAAGTGGAAGGAAATGATACCAGATAGGGACATGGATTTACACAAAGGAATAAAGAGCATCAATTATGGGAACAGCATGGGTTAAAAGAGGGTGTTTGTTTTTTTTTTACCCTATAAATCTCTTTAAAAGATAATAGACTATTTATGGCCAGAAAAATAACAACGTAATGAGATAAATAGCATATACAGCAGTAAAATGTGTAACAACAGGACAAAGCTGGGAAAGAAGGAATGGAAGTATTTTAAGGTTCTTACAGTGTAAAGTAATATAATATTATTGGAAGTAGACCATAATAAATTAAAGATGTACAACATAAACCCTAAAGCAGCCATGCAAATAGCATTACATAGTGTTATAGGAAGTGAGCCAACAAAGGAAAAATAATGGAATTATAAAGAATACTTCATTTATACAAAAAAGAAGGAAAAGAAAGAAAAGAAAGGAATCAAGAAAGATGGGACAAGTGGAAAATGAATAGCAAGACAGTTGATTTAAACCCAAAGTCCCACCCCAAAATGTCAGAAAAAGAGTAACAGAGCCTCCTTAGATCAGATAATCACTTTTGCCAAGAGCCAAGTAAAAAACTAATAGCTGCTTTTCCAGAGGAGTTTACCTGGCAACTGTGTCAGGGAGGTTGCAAGTTCTAAACTCAAAGGAATTGCTCCTCTTTGCCAGAGGTTACAATCAGCAAAATCATTAATCGTGAAGATTTATAGCTCAAAGGGATCATTAAAATTGTGATATCCCGAAGGTATAGAACTTCAACTAGCTGGATATCTTCCAAGCCTGTTGGTTTGGAAACTGTTAACAGGGTGATAATTTTCCTGTTACCCAACATAGATGACCACATGGAGTGCCCCAGCGGGACACAAACTATACCCATACTCGGAGTCTGATAAGTTTTAAGGCTTTCCTTTTGGTGGTGGAATGCTGAAAAAACAAAACAAAAACAGCATTTCCCTGACTTCCAGAGGGATTGAGTGTTGCAAATCCACCCATATAGTCCCAAGAAACTTTATTCATAGAGCAAGCTCGTGAGCTTTTTTGGAGTTTATCAACCATACCTGTAAGGAAAGGTGTGAAATCTCCAAAGTCAGAGCTATTGTGACTGAGGCTTCTGATTTGCCAAGCAGCAGGACAGCATCAGTGTATGTAAGACTTTAAGAGTACAGTCATGGGCATTGTGCTCTGATACTCCCACTGGTGGTAAATGGCAAGGCAATGTCTCACAACACTTCCGTACGTGCAACGCTCAGATCGAAAGAATCCCCGCTGACAGGTGTAGAACAGAGAAGCACACCATACAGCACATCGACTGCAGATGCAGAAGCAACTATAGTACACTCAACAGCCCAAAAGTCCTCACCCACAAGGTCTCATTGCTTCCTTTCCCTACCGTGAGTATTGCCCAAATTTTCTCCATTGAATTTGGGTGTCTCTTTCAACCCCCATGGAAACAGACAGGACT
Organism: Zalophus californianus; assembly: GCF_009762305.2. NCBI lineage: Eukaryota > Metazoa > Chordata > Mammalia > Carnivora > Otariidae > Zalophus > Zalophus californianus. The sequence continues at coordinate 194,566,876 of NC_045596.1, forward strand.
GTGACTTGGCTCCCTGTAATCAACAAAGCTGTAAAAGTGTGGTCCTTCACACAGTGACTCAGCATACAACACATGGCTTTGTATTCCTTGGCAACTTAGTCTTTTAACTGGAGAATTTAATTAATTTTTAATATAACTACTGACTCTGACATATTTGATTCATATCTACTCTACCACTGTTTCTAATTAATCAATCCATTTTATGTTCCCTTTTCTTTCTTGCCTCTTTCAAGATAAAATATTTTATCATGATTCCATTTTGGTCCATTAAATTGTTAAACTTACTTTTACTACTCTTTTAGTAATAACCATAATTACATGCAATTTTGACATATTACAATCTAAAAAAAATATTGTGGCTTTTACCACTCTTCCTAATTACACATGAACCTTAAAACACTTTAATTCAATTTACCTCCTCTCAACTTTTGTAAAATCATTGTCACACATTTTATTTTACTGTTATTTTTTTGGAAAGTGTTTATTTTCCATCAACCTTTATTTCCATTTTGTTTGCCTTTGTGGAAGAGCGGTTTAAGACCACCCAGTGGTTGTTCCTACCCATTCAGTGGCCTGAGCAGTGGGAGCTGCAGACCCCAGCGCTTCAGTAGGGAACTGCTGAATAGACACAGAGGGCACCTGCATGCCTTGAAGAACCAGTCTGTGACTTCAGGTTGAATAGCAGTGAATTCAGGAGCTAGAGCTGTCCATTCACCCTGAAATTCCTCATTGGTCACAGCCTTTGCAGCAACAACCTTGTTCTTCCTTTTCAATCTCTTCAGGATCTCTGTAGAAGTGGAGATCAGGCATGACTTCCCATGGGTGTTCATGGGAAATGGTGCCACGCATGCGCAGAACATCCCGGGCCAGCATCCACCACATCAGACCCAGAGTGAGCTCCCTTGTTATTGCAAAGGATGGCAATGTCCGTATAGTGCAGAGGAGAGTCTCCACAGAGAGATGGTAGGCAGAGTTTAACATAATGCACCTCTGTGAGAGGCTGGTGGTCAGTCCTGGGATCAGTAAACCACTAGAAGACTTGGCTCCCAGAAGGCTGCCTGGATCTGGTTAGTGAAGGTTCCAGGATTGAGGCAGCCAGCAATAGGAGTGGTTCCAGTAGCATCAGCAACTTCAGCACAGCTCACTGGCCAGGAGTCCTGGATGATATGACACCGACATCAGCCAGGTTTTCAAGGGCAACAATGGCACCACTTTTCCTTTTGTAGATGTACTGTTCCATTTGGAAGTCAAGGTTGGTGCCACCTAAGTAGGTTCCTGCTGTAAGGAATTTGAGGACACCCTCCTGCTTCACTTGCAGGACATCAAGAGCTCCGGACATTATGAAAGTTTTCCTTTAAGTTACAACAGCAACGCACAGCAACACAGAACAACACTGTATGGACCCTCCCTGGGTAGCTCAGAAAGGTGTCAAGCATTTTAACACTGAATTGTTAGTTAAATCAACAAGATATTACCACTATTATTTTGTTTACAGTCAATATTCATTTATGTTTTCCCGTATATTTTTAAGATGTATTTTCTCTCCCTCTTTTTTTAAGATTTTATGTATTTATAAGAGAGAGAGAGCACAAGCAGGGGGAGCTGCAGAGGGAGAGGGAGAAGCACACTCCTGGCTGGGCAGGAAGCCTGACAGGGGGCTCTATCCTAGGACTCTGAGATCATGGTCTGAGCCAAGGCAGACGCTTAACAGACTGAGCCACCCAGGCGTATTCATGTATTCATGAAATACATGAAAATGTATTTCATTTTTACCGCATTACTATTTTCCCTGCAAGGAAACATTTTCTTCCACCTGAACACTATTCAGTGTTTCTTTTAATGATCTCAGTATATCCTCTGAAAACATGTGTTTCACTTTGTTTTTGAAGGACCTTTTGCTGATTAATGCGTTCTGGATTGGTAGTTATCTTTTTGTACTTTATAGAATTCTGTTATCTTATGATTTCTATTGTTCCTCTTGAGAAGCCAGCTCTGTGTCTTCTTGTTCCTTTGACGGTAAGGTTTCTTCAGATTGCTTGACCTTTTTTACCATCTTTGCTTTTCTGTAATTTCTTTTTTATTATTATTAGGATTTGCGGTATTCTCTGTATTGATCTTGCCTGTGTTGCAGAACTTCCTTAATCTTCTGTTTGATGTTTTGCAGAATTCTCTTAAAATATTGTTTCTGGGGGTGCCTGGGTGGCTCAGTCGTTAAGCGTCTGCCTTCGGCTCAGGTCATGATCTCAAAGTCCTGGGATCGAGCCCCGCATCGGGCTCTCTGTTCAGCAGGAAGCCTGCTTCTCCCTCTCCCACGCCCCCTGCTTGTGTTCCCTCTCTCGCTGTCTCTCTCTGTCAAATAAATAAATAAAATCTTTAAAAAAAATATTACTTCTGCCTTTTTTTCCTTCTCTCCTTTAGGGACTCCAGTTACATGTATATTAGACCTTTCATGTCTCACAAATCTCCTATAACTGTACTATTTTTAATGTTCTTTTTTTCTCTCTGTACTTCACTTTTAAATTTTGTAGTAACGTGTCAATTTCAGTAATCCTGTCTCCTCCTACCTTCGTTCTTCAAAAACTATTTATTTAAAACAAAACAACATTTTGATAATTTATCTTCACTTCTAAGAGTCCATTTCTTTCCCTTTAGAGATGGCAATTCTCTGCCAAAATCTCCATCTTTTCATCTGTTTCTAGTATTGTAATATACTAATAATTATTCTGAGGTCTTTGCAGGTGGTAATAGTTTCTCAATTATCTGTGAGCTTGTTTCTATTTTATTTATTTTTTTTTTTGGTCTTGACATTGGTCTTGCAGTCTACCAATTTTTATTAAAAACCATTCTGTAGTAAAAAATTGCAGAGGCTTGCTTACGGCAAGGATTCATTCCTCCAGATACCATTTACCTTTCTCTTGCTATGCTAAAACAATGGAGGCTTAATAGGAACGGTTGTGAGTCATGGCTGCATTGTAGCCCCATTAATACTTATCATACTTCTAGTATAACCTGGACTCAACCAAGAGCTCGGGGCACTCTCTGTGACCCCCTTCCAGTTTCAGGTCCTAAACTGTAATCATTGTCTTTCAAGTCTGTTGATAGCTCTGTCATGCTTTTCACTAAGCTTTTAAACCTCCTGTCCCATAATAGCCGAGAATTTGGCAATTTTCAGGGGAAAATGAGCCACGTGCGTGGGGCTGCCAAATTCTACCATAACTCTGTTGGTTCCTCCATCCTCCAGCAGCATCCTCTATGGCTCAGAGCTTAGATTCTGAGCCCACTGCACTTGCCTCATCAACTGACCCCAGAGTAAAAGCCGATGCAGAAATTATTTCACCTCTGAAGAGGCTGGCTCCCAGTTAGAACCCTCCATGTGCTTTTTCAGGCCTGACCACAGGCAATTGCAAAGGCTTTCCCTGACAGACCTCAAAGAGGAAAGCTACCCCCATCACACCAAATTTGGAGCACAGCCCGTGCATTGAAAGTCTCTGAAGGGAATTGCTGTCAAGGACTTAGGCCCCTCTGGCCGGCTGTCTCCTCACATATTTAAATACCTAACCCAGTGTCTTCATTTTTGGATCTCTTTATCTTAAGCCTTGGGCCAAGATCCTCTTCAGGTATCTCTGCCACACTCTCCTTATGGGGGTAGGAGTGGGACACCAAGACACTTCTCCCTGCTATGAGTCGGTACCCAGTACTTCCCTGCGCCTAGTGCTTCCCCCTCATTTCACTCCAACCCTCACGGTCCATAAACTGTGGGAGCCTTTTGTTCAGGACTCCTTCAACTGTGGGATAACCCCCACCCCTGCACTGATCCACCTGACCTTCAAACGGTGCACCATCCCATGGAGGAAAATGGAATCAAGGAGTCAGCTTTCCACTGGTTTTAGCCTCTTGCTCATACCATCTCAGTAAGCGACCAAGGTTTAACTCTCATTTTTGGCCTGTTGCTATAATCAGCTATTCAATACCTGACAACTCACCACCTTCTCTCCCCACTCCGCTGGACTCCTGACAATTTTTCTTCAGCTCCCTTTCCCCAGTTCTTGTTGTCTCTTGACTGCCATTAAACATTTTCCTTCTGTCTTTTATCCAGATTTTATAGTTATTTTCAGCAAAAGTGCTGTTCCATTGCTATCTAATCTATCCTACCCAGAGGTATAACTTCCAGCTACTGCCTTTCAGTTAAACCTCCTGAAAGTACCAACAACACTTCTGATCGCACTTCATTAACGGAACTTTGTTACACTGTTAAAACCAGCTTCAAGCATGTCTGGGAAATTGACAGTCCTACGACTGGGAACATGGTCGTCATAGGTTCTGTTAGTAAGGATAAGGCAACCTCCAGCCCCTTCCAAACATCCCCATTTTGTCCCTGATTCCATGTTGCTTTTTCTACTGCCTCGCTTCATGTTATCTTGTATAATGAACACTGGTTGAATTGATTATGTAAAGTATGTTGAGTTTCTATTCACAGTGTTGAGTTTCTATTTACAGAGCCTGAAGTTGGTGGCATGGTCAGAAACTAGGTAGTTGATGAATTACCAACACCACGTGATTTGGGGTGGCTAAACACAAAGAACATGTTCATGGTGAGGGGTGGGTCCTTGCCTTGCAAATTAAACATACATTGGACTAAGTCAAATGTCTTTCTTCAATTTTATACATACTGTGCAGTTGAAACTTCCAAGGGTAAATGTGTCCCTGAAAGTGGTGTAATTTTAACTTTAATTGACTTTTTTCTTATTGTGTAGCCTGCTCTTAAAAAAGACTGCAAAAATTAAGTTCGATGGTAGAGTCATCCTAATTTCAGTGTTATTTTTGTATCACTGTAACTTAATATTTGTTTATGCACTTTGGTTGCTGAAAGGAGAAAAAAGAATTAGTATGTTATATGAATCACTAATCTTTCTCAGTGTTTATGACCAAAATATAACAGAATAATTTGTAGGTTTTTCCATTGTATATTTTAATGTGACTTTTATTTTATTTTATTTTAATTTTATTTATTTATTTGACAGAGACAGCTAAAGCAGGAACACAAGCAGGGGGAGTGGGAGAGGGAGAAGCAGGCCTCCCGCTGAGCAGAGAGCCCTATGCAGGGCTTGATACCAGGACCCTGACATCATGACCTGAGCCAAAGGCAGACGCTTAACAACTGAGCCACCCAGGCGCCCCTTAATGTGACTTTTATTTCTGATGACATATATATCTAATAGATTCAACTGATGAGTTGATTAGAACAATACCCTTTTCAATTTTAACTAATACTCTTAAAAGATATACCATAAATAATTTCCAAATTATGTGTCTCAGAGCCTCTGTCAAAAAACTCATTCCCTTAAAATACATAAAATGATTGCTGACACTTAGATGTCATATGTAGGTGTTATATAGATTTCATGTATGTTTTCTATGTAGGTTGTTAATATATCTATGCCTCAGTAAATGGTACAGGTTCTGATCCTATAGGAGAACAAAATGCATTATGTCCGTGCTGGATAAAGGAACAGAAAGTATACTATTCATTTTGCTAGGGATAATTCAATATAAAGAATTATTAACCAGATATTGAAGAAGAGAAATGGCAATAAAGGGAACAGGAGGGTAGCACAGAGGTAATAACTTCAGGAAGGAATTACCTGCAACTATTGCTAGGTCTGGAGAGAAGAGAGGAGAAATTGAAAGCTTACTACTCTGCAGGAAATGAGACTTAGATCTCCGAGGTGGTCACCCCAGTGGGCTGGTGTTGGTGCCTCAGAAGCTTAGGGAAGAGACCCGTGGAGCTTGGATAGAGACCTAAGAGGAGGGCTGGTGCTGATGTGCCTTAGGGAGCCTGTTGAGGAGGATTCTAAGTGTTGGACCAATGGTCAATTTGCCACTGGCAGGGAAGAGAGGAATTGCTGGGTGACCCTGACAGGACAAGAGGCAAACAGGAATGTACAGTTCCCTCCTTTTCCAGCCTACCACTGTCTCTCTACCACCCCCTACTGGCACAAGGGAAATGCAGTCTGCAGAGCGCCAACCACAGCATCGCAAGGCAGAGTGCAGAAGGCAGGAGTTGAAACAGAAAAAATGGCTTAACAACTAGCACAAAGTTCTACATATGTTACCACATGAAACACTGGATTATATGTTTTCCGAAAGTTCCATATTCACTCTGGATTTTATTTTGATGGAGGATATTATTAATATAATTAAACATGGACAAAATAAAATGAATTTGAAACCATATCCCCTAAATTTCAAGTGGGTATCTAGTCTCATGAAAAACTGAGCTGAGAAAAACTGAAAAGCTAAAGCAGGTTTAAATTATAACAAGAGTTGTTTGTGAACACGTACACCCTGTATTTTCTGAGACAGTCTTAATTTCAAAAATAAGGCATAGTTTGAAATTTTTTCTTGTAAATACATAACTTTTAATGTATAATATATAACTACTTAAATATATATATTTTTCATATAACACATATGTGCTCACAGTTTAGGGCCTATGGTGTGTGTGTGGGGGGCGTGCATACATGTGCACACCAAGTGTTTTTAATATGTATCTAGAAAAGTAATGATCTTGAGATTTGGGATTGAAACAAAGTAGATTATTCGAGTTAAAATTTTTTCTGGCCTCTGGCACTGATTCTTATAAAGTGAACCACAATTTTTAATGGACAGGAGTGAGGATGACATTTGGCTGATGCAGGAATATATTTTGGTTAGATTCCACCTCATTCTGGAAGAAAAAAAGAATGTTCAAGCAAATAAGATAAATGAACTAAAAATATAACTTCAGTTGTCATAGGCAACCTTTTCCTTCCAAGCAGAAGGATCAGGATAAGAAACATATGGGAAAAAAGGACACATGATCTGAAAGTATGCACAAGAGAAATCTAAGAATAACATGAACACATATGCTCTATGCAACTAATCAAGCAAATTACCAGCCAGAAAAGCTCAGTGTCCCTCAATGAATTCTCATTTACTTCTAAGAGTAGTTTCTATAGACCCATTTACCTTCCAGCTGGCAATGAATAAGTAAAGTAAAAACTGTTGGGAACAGAGGATAAGAAGAGTATTTGAGTAATTCCAGTGAGGCGAAGCAGTGCTAATCACTCCTCTGCAGTTCCATCTAAAAACTCGTTCTCATAAAATAGAAGAAACCTATTTTGGTGACTAAATCATAGAATACATGCTAGCATTTATCGTGGAAATCATATGTCACACTCACACAATCTTTTTTTTTTTTTTGGTCACCTTTTGCAGAATCTAAGCTTAAAATTGTGTATTGATTTTAAATCTGTATTTTTGTAAACTTTCTAATTTCCCCATTATTGGTTTCAATTATAAATATCCACTGATGTTCTATTTATAGTGCTACTTAAGTAACTGCTTTCACTCAAGTTTTTACTTTGTTTTGATTTTCTTCCTTTGGCTTTGTTTTAATGTTAAAAACACAGGAAAGCCAAACTCAGAGGTTTTAAACACAAAACCTAGATGGAACCATTTTAATGATAATATAAACTCCAAAGTGTTTATCCTACCATTTAAAATGAAAAGCAATTTGAGACTTAAGGGAAAGACTTTGGAAGGGTTAATGGGCAGTAAAGTAACAAAGTAAGCAATATACAAATAGAAGGATAGATGAAAATTCTCATTTATGAAAAAATGTGATAATAAACAGCAACAAAACAAATGGAGCAAACAAAAATAAGGCATTTGACTCTGATGGTTATTACTGCATTGCATTTTTCTCGAGTTCTGAGAGCTAAAAAGCAAAGCTATTTTTCTGTTCATGATTAACTTTGGACTCATAAAATCACATCCTGTATAATGTACGCATTGAAATTTGAGACTTTTTGTGGCCTAGTACTCATCAATTTTTGTAAATTTTCTGACTTAGAGGAGGGAAAACATATATTTAAAAAATCATTAGAAGCAGAACTCTATATATCCAGAGGTTCACCCTTGTTAACTGTATTTTTTAGATATTCTGTTCTTTGCCTACCTGTCAATAACTGTTAAGGAAAATGTTTTAATTGCAATCTCTTAGGAATTTCCTGCTATAGTTCTATCAACTTTGCCTCATATATTTATTGCTACATCCTTTTAGTTAATAGAATGTATCATTAGGTAATAAGTCCCTCCACTCTTCAAGTTTTGCTGTTTATTTTAACCTGGCTTTAACACATTATAATGCTTTCTTTTCCCTTTTCTTTTTTTAAAGATTTTATTTATTTATTTGAGAGAGAGAGAATGAGAGATAGAAAGCACAAGAGGGAAGAGGGTCAGAGGGAGAAGCAGACTCCCCGCCGAGCAGGGAGCCCGATGTGGGACTTGATCCCAGGACTCCAGGATCATGACCTGAGCCGAAGGCAGTCGCTCAACCAACGGAGCCACCCAGGCGCCCTATAATGCTTTCTTTTGGTTAATGTCTTCCTAGTGTGTCTTTTTATAGTCAGCTTTTTAGTACACTTATGCTTTGGTGTCTTCTTGTAAACAAGAACCTGTGCCTGGAACTTTTTAAGGGCATTCCTAAGTGCATCACTTAATTCAAATCATAGGGAAAGTGGGGCCATCCGTTATTTCCACAAATCCACAGTTAACTCCATGGACTGGGGTATACCCTGGCTTTTAGTGAACAATTTTGTCATTACAGCCACACAGAATTGATCACGATGCTAGCTGAGTTATATAGTTGTCGGGGAATCAATCCCGTTTTCTAGCTGTTCAAATAATCGTATGTCCATGGGGTCCTGTTATTATCCCTACAGAACAACAAGCATGAAGATGTTCTATACATGAGCTACTGTGGCAATTTCTCTGCAGTTTACCTCAAGTTGTCTATCTTAGGCAAACAACATGCGAAGACAAACAGAACTAGAATTTAACATCCACAAAGGCGGGTTACTGAAACACAATTTTTCTCTCTAAAATCACCCTTATTTCCAGAGATAGCCAAATCAAGACTACTTCGTTTGCAAAACAAATCCAATTTTTAACAAACTTGGCCTAATTATTTGCATGAGCTCAGCAAGAATAGCAATTAGCCATACAGATCTTTCAAACTCTGCTTTGCTGGAATTTTTCACAAGGAATCTTGATTGAACTTTCAGTAGCCTCCTTAGGCCCAGAAGCCAAGACAAGTACTTACCATCAGACATGCCTGCAGTACCTGTAGATTTGAATGAATTCCTCTTCTTGAGGTCCCTAAATACCTTGAGGTTCCTGCACCTGCCAGGAAATGACATTCTCTACTCACCTGATAAGGCTGCTGAGAACTCTGTAAGCAAGGTATCAGGCCAACATTTCCAAGGGGCTTTTTGGCTCCACGTTTCATAGTCAACCTTTGTTCCTTAAAGCTGTTTGGTCATATCTGAGTCTATGCATGTCTCTCTCAAATGCAACATTCCAGTCAAAGCTTTGGTAAAATGGCCAATGTTTCCAATGGTGTCTTATTATAAGAACAGATTCTTATTGCACTTACGCAAATGATTATGATGGTCTTGGAAGAAAGAATACTCACTGAGACCTTTTGAATTTCAGAGGGTTCAGGTTAGAGAGAAAAGTTAAATGCTTGAATTTGTTCACAAATGAATACTTTATCACATTTTTGTAAGTCATAGCTATCTTAAGAGAAAGTTTCTTTAATTTGGAAGAGCAAACATTAGAGAACCAGCAATGTTTCAAACAAAGTTATAAAAACTACAATCATCTTTTTTAGTTCCTTTAGTCCTGTTTTACTAATTCTTAATTCAGTTTGAATGCAGCTTTTTCATTCTGGAAATTCTTACCCATTTCAGTTTTCTGATCTTAAAGATATCGAATACCTGTATTATCCTAAAAGTCCTTTTAGCCACTCCCCCTGCTTGTTCTTTCTGTCAAATAAATAAATAAAATCTTAAAAAAATAAAATAAAATAAAATCCATTCATTTCAATATTAGTGTGTCCTGACCACACATAAAATTCCTTTCCAAAGATTTCCCTTCACAAAACTTCTACAGCTTTCCTCTGCATTCAGACTTATCCCAAGTTATTTCTCTCCAAACAACCAGTGTCATTTTAGGACAAAATTACTTTTTACCTACAACAAAAATGTATTCCCATTCCTTAGATCTTTCTTACACATAGAGTTGCTTCCCTTATTTCCCTCAGTCTTAATTCCATTTAGCAATATTTAACTCTTAGAATCCGTAGTCTCCAGTGAAAACTAAGTAGTAACCAATGGTGAACTGTTACACCAGAACTCTTTAGATGGCAAATTTATGAATCAAATAAGCAGAACAGATGCAAATATCCTTAGTTTCTTTGAAATAAGCCAAAAGCGCAAACCTACGTTCAGTAATCAATGCTTTTAGTATTTTATCTCATTTGGTAAAGACGCATATGCCCAATGAATTCAATCCAATTTATCATCCAAGCAAAACTTTCTAAAGTTTCAGGTTACCAAGACTTTGAAAGCTATCTTAACAATTACCCAAGAAAACTTTGAGACAGACAAAATTAACCAACATTTTAAGTCATCTTTTGATGACAAATTGCAACAGGGGTAACACGAGCTTATTTGACCTTCAGTAATCCTTGGTAGAATAAAAGTTTCAATTAGTTTAAATACCAAAGTATGCTCCACATGGGTCCACTTAAAAGTCAATCAATTTGTTCCCCACTGTCAGTTTTTACCTGGGGTACCATTGGGGAAATCTGAAGTGGGTGTTGTAAGCGGGCCATACCCAAGGTGGTGCAGAGACAGGAGGAAGGGAAGGCAGAGAAACAGGACTCTGGGTTCTAATGCTTGGCCAAGCAGACGCCATGGTTTTTTCACCAAAAAGAGGGAACAGGCAGTCCATGTCCTGTGAAGACAGGACTTACCGAAAACAAAGGGTGTTTAGCAGCTGCTTGGGAATGTTCCTTAAAATCCCCAACCAGAGGCAGACTAACCATAGTTGGCTGTAATGATCATAGACATTAACCCAGGAAATGAATGAGGGAGAAGTCTGCACATCTGTTAGGAGGAGGAAGAGTGAGAGTCAGCTGCCAGTATGTCCGGCAGTGGCTGGTTATCCGCCAAACACGCTCTGCAAGAGACTCTTGGGTCAGGGACCTGATATAGGGCCATGAAACCTAGCAAGACACGGATGGGACTTGTGACCCTGTGGAGGACTTCTAGCCAAGGAGGTCAGGCTGGAAAATAGTCTTACATGAGAGAGTTCTATGGGAGGGCTGTACCCCTTGATCCGGGGGTTTGTACTGAGGCCAGGAAACATCAGGCCTTGGGGGTCAACTTTGTTCCACCTTTTAAGAAAACAGCCCAAGTGTGAGTCCTAAGGAAGGGGGGGGTACCCTACTGGGAAAGACTGGCTGTTGATTCCCAAAGTGGTGTTCTGCCAAAGGGACTAGAGCTCTGACTTGTGCTCGCAATTTCAGTCAGGGCCACCGCTGACCTGGAAAAGGACTGGACCTAAAAGGAGGCAAGGGACTCTTCTAATGACATTGCACCTCAGGGAGGAGTCGCAGCAAATACGGGGCGACTGACTCTTTTGGGGTGGGACATTGGGGTGTCCCCCCAAGAGGGTCCCCGCAAATGGCACGGCACTTCCTGTGGGGGCATCCCCTGGCAATGGGGAGAGCTGGCACCGCTCGGCCAGACCACTGGGAAGAAGGAGCGGAGGAGTCGCTGCTCACACGCGCAGGGCCCGCTCTGCCTGCAGATCAAGATGGTGGCCGGATCCCCCGGAAGAGACGACAAGACAAGGGGCGGAGACCGGAGAAGCAGGTGGCTGGGAGCAGTCGGGGTCGGGGAAGGGTCCCAACCGAGTCCCGAAGGAGCACGGATTTTACCTGAGCGAGCTGCCAGTTGTGCAGGACATGGGAGCAGGCCTCAGGAGGGAATGAGAGAGCAGAGGAAAGGGGTCCTTTGCCGTGACAGGTGCAGATTGTCTGACCTGCTCACCCCCAGACCCTCAGACCACCCCTGGAGCCGCCATGGCCGAAGACCCTCGGTTGTCTGAGGAGTACCAGGGTTAGCCTGCGGAAGCCCAAGAAGAGAAAGACAGGGAGGGAAGGGTCCCTCTGAAGGGAAAAGGGGAAATCCCTCACCCTTTCGGGCAAGGGCCGTCCAGCTGGCTCCCGCTTGGGGCCTCGGATGCGCCCCGAGGAGTCACCGCGGCTGGAGAGCGTCAGCGCCCCAAGGAGCGCTAGATAGACCCAGTCCCGACCAGCACGGGCTCCTCCTGCGCGGTGCCCCCAGAGGTGGGACAACAATTCGGTGGAAGCTGGTGGTACAGGCTTTGAAAGGATTCACCTGAGGCCGAACAAAGAAGTTTACTGAAGGCACAGCAAGGAAGCGGTGGGCAGGAGAGCAGAGGGGAGGAGGTCTGCAGGGAGGCAGTGGGGGCTGTTTTTAAAGGGGGACGGTGAGGAGGTAAGGCCACCTATGGAATTCTCCCGTTTTTGGTAACTGCCTGGTTGTAAGTAGTCCGTTGATTAGTTAGGGTCTGTGGATATTCTGAGGTGGGTGGCCTGATGGCCTTGCCTGCATTCAGCCAGGTGGTGGCTTTGGCCCTTTCTACATTCCTTTGCTCAAGCCTGTTTGCCTAAAAGCAGCCTCTACATCTACCATCTTAAATCTTTAAACATCTCCTGGATCTCTTTCTCCCTATTTAAGTGACTTTATCCAAACTATTTTCAGTGTTAGTCTTTGTGTGGCAAAACTTCTTAGGCCTTGAATGCCTAGAAATTGTTTTCATTAAATTATTTAATGGGAGGGGTGTCTGGTTGGCTCAGTTAAGTGTCCAACTCTTGATTTCAGCTCAGGTCATTATCTCAAGGTCGTGAGAGACAGCCCCGCATCGGGCTCTGCGCTGCGCAGGGAGTCGGCTTGAGATTCTCTCTCTCTTACTCCATCTGTTCCTCTCCCACTCCCCTACCCCGTCCCCCCCCCCTCAAATAAATAGACACAGCGAGAGAGGGAACACAAGCAGGGGGAGTGGGAGAGGGAGAAGCAGACTCCCGCACAGCAGGACCCCGGGATCATGACCTAGGCGGAAGGCAGGCACTTAAGGACTAAGCCACCCAGGCGCCTCAATAAATAACTCTTTAAAATAAATAAATAATTTTATGAGAAATGATGGGTAGCTTGGCTGAATATGAAATATTAGGTTCTAAATTACTTTTCTGTAATACTTTGAGAGTACTAATTCAGTGATCTTGCATGCAGTTGTTGAAAAACATTTATTAGACTAGTATTTAGTCTACATAAATAATAGAATCTGTGTATGTTTTAGGTTCTAATCTAGTATATATACCCTTACATTTTACTATAATTTATTATTTATTTATTTATTTAACAGAGAGAGCACAAGTAGGCAGAGCGGCAGAGGGAGAAGCAGGCTCTCCGCCGAGCAGGGAGCCCAATGCGGGGCTCGATCCCAGGACCTTGGGATCATGACCTGAGCCGAAGGCAGCCGCTTAACTGACCAAGCCACCTTGGCGCCCACGTTTTACTATAATTTAAATAAGTGTTTGATTTGGGTATTTTTTCCCCCTCATTTATCCCCTTTGACACTTTATGGGCCCTTCTAATCAGAATTATTTTTTTTTCCATTTCTACAAAAAAAAATCTCCATTTTTTTGTATCTATTCCTTCTTCTGAAATGTCATTTCTCTGTCTTTGGGGACTCATACCAGAATATCAGAACTTACATTTTAATTCTATGTATCAGCTTTTTAATTATATGTTCTATTTATTTTTTCTCCTTCCCCCGGGAGTTTTCCTAACTGACTAATGACTTAATTCATTCTCCTGCCTCTATAACTACTACTCATGTTATGCTCTTAAACTATTTTTTTTTTAGTTCATATCTCTACTCTTTAAGCTACTACAGGCAGAACGAGGGGACTGCTACCCCACAGATGGAGGCAGCGGGGTCAGAAATGCATTCTTTTACCGACAGAGGAGGCAATAATGATGGCTTCTAACATACATTTTTAGGTGATATTCATTTTACATTTTCCTATCAGAATGATTTATTTTAGTATACTGGGAGAATACACAAAAAGCCAATGAAGAAAACAATTACCTGTAATCTCACTAAAGTTATTAGCATTATTAAAAGTCCATGTAGATCTTCCAGGAAATTTGCTTCTTTCTAACATACTTATCAGTTTGATTTAAAAAGTTGGATTATACATATTTTTGTAATTTAATTTGATTAATATTCTGTGAAAATATTTAAGCATCATTAAATACTCTTCTCTAAAATGATATTAATAAATATTATAGCTGCATAGTATTCCATCATGTAGATAAATAAAAATTAATTAATTTCATAAAGGACATCTGAGATATTTCTAATAGTTTGCCATTACACATGTCATGGACAAAACCATCTTTTTTACATAAATTACTTTGCCTATTTTTAGTTTTTATTGAACATGTATTCCTAAATGGTACAGTGCTGGGTGATTTTTTTTTTACAACTTTTTTTCCCCTTGAGATACTACAAACATAGTGAAGTGCATGGATCTTAAATTCATGGCTCAATGAATTTTTACATATGTGTATCCTTGTGTAACCACCACACACTGTAAGATGTATGACATTTCCAGGTGGGTCAGATTTTAATGGCTACTGTTACATATTGAGAAAAATGTATCAATTTAAATTTTATTTGAGCCTTTTTTCCTTTGTACCCTCTCTAATGTTGATTCTTTTCTGCTCAAATTTAATTAAAATTTTGATACACAAATTTGTAGACAATTATTACCACTATTGTTTGTAAACAAAATTACCTTTTTCCTAGAGAAAAAAAAAAAACTAATTGTATGCTTTATCACAGTGTTACCTGTCTTCTGGTGTCAGCTTATGACTTAGTCTGATTTTTCTTTTGAGAGATTTTATTATAATCAGTCCTATAGTACTGAGTCCTCTCACTGTGGGACAAAAAAAAATAAAGCTAAAAATTTTGATGATGTTTTACTAAAAAATTAAATAAAGCAATTTGTTGGCATCTAAATTTTTGAATATAAAAACTTGACAACTCTTATCCTTCCCAACACAACTTGGAAATTTCTACCAGTTTTGCATACCATTTAAAGTTATTTGTGGCTAATACTCTTATCATTTTTACAACTGCTGACAGAGTAAGTCAAAGAATAAATACAAGAAAAGAGTAGTAGCAGGCCAACACTGGAAACTACAGAACTAAGTCATTGTCAAAAATCCAATTCAATTATCTCCATGAGGCAGTATTAATTCACATCATTCACGCATTAGGTTCTGAAGAGCAATATGAATGGTTGCAGAAATAAAACTATCTACTTGACTCTACAGCTGAAGAGGAGATGTATAACAAAGCTAAAGACCAAGTAAATTTTTGAGAGCCCAGGGAAGTGATATTATGAGATCAAATCAAAAATACATATGCTCAATTGTATAAAAATTTCAAAGAATACTTAGTAGTGTAAAGCTCATCTACAGGACCATTTACAAATGGAGAACCCCAAGAATATTTGAGTAATAATGATTTTACAAGGTAAGATGAGATGAGAACATCTGAAAAACAAAATCAGAGGTCTAAAGAAGTTATCCATCACATTCAATTGAGATTCATGGTCTCAGTGTTTATTCTATTTACATAAGAAAAGAAATGGAGAGATAGTGCTTTGGGTCACTGTAATGTGCACCCAGGCACCTTTTTCTCTGATTGTTTTGTTTGTCAGTGTGAGCAGGAAGCTGTTCTTGACTTCCTTCACTGCCTTAGAGCTGATGTCTATAGGAGTTAAAGACTGAAGACAATGTCTCCATACATGGGACTGTAAATATAGAAACAATTGAGCTGCCCTTTGAATGCAGTTTATTTTCCTGAAAGCAAAAAGAATTCACTCTCTGAAGCCTCAGCTGCTTTGGAGACTTCTCTGTCACTGTGAAATCAATCTAGCCAGAGTCATTTTGAAACCTGGCTATCAGTTTCCTTAATTTCCACATGAAAGCATTTTTTTGTACTTATTCATACCAAAAGCAGACTTGGTGCTTGGTTAAGATTCTACTTGTTTTATTTTTCAAATATTTTTCAAGATAGTTTTAAGTTTACTTTTGGAAATATATTTCCAACACTGTGTCTACAAAGAGATCGGCTTGTAAGAAAAACATATTGAAAACCTCTGGAAACCTCCTAAAACGCTAGAGTTGTTTCTTTTACTTGTTAGTCAAGTTGTAGTGTTAAGTCTAGTCGTTGCTAGTGGCTTTAATGCCATCAGTGATCAAAACAGATATTTGGAGCAGTTTCTTTCCAGTCTCCGGAGGACAGGCGGCCATGGGAAGTGCTCTGCTCACCACCAGCAATGGGAAAGACTTTAATGACATCGCTAATTGCTTATTTGTAGGCACCTAGAAAGAAAGTAGCTGTAACATCATTTCCCACATAATTGCAACTGCTCTTCCCAGTCACTCTTAACTCGGGCTGTGTATTACCATCCTTACCCTGTATTTCCTGTTATTTTACCATAAATAAGCTGGCACCACCGTGGGGAGACTAGAGATCACCAGAAGGGAGAAAGTCATCAGAAAACTGAAATATATTTAGAGAAATATTGATTGAATATTACTAAAACAACATTATTGCTTCCCTTAGATGATTGTTGGAAGACACCTGGAACTTGTATGCTTAAACAGAACAACCAAGGAGAAAATATTGCTCTGGGTTGGAGCTCTAGATTTAGCCTCCATCTTTCAGCTCTGATCACGTAATATGTAAACTAGGTATTCATTGCTGCAGTTAATTTTCAATCTAACTTTTGGAGACCTTGAATGTATAAACCATTTCTCTGTTAGAAAAAGTAAGCATTATACTTACACTTTGGGTATTGGAGAAATCAATCCAAATCTTTTCTGAAACTCATAGAGACTTATGCTTAAATACCATATTTGAAGTATGATAAACAAATGGCCTTATTATTTTATAAGGGGTATACATAATTCAGTGTTCATTAATCATTTCTATTTTCATAGGAGTTAAGGAAAAAGAAATAACAGGATGGAAGAGGGTAGCCTTGTATTTAGGAAAGCGAAATATGAAACTTGATAAATTATTTTCAGAAATTTAAATAAATCAGTTCAGTACAGTGTGTTTTTTTGTCTACAGGAAATTGGAGAAATGTATACTTCAGACCCACATGTAATGACTATGTTAATTGTAATTAGCACTGCAAACATATTATTGTCCGAATGACAAAAGTGGTAACTACTGACCTTACATAGAGCATTCATTTGCTTTTCCTCTCTTTTTTTAGTATGGCAATTAATATAATATAAATTCTGGAAACAATAAAAGTAGAATGTCACTGTATTCTGCTACTAAATTCAAATACAGGGGTGCCAGCTCTTGATCTGGGGGTTGTAAGTTCAAGCCTCATGTTTGGTGTAGAGAATACTTAAAAATAAAATCTTAAAAAAAAAAGTGATTTTCAATTACAGACATTGCCAGAGATAAAGACAATACTGGAATGTAATTAAGACACACAGAAAAAAGTTCTTTAATCACATAATTGGCCTTCTCTTCTGAATTTCCACTTAATAATAATTATCTACAAAGAAGATTACCAGTAATAATGTTACCCCCACAACATATTGGTTAGAAAGCAGCTGCTTAAATATTTCAGTTTAATATGTAACAAAAGCTACATATTAATAGTAGTCATGAAGCAGGTTGACAACTTTAGCAGGGGGTACTTTATTGGGGGAAGACGTGGTATGACAAGAAAAGATCACATACAACAGCACAGAAAATCGAAAAGACACATATTTTATAAGAGATTATGACATGTGGTGGGTGGTAGGCATAAGGATATGACCAACTGCCAGAATAACAGAAAGGAAAATATGGTGACCCAGAATGAAAAAGATTATGTTTCTTTCATTTTCTCTTGGTTAAGGAAATGGCTATGCCAAAATAAATAAATAAATAAATAAATAAATAAATAAATAAATAAATAAATAAATAAATAAGAAAAAAAGGGGGGCACCTGGGTGGCTCAGTCGTTAAGTGTCTGCTTTCGGCTCAGGTCATTATCCCAGGGTACTAGGATGGAGCCACGCATTGGGCTCCTTGCTCGGCGGGAAGCCTACTTCTCTTCTCTTCCACTCTTCCCCTGCTTGTGTTCTCTCTCTCGCTGTCTCTCTCTCTACCAAATAAAAAAATAAAATCTTAAAAAAAAAATAAAAAGGAAATGGCTATGCCAGAGTAAAATTTTAGAGCATTCAAGGACACAATATTGACAGCTGGAGGCGTGCATGACAGAGCTTCCTCGGGCTTCAGTGGGGGCAGGGATGACAACAACGTAGGCATTAGAAATGCATTTTATCGTTACGTTTTTGTCAGCTCTGTTGTTCTGGCCCCATCGTTGGGATCATCTAGACTTTCTTGACTGGATACTCATTCTCTTTACTCCAGAAATTTAATCATGTTCCTCAGTGTTCTCTTCTTTTTGGCCTCTGATTTTTTAGGCTAGCACAAACTGTTCAAGTTTACTCTAGCGGCAATTTTACCTTTTAATGCACCCCAATATGGATTTTGATGGTTTTTGTGTTTTATTGCTTCTCGATTGCTTTTTGTATTTTGGCCATTGTCTTTACATCTCCGCCATCCTTCCAGGCTGTTCTCTACTTATGATACCCTGCTTCTGTATTTGAGAACATATGTAGTCCTGCATCTTTGCCTCTTTTAAAAAGGACAACACTCCAATGTTTTCTAATATGTTCTTCTAATTTTAGGTCAAAATATTAGCATAGATTAGTTTTGAGAACAAGCATTTCTTCATCTGTGAAAGGTACTGAACTAAGGACAGATCGTCAGCTAAGAAGTATAGCTCCTGTAATGAAGACATTCCATGTGTTTTATGCAATGCAATCACCGGAAGAACATATCCAGAGTGTTCTCTGGTCTATAACTTTGCTGCTTCTGTCTGTTTGTATCACATTGTTCATTAGTTGACCATACCTCCAAAGGTGTGATATGTTTCCACCCATCCCTTTCTCTTCCTGTTCATATGAGGTACCAAGACTTAATTCTAAATTGATTTAGAAATTTACACATAATGATTTTTTCTTTTGACAAAAGATGAGGCATAAACTTTATGCTGATTGGCAAGCACAGCTCCCCGTTCACAGAAATAATACCATACAAAGAGTGAGTCAAAGTTTGTTGCATCTTCTTGGGGGATCTCTCTAATGTTCCATCTGAGATGGTAGAGAATGGAAACCGGTTATTCCAGAACTGTCCCCTTAAATACATCTATCTCTATCGAGTCCAGTCAATGAAGATCCAAGCATGAAGTTTCTTTTTTATTAGTATTTCCAGTTTTTATCCTTTTGTGAACTTTCATACACATCTCATTGGAACACTGGAAACAAAAGATCAGGTATGTCTAATCTGCTACTGTATTTGCCAGAGTTTTCAGTCATTTTTGTCAAAATGATTGTGCTACATCTGTACTCATGGTCGAGACTGTGCCGTCACAACTTATCAACATTTGTTTATTCATCTGAAGCAGGGACCATAATCACTGTAGTATTCCTTGCTATGTCAAGTACAGTAGTGTCTACACAGAAGATGGTAGATTAATAATTTATCAAGTTAATAAAATATTTTCTGTAAGAATTTAAATACTATTTGTATAGGCTTCTGTGATCAAGATCAAAACACTGAAAAGACAAAAGCATTATTTACATGAGCTTTTGTAAGCACGTATATGTGCATATACATATTTATAAATTCATTGAAAGTGTAATTTGCTAAAGTGACCAAAGATTTTTATTATTTGCTAAAGTATCCAAATATTTTTGTGGTAAGCATATGTCTCCTGGCAAAAGTCATCATCTTTTGGATTGTATTTGTAGGTTTCACCTAGTGTGAACATACAAAAAAATGGCAATTTGGTGTATTAAAAGCCAAGACAAAACCAATTTATTGCATATACTCCATGAAGACAAATAATTGTGTAGAGTCTCTGGGAATAGACAAGTCCTCCAAAATAAGGATATGTAGACTGCTTGAGACTCTACTGGGGTAATATATTTAGGGAAGACAATGATTCAGTGGGGTCGTCATATGATAAAATTGTAGAGTTAAGTTAGAAAATACATAGCTAGGTTTATTAGTTTCCTTTTGCTGCTGTAACAAATAACCACAAAATTAATGGCTTAAAATAATGCAATTAGATCATCTTATAGTTCTGGAGATAGAAGTATGAAATGGTTTTCATTGGCTTAAATGAAGTTGTCAATAGGGCAACATCTGCATGCTCTGGGGGAGAATCTGGTGTTTTGCCTGTCCAGCTTCCCAAGGTTGCCATATTGCTTGGCTCATAGTCTCAGATCACTCCAACATCTCCTTCTATTGTCACATATCCTTCTTTTTCTCTGCCTCTCTCATCACAGTGCCTTCTTTGTCTCTGACCCTCCTGTCCACCTCTTTTAATAAGACCTTTGTGATTATATTGAACCTTCTTGGATAATCCAGTATAATCTCCTGATCTCAAGACCCTTAACCCAGTCACATCCACAAAGTCCCTTTTGCCATGAACGGTAACACATTTGCAGGTTCTAAAAATTAGGATGTGGACATCTTTTGAAGGGCCATTATTTATCCCTATCACATGAGGAAAATCAGAAAACTCTTGAAGAAACAGGAAGAATAACTTCATCATACTATTAAAATTTCAAAAGTTCCAGAAATATCATTATCACTTTATACAGGTGTTGACCACCAATACATGTAGGCATTGTATACTAATAACTGAAATCCATGAGGGTGTGTGTGTGTGTGTGTGTGTGTGTGTGTGTGTGTGTGTGCATGTGCAGGCATGCATGTTAGAAATAATTGACTTATATGGGTAATCTTTAATGAGCATCCATAGTTTGTGGGAAGCCATAAATATTTCAGTCACTAAAAGATGTGGGATAGATTTATACCAACTCTGTTTTTTTTTTTTTAAGATTTTATTTATTTATTTGAGAGAGAGAGAGAGAGAAACAGCATGAGAGGGGAGAAGGTCAGAGGGAGAAGCAGACTCGCTGCTGAGCAGGAAGCCCGATGTGGGACTCGATCCCGGGACTCCGGGATCATGACCTGAGCTGAAGGCAGTTGCTTAACCAACTGAGCCACCCAGGCGCCCTACCAACTCTGTTTTTTATTAAAATTCTTCTTTTATCCTTTGCAAGACAACTACACAGGTCCTTTTTGGTTATTTGGTGACAAGATGATTAATAATAGGGACTTGCCATCATAAAATTATCAGTGACCTTCACTGTTCATCACATGCTTTAGAGAGAGAATCTAAATTCCAGTTACCATCTGGTGAGTTCGTGGCAGAAAAGAACAGGAGCCAAATCTCCAGCTTCAAATTAGTGTTTCACTATTGAGGACAAAACTGGTTTTACTCCTACCCTAAATCTAAACTGTATTTATTTATTTTTTTAAAGATTTTATTTATTTATTTGAGAGGGAGAGAATGAGAGATAGAGAGCATGAGAGGGAAGAGGGTCAGAGGGAGAAGCAGACTCCCTGCTGAGCAGGAAGCCCGATGTGGGACTCGATCCCAGGTCTCCAGGATCATGACCTGAGCTGAAGGCAGTCGCTTAACCAACTGAGCCACCCAGGCGCCCATCTAAACTGTATTTAGCTGCAGACACCTAAGCAGGTGCCAAAATGTGTAATCTTATTTGACCGTGTGGTTTTGCAGTATATGTTGAAATATTTAATTAAAGGTGAGTTATGTCCTCGAGAATTCTATTTTGTTAAATTTAAGTACTGGTAATATAAATTACACTAAAAAGTTACAGTTACACCTCAAGCTCATATGAATAATGGTGTTGAGGGTGTTGAGGGTAAGGAAAACAGACGTAACCATTTTTGCCACTAAAGGAAACAAAATAAGGCATTTTCAATATAGGAGATGACATGAAGTTATACAAATTACAACTGAGAAGGGCAGAGATATTTACTTGCATGCTATTAACAGATAGATATTCAAGATATGTTGGGGCACCACCATTTAAAGAAGAAATTTGAGATTTCAAATGTTTGAAAACTTTCAGAGATGATACAGCATTATAATGTTAAAATCTCATGTTATTTTGTTCCATTAGTAGACATGGTAAGCATAGAAAGTGTATAGAAAAATACATACAAAAATCCTATCTGGGGTGGTAGCAATAGAGGATATTTTTCATTTTCATTTTTCAGAATTTTCATACTTGCATGCATGAATATTCCTTTACTATTTAAATTAAAATGACAGCTAAAAGTTAAAGTAGCATGTAAGGAGGGATTAACCAGATGTTCCAAAATACTTTTTAAAAATAACTATATGTAAAAGCCCCTAATATGGTAAATGTACTATTAATTATTACTTACAAACCAAGTTTATCAGGTATCTGTATTTGATATATTCATTAGCTCTAATAACCAGAATGCATTCTGAAAAATCTGGTGCTTTGTTGTTGAGTCTGTGGCACAGAAGACAAAAAGAAAACCTGAAATTAAAACAAAGACACAATTTGAACCACTGAGATTATTCCTGAAACCTCAATAAAAAAAAAATGGCAATTAATTTTAGAGCATATAGCATAGATACAGAACAGATGTATAATTACATAATTATATATATATACATATGTGTATATATATATATATGCCATGTATATTTGGTAAACTATATATCATTTGTATATTTCATAACATGACTTTGGTTCCCTGTATTAAGACCAGATCTTAAAGAACTGCTGGTGCTGGTAAGGACAAGGAGCTACACCACTGTTGCAATCAACATGGAAAGAAAGTAGACCACGTAGACACCCCATCCTTAATGGAAAAGTATCCAAAAAATTTTTACCTCGTATGTTCCATCCCCCAAATTGAAAAATGGATGGAAAAAAGGCATGATTTAAAATAAAGTAATACATTTTGACATCACCATTGTGTTGATGCAACCACTGACAACCAGCCACATCAAGAGTCAAATAAACCTGTAAAGCACGTTCCTTTTTTCACCAAATAATATTCGCAGGAGACACTGTTGAATGCTTACATCCTCTATTCCACCATTCCACTCACTGCGTGCAATCTTCATTTTCCCTTCCCCCTTTTCTATGCTACTGTGGAACTGAAAGCTTTATGGCAACAGCAACCAACCAAAACAAAATTGGCATTGATAAACTCACTGTATATCTACTCTTTGTCCTTCATGCCCTTTTGTTCTAAAAAATAAGCAAGCATCACTTAATGATGATATTAGAAGAGCTGGACTATTTTTAGTTCTAATTTGACTCTTCAAAAATCGTGAAATATTTTTCTTGTTTATTGAAGGATGGTTTTACTTTCACATTTTTTGGCCCATCTTTGAACTTTTCACTAAATGATTAACTATTTTAACTTCTATAATGGCTTTTCCTCTCTTATTTACATTAAAATTTTTAATCTCTATCAAAATTTACCCAGTGGATACCAATAGTGGATTTCTCAGTGATTGGATAATCCACTCCAGATTACATCTGCAAACAATGAAGAGTACTTCAACTAAGCAGTTCAATCAGACATAGACAATGACGTTCTCTTATAAACGAACCAAAAAATGTTTATAATGATGCATGTTTGTGACTCCACATATATTCTTCAAACTAATTTAAATTATTTACATTTTTCTAAAATTGTTTTTTGAAAAGACATAAAGAATGTGAATATTGCTTGGTATTTTAAGTGGTTTTACATTTTCACAAGGCACAGACCCTTTTACATTGGTCAGGGTAATGGTCTGGGATGACGGTGTGGGGTGGAGCCAGAGGGAAGTAATGGGGAGAGCATGAAGTCTGGGGCAAGTTGGGGAAGGGCGATCTGAAGCTGAAGCGTGGATTAACAGCAGTATTGCTTCCTTCCTCCTTTACTTTACAACAAGAAGCACTGAGAATCTTACACAGGGAGTCTGAGGTAGGGTACAGGTCAGACACTGCACAGAAGCCATCAATAATGTACAATTGCCAATACATTTTTCAAAAGCTGAAAATATAGTTAATTTGTTGACAATGAAAATTTGTCCCCAGCACCAGTACAGCAATATCAAAATGTTGTGTAACGTATATTAAAATTACTTTATTTAAACAGGATAGGAGTTTATGGGGTTTTAATGTCATTACTGAACTATGTAATTCGTGAGTGAAATGTAGACTTTTTCTTTTAAGAAATGCCCCCCAAAAAGAAAAGTCCTAGATGGTAGTTATCAGGGAATTCTTCCGTTATGAAACAAACACTAAAGGAGGGGAAAGAAGAAAATCAAGTAGTAATTCAAGAATTTTAACCTAGATTCCACAGTACTTCCTGGAGCCCTGTAGCTGGGTTCTAGATCACAAGTAGTGTAAGCAGAATGCTATCTTCCTGCCCAAAAGATGTCCATGCCCCAATCCCGGGAACCTGTAAGTACGTTATATTCCATTGCAAAAGGGACTCTGCAGATGTGATTGAGGGTAAGGGCTTTACAATGGCAAGATTGTCTTGGATTGTTCAAGTGTGTCCAACCTAGTCACATGAGCTCTTAAACATGGAAGGTAGGTAATGGGTCAGAGAAATGGGAGCATAAAAAGGATTTGCTTTCAAACAGGTGGCTGGTTTGAAAATGTGAGGGAATTTGTGCAAGGGCCAGAAAGAGGATGACAGGAAATGAGGGTGTTCCCCAGGTGACAGCCAGCAAGGAAACAGGGACTTCAGTCATAATCTTGAACAGCATTCTGCCAACGCCTGAATGAACAAGGAAATGGATTCTCCTGCAGGACCCACAGAAAGAAGTGCAGCCCTGCACACACCTTGGTTTTAGTCCAGTGAGATCTGTACTAGAATTCTACCCCCAGAACTGTAAAATAATAAATTTATGTTGTTTTAAGCCATTAATTTGTGATCGTTTGTTATGGAATAGAGGACCAATACACAATGGCTTCCTAAAATTGTAGAAATATTTGCATATTTGTATATGGTCATTTTTCTGATGAAAGAGGCTGTATATTTCACCAAAAAGCAAGAATGATTGCATGCTATTATCTTTTCCCATTGTATAGCACTAAAAACATCCTTATGCACTATGACAGCAGAACAAATTTCATTTTAGATATTCAACTGGCAAAAGCATGTTTTGTGACAAATAAGTGAACGCAGGAGCATACAGCAGATTCTGCTCTGCTCTTCTGCCCTGTTCACCTTCCCTCTAAAGCAGGCAACACTGGTGCTCATGTATAATGTTTCCTATGGACTGTGGCACTGTGGTTACTCAGGGTGGACTGCGAGTTCCTAAAGAACAGTATCTTGTTTTGTTTTGTTTTTCTTTTACCTCTCCAGAAACACTGTCACACTATACCCAGCAATGGTAAGTTCTATAAAAATATGCACATGATCGAATCAAAAAAGCAAGGTTCTATCTCAAGAAAGTGACCTGGACTACCTACCATTTGAAATTCTGTCCAGACCAGTGATACAGTCTACATATTAATTTATTCTTTATGTATCTAACTCATTATTTTCTGTAAAAAAGGAGAGGGCCCAGATTTCTATGGGAAAAATATGTGAGCACCCTCAGATTAATTTCCAAGATGAGTGTCTAGACAGATCACAGGGAAATACTGACAGAAGCTTTGACATTTCCCACTGATCACCTTGACCCTCTAAGGAATGTTTTCTATTTCAGCATGACCTAAATCCATGCAGGCTCCAGTGAAACATAGCTTAATATTCGGAAATGTAATCAGAAGCTTAGTAATATTTATTAAACAAACCATTATGGAGCAAACTTTATTTGGATAAACCAAAGATTCAAAGACAGAAGGAAATCCTGGGGGTAAATGGATACATGAACAATTAAACAGGGGTTGGGGTAGGAATCTGATATAGTCTGTTTTTTTTCCTAGGTTATATCATAATGACTGAAATGCTGGAGGAAAAGACACTGGCAAACAGACCACGGAAAGGATGGTGACCGAGCATGGCCATGCATGTGGTAATCTGCTTCATGTTCAGTCTTATTTAAATATTCCATAGCATATCTGGAACTGGTGAAGTGTTAATAAAACATACAGAGGTTTCTCAATGCAGAGGTGCACTGAGCACCCATACAGATGGAACATGAGAAAAAAAGCCTAGAAGAATTTGAAGTAAGGTGAAAAAATAAGAAAATGATATTCAACTTGAAATTGTATGAGGGAGCATGTGTGTAGAAAAATAATCAGGAAGAGATATTCAGTGGAAGAGAAACAATTGTAAAGCAGTCAAACCAACCAGGACAGAGAAGAGAGGATACTGAACAATAAATCAGAGGAGACTGAGATACTGTAACAATTCAGGGGAAAAACTGAAAACTATCTTGGTGGCCACATGATGTTACTAAACAAGAAAGTACACCTGAGCTAGACTTCACCTTGAGACAATATCTTTTCTTTTTTTTCTATGCTGAACTCAGAGAAACTGGAAAGAATTCAAAAAAGAACAGCAAATACAATTAAGAGTCTAGAGGGATTGATTTATATAGTGAGAGGGGAGAAATAACATATGCAGTCCTTGGCTAAAGACTTCTAGAGAGAAGATAATTGTCAAGTCTTTAAAGGATTTACATACTGAGTCTATAGAAGGTGATTAAGTTCAGTAAAAGGGAATCTAGGCAGAATCTAGGGAGATGAATGTAAACTCTAATGCTAAAAACATTTTTCTAACTCTGTTAATACTAAAATCTAAAGTGTTTCAAAGGGTGCTGATTCAAAAGTCTGCTGTCGTTTTGTTGGTGTTTTTAACCCATTTTGAGATTTATGCTAAGTGCCCTAGGGAGACAGTTGTTGGAAAATTCATTATACCCCTGACATTCTCTTAACAGATTACCGTTGTCCTCACCTTCCTGGTATATAAATAACTTCTAATTTTATAATCCCAGCTTTATAATAAGTTTTGATATCTGGTAGGGTAAGCCTTCCTACACTGTTCTTTTTTAAAAAGGCTTGGCTGTTTTTTCTGTCTCTTCCTATGTACTCTGTGTACTTACTGATTTTAATAGATTAAACTCTGCATTCGTCTGCTCAGGCTGCCATAACAATGCACCACAGACTGGGAAGCTTAAACAACAGAAATTTACTTTCTAACGGTTCTGGAGGCTGGAAGTTCAAGATCAATTATAAAAACTTAAATATATAAGAGTATAGAATGATATCATCATGTAAAGTATTAACTTGAAGGACCATTATTAAACCACTAATAAGAAAAATGGAATTATTTAATTAGATGTGAATTAAAAATAACTCTAATTATGTTTAGCAATGATAAAAATACATAATACCTACATATATTTACATACACATGATACATGATGGCTATTATTATTTTGCATGAATACTAGAAAGTGCAAATCAAGACATTCACTCCATTTATTTCCTTTCACTTTAGAATGCAACATTTTCATAATTTAAAAAAAATAGTGCATAAGAAAGAGACTTTGACTTTTCCATTTGTAAAAATTACTAATTTTGTTTAGAAATAATTGAAGAAAAACATGAAAATTTGGTTATTTTCTGTTGCAGTTAATGAATGCAACCTAGATATTCAAAAGACAGAAAATAATTACATAAAATCCAGTATAAACCTTTAATGGAACACTATGCAGTAATTAAAAATTGTGCTGTATAAATATAATTTTTGCAAAATTAAATAAATAAATATTCAAAATACATAGTTAAGTAAAAAATGTTTTCTAAAATTCTTGGGATGTGTGTGTGTGTGTTTATGCATGGAAAGATAACTCTCAGTTGGCTCATGTACAAAATTGTCAGGGTTGCAAGGTCATTACGCATGGGCTCATCAACATGGACTTCTATTCATGAAGGCACATCTGACTATAGCCATTAACGAGTGCCCCACCTGATAACGGCAGAAACCAATGCTGACCCCAATAAAGCACTATTGTCATGGAACTCTAACCAACTACCTAATGGCAGGTTAAGCACACAAATATTTCTTATGGAAGGCAGTTGTCTGTTTTCACTATGATATATACTTGCTCTGAATGTAGATTGTCCTTCCTATCTGCATTCTTCTGCTCAAACTATTATCTGTAGACTTCCAAAATTATTTTATTGCCTTTCACAATATTCCACATAGCAGAGTATTTAACTAAAGAGCTCATTTTACAAAACTAAAGTATGTCAATGGGCGCATGCTTATAAAATTGATTAGCTTTATTATGTTTCAATTGTCCCGAAGCAATCATTTTTATATAATGGTGGAATGGACTATTTTGGGTGGCAATACTTCACAGGGCTAGGGTAATTTTGCTAAGATGAATATATACTTAGACTCAGTGACCAATATATTGGTGCTGTTTTGGGATGCATGGGCCCAGGAATCAAAATGTAGAAGTCAGAATGACTCCTTTCACTATTGCCTATATGATTCACTAATGGAATTTTGCTTCTTTTACCCTCAACTTTGGGCTCTGCTTCCCTAGAAGTCTGGCCCC
Source organism: Zalophus californianus (assembly GCF_009762305.2). NCBI lineage: Eukaryota > Metazoa > Chordata > Mammalia > Carnivora > Otariidae > Zalophus > Zalophus californianus. The sequence continues at coordinate 194,595,398 of NC_045596.1, forward strand.
TGACTGAATCAATGCACAAAGAAGGAGGTCGGGCTACAGGCAGGGATGAGGGACCTGAGTATGAGGGGAACCCTTGTTAACAGACAACATAGAAACTGGTTGTTACTACGCACTGAGCAAGGAGGAGTCTGTCTGGAATTTAGATCTTCCAAGTTCTGACTTAATATCCCTAAGTTTTCTGAATAAAATCCCATAAAAAACTATAACAACCCCTAGTAGCTTATGTGAAGTGAAGATTTATTTCACACTACCAGGTAAAAAACCCAACTCCAGAGGTGTTTGCTGAGAGCAAAAGGAATCTGAAATGTATAGTGCAAAAAGGAAGTTCATAACCATCGGTTATGACCATTTGATCAGTTTCAAATGAGGACTATAGTAGTCATTTCTTTTTTACCATGTTCTGAATATATGTGTGTGTGTGCGCACACACGTGTGTGTATGTGAGTATATTGACCAATCTTCTGCTTTTATCCCCATTCGTCCTCCTGTCTAACACAAGATGTATTAACAGTGATTAAACTGATATCTCAGTATCTAAGTTACAGGATAGCAAAGCAAAAATGTGACTAGAAGAGAAGTGAGTGTTCACGGGAAAATAGATATAGTGACCTGGGACTTTGCGTATTCTTTTCTGGGGAGAGTGTTCGTGTGTTCTTGTTGTACAAGGTATAGTTACATCATGACCTGATTTTGTTACTACCTTCATTTAGAGGTTAACCATGGTTGAAAGAAGTCTGTACTGATACTGTATGTACTATGCTGAATGGTTCCACTGACAAGTTGGTCTAGTTGGAAACAGTGTTTCTTAGTATCCCCTTCCTTGTACTGTTCTTAGTGAAAGCTGGCTAAAGAAAGAAATTTTGTGACATTCCGTAGGCAGAATTGAAGCAATTGCTTCAACCAAAGCTTGTCTTCACTCTCTTCTGCTCCACATCCAAGACTTCTTCCTCACGGCTGACACTGTTGCCCCACAGTCACTGCTAACCCATCACTAGACATGTGGCTGCAGGACCAGGGAGGGAACAGCTCCCTGCAGGTTGCTCCAGCTACCTTTTCATGGTCCCCTTTCAGCAAATAGATGTGTGAGGCTATTCATCCTAACTGGTTGGTGACTCCTCTGATCTTTCAGGTCTCTTTTTCCACTTTCACTTCCCCTCCACTCAGCTTCCCCCAACACTACGTAAAGTCTAATGTCTACAACAACTTCTTTACCCCTCAGTTCATACCAGGTTTTCTCTCCGGATGGAATCTTGACAGATAAAAGATAATTTAAAATTTTCTTATGCTATCCTTCACAAGGTTCATTATAAGTAGTATACAGACTTTGTAAAAAGAACTTGGAAGATTTCTTTCCATTTCATGCTCTGGTATGATACAAATAAAATGGGCATTTTCTTTTAAAGATGAAGAGTTGAAAGAATTCATCATGGTATCATCTTCAGAAAGTTGAGACATTGAGACTTCCTATATGATTATTTACATGTCATTTAATCCTCAACTTCATCAAGGTTTTCAAAATTTTTTTGGAAAACTGGGTAAAAAAGTATCTCATAATTAATTTACTTTACTCTCTATCTTTGATTTTTTGTCATTTTAATATTTCTATTTTTTTGGTTAGGTTAAACTCTGTTGTATATACATTATCATTGTTTTTCTAACAAAATCAATGCTTGCTTTTATGCATTAATTTGTAGAATTTTAGTTTATTACTATTCTATGTTTTTATTAATTAATATTTTTATTTTCAATAACAATCGTTCATAATTGCTTCAGGTAGGTTTTCTCTCTTTTCTAAAATTTTCACTTAAATTTTTATTCCTCTTATTTTCAATATATCTTGTTCTTTTTTTAATTTTCTTTTTAGATTTTTATTTAGTTATTTGAGAGAGACAGAGATAGTGAGAGAGAGCACAAGTGGGGAGGAGAGGGAGAAGCAGGCTCCCCGCAGAGCAAGAAGCCCGACGCAGGACTCGATCCCAGGACCCCCGGATCATGACCCGAGCTGAAGGCAGACACTTTCAATGTCACACCGACTGAGCTACCCAGGCGCCCTCAATATATCTTGTTCTTAATGTATATTTAAGGTTCTGAATTTTCTGTTCTACTTTTGAGTAACCCATGGGTTCTGGTATGTAGTGTTACTGCTATTGATATCTTGAAAAGATTTTTTTATTTTGACCTTTTTTATCCCAAGAGTTGTTTTAAGGAGATTTTGTAAATTCTCAAATAACAGTGTTATTGTCTATATTTGTCATTAGTTTCTAATTTAATTACACAGTGAGTTTAAAGAGACTGGAAACTTTATAGCTACATTACGAAAAGGAGATCTAAAATATAAATACTTAAGAACAAAAGAAATAAAAATGTATTTAGACTTATACTAGAAAAGATTTTCTAAATTTAAAAAAGTAATTGAATATATACATAAAAGGATGCACATATCCTGGGAAAAACTGATATGAAGCAATCAAACCACACTAGCAAAATTACTGTACTTTTAAATATGAAGAAAATGCTACAGTTAATGAAGAAAAATAATCAACTCACTTGTAAGGTGTATTATCTATAACAAGAGTCAATTGCAAGAAAGCAATGTACAAATTGCTTGAGAAAAGACAACTTGATTCATTTTATACCAACCCAGTTATGTATTATGTATACATAAACACAGTGAGATTATACACAAAAATTATGCTTTTAGACACAATTAACAGAAAATCTAACTTAAATTATCTAAAATAATAGAGGGGTATAACTGAAATGTTCAGATTCAAAACTATCAGTCATGGTTCAGTCAAATCTCCAATTCCATTTCTGAGATTTTCCTGCCTCTGTTCTTTCTCTGTTGACAACCTCCACAGGCTGTTAGAAAGTGGCTATAAAATTTGTAAGCTTCATTTCCATGCATACAAATTTCTTTCTTTCTTTTTTTTTTCTTTTTACTTAAATTCCAGTTAGTTAGCATACAGTATAATAAAATTTTCTATAGAAAGAAGGATTACAACTCTTTTTACAGATGCTCCTTATTAAGAATGAAGAATTTTATCCCAGAAACCCCTGCCACATTGAGGCTAAACTTGGTACCATACCCATTCAATTGACAGATGCTTCTTGACTGCTTATTCTCTTCCAGTGACTCTTTGGAACCAATTCACATGTCCAGGTGATGCTATGCACCAATTGATGTAGGCCTAGGTTCCTGGACCAATCACTGACAGATGGTTGGAATTACTCTTACACCCATCGGGATGACCCCCCAAACCAGGATTGTGTAGGGGTAAGCACTGACTTCATAATTTGGAGTCTTCCAAATGTATGATTAAAATTTTAACAAGACTCTCCACTCAGTATAACCTATAGTATTGAATTTACTAACTTCCAGCTAATTAATATTTCTAGCTTTTATATCTTCAAGGAGGAAAAATAAAGATATTCAAATATTCAGAAGAAACTTGGAAAGATAGCATTTGAAAAATTATAAGAAAATTGTTCTCTTAATTCATTTTAATAGTTTCAAACATTTTTAGTGTACTATCTTTGTTTCTCATACTCAATGATGGACGGGGAAGTTATCTATGAGAGAAAATTTATTTACAGCACACTTCTTGAATAAGCTAAAGGAACATACACCCTGCAATTTAATTCATTCTTACTATCAGAAATAGCTAATTGACCGTCATTTTAAGCCAAAATCTATTTGGAAAATGTGATTATAATATTTTTCCATAATTATATTTCAATTGTTTTCCAAGATATTTTGTAACCTAAATAAAACTTTTATAATGATAAATCTTATAAATCCAATTTAGCGCATGAATCATCATGTTAGTTCTACTAAACCACCGTGCCTAATTCTCTTTTGAAAACTTTCCAGGAAGAGTCTGATTTTTCCTTCTCAGAATATGATCCCTGGATTTAGAGAATTTAAGGGCCCTGTAGTTGAGTAAGAAAAATTGAGTAGATGATGTTTTGATGGCAGTTGAACTAAATATTTTGTAGCTGTTTCATAAAAAAGAAACTCAGGGGATTTCCTACTAGTAAGTGAAGAATAACTAAAATGTCAAGCCTGTTGTTATAAGAGGTCAGAAATTATATCTGAAGTTGTCTGAAGTTATGATCTTTTCTCAAAAAAGAAGATACGAATATCAGAAGACATTACAATAGACTTTTAAATTTTCACAGTTGTTTGGTAGACTATTTGAACTTCTACTTGAAGATAAAAATAGTTACTCTTAGAGTAGACTAGGGAAGATGGTGGATTAGGAGGATCCTGAATTCACCTAATCCCACAGACACACCAAGGCAATAACTGTATCTATTCAACTAATTCTGAAAATGACCTGAAGACTGGCAGAACAGATCTTCCACAGCCAGTCACAGAGAGGGGGCCACACTGCAAAGGGCAGGAGGAGTAGAGACGAAATCAGGAACCAAACCCCGGAGCAACTAACCACAAATGGTACAGACATCTCAAGCATGAAGGAGTGAGGGGATCAGGTCCCCCCACTGGCAACCCCAGCCCTGAAGAACCACAAAGGGAAGATGAGTACCCATAACATCTGGCTTTGAAAATCAGCCAGGCATAACTCCAGGAGAGCTAGAGGGCATAAGGAAACTGAGTCCCTACCATTAAAGAGCCAGTAAACTAAATAATTCAGCCAGAGACACAGCACAGAAGGAGCAGTTTAAAAAGTGCTGGGGCTATATACATGAAGGAAATTTACTGACTCATCTTAGAATGTGTGCTGGCAGGGAAGAGATCTACAGGTGATTCCTCTAAGAACAAAACTGTTGGCAGGCACCCTTTTTCTTACCCCTGCCCCAAGTCTAGAAAGCTGGAGGCCTGTGGGAAGCCAATGCTAACACTCTCCATCTACTTGGCTAGCACTCTGTGCTCATTCCATCCACCCACCCACCCCTAAACCTACACCTAAAGGAACTAAAAAAAGAAGAAAAGACAAAGCCTAACGTTAGTAGAAGGAAGCAATAATAAAGACTAGAACAGAAATAAATGAAATAGAAAAGAAAAAAAAAACAGAAGAAAATATAAATAAGCCAAATTAGCCAGACTCATCAAAAAAAGAGAGAGAGAAGACTCAAACAAAAAGAAAGAGTAATAACAACCAACATAACAGAAAGATAAAGAATTACCAGAGAATACTATAAAAAATTATGTGCCAAAGAATTGGTCAACAGAGAAGAAATGGATAAATTCCCATAATAATAATAATAATAATAATAATAAAAGATAGCTACCCTTATAATAAGTATCCAAGGCTTTTGGTCACTTGTACACAAATACTTCTAAACTTTTTTATATGTTTATTGAATCATGCCTTATTAAAAATGCTACAATTTAATGTTATCTTACGTGCATCCTGAGAGATGGGGAAACTAAATATGGCAAGTTCTCGGAGTACTTGATGAACAAAATATTAAAAATCCTAGATTCTTAACCTGTGACTCACTGAGCTGTTGCCTAGGTGAATTAACTTAGGAAAATAACCAGAAAAACTTGGTTTTAAATGACTTCGCCATTACTCAGTAGTTGTGTATTTTTGGGAAAGTGACTTGATCCTTCTAAGCCTCAATTTTCTTAAAATGAAGCTATTGAGGCCTACATTTTTCATTTAATAAAGGCCTAATTAGCTGATTAAATAGCGGTTATATTTGAATCAGCATAGCCATATGCAACACCTTAAATACATTCTGAAACAAGATATAGGCTACATTTAAAACTAAGACCTAAATATTGCTTATTTCTACTAAGGTCCGTTCACCTGTAGTAATGCTCTTGACGATTGGATGCACATTGGAGTCACATGTGGAGATTTAAAAATTACTTATGTCTGGGACCCAACCCAGAAATGTTTATTTAGTTGTCTCGGTTATGACTTAAACACTGGGATTTTAAAAGATTGACCTAAAAGAAAAAGATTATTTTCATTCATCTGTTATTTTTGAATAATAACATGTACTATTAAACTTGATTAAGCAGCAGCAGATTTAAGCAGCCTTAAATATAACTGTATAACTCTAATTAGCAGGTCTCACCTGTTTGGTATTCCCAATTAACTGTAAGTCCCTATGAAACTCAAATTAACGATTAGGTTCTTGTAGACACAATGATAAACTTTAGCCTGGCATGACCAGTATTTGGCAACACCATTCCTCCTCTCTCTGCTAAAATAAAATTGCTCTTTTATGTAAAATCAAATAATCTGTGACTTCCAATTCGGTTGAAGTTCAGTCATGCTCATAAAGGTTGAATACATTAGTGAGAATAATATCTCAAGGAGATCTGGTAGGAAGCAGAAGGAGCAGTAAATAATACAGAGGGAGAAGTAAGCAAAAGTGATGTGCTTAGTCTTCACTTCCTTATTCTCTTCACCTCCTGGGTGACCCCATCACCCTCCAGCCATTGATTGTCACGCACGCGCTGATGTGTTCAAGCTGCCAGTGCCCAGACTCACTCCCAATCTCCGTACTATGGCCAAAGGTATATGTGACATACCTAATTATATATCCCAAACCACTTCAGAACTATCATAAGTAAAACTAGATCAATCCCCTTCTACTCCAAATTCATTTTTTCTTCTTCATTTACCAGCTCATTAAATAATGCCTGTTGTGGACACCCCAAAAATACTGGGTGGACCTCCAGCCAACATTTATCCAGATGTCAAGACTGATGATGCCATACTTGCCCCAAGAGGTCTGGAAACATTTACTATTCAGCTAATGAGGTTTTATAGGGAGAGCAGGGAGCTCCCAGTCAGGTTCAAAAATTGCTTGAGAGAATTAGGGAAATGAGACTGTTTGGCTTTTAATGTGATTAAGGGCTTAAGCTAGGGTGATAGTTCCCTTATTTGGTCCAGGTCTTGAGTTGTTTGGACTTCCCAGTGGGTGTTTAAGGAGAGAGCACCTGGGGTTTCTAATCAACTTTCCTGGGTGTGGAGCAGAAGGAAAACGGAGTGGTAAGGCTTGAGAGCTGTCAGTCACCCTTGATTAAGTGGGAACTGTAGTAATGATTCTGACACCCCCAGTTTTGAGGATTCACTTTTGATGTGAATTTAGAACAGAAATTTAGAACTTCCTGACCACCCATGCAAACCTGTAGAATGTATTGTAATCTTGACAGTATATCTTTAAGGATGTCACTTTTATTCTACATATTATAATTAACTGATGTTATTCCTAAGGATAAATTTAGTGTAGCAGGTCTGTTAAATAAGTAGACTCTGGCAATCATTCACAGACAGATAATAAATTGCAGGATATAACACTGAATTTGAACTAACCTGGAAAAAATATATCTATCATCTATCTATCATATATATGTATATATGATAGATTAATATTAATAGACTAGTGTATATATTCATACATTAATAGGCTAGTATATATATATTCATACACATTTACATACATAAAATAAAATAGAATATTATATTTAATATTCTATTAAATAAAAATACATAATGAATTTTAGGCCAATTTATAGTGATCTTAGTACAAATAGGCATGTATTACATTTGAGGAAAAGATATTCCTATTAACTTCTGTTTCTTTAGATATTGTCCCTTGGTGATGCTGCATCATTCATAAACTCTTTAGAATAGAAGGTGAAATACTGAAACTGATGTAAATAGTTTAAAGTTGTGCCACATGAAAAATTAAACTTTTATTTTTAAGGAGGATTGATCTTTAATCATTCTGTGTTCTCTTGTTAGTATTCCAGTGATTTTTTCCTATAGTTTAAATCTCAAAAGAGAAATTTTCATTATTAAGAAGTGCCTTGGTTTGTAAACTATATGGTTTATATTACCAGAGTTGGCCAGATTTGATGAGAACAATTAATCACAATAGTTCTTACAATGGCAGAAATGGATGGATTTAATTTTTTATCTTTTTGAAAGGGTGGAATAAAATCTCTTGGCATTTCTTAAAATAGCTTATTGACAAATTTGTAAGATAATTAAGATAAATATTTATTATAAAGTCTCTGTTAAATTATTTTATTATTGAAAGCATTTTGACTTTAATTTGATATTAGTTTCTCCAAAAGTGGATTTGACCAAAAAGACTTGTGAGTGTATAAATAAAATATAGAGTGGTAAAATAGATTTTTAAAAAATATAACCTATAAAATCCTTTGGTTATTTTATTTTAATTCTGTTTGTTTCTATAAAAATATAGATCCAAAACAGACATTATTTTCTTTTTTAAAAATATTTTATTTATTTATTTATTTAGAGAAAGTGTGAGCTGGTGCGGGGGAGAGGGAAAGGGAGAGAGAATCTCAAGCAGACTCTGTACTGAGCCCAACATGGGGCTCGATCTCACAACCCTGAGATCATGACCTGAGCCAAAATCAAGAGTCAGACGCTTAACTGACTGAGCCACCCAGGTGCCCTGAAAACAAACATTATTTTCATAAAAATACTTAATTTCTTAAATTGAAAGAACCATTTGCATAATCTTAGAAAATACAAAAGGGGCTGCCTCGACTATGTTAGCTTATATTATTTTCTTTTGCTGCATATACCTATAAAGTTCTATCTCAATATAGCTATTTTAGTAGAACCTGGCATATAATCATAAGAAATATTCAACTGAATGGATTTGACATCCAACAACATGCCAGGCCTCACTACCCTGAAAACCTCTAACCATAATCACCTAACGATTCTATATAAAATACTGCATATTTAGTGAATGGCTTTGCTAAAGGAAGAAGAAAGAAGTCTCCAGATACCCTGACCAAGTGAGCAAGAAAAACCAGTCCCAGGGGGTTGAAAACAGTGACAGTTGCAGACTCTTCCATAGGACTTACATGCCATAGGCTCATTCAGTTTCCTCTAGCCCTACTACAAAAACTCTTTTAGTTTTATGACAAGTCTCTGACGTAGGCACTCTTGTTATCCTTCTTTACAAATGTGAAGTCAAGATGCAGAGATGTTACACACCTTGCCCAAGACGACGCAGATTGTAGATGTCAGCCGTGGAATGAAAACCAAGACACTCGGGCACTGGAGTCAGTGGGCTTAACCAGTTCATCAGTTATAATTCCATGGATCTGAGACAATAATCTCAAAAACTCCAAAATGGTGTTCAGAGAGATTAACAAATAAACAGAAATCATAATGAAAGAATAACACAGTACAATAAGAATAAACATATTTTGGGGCACCTGGGTAGCTCAGTCGATTGGGCGTCTGACTCTTTTTTTTGGCTCAGGTCATGATCTCAGGGTCGTGAGATCGAGCCCGCTGTCCGGCTCTGCGCTGGGTGTGGAGTCTGCTTAAGATTCTCTCTCTCCCTCTCCCTCTGCCCCTCCCCCACTACTCTCTCTCCTACTCTTAAAAAAAAGAGAGAGAGAGAGAGAGAATAAACATATTGCAAAAAGATCTAAATGGGACTTGTGGAAGTAAAGGAAAAAGTCGTTGGAAGTAAAAGTCACCTTCCTTTAATAGACATTACTTTAGTAATGTATATAGAAATACTGAAGGAAATGTTATCTATTCTTTCACCAGGTATTAGAATAAAGCTTTGCCAAATATTTTTTTCACTCTTAAATTTTCTTACAGATTTCTACTGATAATTGGGGATTGGAAAAACATTCAATATATATATATATATATTACATAATATAGTAAATGACTTAATGCACTATATGCATTGTTATTTATTCTTTACGTTTCAATAGAGTCAAATGAATTATTTTTATCTTAGGGCATTCTCTCTGATTTTCAAAACTGTCTTTTTTCCTAACATCATAAGCCACCATTAAATCAGTCTTAAATTATATTAAAATGGGCATCTTAATGCCAAGCCAGTAAGCATGGATGACCCATTATGCTTCAGACATTTTACCCACCTCGCAATAAGAAATCACATCTCGGGAGATCAAGTAGCTCGCTAAAGGATTCTCTAAAGGAATAGACCTGAGGAACCAGGGTCTGTGTGAATGAAAAATTCTTTTCAAATTCTCAAGCTACCTCCTGGAGTGAATAGAGGAAGGAAAAGCAAAGATAGGACTAGAGAAAAAAAGAAGCATCCGGATGACATTTGCGAGAAATAATTTCTCTCTGTTTTGAATGCCCAGACTGCTTTATCTCATTTTTAACTCATCTCTTGCAACAAACATTAATTTAAATTATAATAAAAATATCTACCACAATTGAGTTCTTACTTTGCCCCTATGTACTTTTTGAAGGGCACTGCATACATTCATACATTCAATTTATACAACATATTTACGAGAGGGCTGCAATTATAATTCTCAGTTTACCAAAAAGAAGAAAAAATTAAGCAACCAGTCATCATCACAACTGGCACACAACAACAAAGATCCACTGTTTCTTGAAAAAAATCAATGAATAAGCAAATACTTTTGAATCTTTCAATATCACTGTATTAGAAGGTAGGAAAGTAAATAGCAAGTATGTTTTCTGATATATTTTATATTCTTACACTTTCCTAAGTTTTTCAATGTAAGTAGCAATAAGATTGTTGAGGAAAAGTAAATTTTTTAAAAAGATTTTAAAGTAGGAGCTAGTAAACATCTCAGGAGAATCATTTCAAATCTTATTAGTAACCTATAGCACGTTTCAGTTAACCATTTATTTCTTACTCCCCTTTCATTTCATTTATAATCTGACTTTACTCAGTTTCATTTTCAAATCCCAAGGGATGTTTTGAGCATTTCTTGGTCTCCCATGATGCTGTGCATTTGTTCATGTTCATGTTTGTGAATGGATGACGGAAGGACAGGGTGGTGGGCTGACCAGCCTGAGATCACACTTGAGCTAGTGAAATATAGGATTAGAGCCTGAGGATCTTGTGATCCTGCATTTATCTCCCTCCACAACAACCATTAAGACTAATTAGCCTCAAAAACAAATAGAACAATCACAAAACCCATAATTACTTCATTCTCCTCATGACCAAGGAACAGAGTCATAAGATAACCAGACTATAAAGATCACAATTCAATAATCAAAGGAAGGAAAGGAAATGAATAGCACTTTGCCTTGAAAAGGTAAAGGTGAAATAAAGGCTTACATGGGAAAATGAGACCTTGCTAAGGGAACACTAATGGCTTACCTTAGTGTATCCTTGATCCTTTCCACCTGATTCTTCATGATCCAGAGTGAGATTACACTTCCTCTTATATCATTCCTCAAATATGGGCTCCTATAAATATAAAATAAACAAGTATGCAGTGGTATGTTTCTTTTACTTTAAGTTATTCTACTTTAAGTTAATTTGATGCAATTCAAATGTATGTTATTAAGCATGTAGGAAGCTTTTCTTTAAACAAACAGTAATTAAGTTAAAAACTTTTAAGAATACCTACAGAAGTGTCTCACACCAACGCTCTGGCAAAAAGTAAATAAAGTGACTAAACCAACTACTTAGACAAATGGAATATTTGATTGAAAAGACAGTTGTGTACAAGAAAATAAGAAAGAGAGCATAATTTCAAATTACCTAGGTGATTACTAGAATTTATATTTCACAGTGTTAAAGGGGATTTCAGTCATTTACACATTGTTAATTAACAGGAAGACTAGACTGACAAATATCTTCTACATGTTCAATTACGACCCACAGATAAAATTTCAGGGATCCTGATATTTCTCAATTAGCCTGAAATGGGCATCAATTATATATATTTAATAGGAACATTAAATATCGTTACACATATATATGGACAAAGTCTGTGATGCACTAACAAGAATACAACAACAAGAATACAAACGAAATTTTGAAACCCTTATTTTTTATTAAGTAACATAACTGGAATTAACATTTCCATTTCTTGCAAGGAGGACTGTTTACAATAAATGGGAGATGTTCTCAATGAGCCAGATTCATGTCCCTCATCAATGTAAACTCTTTTTGAAAATTGCAAAGGACATAAAGCAGATAGTATTTTGCTCATTGTCTCTTGAAATGAGGTTGAGGGTTGGTCAGAGCCAGATAAGAATTTTTTTCAAATATATTAGTTTGAAGGAAAATATAAAGAGAACCTAAATATTTTATTTAAGCAGTCAAACATTTTTCTGCTTAACATTACAGATTGTCTTAATTTTCTCTTTTTCTCTCTTTTGTTTTCCCTCCCTCCAACTTGTTTATGTACTTTGTCTTGTACAAATTGAAAACTAAATTGTATTGGGAAAATTCCAAATTCCAAAAAAATCAGTGAATGACTTCAGTTGAGAACATACAATGGATTACTGATTGGGTCAAATTTCAGGAAACCTGTTTTAAGTTAATTGTTCAAAGAAAATGAAATCCATCCTCACCAATTTATCACTACATCTTAAATTTGCAGAGATCTCTATCCCAGATACGTTAAATGTTTCTTAACTTTTTCTTCCATATCAGAATATCTCTTCTCCCTTCCCACAAATAGAAAAGCAGGAAATAAAATTTCTTAATATCATGTGTGACTTTTTATTATAATAAAGCTTTTAACTATGGTGATGAAGTAATCAAACAATACAACTATTAACTCAAACTTAAAAAATAATATTAAGTTTATTAACATATATTACTTAAAGCAGATTTATGTAATATTTGTAATTTAATATGGTATGCTTATAATAAAGATTTAATTTCATTTTAAAAGATTAACTCAGATTTACAATAAAATTTTTTATAATAAAAATATTTAGCATTTTCACATTTTAGTTTTTAATATATAGGCATATGCAAGCTCTATACTGATTTAAACTTTAAAAATGACACATTTTTAAAAAGTATATCACAATCTTTTTATACAAAACTATGAAAATAACTGTCTTTGCATTGTCAAAAAGACTAGTATTTAGCCTCTGTTTTCATCATGTTCAAATTTTGAATATTTTTCAATAGGCTTTTCCAATTTATTTCTTTTTCTTAAATACTACCCACCTTTAAATAAAATTGTAACATTCTAACTAATGATCACTTGGTAGATTAAAACAGATAAAATATATTTGGACAATTATACATATGTTTTAAAATACATTATCATTTCACTTACTTTTAAAAACCTACACTTTTGGGGCGCCTGGGTGGCTCAGTTGGTTAAGCGACTGCCTTCGGCTCAGGTCATGATCCTGGAGTCCCGGGATCGAGTCCCGCATCGGGCTCCCTGCTCGGCAGGGAGTCTGCTCCTCCCTCTGACCCTCTTCCCTCTCGTGCTCTCTATCTCTCATTCTTTCTCTCTCAAATAAATAAATAAAATCTTTAAAAACCTACACTTTTAATCATGTCTAACACACACATTTCCTTTTTAGACTGCTCTTAAAAAATACCCACATCTCTCCCCTATATTATAGTCTTTTGAGCACAAGAATTTTTCCTGGATCCTCTCAGCTTTGGGTGGAATATCTGACTCAAAGCATGTGTTCCACAATTGTTTTGATTGTTCAATAAATGGAGTTCAAATGGTTTCATATGTACATAAACTACATTACTATCATCCCTAATCATTTCTTTCAGAACAATATTTAATAATGTCTTCAATGTTGTTCACTTATTAATTTATTTTTAAAATATTTGGATAAGGAACTGGCTCTTCTCACCAAAGTAACAAGAGTTGTCCATCCTCTGTCTATGTTAATCTTCCTGAATAAGGCTAAGCTCTCGTGTTCTACATTTTAAGCATGTGTCAGATCCATTGGCTGGGATCTGAGCTGTGGCCTTTCTTTAGCTTGTATTATCATCTTGTCATCATGCTCTGGTAGGACAAAACTCAGAACTAAGTAAGAAGAGTTTTTCATTGATTAAATAATATATACATTTTGATTCTCAGAGTGGCTTGCTTTATAAGACAATAGATACCAGAAGCACCTATTGGAGCCTGGATCCTTGAGTCTCACTTACTTTGCTTTCCATGTGCAAGTCAAGTCTTGGACTCCCTTCCCCATCAGCAAAAAGTGAATATCTTTATCTAGGTAATACAAGATTGCTGTGTTAGTTTACAACTATCTGAAAACACTACATAAAGTGACAGTAATATAGAAATGGGCAAACCATCACCTGTGGTCCAGTTGCCTGCTTTTGTAAATAAAGTTGTACTGGATCACAAGCATGCACACTAATTTATATTTTCTATGGCAGTCTTCAGCTGCAACGGCAGGATTGAATAGTTGCAACAAAGACCTCTGGCTTGCAAAACCTAAAATACTTACTATCTGGCCCCCTTTTCTTAAAAGAAAACAAATGCTGACCCCTCTTGATAATGAACACTAATACTTATTACTACTATTACTAATAGCAACAAAAGTCAATTTCTACAAATCTAATTAAACCACTTGAAATACCAAACAAGTGGTGATGTGCTGTTTCTTTCCTTAGGAAATGAATACGGTTGATTTTGCATTAGCAAAATAGCAAGTTTTTATTTCCATATACCCAGCCTGAAGTTAAACCTTCCCATCAGTGTCTATACTTGTTAATCTCTATGATGATGATGAGAGCTTAAGCTTTCAATTTCATGCCCAGGTACTTAATGTTTACATGATACTGTTTAGTACTGATTACAAACATTAGAAAGCATGCTGACACATTAGTGCACAGTCCTAAGATAAAGTTCTATATATTATTCATATTTAAATTGTGGTTCACTGAACAGATGTCACCTATAATTACTTGGCTTAAATTAAAAAACGATAAATTAACATTTCCAAGTTTTAAAATACATATCAGAAATGAAAATCAGATCACTTGATCTAAGTGAATTAGAGAAATATATTCACTATATTAGAAACTTTGGATTAGATGCAATTTGAAACCAGTAGGGGCCAAACAAGAAATGACATAAAAAATGACTTACTGGACACCAATAGTACTGAAAAGTCATCCTCTGTAGAATAAAGAGCCATTGGGAGTTTTATTATGTGTAAAAGTTGTGTAACTGACAAGTAGCGAAATGCAGTAGACTTCTGCAGGGTCCCAGTGAGAGGGAAGAGGAACGCAATGCAGTACAGCTCAGAGGGGGAGATTTATTTAGCTCCTGACACCGTGTTTGTAATTCGAGGAGACTTACTCTATACAAGTATTTCATTTGCTGATATTTCAGTTGTGATCTATCACATTGTTAATGTGATTTTTATTTGAAGAAGTCAAAATAATATTTTCTTTCCCTTCGGGACATAAAATAGCAAAAGCTCTAACAGTCACTATCGCTTATAGCTACTAGTCTAAATACTTAGACTATTATTACATACTGTTTAAAAACAAAACATAATCCGTCAAACACCCAAATGACCTATGAGTTACAAGAACAGGTTCCCTAGTTTATTTATTTTTATTTTTATGTTTAATTTAAATTTTAGTGAACACACAAGGCAATATTGGTTTCTGGAGTAGAATTCAATGATTCATCACATACATACAACACCCGGTGCTCATCACAACAGGAACCTCTTTAATGCCCATCCCCCATCTAGCCCATCCCGTACCCACCCCCCTCCATCAACCCTCAGTTCATTCTCTATTGTTAAGACTCTCATGTCTTGTTTCCCTCTCTCTCTCTTTTTTTCTTTTCCTCCTTCCCATATGTTCATGTTTTCTTTCTTACATTCCATATATGAATGAAATTATATGGTATTTTCTTTCTCTGACTTATTTCACTTAGCATCATACACTCTAGCTCCATCCATGTCATCGCAAATGTCAGGATTTCATTCCTTTTGATGGCTGAGTAATATTCCAGTGTGTGTGTGTGTATTGTGTGTGTGTATATATATACATTTATACCGCTTCTTCTTTACTCATTCATCTGTTGATGGACATTTGGGCTCTCTCCATAGTTTGGCTATTATTGATAATGCTGCTGTAAACACTGGTGCATGTATCAAATCAGTATTTGAATCAGTATTGAATTAGTATTTTCGTATCCTTTGGGTAAATACTGAGTAGTGCAATTGCTGGATCATGAGGTAGTTCTATTTTTAACTTTTTGAGGACCCTCCATACTATACTCCAGAGTGGCTGCACCAGCTTGCATTCCCACCAACAGTATAGGAGGTTCCCCTTTCTCCACATTCTGGCCAATACCTGTCATTTCCTGACCATAGGAGAAAGGCTCTCAGTTTTTTCCCATTGAGAATGATATTAGCTGTGGGTCTTTCATATATGGCCTTTACGATGTTGAGGTATGTTCCATTTATCCCTACTTTGTTGAGGGCTTTTATCAGGAAAGGATGCTATATTTGTCAAATGATTTTTTCTGCATCTTTTGACAGTATCATATGGTTATCGTTTCTATCCATATCCATATGGTATATCACATTTATTGATTTGCAAATATTGAACACACCTGTAGCCCAGGAATAAGTCACTTGATTGTGGTGAATAATTCTTTTTTTTTAAGATTTTATTTATTTATTCATGAGAGACAGAGGGAGAGAGAGGGAGGGAGAGAGAGAGAGACAGAGAGAGAGAGGCAGAGGGAGAAGCAGGCTCCCAAGGAGCAGGGAGCCCGATGCGGGACTCGATCCCAGGACCCTGGGATCATGACCTGAGCCAAAGGCAGATGCTTAACCATCTGAGCCACCCAGGCGCCCTGTGGTGAATAATTCTTTTAATGTACTGTGAATTCAATTGGCTAGTATTTTATTGAGAATTTTTACATCTACATTCATCAGGGATATTGGTCTGTAATTCTGCTTTTTAGTGGGGTCTTTGCCTGGTTTTGGAATCAAGGTAATGCTGGCTTCAAAGAATAAGTTTGGAAATTTTCCTCCCATTTTTATTTTTGGAACAGTTTGTGAATAGGTATTAACTCTTCTTTTAATGTCTGGTAGAGTTCCCTTGGGAAACCATCTGACTCAAGACTTCTGTTTGTTGGGAGATTTTTGATTACTGATTCAATTTCTTTGCTAGTTATGGGTCTGTTCAAATTTTCTATTTCTTCCTGTTTCAGTTTTGGTAGTGTGTAAGTTTCTGGGAAGTTGTCCATTTCTTCCAGGTTGCCCAGTTGGTTGGCATATAATTTTTCATACTATTCTCTTATAATTGTATTTCTGTGGTGTTAGTTTTGCTCTCTCCTCCTTCATTCATAATTTTATCTATTTGGGTCCCTTTTTCTTTTTGATAAGTCTGGTTAGTGGTTTATCGATTTTATTAATTCTTTTAAAGAACCCGCTCTTAGTTTCATTAATCCATTCTACTGTTTTGTTTTTGTTTTTGTTTTTTTGGTTTCTAGATCATTTATTTCTACTTTAATCTTTATTATTTTCCATCTTCTACTGACTTTAGGTTTCATTTGCTGTTCCTTTTCTAGGTTCTTTAGGTGTAAGGTTAGGTTGTGTATTTGAGACTTCTCTTGCTTCTTGGGTAGGCCTGTATTGCAATATACTTCCTTTACAGGACCACCTTTGCTGCATCCCAAAGGTTTTGGGCTGTCGTGCTTTCATTTTCATTTGCTCCCATGTACTTTTTTTTGAAATTCTTCTTTAATTTCCTGGTTAACCCATTCATTCCTTAGAATGATGTTCTTAACCTCCATGTATTTGACATCTTTCTGAATTTTTTCTTGTGGCTGACTTCCAGTTTCATAGCATTGTGATGTGAAAATATGCACGGTATGATCTCAATCTTTTCGTACTTGTTGAGGGCTGATCTGTGACCCAATATGTGATCTATTCTGGAGAATGTTCCATGTGCACTCAAGAAGAATGTGTATTCTGCTGCTTTAGGATGAAATGTTCTATATATATATGTTAAGTCCATCTGGTTCAGTGTGTCATTCAAAGCCATTGTTTCCTTGTTGTTTTTCTGCTTAGGTGGTCTGTCCATTGCTGTAAGTGGGGTGTTAAAGTCCCCTGCTATTATTGTATCCTTATTGAGTTTCTTTATGTTTATTATTAATTGATTTATATATTTGGGTGCTCCCAAGCTGGGGGCATAAATATTTATAATTATTAGATCTTCTTGATGGATAGATCCCTTAATTATGATATAATTAATCTCTTCTCTTCCTCATCTCTTATTACAGTCTTTGTTTTAAAATCTAGTTTGTCTGATAAAAGTATGGCTACTCCATCTTTCTTTTGATGTCCATTAGCATGATGGATAGTTCTCCATCCCATCACTTTCAATCTACAGGTGTCTTTAGGTCTAAAAGGAGTCTCTTGGAGGCAGCACATAGATGGATCTTGTTTTTGCTTTAATCTATTCTGATACCCTATATATTTTGGTGCACTAAGTCCATTTACATTCAGAGTGATTATCAAAAGATAAGAATTTAGTGCCATTGTGTTACCTATAGGGGTGGTATTCCTGGTGACATTCCCTGGTCCTTTCCAGTCTTTGTTGCTTTTTGTCTTTTTTTCTCCATTCAGAGAGTCCCCCTTAAAATTTCTTGCAGGACTGGTTTAGTTATTACAGACTCCTATAGTTTTTGCTTGTCCGGGAAACTATCTTTTATTCTATTCTGAATGACATCCTTGATGGATAAAGAATTCTTGGGTGCATATTTTTCTCATTCAGCAAGTTGAATATTTCCTTCCACTCCTTTCTGGCCTGCCAAGTCTCTGTGGACAGATCCGCTGCAAACCTTATCTGTCTGAGCTTCTAGGTTAAGAACTTTTTTTCCTTTGCTGCTTTCAGGATTCTTTCCTTGTCTGTGTATTTTGTGAATCTGACTATGATATGCCTTGGTGATGGCTGGCTTTTGTTGAATTTAATGGGAGTTCTCTGTGCTTCTTGGATTTTGATGTCTGCGTCCTTCCCCAGATTAGGGAAGTTTTTAGCTATAATTTGTTCAAATAAACCTTCTGCCCCTTTATCTCTCTCTTCATCTTCTGGGACTCCTATAATATGAATGTTATTACGTTTTAATAAATTGCTGAGTTCCCTAAGTCTATCATCGTGACTAATAGTTTTCTTTCCCTCTTCTTTTCATCTTCATCATTTTCCATAATTTTATGTTCTATATCACTGACTCGCTCATCTGCTTTGTCCACCCTTGTTTTTATGGCCTCCATTTGTGCTTGCATCTTGGTTACAGCATTTTTAATTTCAGCCTGAATAGACTTTAGTTTTTTTTATCTTTGTACTAAGGGATTCTCTTTTGTCTTCTTAGGCTTTTTCAGGTCCAACTAGTAGCCTTATAATTATCGTTTTAAATTCTAGTTCAGACATCTTACTTATATCTGTATTGATTAAATCCTTGGCCATGAGTTCTGCCTTGTGTTCTTTCTTCTAGGGTGAATTCCTCTGTCTCATCATTTTCTCCAGAAAAGAAAAGAAAAAAGAACAACAAAAGCAAAACAAGACAAAAAATAAAAACAAAAAGAAAAAACCCCAAAAACAGGAAAAACAAAAACACAAAACAGAAAAAACCCAAAAGATCCTGGGTGTGTTTGGGTCTACTTGCTAAAAGAATCTAGATCCCAAAATGAAAAAGTAAAATAAATTGAGAGTAGACAAATATATATATGTATATATATATAAATTTTAAAAATAAGAAATAAAAAAGTAATTGGAAAATAAATCAAAAATAATAAAAATAAAAGAAATAAAGAATAAAAGTAAAAAGGAAGCTCGATCCTACTTCCCCTAGAGCTAAAGTTTTGCAGCACTCTATGATTAATAAACTTGGTGGGACCTAGTTGTCTGTGCCATCTTCTGGGGGAGGGGCCTCCTGAGCTGATTCTCAGGCTGACGTGTTTCAGTGGAAATGCCTCTCCAAGATGCAGGGTGGGCAGGGCTAGATGTATGAGTTTCCGGTCTCCACTATGGGGTGCTGTTTTGCTCCCTGAAAACTTTCAGCATTGAAGAGCAGGATGAAAATGGTTGTGCCTTGCTCTCTAGTTTGGAGCAGAAACTTTGCCCACCCCCCCTCCCCAGGCTTTGGCAAGCCCTCACAGAATAGCAATCAATCATCCTACTTTTGATCCCGTTTCTGTCTGAACCCTGCGTTCACCCTGCCCATGTCTGAGCCTTTTTATCTCAGGTGCCGGACCAAGTTTTAAAACTCCAAATTTCAGACACTCCTGTACCCAGACCTGCGCTATTCCTAGGCGGGGAGTGTCTCACCACTCTTGCTGATTGTCCCAGGGAAGTGATGGCACAACCACACGGTGGTTCAGTTTATAGCAGAAAGCCTGTACCAAGACCCCCTCCTCTCGACTGGCTTCCCAGCTCCTATGCCGGGGAAGAGTGCAGCACCTTGGTACCACCCCTTCTTCCAGCGACCCAGGGGATTCTCAGACCACCCTGTCACTCCTGGGATTCCACTCCTCTTCACCTGAGCACCTTTAAGCCAGACACATCCCCCACGGTAGCGAACCTAAAAGTTCAGATTTTGAACTTTGCTGCTTCTAATACTTTGCAGTAGCCTCCACAATCAGGCTCCCTCCCTGCCGCTGTATCCACAGCTCTCTCTCCCCCAAGCAAACTTCTGCACCTCCTACCTTCCAAAAGGTGGTCCCTTTTCTACTTGAAGACTTGCAGTTTTTGTTCTATCAGGCCTATGACTGGTTTCTTGGATGTTTAGATTAGTTTGAGAACTATCTAGCTGTGTTCCAGGGAGGAGACAAGCTCGGGGTCCTCCTTCCCTAGGTTTCCTAGTTTTAGAAAGTTATTAATAAATCATCTTGATCTTTTGATACAATTCAAAAATTGTCTTACCTAGAACCAGCATTCAGCATAAAATGGATCTATTGTAATTCTAGTCTGTCCTCATGACTTGACTTATTGATAAACAATCAGAAAAAGTCTCCTCAGAAGAAAAAAATCATCAATGTATTTTGACTAGAAATTCAATTATCCCTTAAGATCTTATAGGACTATATTTTGAGGGATCTAACTTCTAAATTGGTATCCTACAGACATAGCCTTAGTATGGATCCATTCTCTCTGAGGCTTCTATTAAAAAAAAAATGTTGCACACTCTTACTTTTTCTTTTAATTGTATATTATGTTAGAAGCAAATCAATTAATGAGAGAAATTTAAGGAAGAAATTTCAGGATATCTCAGGATATTCTTAAGATGTGTCAAAGTGTTCTTTAATAGATTGCAGAGCTGTTTTTGTATTTTAAGCAAAACTGATTAATGCTCAGGTTGACTAGTGTTGCAAGCTTATGGGGACAGATGTTAAATGAATGGCTCTCTAATACATAATGTTTAATTATGAGCTTGAGCCGAAAAGAAATATCAAAACTAATGGTTCAAAAGCTAAAACTCAATAAGCCTTACATACATATGTATATGGATGAAGCACTGGAATAAAAGGTATATTAAAATAGAACATAATTCTACCCATATTTTTGGTCAAGTAGCACTAAAGCAAAAAGGAAAAAACAGGTTAACAAAGAGCAAATTGAAAAAAAAAAGAGGAAAATTTAGTAATGTATATCAAAACCTTAATAATGTTAATGTATAATAAAAACCTTAATAATGTTAATGTATTCTAAAATCCTTAATAATCAATGATATCTTTAACTTTTGTGACTATTATGGTTCTAAGAACAAACAGAGCAGTATATTCAAGGATTCTCAATCACCTTAAATTCTTCATGTAAGACAAAGAATCACCAAATACAATGTTTGAATCATGTAAAATTATAAATATATATGTGTATATATGTGTATATATATGTGTATATATATTGCATATATATAATTTTTTAAAAGATTTTATTTTTAGAGAGAGAGAGAGAGAACACAAGCAAGGAAAAGGGTCAGAGGGAGAGGGAGAAGCAGACTCCCACTGAGCAGGGATCCCAATGTGGGGCTCGATCCCAGGACCCCAGGATCATGACCTGAGCTGAAGGCAGATGGTTAACCGACAGCCACCACAGGTACCCCTCTATATATGTAAATTTTTAAGAACTGTTTAAAAAAGATTAGGAAAATAATAGTCATTCAGGAAGTTCCCAATAAACTCAACACTTCTGTTTGACTACTTAGGCAGTGCCCCTTATAACTAATACAAGCAGAGTTTATTACAATTTAGTTTTGGGATGTTATGACAAGTTATTAATGGATGAACCAGAGCAGTTATCTCTTAAAATTTCCTTACCTCCTAACCTGTCTCTGTCCTTTCAAGAAAGAGTTTGTAATGTGGATAAGGAGAAACTTTGTATAAGGACACATATCTGAACAGACTTTGTTGGAGTAAAAATCTACCCCTACAGCAAGTGCAGGAGTGGTCCCAAATAAAGTTCTGTGTGTCCAGTAAGTTTAACATATAAAGCTCCCCAGATGCTTGCTTTTTGAGAAAAAAGGAGCACATAGAGAACACACGGGGTCCTGCCATATATTTTAGCCATAACTAACAGTGCGTATAATCAAATGATTGCAGCCACTTACTGTTTTTCATGCCGCCTGTTACTTTGCCACATATTTAACGTAATTAGTGTTTTAAATGAAACAATTCGAAAGCCCTTCTCTAATTTGCAAAGTGAAAGATCAAATAATTGTAAGTTAGAGAGTTAGCATCAAATCAGGGTAGTTAGGTATTACCTAGTAATTGAGTGCCGTCATGGTGCACAGAAATTATCTATAGCACATTATCTTTGAAACATACAGTATATATGAGACTACAAAATCAATGTTATAAATCTACTGAACTGTAATCTTTCCCTTTCTCTGCCATGTAGTTGCTTCAAGAAAATTAAGTCTACAATTTTCTCTTTGATTTTCTTTTTAGACCTTGAGTAAATGTGACAAATGTTTCATTCATTCCATGATGTGATCTTCAGAACCACAGACCTACTCAAGGGGAAAATGAATTTATACCACTAATTCTGGCTGTTTTCATAGATGTAAATCCTGGAAGGAGGGGCTGCTGATGGACAAGTCACTGCCTGGAATTAACCCACAGGCATGCTTTGCTTTAACCATCACAATATTTTAGAAATTGGGAAATTTTTGGAACATTCCCATTTCTTGACTTCTCTTGAAAATCAAACAAATCTTTCAATATGGATCTTCATTCCCATATAGTAACAAGCAGCTGGATGCAATTCCTATCTGCCACATCTCCACCATTTCTGTTACCTTATGTCCAGTGCCCCTCACTGATTCAAAATACCTATAGGCATTTGAATCTCAGTCTCTTGCAGTCGGTTATCTACATTTTCTGGCGTGTCTGCTTTTATCCATGACTTGGCCCCTGGCACAATTAGAACATAGCAATTACTTATTCCCCGCCATATGCAATTGGTATTTCTTATCTGCTTCCCTATCAATTTTATATTGACTAACTAGATTCATGCAGCAGGTGATATTGAAGAGTACATAATGATAAGGTAGGAGACTGAAGTCTCCTTTTATTGATGGTCAAAACAGAAACACAGCCACAGTTTGAATAAGAAGATGCATTCTGGCCATTTGTCCCTGGAGCCTGAAACCTTAACACCAACATTGTCTATGCCTCTTATTTGGTCCACAGAATAACCTGACCTATGTAGGCAACCCCTCGGACAAAACTGTGACCAGGCTTTTTTTGGAATCTTAAATTATAAGTACTGAATCCTTCTGAACCTCTTTGATACCAGAGTTTAAATTGAAATATTATCATAATAATTTAAAATAATCAATTAAAATCCCATAGTAATCCCCTTTAAGGACACATTTTTAGTTTTAAAAAAAGTGTTATCGTGCTAAAACTGGCATTCATCTGAAGATAGTAAGCTTTCTTATAATAAACATAAGTAATATGTAAAAATAATATGTGCCTGATTTCTTACCTCTATAAACTCTAATCTACCCCTCTTCATCTTCCATTATTTCCTACAGTGTTTGAGATGGTAAACAGGAGCAGCACTGAGAGATAATTGTTTAAATGTGACCAAACCAAAGAAGAGCAATGAGCTTGATTCTACTCTCCTCAGCATACAATTTCTTTATTATATGGCATGATAATTAAATGCATTAAAACTCTGATCTTTGATCTACATTTTTTCATTTACCGCTACAGTTTTCTTAGTTATGCAAAAATGAGTTTTATTTCATTTTTAAATGTGTCAAGCATGCTGCTGCCAGATGGAAATCATTTCAATAACATGAAGGTGAAAATCATAAAGAAAAATTCAAATTCCTGAAAGAATTATCAGGGAATGTAAATTTATCATAAAAATCTAAACCATGCTCCATTATGTATGTTTCCTCAAAAACAAATACAGACGTAAACACACACACTCATATGCAAGTTCCATTTCTCAAAAATAATTACTGTTAATAATTTGTGTATTTTTTATATGCTCACTCCGGATATTCAAGCTTGTTTCTTTCACTCAATGATATGTCTTAGCCATCTCTCCATGTTAAAATATGTAGATCTACTATATGCTTAATGACTACATAGCATTTGATTGCATGATAAACCTACATTTGTGAAACGGACTCTGGTAGAATGTGGGTTATTTGTTTTTCTTTTCTGTTTTTGGCTATTACCAATTTTAAGTGAATATATTTGTATATATGTCTTTTCACACTTGTAAGAGGTAAAATGGGGATGAATTTTTTGAAGTAGAATGGCTGGGTCAGACTTTTGGCAAATAAATATAACAGTTTAACAATGGCCTCTGAAAATATTTATTACTTTCACTCTGACCATCTCTGCATCAATAATAGAGGATGTTTTTCTCTCCATAATTTTGTGGACACTGAGTGTTGTCAGTTACATAAGACTTTTAGCCTTTATTTAATCAGTTTGTGCCACTTGTATTTTTTATTGGAGATAAAGATTTTAGTACAGTTTTCTCTTTCACAGTAAGGCATATTAAAACACCTAAAAGTGAGCATTATTTTAAATACTACATCTTAAAAAGTGATAAACACCAATCAAGAAAGAAACCTACCAGTGTCTAACCATTGTAATTTGACCAAACCAATGAATATTTTAAGTCATTTCATAACTCACTCCCCACCATTTTAGACTTGATGGTTTGTGTCCTTTGAAACACATGCCATTTCCTTTAATATATGCAACACCAGTTTGAATGTACATAAAGCCTTAACTGATGTCAAAGACCTGAAGAGCTTCTTTGTCTCCTCTGACTTGACCGAGTTAAATGCTTAATTTTCCCACTTTTTAGTTACTATCTCTCAATCTACCACAGAAATTGTAGTCATTTATGTGTGTGGTTCCTGCCAAAAAGGTGGAATTTACTTTTTTAAATAGATAATTACCTCCTTTTTTTTTTAAAGGAAAGATTGCGTCTACCACATATTTTTTCCATTACACTAAATTTCAATGCATTAGAATTATATAGTGAATAGTAGTCTGTAGATATTTTTAAGGACCTCACAGTATAATTCTTCCTTACATATGGAATCTTAGTAAGTGAATTCTCTAGAACTATGGTAGAAGGTTTTTCATATAAAAAAATTGCAAGATATTAAGATTTTTGAATACATAAAAAAATAAACAATACGACAACAAAACAAAACCAAAAGCTGCAAAAATGGCTTTTAACCTTGGGATCAAGATTTGTTAAATGACTTCAGGCATTGAGGAAAAATTGTTTAAAGCACAAAGTTCTATTTCTAAAGAGCAATTGCTGGACATGGAAATAGTTTGATGATATCAGAGTCCCAATAAGAATCAAATAAAAAAATAGAATAGTGCTTTAGTAGTATCAGGAAATTGGTATAGGACTTCTGTGATATTTCTATATTCATTTTCCTGAATATACCTTAATGTGTTTTAAAGCCGTGTTCATTCTTTAACACACAATTCCAAATGTTTTTCATCATATTAGCATAGATGCTCCTTCCTCCTGTTTAAATTAGCCTTTGCTCCTAAATATAGAGCATTTTTAAAAATTTCTAAGTCATCATTTAGTAAAAAATTTTCATTGTAAGTACAATTACTTAAGCTTTTCTTGTTTTTTCCCTAAACTGGTTATTTTTTCAAATCTATGCTATTTAATGGGAAAATGAGATATTTCTTTTGAATAATGAATGGCCAAATTTTAATAAATGAGCAGTTGCTTTCATAGATTATTGTATGACTCACTGAAGCCACACTAAGAATGCTAAGAAGCTGAAAACAAACAAGCAAAATTATTGTAGAAGGAGTCTAAGAATGGCATTTATTGTCACTATATAAGGAGTTCAATGGTATAGAATAGTTTACTCACTATGGTGCATACATAACTGTGCTTTATTAAGCAAAATAATTTCATAAAAACCTCTAGCTTCACCTCATTCTTGAACTAAGACATTTACTTTTTTCTGAACAAAAGTAATTGAATAAAAAATAAGGATTCAACATATTCAACCATGGATCGACTTAAATCTTTATTTCTAAATGAATTTTATGTTACTCTCCCCTGACAAAATTCTTGGGGAATCATACACAAAAAGAGATTCAATGGATTAAGGACCTAAATGTGAGACCTGAAACCATAAAACTCCTAGAAAAAAACACAGGCAGCAATTATTTTTTTTCATCAATCGTAGCAACATTTTCTAGATATGTCTCTTAAGGCAAGGCAAACAAAAGCAAAAATAAACTATATCAAAATAAAAACCTTTTTTACAGCAACAGAAATTCATCAACAAAACTCAAAGACATCCTAATGAATGGGAGAAGATACTTGCAAATGATACCTATGATTAGGCGTTAGTATCCAAAATATATGAAGAACTTGTACAACTCAACACCAAAAAACCCCAAATAATCCAATTAAAAAATGGGCAGAAGAAGAAGACATACAGATGGCCAACAGATATATGAAAAGTTGTTCCACATCACTCATCATCAGCAAAATGTAAATCAAAACCTCAAAGAGTTATCTCTTATACCTACCAGAATGGCTAGAATCAAAATGACAAGATACAAGAAGTGGAGCCAAGGATGTGGAGGAAAATGTACCCTCATACACTGTTGGTAGAAATGTTAACTGGTACAGTCACTATAGAAAACAGTATGGCGGTCTCTCAAAAAATTAAAAACACCCTATAATTCAGTAATTCTAGTGTTTACCCAAAGAAAAAAAACATTACTTTGAAAAGATATATGTACTCCTATGTTTATCACAGCATTATTTACAATAACCAAGATATAGAAACGACCCTAGTATCCACTGATAGATGAATGGATAAAGAAGAGTGGTGTGTACACATACACACACACATGAATATTACACAGCCATGAACAAGGAAACAAGGATAAGATCTTGTCATTTGCAAAAATATGGGTGGATGTAGAGCATATTATGCTAAGTGAAATAAGTCAGACAGACAAATACCATATGATTTCACTTATACGTGGAATCTAAAAACAAAACAAATGAATAAACAAAAAGCAGATTAAGACCTATAAATACAGAGAAAAAAACTGATGGTTGCCAGAGGGGAAAGGGTTAGTGTGGTGGGCAAAGTGGACAAAGGGGACTGAGTGATACAGGCTTCCAGTTATGGGATGAGTAGGTCATGGGAACAGAAGGTAGAGCACAGGGACGATGGTCAACGGTACTGTATGGAGCATGTGGTGACCGATGGTGACGGTACTGTATGGAGTGCGTGGAGTGCGCGGTGACCGACGGTGACGGTACCATAGTGGAGTGCGTGGAGTGCGCAGTGACCGACGGTGACGGTACTGTATGGAGTGCGTGGAGTGCGCGGTGACCGACGGTGACGGTACTGTATGGAGTGCGTGGAGTGCGCGGTGACCGATGGTGACGGTACCATAGTGGAGGGCGTGGAGTGCGCGGTGACCGACGGTGACGGTACTGTATGGAGTGTGTGGAGTGCGTGGTGACCGACGGTGACGGTACCATAGTGGAGTGTGTGGAGTGCACGGTGACCGACGGTGACGGTACCATAGTGGAGTGTGTGGAGTGCGCGGTGACCGACAGTGACGGTACTGTATGGAGTGTGTGGAGTGCGCGGTGACCGACGGTGACGGTACTGTATGGAGTGTGTGGAGTGCGCGGTGACCGACGGTGACGGTACCATAGTGGAGTGTGTGGAGTGCGCGGTGACCGACGGTGACGGTACCATAGTGGAGTGGGTGGAGTGCGCGGTGACCGACAGTGACGGTACTGTATGGAGTGTGTGGAGTGCGCGGTGACCGACGGTGCCGGTACTGTATGGAGTGCGTGGAGTGCGCGGTGACCGACGGTGACGGTACTGTATGGAGTGTGTGGAGTGCGTGGTGACCGACGGCGACGGTACCGTAGTGGAGTGCGTGGAGTGCGCGGTGACCGACGGCGACGGTACCGTAGTGGAGTGCGTGGAGTGCGCGGTGACCGACGGCGACGGTACCGTAGTGGAGTGCGTGGAGTGCGCGGTGACCGACGGCGACGGTACCGTAGTGGAGTGCGTGGAGTGCGCGGTGACCGATGGTGACGGTACTGTATGGAGTGTGTGGAGTGCGCGGTGACTGACGGTGACGGTACCATAGTGGAGTGCATGGAGTGCGCGGTGACCGACGGCGACGGTACCATAGTGGAGTGCGTGGAGTGCGCGGTGACCGACGGCGACGGTACCATAGTGGAGTGCGTGGAGTGCACGGTGACCGACGGTGACGGTACTGTATGGAGTGTGTGGAGTGCGCGGTGACCGACGGTGACGGTACCGTATGGAGTGCGTGGAGTGCGCGGTGACCGACGGTGACGGTACCATAGTGGAGTGCGTGGAGTGCGCGGTGACCGACGGTGACGGTACTGTATGGAGTGCGTGGAGTGCGCGGTGACCGACGGTGACGGTACTGTATGGAGTGCGTGGAGTGCGCGGTGACCGACGGTGACGGTACTGTATGGAGTGCGTGGAGTGCGCGGTGACCGATGGTGACGGTACCATAGTGGAGTGCATGGAGTGCGCGGTGACCGACGGTGACGGTACTGTATGGAGTGTGTGGAGTGCGTGGTGACCGACGGTGACGGTACCATAGTGGAGTGTGTGGAGTGCACGGTGACCGACGGTGACGGTACCATAGTGGAGTGTGTGGAGTGCGCGGTGACCGACAGTGACGGTACTGTATGGAGTGTGTGGAGTGCGCGGTGACCGACGGTGACGGTACTGTATGGAGTGTGTGGAGTGCGCGGTGACCGACGGTGACGGTACCATAGTGGAGTGCGTGGAGTGCGCGGTGACCGTTGGTGACGGTACTGTATGGAGTGTGTGGAGTGCGCGGTGACTGACGGTGACGGTACCATAGTGGAGTGCATGGAGTGCTACAATTGTGGTGAGCACAGCACAAAGTACAGACTTGTCAAATCACTCTGTGCACACCTGATAATGTAACATGTGTGTCAAGTATACTCAAATTTAAAAAATTTACTGAAAAATTATTTTAACGTAAGTTATGTCTGATATTAAACAAACAGACACCTCTTGGGAAACTCCCATCTAATCTTGAGGATAGTCCAAACTGAACTTCTATGTAAATGCCAGTCAGGGGCGCCTGGGTGGCTCATTCGTAATGCATCTGCCTTCCGCTCTGGTCATGATCCCAGGATTCTGGGATCGAGCCCCGCATCAGGCTCCCTGCTCAGCGGGGAGCCTGCTTCTCCCTCTCCCTCTGCAGCTCCCCCTGCTTGTGCTCTCTCGTTGGGGTTAATGTAGAGCATGAAATCATCCATAATATCTGGATTGCTAAAATGTAACACAGAGGCCCCTGGGGGCGATGGAAGGTTTCAGAGAAGGATGTAGGCCTTTGGAAATGCCAAGGCCTGGAGGCCTGCGTGACCACTCTGACCTCAGAATGCCGAGGGGAGTTGCCTTCCTGGAAGCTTTAGCCCAAACAGGCGCCCTGTGATCTAAGAGATGTATGCGTTGTCTCCTAGGCTATGTTTAGTAGAACTCGTAGAATATGCAGATTAGGTTAGCATATCATATCTTTCCCATACACAGATACTCCTAGTTCCAGTAAGACCCCTGGTCACACATCACGTGCTTCAGAAATGGTGATAAGGACTTGTGATTATCCTAAAGGACCAATAATAGCGGGAGCAAAGAAGGGCAAAGGGTCTTCGTCTCTGAGAGTGGACCCCCTTCCCTTCTCCTCTCTTTCACGGCAAAGTTTGGAGTAATCTTTTATCTGTCAGTATAGGGATGGCTGGCCATTCCCAGCACTCTCTAGCTCTCTCCCTCTGTCAAATAAATAAATAAAACCTTTAAAAATTGCCAGGACAAGTGCTTCTACATCAAACTTCCAGTCATCAAATATATTAAATTATGGGCACTCAGGTGCTTTTAAGTTATCCAAAGAGGTACCAATGCCTTCTTGGGACAATACTTTACATGAAGTCATTTCCTCCCAATGCTTGACTTTGGCTTTCTTCCATGTGTTGTCTTGAGACTGGTGTTTATATTTTGTTTCTGCATTTGTTTCTTGGAAAACACTCAGGATCTTAGCTTGGGCTTATTTTCAGTGATATGATCATGGAAAATTTAGCAGGGTGGTTAAAAGCCCAGGCTTAATTCAAATAGTTCTAAATTTACATTCTAGGCATGCGATTTACTAATACAATCTTTGGCAATACACATAGCTGGTCTGAGTAAAGCTTCTTCATCTATAATATGTTACATTACAGTATGGTTTTAAACATTAAATGAGAAACACATGTGAATGATTGGTACAGTTCTGGGAATGCAGTATGTGCTCAATAAATGTTAGCTATTAGTATTTTTTGCTGTTTTTATACACTATCTTGGGTAGAATGCAACACCTTAATGGTGACCCCATTGGACCCATATCTCAGGATCAGCCCCCTTGCTTGAATAGGATAGTTTTTTCCTCTCCCCACTCCTTGAATGAGAGAATGGGGACAGAGAAGAGATGAAGTCTTACAAAACTTGTGTGCTCCCCAAAGGCCCAACACAATTTTGCCCACATAATAGGCTCACATCTCATACGTATAAGAGGACCATAATTTTCCCACATTAATTGGCTCTAAATGTGTTGTCAGAAGGAATAATTAGATAAAAACAAAGGATGATTGCTTTGACACTATTTGGTGCCTTCAAAATGCATACCAATGTATCAAATGTATACAGAATGGTTATGTATTACACAAAGAAATGGCATGCGTTCATGTAGGAGGTGGAATTTTCCTTTAAGTATGTCTGTGGTTGGCAGTCAATTATAGTAGAATATAGTATAAATGCTAACTCCTGGCTATAAGGACAAAAGAAAATCAACAAAGTTACATAATGCTGCTGGTTAATCCTTTTTTTTTTTTAATTAGTTTCAGAGGCAGAATTTAGTGATTCATCAGTTGTATATAACACACAATGCTCATTACATCAAGTGCCTCCCTTAATGCCCATCATCCAATTATCCCTTCCCCCCACCCACCTCCCCTCCAGCAAACCTCAATTTGTTTCCTAGAGTTCAGTGTCTCTTATGGTTTGCCTTCCTCTCAATTTTCATCTTATTTTATTTTTCCTTCCCTTCCCCACGTTCATTTGTTTTGTTTCTTAAATTACACATATGCATGAGATCATATGGTATTTTTCTTTCTCTGACTTATTTAGTTTAGCATAACACCCTCTAGTTCCATACACGTCGTTGCAAATGGCAAGATTTCATTCTTTTTGATGGCTGAGTAATATTCCATTACACACACACACACACACACACACACACACATATACACACCACATCTTCTTTATCCATTCATCTGTTGATTGACATCTGGGCTCTTTCCATAGTTTGGCTATTGTGGACATTGCTGCTATAAACATTGGGGTGCATGTGCCCCTTCAAATCACTATGTTTGTATCCACTAGATAAATAGCTAGTAGTGCAATTGCTGGGTCATAGGGTAGCTCTATTTTTAGCTTTTTCAGGAACCTCTATACTGTTTTCCAGGCTAGCTGTACCAGCTTGCATTCCCGCCAACAGTGTAGGAGGGTTCCCCTTTTTCTGCATCCTCACCAACATCCGTCATTTCCTGAGTTGTTATTTTTAGCCATTCCGACCAGTGTGATGTGGTCTCTTATTGTGGTTTTGATTTGCATTTCCCTGATGCTGAGTGATGTGGAACATTTTTTCTATTTGTAGGTCTTCTTTGGAGAAATATCTGTTCGTGACTTCTGCCCATTTCTTGACTGGGTTTTTTGTTTTTGGAGTATTGAGTTTGATAAGTTCTTTATAGATTTTGGATTCTAGCCCTTTATCTAATAAGACATTTGCAAATATCTTCTCCCATTCCACAGGTTGCCTTTTAGTTTTATTGACTGTTTCCTTTGCTGTGCAAAAATTTTTTATTTTGATGCGGCCCCAATAGTTCACTTTTGCTTTTGTTGCTCTTGCCTGAGAGATGTGTCTAGCAAGAAGTTGCTGTGGCCTAAGTCAAAGAGGTTTCTGTGTTCTCCTCTAGGATTTTGATAGATTCCTGTCTCATATTTAGGTCTTTCATCCATTTTGAGTTTATTTTTGTGTATGGTGTAACATACTGGTCCAGTTTCATTCTTCTGCATGTGGCTGTCCAATTTTCCCAACACCATTTGGCATCACAATTCCAGACTTCAAGCTGTATTACAAAGCTGTAATCATCAAGATAGTATGGTACTGGCATAAAAATAGACACATAGATCAATGGGACAGAAGAGAGAATCTCAACTCTATGGTCAACGATTCTTCAACAAAGCAGGAAAGAATATCCAATGGAAAAAAGACAGTCTCTTCAACAAATGGTGCTGCTAGCTCTTCTTAAAAGTCATTAGCTGATCCACATAGCAGATTACATAGGTTATTCTGTGAATGGTCAGTTAATTTAGTGTAAAAGCTAAGGCAATCTAACACATTGATGACACTAGATAATTCATCTTCTGAAGTATTTGAAAACAACTTTAGCCTCTGACCTAGAATGGTAAATGACTAATAGTCTTTAAATCAGAGAATCAAAGAGTGACTTTTATATTTGGAGAGAACTGCAGATTGTTTTTGACTGATTTTTAAAAATAAATCTTGAGCCTTATGGAAAAAGTTGGATCAATTTCACACGTTATGCTTCAAAGTAAATTCCAAGTGGATACAATAATTAAATGTAAAAAAAATACAATTTAAAATATACCAGAAGTAACAACTTGTGTAAAATTCTGTCTACTTGTGAATAGCTTATGTCTCAAAATCAATAAACAATAAAGATATATAATTTGACTTTATCAAAATGATGGTATTTAAAAATCTTAGCATGGCAAATGCAACCATACATAAAATAAAAAGACAATATAAAACTGAGAAAAAATATTTGCAATTTATATCACATACACAATGTTAATATGTCTAATATATGAATATGCTCTGATAGGAGAAGATAAAGAACAACATTTTAGAATAATGGACCAAAATAATGATTAGTTAGTTCACAGTAAAAATGCAAATGGCTCTAAGACATGAAAAAGTGATATATGCATGAATTTTTTGACTAAACAATTCCATTTGTGGAAACCTACTGCAATTATATCCTGCCAAATATGAAAAGATTTATATCCATGGCTAGTCACTAAATAACTATTTTTTTATGATTTTTTTTCTTTTTTGGCCTTTTAATATGGTGAATGACACTGATTAACTTTTGAATGTTAAACCAACCTTGCATTGCTGGTATAAACCCTGCTTGGTCATAACGAATTACTTATTTATTATTGGATTCAATTTGCTAATATTTAATTAAGGATTTTTGCATTCATATTAATGAGGGATATTGGACTGTAGTTTCTTATAATGCCTTTGTTTGGTTTTAGTATCAGGGTAATTGCTGGCCTCACAAATTAGGTTGGGAGAGTATTCTCTTTTTCATTTTCTGGAAGAATGTGTAGAATTGGTATGATTTCTTCCTTATGTGTTTCATAGAATTTACCAGTGAAGCCATCTACTAAATGACTAATTTTAATAGTAAAAGGCAATGATCCAACTGTTCATCAGCAGAAGACTGAATAAACTATCATATTATATAGTCCCATAAGGAATACAAAAAAGTTGTAAAAAGTAAATAATAGAGAAATGGAAAGATAATAATATGCTACCATTTATATAAGGGGAAAATATGATTATTATGTATGCCTGAATTTTTTGTTTTTACTTTTTCCTTTAAATTTTATTTTTTTATTTTTGTTTTTATTATTTTTTAAATTCTATTTTATTATGTTAGTCAACATACAATACATCATAAGTTTTTGATGTAATGATTAAATTAACATATAATATATTATTTGTTTCAGGGGTACAGGTCTGTGATTTATCAGTCTTATACAATTCACAGCACTCACCATAGCACATACCCTCCCCAATGTCCATCACCCAGCCACCCCATCCCTTCCACCCCACTCCACTCCAGCAACCTTCAGTTTGTTTCCTGAGATTAAGAGTCTCTTATGGTTTGTCTCCCTCTCTGGTTTCGTCTTATTTCATTTTTCCCTCCCTTCCCCTACGATCCTCTGTCTTGTTTCTCAAATTCCTCATATCAGTGAGCTCATATGATACTTGCCTTTCTCAGATTGGCTTATTTCACTTAGCATAATACCCTCTAGTTCCATCCATGTCGTTGCAAATGGCAAGATTTCTTTTTTTGATGGCTACATAATATTCCATTGTATATATTTATACACCACATCTTTATCCATTCATCTGTTGATGGACATCTAGGTTCTTTCCATAGTTTAGCTATTGTGGACATTGCTGCTACAAACATTGTGGTGCAAGGTGCCCCTTTGGATCACTACATTTGTATCTTTGGGGTAAATACCCAGTAGTTGTATGCCTGAATTTTTAATTAAATAATGAAAAGACAAATAACAATTTTTTAAATGTTTAGCAAGAGGCAGGAAATAGGGGAGATATGACAGGGTGAGAAGCTAGATTCTTTTGACCAATCTGGTTTTGTAGATTTGAATTTGGAATCACATAAATATATTTACATAATTATAAAATATTTTTTAAAAAGCAATCTTTAAAAAATTTGAAATAACATGAAACGAAACTAAATATGTATTCAGTTGGTAGCAAATTGATTATGATGTTAATTTGATTAGAGATTGCCAAAGGGATAAAAGAACGAAAACAAACAAAATCACCTTAAACTACTTTTGTAATCAATTGTTGCAAGTAGTGTCAGTATAGATATGAGATTTTATATGTGTATTACAGAATAAAATACATGAGTAATTATGTGGCATTCTAAGGCTATCATTTCAGGTATTAAGAATTAGAATTCTCTGTTTGGGAGAAAAAAAGAAATGCAAAATAGAAGGGGTTAAACAAAAATGTCCACGGTCTTGGTTTTGGATTGCAAGTATCAATATAAACTACTGATGTATTTTATCTTAAAATTCTATTTTCTAGCTCCCATCCCTGAAACAATGACCAATCCAAAAACAAGGAACCCTGATATCACACAGATTATACATCAGGTTTTTTGTTTGTGTGTTTGGCTTGTTTTTGTTTTGTTTTGGCTCAAAATAACACCACTTTATTAGCTCACAACTGTGAAGGTAAGAAATCCAGGCAGGCTCAACTGGGTTC
The DNA here is from genome assembly GCF_009762305.2 of Zalophus californianus. Classification (NCBI taxonomy): domain Eukaryota; kingdom Metazoa; phylum Chordata; class Mammalia; order Carnivora; family Otariidae; genus Zalophus; species Zalophus californianus. Next base: position 194,630,842 of record NC_045596.1, read on the forward strand.
TCTACTTAGGCTCTCACCAGACTGAATTCAAAGTATTCACATAGGCCTGGTTCATTTTTTTTTTTTTTTTTACTATTTGCCGAGCGTTTCTTTCTTTCTTTTTTATTATTATTATGTTCAAACATTCCATGTTTTAAGATCTGTTTTTACTAAAAGCGACTGAGATCATTGAAAAATATGGCTGATTTTGGGTCTTAGTCAAGAAATGGTCAAGGAAATCCTAGAAAAACTTCAGGCTTTTTATCAAGAAAATTATAAAAGATTATAAAAGGCTTATGCTGAAAGGCTCATCAACCATCTTGAACAGATTGCCCTGGCCCATTATGGAAAATCTGAGTATACACAGATCGATAAATTAAATGCATATATTCAAATGTCTATAGTGATACTAAAGCAACATAAAACAAAATTAAACCGAATTGGTCACCTCCAAATGACAGAGAACTGAGTCATTTTCTTTAATAGCTGGTACATAACGGGAAATAAACATCTATTCAGCCTTTCCTATACATACTGTGTGCCACTGGATAACCAAATAGTAGATAAGGTAAAGTTTCTTTGTTAGAAGTATCCTAATTAATAAAGAAGAAATAATAGAATGAAAATAGCCTCATTATACAACATTAATATATCCTGAAAGATCTTGGCATTGAGCATAAATGCTGCTAAAAATCACAGAATAGGAAACATCCAGACACCATGGGCCTCTTGATGAAAATCACATTACCATTTATGAACATAGTATTACCAAAGGGCGGAAAAACCAAATCTGTGATCAAATCCCCAGATCAGCAGACAGGGAGACATGTTAAACTACACCCCAGGGATATAATCAGCAATGTTCAGACTGTGGGAAGCTTTGCAGGATAACCTCTTTCCTGGCTCTTCAACAATAAATTGCATGTGAAAAAGAAAAAAAAAAAAAGGAGAGCAAGAGAGATGAAGGAGACATCAGAGATTAAAAGAGACTTAAGAGACACTGAACCATCACAAAATGTTGATAGTATTTGAATCATCCTTCAAACATATGTGGGGAAAAAAACAATATTCAAGAGATTACTGGAAATGTGAATACTGAATTGACTTTGTATTTAATAGCAAGTAATTATTATACATTTTATGTGTATTAATTGCACTGTGATTGCATAAGAAAAGAATTCTTATCTCTTAGGGTTGCATATGGAAGTGATTATGGATGGGATGGATATAATTTAGGACTTGCCTCAAAATAATTCAGATATGGGGAAGTTGGTGGGATAGATAAAACAAAATTGATCATGAATTAATGCTCGATGAAAAGTACATGTGTCTTCATTACTCCATTCTATTTTTGTGTTATGTTTGGTATTTTCCATAATGAAAGTTGAAAATCAAGAGCATAATAATTTATTTCAGGCCTTTACTTCACAGTTAGCATTGATAAAATAAACCAGTTCAATCTTGCAAAATAAGAAAAAGCAAATTATATATTATTTTCTGCATAAGAAAATTTAGATTTTTTAGGGGCACCTGGGTGGCTCAGTTGGTTAAGCGTCTGCCTTCCAGGGATCCAGCCCCTCCTCAGCTCCCTGCTCAGCATGGAGTCTGTTTCTCCCTCTCCTCCCTGCTGGTGCTCTCTTTCGCTATCTTTGTCACTCTGGCGCTCTCCCTCAAATAAATAAATAAAATCTTAAAAAAAAGAAAATTTAGATTCTAAAGGTTTGTAACATGTATTAAAACGAATAGGAGTATTAAACATTTAATTACATCATTGCTTTTCTTTTGAATTAGTGATTCTTGCTATCATTCTTAGTATCTCTCTTATTCACATGAAATAACCACAATGCTTTAATACATTCTAATTTTTATAATACGTTTTCAAAATTCCCCATGTCCTTTTGGACTTATTCCAGGATGATGGTTATAAATCACTCAAGCAGTCCCTGATAACAATCTGTAGCCCTCAACTATTATTAGGGCACCTTAGCATGCATAGAGATTTTGTGGTAACTCTGTAGACCCTTTGATATTATTCCTGTTTTCTTCATGTCTTCATGTCCCCTCCTTTATCAACATTTTATCCATAACCATTTCCTAAATGCAGAATAAACTATAAACTGATATTTTCAAAGTCCTCTAATAGCTAACAATTTCATCAACCATTAATGGCACACTGTGATGTTACTCACTCTAGCCTCCATTGTAGATCAGATGGTCTCAGTGCAATGCACAATTCCCAGCACACTTATGCTAACTATACCCTTGTCTCCCTCATTGCACACACACTGTGGAATGCATTTGAGAAATGTGTCATCATTATGGTAAAGACCTGAAACCAATTTAAAAAATACTATATATTGTTATTAGCAAGAAATTATTTGCATAGCCTCTCACAACTGATAGCAATGCATTACTGTGTCATTAATAAGATTGAAACTCTGCCCCAAAAGATAATTTGGCTAACAGGCTTCCTTAAGTAAAATTTTAAAATTGTAAGCTCAGTTTGCCCCTTCAAGGTTACATTTCCAAAGGAAAAAATAATATTTTGTACTTATTTATTTGCAGAAAAAAGGAGTCATTAGCAGTTGAGAGTGGTGCTGCACCAAGGGATAAGAAACAGGAATGAAATACATTGTATTCATTCAAAGAGAAAAATAAAAGGAAACTTACACACACACACACACACACACACACCCAGGGTGATGAAATTAGGCTGCTGATTCAAAGAAGTTCAAAACGTGCTTAACTTTATTCAGCAGAATAAGAAAATGTCTTACTATATTAAAAAAAAATTAGAGGGTCTTCAATAGAATTCACTGCTAAAAATAATTATAGATTGTTTTAGTCACACTGCATTGTTTCCTATATTAAACCTAAACACCACAGAACTTTTCAAATCAGTCTGCCTTTAAGATTTTTCCACCAACACTGACTTTCATGGATTTGAGTAAATAATAAGGCCCAGTAAAGCAGGGCTTTGTCATAGTAAACTGTTGACCTATCTGAGAAAAAGAGTTTGATTTTACTAACGCTTCATTAATAATACAGGTCAGTAGAGAAAGAGCATGAAGGAGGCAGGTTCATCTGGCAGCAGTTTCTGGGAAAATGCCAGATGGGTTCTGCCTCTTGGTGTCTAATTTTTCTTATAGAATTCTGTATAGCAAAGCTGCTTTAAGAGGTAAAAATATACAATGTAGTTTATAAAATATATACACATTATGCCATCACATCTTGGGCTTGCCATACAATAGCATGCTAAGCTGAACATGTCAATCACACAACCCAACTTTTCTTTGGTAGGACACAAAATCATGATGAGGGACAATGATCAGACTTTATCGTATTCCAAATAACAATATAACTTGACAGATTAATTGAAAACTGTCTAAATGCAACATACAGTTGATAAATTGAAACCACATTGTACAAAAGAGAAAACAATTTCATAGGATATGTATTAAAATAATGCACCAACAATATTTTTGATAAGGTATCCTAAACCTTTTGATATGAATAAAACCATAATTTTCCAGCTTAAAATTAATTTGGAATGTGACTTTTTTGACCACTCTGTGTGAAAGGAGTCTGTAAGCTTGAAATTTGTTCCTTGACTGTAGGAAGCTGTCAATCTAATTTAAACTGACAGATGTGCTTGTACAGATGGTGCCACATTGAGATCTTCATGTTTGGGCCTTTAGGAGGGAAATGATACAAAAACCAGCAAGCACCTTTGTGAAGTTACTTTGTAGCGGACACAGAAGTTAAAATGTTGTTTTCTTAACACATCTCTAGAGCTCACTGAAGCTTTTCCCTCAAAACCAATAAACCATGTTGATTTTATGAGTGATGATGTCACTAAACTTCTCAAGTAAGGAAATAAAACCTTGAATTCACTTCTAAAATTCATTGTTATAAAAATGTTCAATGACCCTGAAATTATTCTGCAATTTTAAGAGAACCTAACACATCTTCTTAACTCGAAATGCTGAAAAATTTTTCTGCAACTTTTGTCTTTTCAGAATAGCTACCTGGAGAACGTAGTAATCATCAAATTGGGAGTAAAGCGAATGTATGAATGTCATTAGAATATTAAAGTTAAGATCTTGAGTTTGTTATTTCACTCTTAGGTTTTCTTACAGATTTCTATTGATAACTGGGGATTTGAAAAAAATTCTTCAATAATCTGAGTCATTTCCCCATGATGCATATATTCTCTTCCCTATGAATGGCATTCACAGAAGGTAAGGTGTAGCAAATCACGCTACTGTTGATCTCTACGGATTAGCAGCATAGTCTCCTGAGACAACACACAGATAACATCCAAACGTTTGTTTGGAGAAACACTGAACTGAGGTCACTTTCCAAAACAACAAACTGCTGCTCTCTGTGACCCTGAAAGGTTAGAGTTTAGGAATTTCCTGGAGAGACTGTGTTTTGTCTAGCATTTCTTTTAAAAGTACCGAGGGACTCAACTAGCAATAGTAGGATTATCTCAATCAAATGTGAAAAGGGTGTGAGTTTCACAAACCACACGGAGAATTAAAGGTGAAGGAAAGAGAAGACAGCAAGGAAGAATCATAAACAAAAGAAAAATGCTCCGTTTTACATTAAACAAAAGTCAAGTAAGTTGTATGTTCCTCTTTGCTGTGTTGGGGCTTATTCATTTGCAACAAATTATTCTTGTAATACTGTAATAGAAGGGCTTTGGGTAAACTATTAATAAGGATAAATGATACTCCTGCTAGCAGCTAACATTTCCTCCTGCACTTATTGTAACTCAATTGATAATATTTGTGCTTGGTAATATTTGTGTACATTCAAGTGACCTATCAGTAGAACAAAGCTCAAGTTCCAGAAATCTATTATAATGCCATAGCAATACCATAGCAAAGCAAAACTTCCACCGCAGTTTTTTTTTTTTTTTTTTCCTGGAGTAGTTTTTTCTGTGTTTGAACAGATCTGCCTGGAGATCATGGTCTGAACCAACCTCTTCCACTCCCTCCTAATCTTATGCTTAGGTCAATAACTAAACTCCAGACATGTGGTGTATTAAAAATAAATACTTTTTCTTAGTTATCTCTACCTCAAATATAAATACCTTGAAGAAAACATGAATTCAAAATATATGTTTAAATTAAGTCTATTTTTTTTTGTACTTGTACACTAGCAAATGTCCTGAATTATTCTATCGTCTGTTTTCCAAAATTCACCGGTGATAAGTCAAACTCATCCCTCAACTGAATTATTTGCATAAGTAGGGCTTTGTCCCAGCCCAGACTCATATTGATGTTACTCGTGGACTCTACACTGTGAAATTTAAAATGAGGCAAATTCCCAACGTCTTGGTGTCATATATGATTTTGGCAGCCAATACCATTACATGCACTTAACCACTGAATTGTACTGTGAAGTTAAAATGCCTCTTAATGTAGATGCTTTAAACAGGTGGTGCTCATCACAATACCAAAGGTCAAAAAATGTCAAGTGGACTAAGTAGAAACAACATCATTACAGCTTTTGGAAGGAGTTAGCTGAATTTTCTTTTTCTATATGCTACATATACAAAAATGTGTTTTTCTATATAATGGATGATTTGTTATAATTTCTAACACACTAAGCCAAATAGTTTAGCCAAATATGAATTATACCTACATATTCTGGGGAAAAAATCCTTAGCCCTTAAGAATCAAAAGGGGGTTTTGATAGGTCAGCATGAAGGTTAAGCTACAAATAGTAAATTACGTTGCTAGATGATTCGTGCTTGATGAGGCTTAGTTTTATAACAGTTTATCTATGAATTACCATGCAAGGTAAATATGTTTTCTGGAAAGGTCCTTTTCCAGACTCCATGACAGAGAAATGAACCAAGAAGGAAGATGCTCCAAGGGCCTCCCTGGGGCAAATAATGTGAGGATCTCTTCTTTGGACAAAATGATTTTATAAACTTATGCTGAGAAAAGAATTATAGGTGTTAGCTGGATACATACTTATTATTAATAAGCACTTGATTTTCATCAGGTATTATATATACTTAGGGGCAAACACTAATATTTGATATCATTGAGATCTGATCAGAAAGTGCCAGAAACTAGGTTAGGCAGAAATAGAAGTATAATAAAAAGGCAGAAAGCACTGGTACTTAATAGACATCTCATCCCTTCTGGTGCTCCCAAGAACTGGAAGATCATTGAGTCAGAGACATCACAACACTCAGCAACTTCCCAGAAACTGAAAATGCATCTTTATATTAAACTTTAGAAATTCATTTTGATCTTACCATGAAAATATGCTATTATGTTCCTTAGTAGAAAAAATCTTGGTAGATAATGTTTACTATCCCTGGTAGATACCATCTAAATCTTCATTATAAGAGAAGATGATGAAAACTCAGGATAAAATTTATAATTACTAATATAGCAAAAAATATTAATAGCTACCTAGAGGTCATAAGAAAACAGTTTTAAGGTGGTATTTTAAAACAATAATGTTTAGAAATTCCTAAACTCTAGTTGAATCTTTTGTTTCTGTTTATTATTAATCTAAGGATGCCAGTTTATTCCATCTGCTTTCACCTTACAGCCTCTCAGAATGACACGGATGCTGAAGAAAGCTGGTAGCAAAGTCAGCCTCCCACTGTGTGCTCTTGTTACTTGGGTGGCTTTCTGTCACTTCAATGGCTTCCTGTGTCATCAGAGTCACACTGACTAGTCACATGAATTTGCAGAGCCTTAGGGTCCCATGCATAAAACATGGGTAAGAATGTCTACTTCAGAACATTATGAACATACTCAATGAAAACATGTCTGTAAACATAAATAAAATATTTTTTAAAGATTTTATTTATTTATTTGACAGAGAATGAGAGAGCACAAGCAGGGGAAGCAGCAGGCAGAGGGAGAGGGAGAAGCAGGCTCCCCGCTGAACAGAGAGCCCGATGCGGGGCTCCATCCCAGGACCCTGGGATCATGACCTGAGCTGAAGGCAGCCGCTTAACTGACTAAGCCACCCAGGCGCCCCTAAATAAATAAAATCTTAAAAAAAAAGGGCACCTGGGTGGCTCAGTCAGTTAGCATCTGCCTTCAGCTCAGGTCATGATCCCAGGGTCCTGGGATGGAGCCCCGCATCAGGCTCCCTGCTCAGTGGGGCGTCTGCTTCTTCCTCTCCCTCTGCCCCTCGCTCGCCCACTCAAGCTTATTCTCTCTCTCACACAAAAATAAATAAAATCTTTAATTAAAATATGTATGTAAAGCATGGTACCTGGACAGAGGAAACAGTGGGTAACTGGTAGTTTTGGGAATTATGATAATTTCATTATCACTATTAAAACCACTAGCAATAACCTTGAATTCAAGAAGGTCAAAGCTTTGGCCCTGTGATAACTAAGTAATGATACTGAATTATGTCTAACCACATAGTCATTAATATTTATTTATAATATGAAACTTAAGAAGAAGAAAATAATGGCTATCAATTCTTCTATAACTCTTTTGGTTTTATTTCTAAAATTTCTCACACACTTTACCATAGCCAATACTTCTGGGACATATAGATTTATCTCATTTCTGAGACATGTAATATATACACATTTTCATCTGTCAGCTCTTCATTTTTCTTCCTCTAACAGCTATTTCTCTTGCATGTATAGAAGCACACCTCAATTTGGCACATAATGAAGAATTTTCATACAAGTGTGCTAAGAGGCAAATTAACTTTCTGATGAAAAAGCTATTTAAAAAGCCAATTCATAAACCTATCATAGTAAAACAACAACACCACACACACACCTTAGTCCACCACATCCTGATCCCTTAAACTCCAGATAATTCAGGATTTTTCTATTTCTGGTAATGTAATTTAGAGGGATGGGACACAAGAGACATTGGCCGTATATAGTTACAACGCCAGCTTATTTTTTCCAATATAACCTAGTCAAACTTTTGTTTTTAATATGTAGACTTCATTTATCATGTATTTGGAAATATTTTTTCCAGTAACTTATGAAAATAACACTAAAATTTACTAAAACAGATTTCAATTAGAAATATAATTGAACAAGTAAAAGGAGAGCTAATGAGTATATTGTAGAATCAATAAAATTCAAAGAAAGAAACCAAATTATAACAACTGGAATTCCTAGTGCTTATGAAATCCTGGAGATACAAAGCACTACATGACAAAGAAGTGATGGAAAATATTTTAAAAATCTAGCCTGAGTTTTCAAAACTAAAATTACATGGTATTTTTGTGCAATCTTGGGTCTCTAGTTTATCAAGCACTACTAGAAAATATTTTTTCCTTGCAAAGCTATTAACGTTTTCTTAAGACTGAAACATTAACTTCATAAATAACCATGAAATGGGATTTTTAAAATTTTTTATCATCTATTTATGAATAGGAAAATGACCATGCTACTCTTAAAAAATTCTTAGCTCTTGATTTGAACTCTGCCTAAATGATGAAATGTATGGGTAAAGACTGAATGGGAAATCAAAAAAGTTAGAATGGGTGGATTTGCTGATGACCCAGGATAGTGCATGAAGTTTTTTCTCCTATCTTAATATCTCCTGACATCATCATTACAACACTAAAGTATTATAATATTGCAGAATACTATACTATTACTGTTTGGATAGTTTAAAGCTTTCATTTTAATTTTAAGTTTAAAACCTGATTTCCTTATAAATCATAAGAAAGTATTACTCTACACAATTGGAGCATATCTATATGAACAGAAAGAGAAAAAGTAAATTTTGAAGCAGTTCCAGAAAACTTTACTTTTTGCTATGACAATCGTCTTGCTATTTCAGGTGAGCACAATTTTCACAGCAAAAAATGTGAATAATACTTACATTTAATAATATACATCTTTCCTTTATTTGGTTGTTGAGAAAACCAGAAATAAAGCCAGAGACTGAAAGATACATGATCGTTCATTTCTCTAGTCTTCTTTTGTTTTCATCTTTCATCTTTTTTTAAGTCTTCAGAAATGCCATCATGCCTCTTTTTCAGGAGGGAGAAAAGTAACATGTACTGATGCCTAACGACTCAGAGAGTAAGTTTTTTGTCCTTTTATTTTTTTCTACTCTCTTTGTTGATGCTGAGGTACCTAAGTACTTTGGACACGAAGAAAGCCATGTTCTTAGCAGACCCTTTTGAACTATCTGAAATACCCTCACTTAACCATGCGGTATTTAAAAATGTCATATAATGAAAAGACAAAATATAAAGCTTTAAAGCATTAAGTTAGTGGAATGCTAAAATAATTCCTCTGGACTTACCTCAGATTTCAGGCATGTGCAGGTGGTATCATTTCCCAGGGTAGACAGAGCACATTTATAGAAAGTATAATATGCATTTATATTATATCAGCTCTCTATACAATTCTAATTTGTGATATTTTTATTTTTATTTTTATTTTTTTTTTAAGATTTTATTTATTTGACAGAGAGAGAGAGATAGCGAGAGCAGGAACACAAGCAGGGGGAGTGGAAGGGGGACAGCAGGCCTCCCGCGGAGCAGGGAGCCCGACACGGGACTCGATCCCAGGACCCTGGGATCACGACCTGAGCCGAAGGCAGACGCTTAACGACCGAGCCACCCAGGCACTCTAACTTGTGATATTTTTTAAAAAGTGTCCCCATGGCCAACTACCACCTTGGCAAACAGGCATCGCGACCTCCCCTGACCCAAGTCGCTGACCGTGTGACTATCTGGGCTGAGCTCTAGATTTTTGTTTGGACAAAAGACAGGCACGAGACAAGGTGGTGAAGTGTGGGACTTAGGTTCAGAAATGAGAAAGTGGGAAGTAAGGAGCTGGTGAAAGCACAGGAAGGAATGGATGTCTAGGACGATAAACATGGAGAGATGCCCTGAGTGAAATGCACACCTGGAAAGGAGTTAGGGTGGAGGTGCTCCTCCGGGACCTCTCTTCTCCTCCTATGCCCCCTCTTCAGCCTTACCTAATATATTAAGGAGACTGCTGATCTGGTAATAGAGGATTTTCTCTTGACCTGGCTGTTAGGAAATCTGAAACAAAATCATAGCCTACTTGTAGTAAATAGGTAGCAATGTTTTGAACTTAAAATACCATCACCCTCCTCTCCTTTCCCTACTCAAATTTCCCTGTTAGCCAAATTTCTTCATTAATCTGAATTCTGTTGTATAATTCTGATAAGCGGCCTCAAGTCTTTTGACAGAGGCAGCAGATAAACGAATGAGACAGAGATGATAAAGAGAAGGTTGATGAACATTTATGCTCTCAGAAAACTTGTGTAGTACACGAACTGTGCATAAAGACTGAAGAACAGTCAAGATGAGAGAGACGGGGGGCACCAGGGACCCTACGGTGAAAGAAAGATGTTGCTTCTCCCGTCCCCTCTCTCCTCCACCTCTCTTGTGCCATCATCATACCCAACCGTGCATGGCAGACAAGGTGGTGGTGGTTGCGGGCAGCGAGGCAAGAGGCAAAGGGAGAGGAAATACTGATGGGCTCCAGGAGAGAAATATTTAATAGTAGCAGCAAGTGTCGGACGAGGCCCACTCAGATGGAAGTCAAAAACTGTGCTTGTGTGTGTGTGTGTGTTACACAAATTTCCCCTGATTATTTATATAGATATATATAGAGAGAGAGATAGATAGTAACGTATTATATACTGATTATATAGTATGTATCATACACACAGGCACACAATCAGCTGAGAAGGCACAAGAGGTTTATGATGTTGGGAAGGGGGAAACACAGCCAGAAAATTGCTTTCTGGCCATCTTTCAAACCTAATCCTGATTAGCTGGCGTATATGTTCTAAATAATTTCTATGTCTCCCCAAAGCATTTGAGTCTTAAATTAATTCTGTGCCTTGTGGCTACAAATTAGACATATCCCATAAGACTTTTTTCCAGCCTCAAGCTCAGATTCTTGTTTGGGTGGCTAATAGAACATTATAAAGGAAAATTAAACCTTTATGACACAATATGTCCAAAAAAGGACTATTGGTAGTAAATATTGTATCTTTTAGCATTTCTCTGCGATTTGGTACACTACAGACAAACATCCACCAGATTTCCCTAGGAAATAATTTAGGAATGCAATTCTTAGAAATATGGCCTGAATTTAAAACTATATCCAGTCCCAGTAAAAATTATCATCAAATATCATGATTTAAATTATTAAAATTCAATAATGATTTGTCTCAGGAACAAATAGTCTATAACTTTATAAATCAAGATTGAGATCATTGATCTCAGAGGTGATTTCACATGAACAAATCTGATACATCACGTCAAAGAAAAAGGTAGGAGAGGCCAGGTTACACAATATCAATTTTCATTATTCACTTATTATAACATCTCTCCAGACTTGTCTCTAGTCCTTTCAGATCTAATTTCATGATGTCATTGAGTGAAATTACTAGATTGATAATTCAGTAAGAATATTCTGAAAGTTTCTACTTTTGTTTTGAAAATTATAAGAACACAAAAGAAGCAGGAGACGTGATGTCTGCCCCTTTTATCCTTGTGACAATTATGTTTGGATGCATAAATCAATCAATAGATGTTGTAAGCAAAACAACTCAAGTTAAATAACACTTATTTAATCAGGTTCTCTCTGCCAATCATTCTGTAGTTAAATGCACACAGATATATATTACTACTAGAATGTCTTCAAATAAAAGGAAAATAAGTCTGAGGGTGATTTCCATAGGATCACAAAGATGGCAGGAGGGACAACTTGAAGCCCAGTGTCCTTTTTACTAAATTTACATTGCCTTCAGGAGCAGAAGAAAGGATTCATTTGTAACCGGACTCAACGTTAAGAAATCAAATCTGTTCTATTTTGAGTACAGTTTCTTTAAGTCCAAAAATCATCTATCATGAATTAGTATAGAATTATGTAAAATAATTTGCTTCTTCTCTTGTCTAGGATAGATGGCAATGTTGACAAACAGACGTTAACTAAGACATAGATGCCAGATCCTTTTCTGCAAACCTGACTCAACAATCATGGGTAGAACTGGAACTGGGTACAAGGAAAGCCTAGAGTTACAGTGACAAAACTTTCTGACATGATGATTTGCTGAAGGCCGGCACTGTACCTGTCAATTTTCCTATACTAAAAATTCTCTCTGCACAGACTTTTAATGGAATTTAACTTGATGTAGTATATACACACACACAGATATAGATATAGATATAGATATGGAATTTGTAGTACAAACCCAAATATTTTTAAAAATTGCTTATATAAATTATTTCATAAAACAAATGTTAGAATAAAAGTATATTTTAAAAATTAAATATAACATGAAAAGAACCTCACTCAACCAATAAGGAGTTAAATACATTCTTTGGGGTAGTACAAATTAATTCAGGAAGGATAATTAATGTTGTCTGAATGAAGCTGAGGTGTCACTTAGCAAAAGCAGGATTTTAAAGGGCAGTAACAGAGTTGAAGCTTTCCCCAGCCTGACAGCTCTTTTCCATTGAAACCAAATTGCTTTTGCAATTTGCCTCTATTCCCTGAGTCTGTCAGTCAAAGCAAATATTAAAAATGTGCTGGTTTGTTTTAGATGTAAAAAGAGAAAAGCCAAGGGACAGCCTGGATTCTATTCCATTCATCACTGATCAGAAGTTGGGTCTTTCCACATATAAGAATTTGGGGGTAATCATAGTAAAATTAATCTTTTTCACATATTGCATAAAGTTATCCCTTCTCTTAGAATCAGGATCCAAAATGTTCTTACTCCAGGGAACTGAACTAAATAAAATGATTTGTTTTCATCAGGCATCTTTCATCACGGACAATACTCATCTGTGAAAGCATAAAGCATTATACCCTATTGCATACTTATGTCCTGAGGCACTTGGGGGTTAAAATTTTCTATAAGTCATTATTAGATACACTTCAAATAAGAGAATTACAATCCAGGGGATTGTAAAGCAGGCAATATAATTGTTTCATTTCCTCCCAATGTGACTCTTACAAAATTGAAGCATCTTGAGTCTCAAGTGAGTGGAGTTGAGACCGGAAGCTCTTGTCTTTGACGGTATCTTTTGTTAAGCATTTCCAAAATGTTTATGTGCTACAGCCCATTCTCTCTGCAGGCTTCTATATTAGTAATGGGCACATGAGTAAGTTTACCACATTGCTCCACAAATAACCTGGAACAGATCTTGACACCTTTTGGCATAAACTAAAGGGGAACAAATTTCAATAATTTAAGATGAAATGAAAGAAAACAAATCTTTACTTCCTTCTTTTATAGCATTTGCGATTTTTATCTAAGGGCTTGTTTAATAGCAACCCCTGCCATTCTGCCTTGAAATCTGATTTTTATTTCTTCTCTTTATATCCAGGTTTTAGCAAAGTCTGAAATCTAGATGGTACAAAAATGCCTTTGACAAATGACAAATGAGTACCACCCACTTTCATTTTGTGGTAGTCAATTCTCCCTGAGTTTTATCTTATTTTTAACAATTATCTAAGCATTGTGGCATCACATAACAATGGTAAAAAACACTGACTGAGGAACTGAGTCAGATATGATGGCGGGACTTTCCATTTTCTATCTCATATAGTCTGCCCAGCAATCCCACGAAAACATTACTGCCATTGCCTCATTTACTAGATGAAGAAACCAAAGGCCCGTGAAGCTAAAGGACTTCTCCAGCTCACGCAGCAGGGTGTATCCGAGCCAAAATGCAAACCGAGGCAGAAATGTTCTGAATTTCACTCTTGAATAGTGAGCAGCCTTTCTACCATCAAAATAAAATCCATATTTGATGTCAGGACCAATTTTACTACCAACCATCAATGGCATCCAGAGTTGGCAAACTGGATAGTCTTTCTTAGAAAATCTGCACACACATTAATTATTTAATTATAAAATAAAATATATTGTTTTAATGTTATAAATCCTCACAGATCATGAACTTTAAGATTTTGGCATCTGAGGGTGCCCGAGTGGTGCAGTTGGTTGGGTGTCCGACTCTTAGTTTCAGCTCAGGTCATGGTCTCAGGGTCGTGAGATTGAGCCCCACATTGGCTCCATGTCCAGCGTGGAGTCTGCTTAGGACTCTCTCTCTCTTCCTCTGCCCCTGCCCTCTCCCCGTAAAAATAAATAAATAAATCTTTAAAAAATTTATTTTTGGCATCTGACATCTGGAAGACATAGCCCACAACTTACAAGCTGCTACAAGTAGAAATTTTAGCTATTTCATTCTGACCTGCATCTGAAATATTATTTTTATTACATTTTATATATGAGACCATGTATTATACACAAGAGCAAAAGCACAGAATTATAAATTTCATTGTAGCTAAAGTATATAGCTATTTTCATGAAATGGTATTTTGTTTCCAGGTCAGATACGTTCAAAGGATGAATATGGAACAGGAACAGGAGAGAAATTCTATTTAATCAGATAGTATAGATTCTAGCTGGTGAGCAATGTCAGATTGATTTCCATACCACGTAACAAATCTAAATTAACTAACATAGCTAACCACATCTAAGCACCCTCCCTTGATCCCCAAACCACAATGCTCCCTTGCAAATGGTGGGCACATTGTCTAAACTATGGGGGTTGTGATGAAGGCTTAAAGGAGTCCTCACCGTCTCCACACGTCAGCTGGGGTGGCAGTGAGCACGGGAGGGTGTGGTGCTGAAGTAGCCAGCCCTTCCTTCTGCGGTGTCCTACTCCGAGGACACGGACCCAAATCTGGACATCGTGGAATCACTTCCCCTTGAAGGAAGTGGAAATAATAGTAATTGCTGGATTTATTCAAGGTGCTGTTTGTGAAGCTGCCATCTTGCCCTCTTCCAGGTCGGAGGATTGCTCACGCTCTCGAAATCGTTCTTTTTTAAAAAAGTTATCCAACACAGCATTTTCAGTTTTTCACTAATAGTTTTTCAGTGTTACAGGGACCATGTCAGCATGCCACATAACTCTGGGGAGCATCATTCACAGGGAATGCGAGGCAAAGGGCTGCCTTGAGGTGTAAGCAGTGTTGACTCTGATTTCTTTTTACCATATGATTTCACTTACATGTGGAATCTGGAAAGCAAATGAACAAACAACTGAACGAACAAACAAAAAACAGAAACAGACCCATAAATACGGAGAACAAACTTGTGGGTGCTGGAGGGGAGGAGAGAGGTGGTTGAAATGGGTGAAGGGGAGTGGGAGGTGTAGGTTTCCAGTTATGGAATGAATAAGTCATGGGGATAAAAATACGGCACAGGGGATATAGTTAATGGTGTTGTAACAGTGTTGTGCGGTGGTGGCAAAAGGTAGTTACACTTGGGGTGAGCAGAGGTAATGAATGTACAGACTTGTCAAGTCACTATGCTGTATATCTGAAATGAATGTAACATCGTATATCGACTTACTTCAGTTTAAAGATATGTAAAATTTAAATCATTCAGTTCTTAAACCATCACATTCTTCAGGTCTAGTGATATTCTAGTTTTTGCTAAACATTATAAATTATAAATCCATTTATAGCATATAACTTCTATTATGGTTTTGAGGAAAGGGATACTCAACCTGGAAGAAATTCTTCCAAGTACAATGATTGACTTTTTAGCAGACTTGATGTCTGATTGCCATAAATGGACATGGTTTAATGTAAGGTAAAGCCTTAAATACTCTTTTACAAGCTTAGCACAAAAACATTGATCTAAGTGAGAGATCTTATCATGTACTTTCTTGGTTATGAGTGTTTGGGGTGTTTTTGAATGGGGTAAAAGCTAATTTATATGAATTACTGAGCAAATTAACTAATTTCCTGTAAATTTGTCAAATAGCTTCCAGCTTATCAGCAGTCATCTATCGTGCACCTTGCATGTGCCCACCACTGGGTCAGCACTGAACTTGACTCAATTAATCTTAAAGAAAGGATAGAGATTACGGAAAACTTGTTCTCCATTTGAATAAATCCTTCATAAGAATCTACAGTGGATTCTTGGAATACACATTTTAATACCAAAGGGACATCCAAAGGAACATGAAACCTATTTTAAGAAGCATAATTTGGCTGGATGCGCAAGAGATAAAGTGCCTAAATATACGGCTACATACAGACAGAAGAAAAATAGCAATATATTATTGCTCCATCAATCTAAACAGAATACGCTGGGCTTTATTTTCATGTTGATTTTGGCATGAACCACAATACACTTGAATCATTTTGAAAGATGATAATAGCTGTTGGCAACAGGCCAAATAAAAGCTAAGGATAAAGAAGCAGTAGCCACAACGGTTTACTTCTGCCTACAGAAGTTTTGCTAATCAGAGAGCCATGGGTAATTCCCACGGGAAAACACACTCTTAGCAAGTGACAAAAGCTGGAGAAATCTAGGGGAAGCAAGAGGACCCATGAAGTGGTAACACAACTTCACACAGTGAAGTCTGAAATGGAGGTAAACCCTGCTGGGCAGTTCCTTCTTCAGCCTCGGGGACACCTGCTGTATGCAATCCACACAGCCCTTGATAGCTGCCTTGGGAAGCCAAATGCTTTTAAGAATGCTTTCCAAGAGAGTCAACGAGGAGGGCTTCAAGAGCTGGCTTCTGCCCAAGCCGAGACTTTGGTTCTCTTAGCTGCACTGGTTGCTATTCAGACTTTTAGACTTTTCTTAGCGATTCGGAGGCCAAAATGACAGTACTAAGAATAAATATACATTCTCCTACACAGCCACGACTGATAACATCCCACTCCAAATCTGTCATTGTACTTATAACACCTAAAGAAAAACTACCCCTCTGCTCCACAACACCTCCCTGATAGACCCTCTCCCAAGTAGGCTGCCTGGGATGGTCAGCGGCATAAGTGCCCTGTGATAATCATCACCAATCTGCGAAACATTGTTAGTCCCCAGGTAAATGTTCAATTGTCTTCCAAAGTATAAGGAAAATAAGAACACTTAGAATAAGTTTAATTAAAGCTAGAGTTATTCTCTATAATGAACAATCTTTTAACTCGAAATTATGTCATCCCATTTTTTTGTGTTTAAAAAGTTCTTCATTTTAAAAATAATGGTAGAAATCTAGTTTTTTTTTAATTGTTTTGCATTTTTAGTCTTTATTTGGCCAGATTCTGATGCCTTAATTGATCATTTTTGCCAATTCTGATCTTACTTTTGTGGTGGATTGATCCATAAAATTTAAAAGCCCGGGACCTATTTCAAATGGCAGATCTAGTGACAAAAATTTGGCCTTCCAAACTTTCCAAATTAAGTATAAGAAACAAAGTGCAAGGAAGAAGAATGGACCTTTGTGAACTGGAGTTGTATATACCTATACAAGAAAACTGGGGCAAGGAAGCATTGTGCGAATTAAAACAATCAGATGGCATTTTATTTATAAAGATAGGTAAAATGACAAAGATATTGAGAGCTGGAGTGGGTGGGTGTGAGGAACAGGCATTATCATACCCCGCTGAGAGCAATGGGCGTGGATACAAATATGCTCGACTCCCACTGTTAATGGCTATCAGGAGACCTATCAGTGCACATTATTTCCACACCAAATTTCTACAGGTAGGAATTTCCTTCAAAAGATAGTTACATATATAGCCAGTGACTTAGCTCCCAGGGGACTCTCCTTGGAAGTGTTCATATTATTAAACAGATCAGAAAATATCCAGTGTACAGAAATAGGGAACTGGTTGTAAAAAACCATGTAGTCTCTAAAACAGAATATTACATAGCATAAACATGGTGTTAAAATGTGTGATAATTTTGAAAGATTTTACTATATATTGCTAATGGGAATAAAACAGATCCAAAACCCTGTGTGTAGTATGATTTAGAGAGAGAGAGAGACAGACACAGAGACATAGAGAAACCTGAAAATGTATACAACAAAATAACAGCTAGGTGGTAAGATTAAAACATTTTCTTCCCCTACTTGTTTTTTGATGAGTGTTATGAGTTCAATTGAGTCCCCCTAAAAGATATATCGATGCCTTAAACCCAAGCACCTCAAATTGTGACCTTACTTGGAAACAGGGTTATAACAGGTGTCATTATTTAGGATGACTTCATACTGGAGTGGAGTGGGCTCTCAGCCCAATATGGCTGGTGCCCTTACAAGAAGCCATTGTGAAGACAGAGACAAAAAGAAAAAAAATCACCTTGTGACAACAGAGGCAGAGACTGAAGTGAAGCAACTGTAAGCCAAGGGACATCGAGATCAACAACTACCACCAGAAGCTAGAAGAGGCAAGGAAGGATTCCACCCAGAGACTCAGAGGGAGCAAGGCTTTGTGGACGCCTCAATTTTGGACTTCCACCCTCCAGCACCGTGAAACAATAAGTTTCTATTGTTCTAAGTCCCCAGTTTATATACTTTGCTATGGCTGACCTAGAGAACTAATACAGTGGTAACACATTCAGCAAAGCACAAAAACATGAATTCACAGCTCACTGAATTCGTGAAAGCAGGTCCCTATATGACTACACCAGGAGCTGCCCTTATGACTCTTCCCAATCCTCATCCCTACCCTACCCCCTTCCCAAAGGTAACTACTATCATGATTTCTAACCCTCTAGTTTGGTTTTGCTGTCAAAATGCATTTACAAATGGAACCAGATAGTAGGCATTCCTGTATGGCTTCTTTCACCCAACATTATGGTTCTAAAATTAAACCATGCATATAACAGAATCTACACATCCATTTATCCCTGATGGATACTTAGGGTTGTTTGTAGTTTAGCACCATTATAAATAACACTGCTTTGAACCTAACTGTGCATGTCTTTTGGTGCATTTGTGCACCCATTTCTGTTGGTTATTTAACTGGAATGGAACTGCTGAGTCACAGGGTAAACACATTCATGACCTTGTAGATAATTATCAACTTTCTAAAATATTTGTATCAATTTACACACCTACCAGCAGTGAGTGAAAATTCTTATACTTGGTAGTCATGGTCTTTTTGAATTCTTATCATTATTGAGGGGGAGTAATAATATCTTACTGCATTTTCTATTTTTTTTTTAAGATTTTATTTATTTATTTGACAGAGAGAAAGAGAGGGAGAGAGAGAGAGAGAGAGAGAGAGAGAGCACAAGCAGGGGGAGTGGCAGGCAGAGGGAGAAGCAGACTCCTCAATGAGCAAGGACCCCAATGTGGGGCTCAATCCCAGGACTCTGGGATCATGACCTGAGCTGAAGGCAGACGTTTAACTGGCTGAGCCACCCAGGTCCCTCATATCTTACTGCATTTTCATTTGCACTTCCCTGATCACTAATCGGTACTTTCTCATGTATTCATTAGCCATTTGGGTACCTACACTGTGAGTGCCTAGTGATAAAAATACACTGGAAAAGAATGTGACAGAATAAGTAATTTGACAACAATAAGTATTAAGTATAATAGTTATTAAAAATACTATTATTGGTAACACATTTTAGTAGTATTTACCGAAATTAGTATCATTATGATGTTTAACAAAAATAGACATTTAGAAAAAGGAGCCACACTCATACTACCTCATTCTTTTGTAAGAGTTAATTTTATGAGATGCATTGTGTCAAGATATATAAAGCCTTATTAAAAAAAAAAAAAACCCAGGATGTTTATTGCCTAATATAATAACAATTTCAGAGTAGCATAGTTCCAGGGTTGATTAACTCAGTGAACGTCACTGAGACCATCTCTTCAGTGTTCAGTTCCACAGTGAAACACCTAGACAGGTACTCTATGGGTACAGACACTAAGAAGGTCCCCTTCAAATTTATGGGGAAAAGTTTATCTATTAACAATGATTATTTTGTCATAATAATCATGACTTACAAGCTCATTGATTTGTTATCTGATGATATGCTTTGTACTTTGGGGAAACGAGGCCAATGTCCTGAACCAAATTTCATACATATGGTATATTAGATGTAGGGGCAAAAACTCTAAGTAATAAGCATCTGGAATTAATGCCCAAATAAATAAAAATTCCAAGTTTAAATTCCAGATATAAGTTTTCCTTATACCCAAGTGGGTTGTTATACAAATCTGTAATCCAAAGAAAATGCTTAAAATGTTATTTAACACCTTAATGTAGAACATTAATCAATGCTAGTCATACACGGATAATCTTATTTCAAACTAGAAGTATTCTTTGAAATGAGAGTTCAATTCAGTATGAAAAAAATTCCAAGATGACAGAATGAAAAGATTCATTAAAATATTTTTGGTGAAAATTATATGGAAATATCTAGAAAGACACTTAATTTTTACTAACATTTAATATTTCTTTATATGATCAAAAATAAGTATTTTCTTGTAATGATTTTTGTGCTAGAATTACATTCTTTAAAGCTCCCCCTGGGTTCATGGATGCTAAGTAACTATCACTCACACCCAGATTCTAAACCCATATTTGATAGCTTCTGCAGACATCCCCAAACAAAGGAACAAAAAACAAAGGCATAAAGAACACGTGCGTACACACACACACACACACACACACACACACACAAACACACATACCCTCAGACAGGCGCTGTCACTTTTCCCCAGAGATTAACCTGGCTGTTGTACCTCATCCCTTCTTTCCTCAGGTTAAGTCAACAGATGCTTCTCTACCCTGACTTCATCTCTTGCTTTCCTTAAATCTATATATTCTTCTCCTTTTGGCTATTTTACTCAATTCTCATCTCACTAGGATCATCTTTCCTCTTCCTTGTGATTCTTGGATCCTATTTGGGCTTCAGGATCTCCCCCATTCCCTACTCTTAGTGTGGAGCCAGATGTGGGACTGCATCCCACCACCCTGAGATCATGACCTGAACCAAAATCAAGAGTCAGATGCCTCACTGACTGAGCCACCTAGGTGCCCCTTCTCTTACACTTATAAAGTTCCTTAAATAGTTCAAACAGGATTCAAATTCTCTTCTGCTCGCAGGGTCTGCCTGCAACATTTTTTAAGACATGTTAAAAGTGCAAAGGGAGGTTCATATAGAATACATTGAAATATTTAAATAAATCAAGTGAATCAATTTTTAAATTAATCGTCTCATAGACTCTTACCATAACAAATACTGCTTCATAAACACCTAGATGGTCTCGTTCAAATTTAGATCTTTCAGACTCCTTGGCATTCTCGGGAGCAAAGCCCACCTGTTTTCCTCTCAGTCCTGCATCCCAACGATCACATCCACACTCATCCACACACCCCACAAACAGCACTCGGGGCTTGAAGGAGCACACCTCTGTGATGTGAACCATGAAGGAAGGACAGACTTGGAGAAGATGCCAATGTAAGCCATGGAAGTGGCTTAAGAACAGCGAGAGTACAGAATCTGAGGTTCAAGTATCTGGAGTGTGGTCTGAAACAGTGAGGGCGGAAACTGGTTTGGCTCCTTCCTCGAAGCTATCACCACCTTGTCCAGAGGCAGCATCTCGGCCATAAGACAACTGAGGGTGGCCTCCTAAAGCAGTGCCTCTCAAAATTTAATTGCATTTGGATCACAGAAGCCTGGGGCGCTGAGCAAGGGCCCCTGTTAAGCAGTTAACCACTGTCTGAGGGTGGTGATGTCTATACATACAACTCCACTGCTACCCTGTTGCCCAAGCAAGTGCAGAAGAAAAATAATACAGAAAAGATGAACTCGTTGGGGCTATGTAAGTACGGTCAGGGAAAGAATGCAGATAGAAAAGTTTCCTGGAAAGAAGCTCAAATAATGTGGTCAATTTAAGGGATTCTGTGTTTTTTTTCTCCAAAGCTACTGAAACCCAGGGTTCTCTCTGTAGCATACATTGTTTTATCATCTCAGGTAAATCATTATTTGTTGGCTCTAAGTGACATGGAGTGAGTGAAAGTCCTAAACGTACTTTGTGGGGCGCCGGGGTGGCTCAGTTGGTTAAGCGTCTGCCTTCGGCTCAGGTCATGATCCCAGGGTCCTGGGATCGGGTTCCGTGTCAGCAGGGAGCCTGCTTCTCTCCCTCTCACCTGCTCATGTTCTCTCTCACTCTCTCTCTCTCTCTCAAATAAATAAAATCTTTAAAAATATTTTAAAAAATAGACATACTTTGTAATTTGGCTCTAAGGAATTGTGGAGAAAATCCTGGCTTGTGAGCTGGGGTTCTAGTCCTAGCCTTGTTGCTAACAAGCCAGCCTGGGTAAGTCAACCTTCACCCTGGTTTCCCTTGTCTAAAAAACCATGCTAACAGCAGAGGCCTTACAGACTGAGAAAAGTGAGATATGAACCAAATGCAAAAATATGTGTGAAATATGTATCTTGGAAATCATATAAACGGTTTATCTAGAAATCTATGTACATAAAGGTGATAAAATTTATTGTTCATGTGAAAAAAATTCTTAACTTTTAAATACTACAAATATTTAATTTTTTAACTTTGAAATACAGCAAATATTATTTGATGTTTTAGAGCATAATGTACAAAAACACTTCTAGTATTTGGGAACTAGGAAACAAAGAGAAGTACTTTTAGGGAACCATTTTCCTTGGAGAAACATCCACAATGTTAGATTCTGCCTTCCCTAATTTTACACCAAAGCTAAGACTATGTAAAGTTACAAGAGACCAGTTAATGGAGTTACATGAAACTTCTACTAAATTTAAAATAGCTTTTTAGAGTGCCTGGGTGGCTCAGTTGGTTAAGCGACTGCCTTCGGCTCGGGTCATGACCCTGGAGTCCCGGGATCGAGTCCCGCATCGGGCTCCCTGCTCGGTGGGGAGTCTGCTTCTCCCTCTGACCCTCCCCCATCTCGTGCTCTCTCTCTCTCATTCTCTCAAATAAATAAATAAATGTTAAAAAAATGAAATAGCTTTTTAAAAATCTCCATAATTCAATAAACACCATGTATGTGTGAGAGAACTGAAAATAACTTATCATATACTTGCCCAGAAATATATTTTTCAAAGTCACCATTCAAGATAGGATGTTTTAAGGTTTTGATTATATATTTTCCTAATTTAAAGGCAGAAGGGAATATTTTTTCCTTTGCATATAGTTAATCATTAGTCACATAGTTTCGGATTTCTGTTCAACAATTTTAAGTTTAAAAGATCACCCTTTACTGTTCCCTTGAAATTGGAATTTCCAAAAAAAAAAAAAATGAAGCAGATGCAGACCTTCTGAATAATTACTCCAAATACTCACCTTCTCTAAGTGCCTTGTGTCTACCAATAATTCTGTCCTCACAATCACCTGACATTTACTACATAATCAGGTATTAAGGGCAATATGTCCTATGTAAATGAAATTCATACAAAACTAGATATAATTTCTTAAAATAAAAAATGTAAATGATTTTGTATGAAAATATTTATCCTTTATACACTGAATTTTGAGTATATGGTAGGTCGTATATAAATGTATCTAATTCTTTGAAACCTTGAATCCTTGGTTTTTGCTCTTCCATTTTTAGTAGAGCTTTAGAATCTCAACCAAAGACACCCATATCAGAGTCTGAGGCTGTGACCATTGGTTCCGTTTGGCTACAGAATATCTGAAATGTGGCTAGGAAAAAAGAAGTGAATTTTAAATTTTATCCAATTGTAATTAACTTAAATTTAAGAATGGATCATCGATTCAATTATTAGAAACTTTAAGTGTGCTTGGAACAATTTTGGTATGTGAGTCTACTTTTTCAAATTTCTTACTCTAACTAAATAAAGATCAAGCATTTCAGGTACAATTTTAACAGCTGAATGGAGATATTTTTGCTATGAGTATAAAATACACAGTGGATTCAAAGACTCAATACCAGAAAATTTGTAAAATATTTCATTGATGATTTCTAATATCGATTGCTTATTGAAATGCTAATATTTTAAATATATAGATTAAGTAAAATATATTATTAAAGGCAATTGCACTTGTTTAATGTGACTCCCAGAAAATTTAAGATTACATATATGGCCCATATTGTATTTACACTGGATGGCATGGGTGTGGAACGGCTAACTTTAGAGTGAAATCTAGTGTGTCTGCCTCCCAATTTGGTTATTTCCATCAAGACTAGATTGATTCTTAGGGTATGAATCATTTGCATTAATCATTTCTCTTCAGGCTAAATAGAAAAATGGAATAATGTCAAATTTTAGGAAGAACTGGGGACGTCATTGTGATATATTTTTATTCTGCCCTTTCAGTGCCACTAGGGTGTGCTTAAGCAATATTAAGTGGGCCCAACACTGTTTTGGTTTTGTCATTCTTAGATCTATTTCTTTGCAAAAACATTTTTCTAATTTTTCCCCTTGTTCTCTAAGAATTTTCTCCTTTCCCCAACCCCACTACAGACAATTTTCCCTGGCAGATCCTTCTTCTGTAATTTCCTTATACACCTTTGGTATTTATATTCTGTGGACCAGGAGGTCAACTAAAGGGGTCCTCTAGCATCAAGTATAAACTAACATTCATTTAGCACCAGCTAAGCATGTACTATCATCCATACCATTTGTCCAAGCGACTCTCAGAAAAAAGCAGAAAGACAGAATATAATGGCCTTTCCACGAATACTTCAGCCACTTAGAGGACTTTCATTCTTTTTCTGTTTAGCTTCCATTTTTTGGCAATATTCTAGATGTTCCATGTGATTAAGTAAGTGAATCTAGGTGTTATTTCCGTTTTTAATGTTATTTTGGCTCAAAAGTTAGAATGAAAGTACATTAGAGAATGTTCAAAAGAAGACCTTCAAGGGCTCAACATTATAAAGGACTTCAAGACTAGCCAGTAGGGTGGATTTTGTTTTTCACAGATTTCCATTTTGTACTAAAACTGCTGTTTATATTGCAAAAACCAAATTAACATTAGAGTGTACTCCTATATCCACTCAAAAGGTCTGAATAATAGTTCTCATCTTAGAATCATAACCGAGGTTAAGATATGATTTTAATTTATTGACAACTTTTGTGCTTTAAATATTTTGTTTTAGGTTCTTTGGATTCTCTTTGTGTTTATTTTCATGCCAGAATATCCATGAATCATACAGACAAGAAAATTTAGAAATTCCGCAGATAAATTTACTTACAGAGTTTTGAGTTTTAAAATGTTAGATTATAAAGAAACCAACATAAAGTACAATGTTACATTTTAATGAAGGTTATCTAAATCAATTTTTAAAAAGTTTAGAGAACTTCCCAAAATGTAGTCAGATTTATTTCTTGAAGAAACCCCCCCCCCCCACAAAATCGGACTGTTAAAGCTCTTAATTTAACAAGAGAAGAAGAAAAACACAATAAGTAGGTCCCTAATGGCAGTGTTTAGAGACTATCTGTTGAGACAGCTGGGATGCTATTATGAACAGCAAGCTCAGGAGCTGGTCTACTTCATGTGGCTCTGCCAAATATTCATTTCAGTACTCAAGTCACTGTGTTTTTAATGTTATTCTGAAAACACTGGCTATAAATATCTATGCAGCAGGGTCTTCCCCTGAGGGCAAAGCACAGAACAAATGCTTGTCTTAATACAGGATGGACCAGTTATGCAGAGACCCAGGCATTCCATTTTTCCTTATTCACTTGCTGATCTTTTTGTCAAGACTTAAACCCTCCATTCTCCCCTAAGCCTGGCACCTCAATGCATACATTGTCAAGAGGAGACAAGCAAGATATGTCATTCCTGGAAACATTTTGTGTATTTTTAAAAAAAAATAATTTCTCACATCCTACCATTTTACTAGCGATGTTCTTCTAAAATCAACTAAAAGAAAACATAAGTCTTTTTTTTTTTTTTAAGAAAAATGAAAACCGTAACAATGGCATACAGAACACCAGAGCTGACCCTGTGCCCAGCTCCTGGTGCAATCTCATTGTTTGCTCCTTTAATGAGGACTCTACCTATGGTTCTTTCAGAATGTACAGCGGTCCTCCCGTATCCATGGTTCTCCTTTCTGTTTGTTCAGCTGCCCACAGTCAGCCAGTCAGGAAGCAGATGATCCTATATGTCAGAAGGTCAACAGAAGCCTGACACTACATCACAAGGCATACGTCACTGACCTCACTTCATCCGATCACGTAGGCATCTTATCATCTCACATCAGCACAAAAGAAGAAGGGTGACTATAGGACAAGAAGACATTTTGAGAGAGAGAGAGACCACATTCACATAGCTTTTATGACAGTATATTGTTATAACTGTTCTATTTTTATTAGTTGCTGTTGTTAATCACTTACTGTACCTAAAATCTGTAAATTAAACTTTATCATAGGTATGTACACATAGGAAAAAACATAGTATATACAAGGTTCAGTACTATCCATGGTTTCAGGTATCCACTGGGGGATCTTGGAATGCATCCCTTATGGATTAGGGGGGACTACTGTATCTGTTGTGGAAATTCAGTAAAAAAAATGAAATCTTATTCCATTTGTTCCCTTGTCCCCAATGTCTACTGAATATAAATTTGACTTTTAAAGTTACCAGTGGCCTATACTTAGAAAAAATGTAGAATTTACTTTAAAGTTGTATATTTAAAGTGCATTATAAATGTTTTAGGGCTTACGGTTTTCTTTTAGAATGTGAAGAAAGCTACATAGACTTTCTCAGCTGAAAAAGGCCCTAAACACATATTCTGAATTACATTGCATACAATTTCAATGGATTTATGGATTTATTGAAAGGGACTTTCCCAGGGATAGCAAATCTCAGCTTGAAAATCTCACGAACTGTATCACTCTTCTGAGTGTACATTGTAGTAGTCTATAACTTTTAGCGACGTAGAGTGTGTGAATGGGAATTGACCATCAGTGGCTGCATGGAAACTTTTTTTTTTTTTCCTTTCAGAATTTTTTTTTAATTTTTTATTGTTATGTTAATCACCATATATTACATAATTGGTTTTGGTGTAGTGTTCCATGATTCATTGTTTGTTCATAACACCCAGTGCTCCATGCAGAATGTGCCCTCTTTAATACCCATCACCAGGCTAACCCATCCCCCTACCCTCCTCCCCTCTAGAACCCTCAGTTTGTTTTTCAGAGTCCATCATCTCTCCTGGTTCGTCTCCCCCTCTGACTTACTCCCCTTCATTCTTCCTCTCCTGCTATCTTCTTCTTTTTCTTTTTTCTTAAAATATGTTGCGTTATTTGTTTCAGAAGTACAGATCTGTGATTCAACAGTCTTACACAATTCACAGCGCTCACCGTAGCACATATCTTCCCCAATGTCTATCACCCAGCCACCCCCTCCCTCCCACCCCCGACCACTCCAGCAACCCTCAGTTTGTTCCTGAGATTAAGAATTCCTCATATCAGTGAGGTCATATGATACATGTCTTTCTCTGATTGACTTATTTCACTCAGCATAACACCCTCCAGTTCCATCCATGTCGTTGCAAATGGAAGATCTCATTCCTTTTGAAACTTTTTTTTTTTTACTTGATTTATACTACTGTTTCCCAGCATTGAAGGTGTAGGATTTCTTCCTCAAATTTCCTTTTTTACCGGCGGAGCAAGATGGCGGAGGAGTAGGAGACCTGGATTTCGTCTGGTCTCAGGAATTCAGCTGAATAAGGATCAAACCATTCTGAACACCTACGAACTCAACAGGAGATTGAAGAAGAGAGTAGCAACAACTCCCTGAACAGAGAAGCGACCACTTTCTGGAAGGTAGGACATGCGGAGAAGTGAATCCGAGGTGATATTCGGGAGCATAGACGGCGGGGAAGGGGGCCTCCGTCGGCCGCTTCTGGCAAGTGCTGGAGCCGCGGAGCACAAAATCGGACCTTTTAGAAGTCGGCTCCGCTGAGGGACGTCGCTGCAGTGGCTGAGCGGGAGGTGGAACCCTCGCAGGACAGTGTGGTCTCAGGACCCTCGGGGTCACAGAAAGACCGGGGGTGCCTGAGTGCGGCAGAGCTCCCGGGTATCAGAGCGGGGAAGCCGGCTGCAGAGACGGAGCCGAGGCGCGGGCTCTCAGCTCGGGGTTGCCATAGACTGTGATCCGCGGCCCAGTCGGGCCACTGCTCCTCCAGCAGGGACCCAACAAGCGGCAGAGCTGGGGAGACTCCCCTTCCTCCCCCAGGAGGAGCGGCGCAGGAGCGCACCGCAGGGATCTGCTGGGTTTGGAGACTCCACACGGGGTGGGGTGCCAGAGATAGAAATGCTCGGTCACAGGCCGGGTGAGCACGGAGTGAGGCCGGAGACCGGGGACACGGGAGTGACTGCTTTTCTCTGGGGGCGCACTGAGGAGCAGGGCCCCGAGTCCTCGGCTCCCCCGGGCGGAGATTGGGAGGCCACCATTTTCACC
This sequence comes from Zalophus californianus, assembly GCF_009762305.2. Classification (NCBI taxonomy): domain Eukaryota; kingdom Metazoa; phylum Chordata; class Mammalia; order Carnivora; family Otariidae; genus Zalophus; species Zalophus californianus. Next base: position 194,659,033 of record NC_045596.1, read on the forward strand.
CTGGTCCTCCAAAGCTGTGCCGAGAGCTTGCAGGGAACAAAAGCTCCTGAGAGCAAACCCAAGTAGATTGCTTAGCCCGGACTGACAAGGGCGGGGCAATTCCGCCTCCGCAAGACATTTGGGAACCACGGCAACAGGCCCCTCCCCCAGAAGATCACAGGAACAGCCAGGAAGCCAAGACCAAGTTTACCGATCAAGGAGAATGGGAGAACTCCAGCGCTAGGGGAAGACTGCACATAGAATTCATGGCTTTTTTACCATGATTCATTAGTTTTTCAAAGTTAATTGTTTTAACTATTTTTTTAATTTTTCTTTTTCCCTTTTTGAACCAACATCTTATCAATCCCTTTTTTAAAAAAACATTTTTTATTTTTCATTTTTAGAGTCATATTTTATCCCTTCATAGTAGTTATCCTTATTTTTGGCATATATATATAAGTTGTTCTCTCCTTAAAATTATGAGATACAGTTTCTTCTAACAGATCAAAATATACCCTAAATCACTAGTGTATGGCTTTGTTCTAGTCTCCTGCCTGATCACATTCTCTCCCTTTTTTTTCTTTTTTCTTTTAAATCTTCTTTCTTTTTTCAAACAACTTCTTATCAATTCCTTTTATAAAATCTTTTATAATTTTCATCTTTACAGTCATCTTCCATCCCTTCATTGTATCAACCCTTATTTTGTACATATATAAGTCTTTCTTCCTTTAAAATTTTAGGAGGCACTTTCTTCTAACAGAACAAAATACACCCAAAATCTAGTGTGTGGCACTGATCTATGCACTAGCCTGATCATATCTGATCATATTCTGTTTTTTTTTTGTTTTGTTCTGTTTTTGTTTGTTTTTATCTTTTTCTTTTTTTCTTCCTCTTTCTTTTTTCTTTCTTTCCCTTTCTTTTCCCCTGGTTTCAGGTCTTTTCTGATTTGTATAGAGTATATTTGCTGGGGACCTGGTTAACCTGTTAGCATTTTGTTCTCTCATTCATCTATTCTCCTCTGGACAAAATGACAAGACGAAAAAAATCACCTCAGCAAAAAGAACAAGAGGTAGTACCGTCTGCCAGGGACCTACTCAATACGAATATTAGTAAGATGTCAGAACTAGAGTTCAGAATCATGACTTTAAAGATACTAGCTGGGCTTGAAAAAAGCATGGAAGTTATTAGAGAAACCCTTTCTGGAGAAATAAAAGAACTAAAATCTAACCAAGTTGAAATCAAAAAGGCTATTGATGAGGTGCAATCAAAAATGGGGGCACGAACTGCTAGGATAAATAGGCAGAAGAGAGAATCAGCGATATAGAAGACCAAATGATGGAAAATAAAGAGGCTGAGAAAGAGAGAGATAAACAACTACAGGATCACGAGGGCAGAATTTGAGAGATAAGCGATACGATAAGATGAAACAACATTAGAATGATTGGGATCCCAGTAGAAGAAGAAAGAGAGAGAGGGGCAGAAGGTATATTGGAGCAAATTATAGCAGAGAACTTCCCTAATTTGCAGAAGAAAACAGGCATCAAAATCCAGGAGGCACAGAGAACCCCTCTCAAAATCAATAAAAATAGGTCAACACCCTGACATCTAAGAGTAAAACTTACGAGTCTCAGAGACAAAGAGAAAATCCTGAAAGCAGCTCGGGAGAAGAGATATGTAACCTACAATGGTAGAAACATTAGATTAGCAACAGACCTATCCACAGAGACCTGGGAGGCCAGAAAGGACTGGCATGATATCTTCAGAGCACTAAACGAGAAAAATATGCAGCCAAGAATACTATATCCAGCTAGGCTGTCATTGAAAATAGAAGGAGAGATAAAAAGCTTCCAGGACAAACAAAAACTAAAGGAATTTGCAAACACGAAACCAGCCCTCCAAGAAATATTGAAAGGGGTCCTCTAAGCAAAGAGAAAGCCTAAAAGCAGCATAGATCAGAAAGGAACAGAGACAATATACAGTAACAGTCACCTTACAGGCAATACAATGGCACTAAATTCAAATCTTTCAATAGTTACCCTGAATGTAAATGGGCTCAATGCCCCAATCAAAAGACACAGGCTATCAGATTGGATTAAAAAACAAGACCCATCAATATGCTGTCTGCAAGAGACTCATTTTAGACCCAAAGACACACCCACATTGAAAGTGAGGGGGTGGAAAACCATTTAACATGCTAATGGACACCAAAAGAAAGCTGGAGTGGTAATCCTTATATCAGACAAATTAGATTTTAAAACAAAGACTGTAATAAGAGATGAAGAAAGACACTATATCCTACTTAAAGGGCCTATCCAAAAAGAAGATCTAACAATTGTAAATATCTATGCCCCGAACAGGGGAGCAGCCAATTTTATAAGGCAATTAATAACAAAAGCGAAGAAACACATTGACAACAACACAATAAGAGTGGAGGACTTTAACACCCCCCTGACTGAAATGCACAGATCATCTAAGCAAAAGATCAACAAGGAAATAAAGACTTTAAAGGAAACACTGGACCAAATGGACTTCACAGACATATTCAGAACATTCCATCCCAAAGCAACGGAATACACTATCTTCTCTAGTGCCCATGGAACATTCTCCAGAACTGATCACATCCTGTTCATAAATCAGGTCTCAACTGGTACCAAAAGATTGGGATTATTCCCAGCGTATTTTCAGACCACAATGCTTTGAAACTAGAACTCAATCACAAGAGGAAAGTCGGAAAGAACTCAAATACATGGAGGCTAAAGAGCATCTTACTAAAGAAGGAATGGGTCAACCAGGAAATTAAAGAAGAATTACAAAAATTCATGGAAACCAATGAAAATGAAAACACAACGGTTCAAAATCTTTGGGATACAGCAAGGCAGTCCTCAGAGGAAAGTATATAGCAATACAAGCCTTTCTCAAGAAACAAGAAAGGTCTCAAATACACAACCAAACCCTACACCTAAAGGAGCTAGAGAAAAAACAGCAAATAAAGTCTAAACCCAGCAGGAGAAGAGAAATAATAAAGATCAGAGCAGAAATCAATGAAATAGAAACCAAAAGAACAGTAGAAGAGATCAACGAACGTAGGAGCTGGTTCTTTGAAAGAATTAACAAGATTGATAAACCCCTGGCCAGACTTATCAAAAAGAAAAGAGAAATGACCCAAATCAACAAAATCATGAATGAAAGAGGAGAGATCACAACCAACACCGAAGAAATACAAACAATTATAAGAACATATTATGAGCAACACTATGCCAGCATATCAGATAACCTGGGAGAAATGGATGCATTCCTAGAGATGTATCAACTACCAAAATTGAACCAGGAAGACATAGAAAAACTGAACAGACCTATAACCACTAAGGAAATTGAAGCAGTCATCCAAAATCTCCCAACAAACAAAAGCCCGGGGCCAGATGGCTTCCCAGGGGAATTCTGCCAAACATTTAAAGAAGAATTAATACCTATTCTCCTGAAACTGTCCCAAAAAATAGAAATGGAAGGAAAACTTCCAAACTCATTTTATGAGGCCACCATTACCTTGATCCCAAAACCAGACAAAGACTCCATCAAAAAGGAGAATGACAGACCAATATCCTTGATGAACATGGATGCAAAAATTCTCACCAAAATACTAGCCAATAGGATCCAACAGTACATTAAAAGGATTATTCACCATGACCAAGGGGGATTTATCCCTGGGCTGCAAGGTTGGTTCAACATCCGCAAATCAATCAACGTGATACAATACATTAACAAAAGAAAGAACAAGAATCCTATGATCCTCTGAAGAGATGCAGAAAAAGCATTTGACAACGTACAGCATCCTTTCTTGATCAAAACTCTTCAGAGTATAGGGATAGAGGGTACATACCTCAATATCATAAAAGCCATCTATGAAAAACCTGCAGCGAATATCATTCTCAATGGGGAAAAGCTGAGAGCTTTTCCCCTAAGGTCAGCAATGTGGCAGGGATGTCCACTCTCACCACTGCTATTCAACATAGTATTAGAAGTCCTAACCACAGCAATCAGACAACAAAAAGAAATCAAAGGCATCCAAATCGGCAAAGAGGAAGTCAAACTCTCACTCTTTGCAGATGATATGATACTGTATGTGGAAAACCCAAAAGACTCCACCCCAAAACTGCTAGAACTCATACAGAAATTCAGTCAAGTAGCAGGATATAAAATCAATGCACAGAAATCAGTGGCATTCCTATACACCAACAACAAGACAGAAGAGAGACAAATCAAGGAGTCGATCCCATTTACAATTGCACCCAAAACCATAAGATACCTAGGAATAAATTTAACCAAAGAGCTAAAGGATCTGTACTCAGAAAACTATAAAATACTCATGAAAGAAATTGAAGAAGACACAAAGAAATGGAAAAACGTTCCATGCTCATGGATTGGAGGAACAAACATTGTGAAGATGTCAATGCTACCTAGAGCAATCTACACATTCAATGCAATCCCCATCAAAATACCATCTACTTTTTTCAAAGAAATGGAACAAATAATCCTAAAATTTGTATGGAACCAGAAGAGACCCCGAATAGCCAGAGAAATATTGAAAAAGAAAAGCAAAGCTGGTGGCATCACAATTCCGGACTTCCAGCTCTATTACAAAGCTGTCATCATCAAGACAGTATGGTACTGGCACAAAAACAGACACATAGATCAATGGAACAGAATCGAGAGCCCAGAAATGGACCCTCAGCTCTATTGTCAACTCATCTTTGACAAAGCAGGAAAGAACATCCAATGGACAGAAGACAGTCTCTTCAACAAATGGTGTTTGGAAAATTGGACAGCCACATGCAGAAGAATGCAACTGGACCATTTCCTTACACCACACACAAATATAGACTCCAAATGGTTGAAAGACCTAAACATGAGACGGGAGTCCATCAAAATCCTAAAGGAGAACACAGGCAGCAACCTCTTCGACCTCAGCTGCAGCAACTTCTTCCTAGAAACATCGCCAAAAGCAAGGGAAGCAAGGGCAAAAATGAACTATTGGGATCTCATCAAGATAAAAAGCTTTTGCACAGCAAAAGAAACAGTCCACAAAACCAAAAGACAACCGACAGAATGGGAGAAAATATTTGCAAATGACATATCAGATAAAGGGCTAGTATCCAAAATCTATAAGGAACTTATCAAACTCAACACCCAAAGAACAAATAATCCAATCAAGAAATGGGCAGAAGACATGAACAGACATTTTTCCAAAGAAGACAGCCAAATGGGCAACAGACACATGAAAAAGTGCTCAACATCGCTCGGCATCAGGGAAATCCAAATCAAAGCCTCCATGAGATACCACCTCACACCAGTCAGAATGGCTAAAATTAACAAGTCAGGAAACGACAGATGTTGGTGGGGATGCGGAGAAAGGGGAACCCTCCTACACTGTTGGTGGGAATGCAAGCTGGTGCAGCCACTCTGGGAAACAGTATGGAGGTTCCTCAAACAGTTGAAAACAGAGCTACCATACGATCCAGCAATTGCACTACTGGGTATTTACCCCAAAGATACAAATGTAGGGATCCGAAGGGGTACGTGCACCCCAATGTTTATAGCAGCAATGTCCACAATAGCCAAACTGCGGAAAGAGCCAAGATGTCCATCGACAGATGAATGGATAAAGAAGATGTGCTATATATACACAATGGAATTTTACGCAGCCATCAAAAGGAATGAGATCTTGCCATTTGCAACGACGTGGATGGAACTGGAGGGTGTTATGCTGAGCGAAATAAGTCAATCAGAGAAAGACATGTATCATATGACCTCACTGATATGAGGAATTCTTAATCTCAGGAAACAAACTGAGGGTTACTGGAGTGGTGGGGGGTGGGAGGGAGGGGGTGGCTGGGTGATAGACATTGGGGAGGGTATGTGCTATGGTGAGTGCTGTGAATTGTGCAAGACTGTTGAATCACAGATCTGTACTTCTGAGACAAATAATGCAATATATGTTAAGAAAAAAAAAGAAGAAGATAGCAGGAGGGGAAGAATGAAGGGGGGATCAGTCAGAGGGGGAGACAAACCATGAGAGATGATGGACTCTGAAAAACAAACTGAGGGTTCTAGAGGGGAGGGGGGTGGGGGGATGGGTTAGCCTGGTGATGGGTATTAAAGAGGGCACAATCTGCGTGGAGCACTGGGTGTTATGCACAAACAATGAATCATGAAACACTACATCAAAGGTAATGATGTAATGTATGGTGATTAACAAAACAATAAAAAAATTTAAAAAAAGAAATAAATCTTTAAAAAAGCAAGAGTCACAAAAACTATAAAAAAATTTACTTATTTTAAATGATTTAATCATGTGTTTATTTTTAATTATATCAACAGTTATTTAAAATGGATTTTTAAAAAATCATGTTAATCATTAGTCAATAGAAGACAATAAATCCCTATATAAATTTAAGGATAACTCATTTTGATTATTAATCAGGAAGTTGAAAAAACAGGGGCCAAGATTAATAATACAGACATTCGCCATACGCATGACAAAACAGAAAATAAGGTACATCAAGAAGTAAGCCAACAGAGATCAATAAATAATGTTTCTGTAGATTTCCCCCCATGTTTCCAACTTCTAGATGATGGAGTGTCCCAGGATTTATTCTTCACACCTCCTTTCTTATCCATCAATATTTACACCCTATATAATTATATCTGGTTTCAATTTTAAATGACATCTGTAAAATTGGCACCTCAAATTATTGTCTGCAATCCCTACCTCTCTTCTGAATTCTAAACTCATTTAAGTGTCTACTAGACTCCTCCATTCAGTTATGTAGTATCTATCTGAAATCCATATCCTATTTTCTCTCTCAGAACCTTTTCCTCTCCAGGTTTTCCCCATTTCAGTAAAAAAGTATCTCCTCTTGAGGCACCTGGTGGCTCAGTCACTTAAGCATCCAACTCTTGATTTCAGCTCAGGTCATGATCTCAGGGTTGTAAGATCAAGCCCCGCATCAGGCTCTGAGCTGGGCGTGGAGCCTGATTAAGATTCTCTCTCTCCCTCTGCCCCTTCCCCACCACTTGCGCTCACGCTCTCTCTCTCCCTCTCTCTGTCTAAAAAAAAAAAAGAAAAAGAAAGTAAAGAAAGTATTTCCTGTTGCTAAAAGCCAAGAGCCTTGGTGTCTCACCAGGAAAAACCTATAGGCTCTACTTACAAAACATACACACACTATGACCATTTGTCCGCCATACAGCCCCTAGCAACCTGAACCAAACCACCGTAACCTCTCGTCTGGACTGTAGTAGTGCAAAACCTCTCAACTGGCTGCTTGTTTACTCTTGCCCCGTATTCTCCACATAGTAGCCAGAAGAATACTTTTTTTAAAGTTTGTTTTGTAGCTCAAAACCCTCCACTAACTAGATGGCAAGAGAGCCAGATGGTTTGGTAGTAAATAAAACTATAGAGTATCTTTTTTTTTTCAAATTCAGAATACATTTTTGCTACCGTAGTAGTCTTTAAACTTACTATAAACCTTGTTACTCCAGTCTGAAATGTAAGATGAAAAAAAAGGCCTATCTTTAAAATAACTGCCAAAAAGAATAATGCTAATATTTATCTTTTGAAATCAGCAATGGAATATTAATTACATGAAAACTAATAAAATTATCTGACATTTTAAAAAATAAATAAATAAAATCAAAAGGCATGACAATGACAAAGGCCTACACGATGTGGCTACTAACACCTGTCTGATTCTGTCTTCTACTACTTCAACTACCATGCTGTCCTAGCCACTCAGCTCCAACCCAAGCGGCCTCCTGCACGTTCCCTGAGTACATCAGGCTGCTTCCACTGCAAGACCTCTGCTCTTAATGTTGGTTCTGCCTAGATGCCTCTTTCCCCAGTTTTGCATGACTTACTCTTCCTTTCCCTCAGGTCTTGGATAAACTATAACCTCATCAGCAAATACTTTCCTCACAGCCCTATATAAAATAATAGTTTTCTACCTCACTTTTGCACTGTATTTTCTCTATCTTGTTTTATTTTGTAATCATCATCTAAAATACTATGCATCTATTTATATGTTTGAGTACTGTCTGAGCTCCCCCAGAAAGATATAAATGGAAAGAGAGCAGACATTTGGGGTTGATTGTGTTTTGTTTTCTGTTTTCCCTCCAGTGCTTATGACAGTTCCTAATACCTGGCGGATTCTCGAAAAAAATGTTGTTTAATGACAGAGTGATTTTGGTTTAGTGTAGAGAACGTAATTTAAGGAAGTGAGAGAATGAGAAATAGGTTAGAAGCTGTCATGGCGACAAAGCTGACAGGTGATAGCAGCATGGGCCAGCGTGGCAGGAGGGAAGATGTGGTAATTTCCCATCTTTAAGATGCATATTTATAGTGCCAACTGTATCTTCTGGTAGATTAGACTGAGACCCAGATTCAGGACTAGAATAAGTGTGTGGGGATGGCCATGTCATAAAGGAAAGTGACTAACAATAGAGGAAGAAGGGTTTGTCAGGAGTTTGGGATATTTCAGATGTCTATTACATACCAAAGTGGAAATGTCAAGTATGCAGTTTGATGTCTAAGCCTGGACTCAAGGGAGTGTTAATGGCTGGAGAGGTCATTGCATGGGTATCAATCCACATACATGGATTTTAAAGCTGTGGGACTAAATGAGATTTTTCTAAGGAATGAGAGCATCTAGAGGAACAGGACCAAGAGTGGGCCTTGGGATAATCTAACTATTTATGGATAGGGGTAGAGGAAAAGAGAGCCAGAAAGACAAAGAAAGAGTGGTCAGTGAGGTAGAAGGTGATTTCACAAGGGGGAAAAAATGTCTCAAGAGGACGTTATAAACTACGTCAATAAGAGAGAATTAATTTCTCTATCTTCACAAAGTTTCAGGTAGATGCAGACTGACCAGTAGATTTGGTAATGGGAAGATTAGATAATAATTTTGTTGGATAGCTTCTAATTCCCCAAGAATATAGGAAGTGTGACCATCAGCTAAGAGTTTGGGAGTGAATAGCTGGTACTGGAGGGGATAAAGAAGGTATTTTTCTCACTGCAGGAAATAAGAAAGAAAATTTACTAGCTAAATATGAAGTGTTTTATCTTTTTCAGCTCTAGAATTCAAACATTTTTTCTCATTTTCCAAGGAATCTCATAAACACTAAATCATAGAAAAGATGAACAAAGGACACAGAGGATTTTTAGGGAAGTGAAAATACTCTGTATGATATTACAATGATGGATATATGTCATTATGTATTTGTCCAAACCCACAGAATATACACCATCAAGAGTGAACCCTAAGGTAAACTATGGACTTGGAGTGATTATGTGTCAAAGCAGATTCATTCTCTGTAAAAAACCTACTATTCTGCTGAGTAATGTTGACAGTGGGGGAGGCCATGCTTGTCTGTACCTTCCTGTACCTGTGTTTGCAATCACCTTCTACCTCCGCTGGCCATCTCGTGTCTCACAGTTCACATCAATATACTTATCAGTATGCCTGAACCACCACTGGAATCCTATTTTCCCCTTAAATCCAAAACCCTTAATTACGCCTTATTTCCTCCCAATTAAAGTCCAAACTCTTTGGCCTTGTATTTAGTGTATTTTGGAATCTAAAACCAATTTTTCCTTAAAGCACACCTCTCCAGTCTTACCTAATACAAACTATAGATTATGTATCTGTAAATATGCCACATAGACTCCCATCTCTATGCTTTTGCTTATGCTGCTCCTTCCAGTCCGACTGTATTTTCATCAAAATACACACACACACACACACACACACACACACACACACACACACACACACACACTGTCTCGACATCCTGCCCATCCATTTAAATAGGGCTACTTTCTACCTGAAACTTCCCTCATGGACACATTACAAAATGTTCTCTGGCTTCTTTGAATCCAAATAATGCTGGTTTTATTATTCCCATGTTATTCTGAATTCAGAATGAGAAAACCCAGGCCAACACACATTCTGTCAGTTAATAATTATGTGCTCATGAACAATTCATTTTAGGTCTCCGGGCCTCATTTTACATATATGAAAGCATAAGGATTATAAAGATTGTAGAGTCCAGGCAAAGTTTCCATTCATGTAACCAACATTTGTCAAAAGCCTTCTGAATGAATCATTTTTAATACATAAAATGGAATAGTTCTGCATTGGAGAGAGAAAATTCAGAATTTGCTTATTATTCGAGTATCTGGAAAGCAATTTTAACAGATACAATCCAGCATTTTAAAGTCTATCACAAGTAAGAACAGCAAGAAAAGGTACATCATTATCACTCTAACAAATGTTTAGTAAGCATCTACTATGTGCTAAGCTCTTTGTAAACAGTTACAAGGAATGGAAACGTACAAGCAAACAACTATATAGCATCTAGAGAAATGCCTGATAGCTAGAACATTGCTTAAAAAGTCTTTTGTTATAGCAAAAAGAAACATGTCATGCATCTTTGAGATAAATATAACACCCAACATCTTGACTTAAAAATGAAAAGACCCGCAGAGGGGAGGTGGGAGGGGGATGTGGGTGAACTAGATAACACAAGATTAAGACGTACAAACATCCATTTATAAAGTAAGTCACAGAGAGGAAAAATACAGCTTAGGGAATATAGTCAATAATACTGTGATAACGTTGCTTGGTGACAGATGGTGACTACACTTACCATGGTGCGCACTGCAGAAGGCACAGACCTACTGAATCAATATGTTGTACACCTGAAACTAATATAACACCGATGTTAATTTTACTTCAATAAAAAACAGTGAAAAGGCCCATCAACAAATTATTTTATCTTTGTGACATAAACGAATCCATCCTAGTGATGCTTTAATGAACTGATTGACCAGTTGGTGGGCAATGTGAAATCACGGCCTTGTCTGGGCCATAAAACAATTTGCCAACACAATCAACTCCATAAAAACAAAAAAATCTCCAAATGGATGGGTGGAACTCCCACTTTTCAATCTGTTGTTTTGGAACCACAGGCCCATGCTGTACATCTTTTAATGTTTTTGAACTATGTCTTTCTTCCCTTCAATTGGGGAATGCTTTATAGAAGACAGAAATTTCTCTAATATATTAAACTCAGGGAAAAAAGGGTGCAGCAGATACACAGATGGGTGCCCAGTTGTGTGCACAGAAAAAGAAGTTGAAGGGGGCATTCTTCTGCTGTGCAGTCCGCCTACTTGGGGTTCAGTGGGAGCAGAGGAAAGAATCCGAATGTGTAGACATAAACTGAATATGGAGAGGAAGCTGGAAGCAGAGGTTCCTGGGCTGACTGCGGAGGCTGGACAGGGATGCCACAGAGCTCTGAGGAGAGAGAAGTGGCCAGATTCTTTAATAATGATTGTCTACTAAAGAGCAGTAGATAAAATGAGCCTAATTTATACTCAGAATTAACTTATTATCTCTTTTCTTACCTTATCATCTAAAAAGTGCTATCTCTTAAGTTACATGGTTTGCCAATTCTTTTTTTTAAACCGTTGTTATTGAAAACTTAGTAAGAAAAAAAAGAACTTTGATTAAAATGGATTTACTGTAGTTTAAGATCCAATTATTTAGATGGAAAAATCAAAGTAGAGACGGGGGAAAAGAGCGTAAGACAAACAGAACCTGAACTGACAATCAGTAATTCTAGAAAAACTCCTGCGGGGGGACCAAACAAGAGAGATTAAAAGAAATTAGATCTCCCTGTGAAAAGGTCTTTTGCTTTTAGCTAATAAAAATAGTCTTTCAAACAACCTTTTTAAACACTTGAGTTTCCAGGGCTGAGCAGCTTGCCTTTACATCCTCCTACATTCATTAACTTTATAAAATCTGGGGAAAGGCATGCCAAAGAAACAATCAGTTTACACCCCACTAAACAGAAGGTGGATGAGCTAATGCAATCTCTGTCACTGAAAACGGAGCCTGAGAGAAGGTTGTTTGTTGTTTTGTTTTTCCCTGATAAACTCTTCTTTTTTTGCCAAAAAAGTGGGAATTTGTTATTTATCTTAAATATACGGACTTGGCACCATTAATGAAGGGCACTGAACTTGTAAATAGTGATTTCAAAATCTCAGGGAATTAGGATCTTTCTCTATTCTACTGAATGAATCTACCCGGGATGATTGCAAATGCAAGCCAATTTCAGCTTTTTTTTTGCCTCAGACAGGCCTCCGCTAATTCTTCTATAATTACGAGCACTATTGACTTCATAAGAGGCATCAGTTTTTTGACCAGGTTTGAAGATTTATAAAAAGTGATCTGGCATCTTCCTGTGGAATCCTTTTCAAAATTATGCTTGTGAAAACAAGTATGATTCCTTCGCCAGGAGGCCCACTTAATTGAAGACAAACTAAATCCCTGGACTTCTACATGGGCTTAACCTTAATTCATCGCAACAGATCTCTGAGCTCAGCTATTGAACATGAAGCTCATTGACAGTGTGACTTAAGAAGGGGCGCACTTGAAATGGACCTACCATCCCCTTCCATCTGGAACTATTGTGGCTAGACTTTAACTGGCATGGCTTAAAGGTAGACTTTGTGATAGCAGAAAAACTGTACATATTTATTTTTATTTTTCTTAAGATTTTATTTATTTGAGCGAGAGGGTGCGAGCATGAGTGGGGGGGAGTGGCAGAGAGGGAGAAGCAGGCTTCCCGCTGAGCAGGGAGCCGGACATGGGGCTCAATCCCAGGACCCCGAGATCATGACCTGAGCCGAAGGCAGATGCTTAACCGACTGAGCCACTCAGGAGCCCCTAAACTGTATACATTTTAAAACAAAACTGATTCTTACTGGTGCCAGTTCAATATTTTATAATGCTCAGACGAGCCTTGGAGGAAAGCCTATGAGGAAAACGCTATAACTTGTGTTTCCATAGTTGGTCCTCTTGCCTTTGTAAGTTCCATAGGGCACAACTCTGGCCAGTGACATGTAACAGGAAGTTTCCGTAAAAGCTTTTCATTTTCTGATTAAAAAACAATTGTCTATACTTCCCTTCCTTCTGCCACCTTTAAGTGCAAAATGTGATGCCTAGACTTTTGGCAGCCATCTTTAATCAGGAGCAAAAGGCCAAGGAAATCGCAACACCATTGCTGACCTCCTGGGGAAGCTGAACCTACTCCTGCAGCCACACTGAATTCTTATCATCTGAGGAAAAGTAAATTACTATTTCTTTCTTTAAATAAATACAAAAAAAAGATTTATTTTAGAGAGAGAGAGAGTGCGTGCGGGTGCACATGTGTGCGAGTGGGGGGAGGGGCAGAGGGAGTGGGAGAGAGAATCTTAAGCAAGCTCCACACTCAGCAGGGAGCCCAGCGCTGAGCTCCAGCTCAGGACCATGAGATCATGACCTGAGCCGAAATCAAGAGCCGGACGCTTTATGGACTGAGCCACCCAGGTGCCCCTAAATTACTATTACTTTAAGCCACAGTAATTTACCTTTTCCTTACCTGGAGAAAAAAGCCTAAAATTAATATTTCTGGTCTGCTGAAGGAATTACACTATACAAATAAAACTAATAATTAACAAATAAAAATAAGTCACCCTCAGATGGTGACAACAATCTAACTTCCCATGGGTATTGTCTAGCAATCCTGAGCCTTCCTTTCTCTTCTCAGCTGTTTTCCAGGTGTCCAGAGGGGCTATTTTACTTTACTTTACTTCTTTGTTTTTTGTTGTTATTTTCAGAGGGGCTATTTTAATCCTCCATTCTATCAACACCATCAGTCAATAATTTTCCTTCCTAATTTATAGAGAAGGTAGAAACTGTCAGTGTCTTGTCCCCTTTGGTCTGTCTTCTGTTCCCACCCCTGTGTCTTTCCCATCTCACCAGGCCTGGTTCCAGACCCTGACCCAGCAAGAGAATTCCGTACAGTTTCTCACATCTTCCTTTTGCCTTAAATCTGAGTCCTTTTCTAGAAGGACTAGAAAAGCTTCCTCAGCTTCCTCATCCTTGTGTATCCCTTTGATGCTGGTGTTTTCCACTGTTCTGTTGTATGCCTCTTTCTCATCCTTCCACTCAGGTGTTTCCTTGTATTTGTACCTGACTGCTTACTAAAAATCCCCATTTCACTGCCTCAACTTGATGCACTTAAGTGCAACCTGTCCCAACATGAGATCCTATCTTGTCCCCAAATCTCCTAGTATACTTATTATCTCAAAAAAAGACTTATTATCTCAAAAAAGATTATCCTGTACTCGGTTACTCCTGCCAGAAATTTGGCATTATTTTTCATTCCTTTATCTCCCTCCAACTTCGCATGGGCTCCCTCATCTACACTTGTCATTCTACCCTCATATGTCTCAGGATTCTAGATACGTTTTTCTGGCCTCACTGATACTTTTCTAGAATAGGCCTTCATCAGCTCTCTGCCACATTACTAGCTAGTCTGTTCACCTCCAGCCCATTCTCCATCAACCACACAAAATGATCTTCATCATTTGGTATTGTCACTCTCCCCAGCTCAAAGACTTAAATGACTCCTAATAGTTATTTCTTAATAGAGCTGGTAAAGTAAAAAGTGTGATCTGTTCCCTGCCAACTTCTCCAAGCTGATCCCTTGCTCTTCTTTCCCACTGACACCGGCTGCTGGAATTTCCCTAAACATCATTTAGCTACATACCCGTGTCATGCTCTCTTTTCCTTCTAGGACTTCATACTGCAATTCAGCTTTACATGGTAATCTTCCTCTCTAACACCCTCATGCTTCCTAGGATTCATTAGGATTCCCACTTTGCATCTTCCAGGAATCTGTGCTAACCTCCAGATGTGCTTCAGTTGTCCTTCTTTGTGGCTACTATATTACCTCAGTTTCTTCTTGTTTGGAAAAATATATTCAAGAGTTCTAGATCAGACTCTTGAACTTCAGAGTTGTCAACACCAGGAAATGCAAAGTATTTTCAATTTCAATGGGGATGTTCAATTTAAGATAACATTCATGGTTATTTCAGATCAAAGAAAGTTATTCTCAGGAATATGTAATAACTTTACACCAAATCTACAGGTGTGCAATAATTTTGTAAACAAAATATTAAAAATTGGAGGGTATTTTATTTTAAAATAATTATTTTTGGCAAATTTTAGTTGTTATATAGTAAGATCCATTACCCCATTTAGATATCATACATGATGTAAAATATCTAGCATTAGAATTTGAGCACTGAAAGAGAGAGTGGGAAGTATCTGTACACAAAAATGTAAAGGTGAGAAATCCGGAGTCTACCACTCTCCCCCAGCCTCCCTCCCTAGCCCCACCCTTCAGGTTTAAGTCATTGAAAGAAATTCTATATATCTCTATATTAGCAAGCCTGATCCTTTATCTCTTATATTTTCATGTTTTTTGAGCCTAGGAAGAAAGGCAGTTAGGAAACAGAAGATAATATACAATTTATCAAAAATACCAACCTTAGTCACTTTCAAAATGAAAAATTTCTGAGTTGGAGTAAGAATAAAATGATATAACATCATTTAAGCCAGGAGGTTTGAAGCCTTGGAAACTATGTGTTAATGTATTCAGCTGCATTCTATTATCTCCTGCTTGAGGCTCAGCCTGCGAGTTTCCTCCATTATACTCTTCATTAAAATCTATCACTAAGACCTTGAAAAGAAGCACGCTTCCTATGCTTTCGGATGAATACATTAAGTATGTTCAATGACCCAAAGAACGTGTTCAAGAATGTCTGGAATAGAAAGAAATTAATCTTTCATTTAACATGGAACTAAAAACTCCTCAAAGTATTTGGACCTTTCAGTAGACATTGATTCATTGTGTACGGGTTTATAATAATAAATAAGCCAATAAGTATGCATTGACTAGTGTATGCTCAGTGCTATTTAGCATGGTAAACTACACAAGGGAAATCCTCAATCTAGGGCCTACTTTTTGAGAAAGATATGAGACTCACATGACACTACCAGAGAATGACCTCAGGACACATATATTTAAATGCCAAGCTTATTTAAAGTGCTTTCCTGAAAGTTCTGGGAAGGGAGAAATCATTCTGAGTGTAAATATAGAATCAGAAAATTTCAGGGCTTAGAGATAATCTCATTTGACTTCCTGATTTTACAGACAAGTAAAATAAGATCTAGAGAGGTGAAAGAAAGAAAATAAAACGTTTTTACAACCACATTCTTTGTGTTATTTCACCTAATCCTGGCACCAAGTCTATGAATTTTTCAAAGGAAGCTCATGAGGTTGAGATTAATTTTTGTGTGTGTAAGGTCTCAAGATTCAGGAATTCACACTTGGGTTCTCTGATTCTAAATCCTATTTTCCATGGCATGAAAACATGTGGTAGAACATCAAGGTACATCCATATATTTTAACTTAAAAAACAAAAACAAAAACAAAAAACCCTGTCTCCCATCATTTAAAACCTCCTACTGCCCTCTCTTGTACTGGCTTCTGGGTGGAATTATGCAAATCAGATATAACCCATGGTTCAGCAAAGCAATGTTTTATTCACCTACTGCTGTAAGAAAGAGCATCATCTACACAGAGTCTAGTCTGTGTCTCAAAAGAGAACAGAGATGGGTAATTACAAGATTTAGAGACTGAGGATCAAGCACTACAAGAAGGAACTTTCGATGCAAGATCTGATTGAGAGAGGGTAAATTCATCATATATAGTTTAGGACTGGGGGACGTAATAAGGTGAGGGTCCTGAAGTGAGTTTTGATAAGTAAACAAAACTATGAAACGGAACGAAAACCATTTTTGTCCCCGCATTTAAGTGTTCATTAAAAAAAAAAAAAAAGCTACATTGTTGATCAATGGTTTTGAAATGTATAGGTTCCAGACAATGAAGTAGAGGGCTAACCAAGTCTGTGTACTGATGGGTTAAAGCTAAGAGAGTATCGGCCCTTATGTTTCATTACAGACATTATTCTTTCCATATTACAATTGTAGAAAGTGAGCAAATAACTTTCTAAGGGTCATACATCTTCAAACACAGATTTCTTGGTAATGTTTCCATAAAGATGTTATATTTCCCTTCCTTTCTATAAAAATAGTGACCAGGGTAGACTTCTTTCTGTCCCAATTCTGCAGGTGGAAGATTGGTTTGATGATAATGTCACAATTGCTTTCTAGCAATACCACACACTGAAGCTTTCTGCTCTGTGTGAAAAAGATGCTTTTTAAGCATTTTCAGCAGCAAATTTAAGATTATTGACCTCCCTTAGATTATTTTTGTCTTATTCTCTTCTCGAATTCCCTATTTCACACAATCACTTGGGGAAAAATTACCAATAAATCTTGGATATAGCAATGTTTCAGAGGACCAATTATATTGGATTTCATGACAACAAAAACTGAATTTCCACCTATATTTTCATTCACTATCTATCTGTTAACTGCCAGGGTGGTTTGCTATTTGACTACTTGAAAGTTCGTAATAATTAATTTTATATACAAAATGAATAGCTTCCATAAGCATCATTACGAATTATGGATTTTACTCTTAGAACATGTATGTATTCTTCCCTTCACAGACAAAATCCCAATATATGAAACACACTGCAAGCTACATTTAGAATTTGAAGCTGTGTAGTCAGATATTAATGAGAAATCTGCATGGTGTGCCTTGTTCTTGTTCCTGAGATTCCATTTAATGGCAACCTACGGGATCTCACAATCACAACCACACAGAAATGAAAAGAACAAGCCGCCCCTTTTTCAACTTAAACTAGTTGATTTCTGGGTCAGCTGCATGGGAAGTGAAAAAACGGAAGAACACGGTTTCTAACAACTGTGTTAACACTTTCCCTCCAAGAAAAGCGGAACTTTGGAGCTGTTTTAAAAGTGAGCTGTTTATCCAGCAAATAAAGACAAAGGCAAATGTGTGGTTACACTTGTTACACCTACAGAGTATATTAATGTTACTCTGCTCAATATAAAAAACACACTTAAATAGGCATTCAGCTTATCAGTTCCAAATGTCAAGCTATAGCCAAAGGCGAATGGTAGGTTTTCACCAATTAACAAGACAAAGCCAAATGTGGTAGATCAAGTTATTGTACTTGAAGAGTTCAAGAATCTATACAGGAGACAGAAAAGTAGAAAATTCAGGGACTGAAATAAAAATGCATCATTTTTTTATAAACACGTATAAAGTTAAAACTGAAATATAATAAATGGTACCCATTCAAGTATATAATGTGATACATTTTAAGATATATGCCTATAAAATCATCACCAAAGTTAAGAAAAAGAACATTCCTTTTACTCCCCAAAGCTTCCTGTGCCTCTTAATCACTATTTATTATTATTTTTTGGTGAGCCACCTCTATTCAGATGTTGGGGTTTTAGGATATCCCCAAATACATTTATTTTAAAAGCTTAAAGATGAACACATCAAACACACACAAAATTGAGCGTATACATAGGTAATAAAACATTCTAGTAAAATGGGACAGAATTTGTTTCAACTACATCTGCAAGTCCCCTTCACCTTTGTCATATAATGCAGCCTAATCACAGGAGTGAAATCCACTGTATTCTTCAGTTTCCCCAGAAAACAGAAAATCACTGGAACTAAAAGTCCTTTGAGAAAATCAATAAAATTGATAAAACTCTATTCAGACTGACCAGGAAAAAGAAAGCAAGACACAAAATTACAAATATCAGAAATGAGAGAAATGACATCATTACAGAGTCAACATATAATATAGCATATGGATAGTAAGGAAATATTATGAATAATAGGTCTAGCTTTTTTATCCAATCTGATATTCTGGCTTTGCTTTATAGTATTTAAACCAATTATATTTTGTGTTTTTATTAATATGATTAGGTTTCAATCTCCTTATTTTGCTATTAATTTTCTATTTTTCTCTCTGTGTGTCCATTCAAAATCCAAGTTGAAACAAATTCTGTTGGTTTAGCTTTTAAAATAGATCTTAAATCCAACAACTTCTCACCACATATTCTATTGCCCTCAGATCTTCCATGCTCCCCAACTTCTGGGGTCACCATTCACTTGGAATACAATGAGAATTTTGCCCTAAAGTTGTCCAATGCAGTGGCCTTGACAGTTCATGGCACTCTCATCTCTTGAACCGACATTACAATAGCCTCCCTTTAGTGTTTGCTTCTTGAGGAAGGTGAATTGTAGAGGAAGAAGAATTGGTAACTCACACATTCTGTATCTTTTCCATTACTGAGGTTATTTCTCCATTTGTGATCAGTGTTCCCCAAACTGCATCCCGTAATTCACTACTTTTAGGAGATGTTACTCAATGAAGGGGTTCATGTCCAAAAAGTTTGAACATGATCTTCAAGTATATCCCCCTTCATGGAGATTCACAATGTAGCTTAGCATTTGAAAAGGCCTGCAGGAAGAAAACATGTTTAGGTACTTTTTTCCCTAATCTTATTCATGATAGAACATTTTTCCTCATTGTATTGGGTAAGAAGTAATGTTTATACCTTCCTCCTCACTTGTTCTTTTATGAACCACCAGAGTTTCACTTATATATAGGGGAATCCATTCAGGTGAACCCTGCTCTGACATCACCACATTTGCTCCCCCATGGACCTTAGATTCTCAGATACATAAAATCGGACTTATACTACTAGCATGATTATTTTATCTGGAAATTAGGAAACAGGCTCCAGCATGGCTTTTTCTACTTCCTGACTGATGAATCAGTAAGAACAACTATGGATACTTTATGATTCTTGTTTCTGTCTGTTAATCCTACCAGAGCCAAATTTTCCAAAGTGGTGGTTATGTGGAGTGGGAGACAGTATTCTGTCTCAGTCTCAGCTCCTTCACTGGCCCCCATGACAGGTAAATCACATGTAGACTCAGACAAAGAATGAGAAGGGAGTAGGAATTCCCAATTTGACTTCAGGTTGAAATGGTATCCTTTAACATATTTGTCTAAAACCCCGAACTCAGGGGCTCCTGGGTGGCTCAGTCATTAAGCGTCTGCCTTCGGCTCAAGTCATGATCCCAGGGTCCTGGGATCGAGCCCCACATAGGGGTCCCTGCTCGGCGGGAAGCCTGCTTCTCCCTCTCCCACTCCCCCTGCTTGTGTTCCCTCTCTTGCTGTGTCTCTCTCTGTCAAGTAAATAAAATATTAAAAAAATAAATAAATAAAAAATAAAACCCCGAACTCTGAGCTTGTTTCATTCTGCTAGCCATTAATCTCTAAATTTCATTATTTCTAAATTTCTGTCACTCCTATGAATGTGTTCTCTAAGAGCTAAACCCTGATAAAAGGTGAGTCTTAGGGATCCTGAATTCCACAATACCCCTTGGGCTAAGAACAGGAAACACTAATAGGAAAAACTAAGAATAGGAAATATAAAACTCTAATATCAAATATTACAACTCAGCTTAAATTTAATTTACTACTTGTTACTTTTCTCTGAGATGTTAACATTTAAACTCTACCTCTATTCAAAGAATGAAATAATTTGTTCTTGATTAAAAAAGTCTCAAGCAGTTTGGTATAATGAGCAAGAGGAGGGAAACCAGAACATGAACATGGCATAGAGGGAGTATTACCAAAAACAGGTATGCAGCATTTATGCTAACTCTGATTTCAAACATCTCTCAGTTCTTAGGAACGAGAAATATTTTGGTAGCATCTTGGGGCAGAAGAGAAAACTTGATAAATTTTACATGCTCCAAAAGATTATCATTTACAAAAAGAGAACTTTAATGAGATGCAAACAGGATAAATTCCTCTACAAATATATTTAGAAAGTTGCTGAATTTATTAGATCACTAAAATTGGAACTTTCCTTTAAGCGTGGAAAATTATAGTCAATTAAATTTTTGTTTGAAAGTTTTCAACTCTGCCTTAAAACATGAAGTTCAGCATATACATCATGTTTTCTTCCTTCCTAAGACCTCAAAACTTCTCACCATTTAAAACTTTTCTTTTCTGCTCTAGAGAAAGAAATTTAGTTGTTTGCAATGCATAACAAGTGCACCAAGTTGTGTAAATTATTTGCCACTTAAAATACCTGTCCTTTTCTGTACCAATTAATTTAAATCATCCTTTTTCTTCCTGTTACATTAGTTATAGTATCTTTGTAGATGATTTTGGTTGAATCAAGTAATCTAGTTCTCATGTAATTTTCTCAGATTTTTAAACAAAATCATTTTACTCTTTATTTTCAGATGTCCTGGGACTCTGTAATAGGGCTCTTATTGCCTACCAGCTCTATATTTCCTATACATTCACAGTGCAACTTCTAGTAAACCATTTACATCTAGTTGTCTCAACTGACTCATCAATAAAATAGTGATACTATTCTCCCATAATAGCTTATGGGATATTTAGCATGAATAGATTGCCTGGGGGGAAAATGTGTGATTCTTCTTTACCTTCCCCCAACACCCTCCCTAAATACTACATTAAAACAAAGTAAACTTTTCTCCTGATTATTCCTTTACCCATTCATGCTACCTTTATCTGAGTTAAAACCTTCTCTTTTTGATGCAATGGTACCAAAATACAACAAAAAACCTTTCTCTAATTGTTTTCTTTCTTTTGCATCCCCAATTCAGCCTCTAAGAGTTGAAAGAAAATGCGTTTCCATTCAACTAAAACAAAAACAGGGGAGCTTGATACTGAATTTTAGGTGTACTAGTTCTGGTGACTTTATCATTGAGAATTGTGTATTATATACATTAATGGAATAGTTCTCAAGTCAGCAAAGGAACATTAAAACAGGAGTTTCACTAAAATATTTTAGGTATTCTTTTGAGCTATAGTTTAAGAACATCATATACAAGATGACTCCTCAAGTATTATTGGAACTGATGAAATAGGCTTCCCTGTGAAGCTCATTCCCATTCAAGTCAAACCCAGAACAATGTCACTCCACCTTATTTATAATGCCTGCTGGGACATTTAAAGCTTCTGTTTTTGATGGAGTCTCCACTATGAACCATTTGCTTGAGGAAGTTATTTATTGCCTGGTAGCCAAAGGCCTACATAGCACTTGACCCAGAAAAAAAGAAATGTTCTCTCTCTCTGTCTTTTTAGGACATAAAAATATGATCTCTTTAATGAATTTTAATAATCAAAAAACCATTTCAGCTATATGACTATGATTTATTTCCCATTATCCTTGTTATTTTTTATTTCCCTTAAAAAAGAACTGCTTGGTTATTTTTTTTCTATTAAATTGGAAGATTTAACCTTAAAGATTTAATGTTAAAGATTTAGCATTAATAGAGTATCTTAGTTTAAGATTTGGAATCCCTTCCTCAAAGAAAAAGATTACTTATCTGATTAATTTTGGCTAGTGTATATAGGAACACGAAGAATAGGTGACTGGGAAAGTTTTAATCTAATTAGAACTGAATTTGCAAAAAAAAGATAATAACACTAGAAGAATACATGAGGAGAAAGAAGCACAAAATGATGAATCAACTTCATGAATCTCTTGACTTCTGCATATCTTAAGATTAATAAATTACTTATTAGTATTACTTTAGCCATACTAAAAATACTCACCATTGAGATATTTTCTAGGAGGAAAAAAAGGGAATACTGTCACCGTTGAAATGATTAACAATGTTGTTTTGTAGCTGTTAATAAGAATAGTGATTTTCATATATAACTTAAACATTATGTATTAGAACACCTGCAAATATATGGTATGTGACCACTGCAGAGATTACACAGAACATACTCTACTCATTAGTATACACATGTGATTTTTGTTTAGCTCATGTAGATTTTCCACATATTTAAAATATTTAAAATCTAGGGCTTTTTCATAATGAAATATAAAGCAAGGATAAGTTATGATTACTTAGTAGTAATTTAATAATCTTGAATGAAAATTTACTTTAAAATGTTTTGCATTTTGAGTTACAGATTAGCTGTACTGCATTGGGAAAAACAATAACAACAAATGAGTAAGACATAACAAGGGGGAGAAAAAAATCCAACACAAGAGAACTGAGCTCAGGTGATAAAGCCTATTAGGGGGATCAAAAGTAGAATTTGGGACAAACCTGCATCAGAATAAAATCACAAGGAAACAAATCAAGGTCAAGGAAGAGTGAAGCAGGAGACAAAAGAGGAAATCAAGAAACACTGGCAGTTTGGCTTAAAGAAGGTGTAGATGTGGTCATGCTCTCAGGACAGGTGCTCCTGTGATGTTCCCCATCAATCAGGTTCTACTGATTTAAACACAGATGTAAAACTAGCAAATTATAATAATTAGAGTAAGAAACTATATTAAAAGCTTTCATGATTAATTTTTTCGCCATTAATCAATAAATTAACATTTATTGACCAGTCTATCGAAAATAACCTTGTTTTCCTCAAGTGCACATGAAGCATTCACCAAGATCGACCATATCCTACATGATAAACATTAACACATTTAAAAGAAATGAAATCATACAACTTATGTCCTGTGACTGTGATGTATTGGTTTCTAGCTTAGAAACCAATAACAAAAACCAATAACAGAAAGATGGCTGTAAAATTTCTAAATATTTAGAAATTAAACTCTACACTTCTAAATAATAGATGGGTAAAGGAGGATATTTCAAGAGAAATTAGAAAATATCCTGAAATGAAGAAAAATGAATATCAAAACTTGCAGGATACAGGTCTGAAGTCAATAATCTAAGTTTCCACCTTATGAAATTAGAAAAAAAAATAATAAATTTGAAATAGGCAGAACTATGGAAATAATAAATAACAGAAGTCAATGAAGTAGAAAAGAGAACAACAGAGAAAATGAAAAACACAAGGTAGGTAGTTCTTTAAAAAGATTTTAAAAATTTATAAATCTCTAGCCAGACTAACAAAGAAATAAAGAGAGAATACAAATTATCAGCATGAGGAAAGAAAAGATGATAGCTCTGTGGACCCTGCAGATAATAAAGATAACAAGGAATACTACAAATAATTCTACATGCATAAATCTGACAACCTGGATGAAATGGAGTTATTCCTCAAAAATCACAAACAACCCAAATTCGCCTGAGATGAAATAGATAACTTAAATAGTCTATTAAAAGAACTGAATTCATTTTTAAATCCTTCTGAAAAAGAAATCTCCAGGTCCCGGTGGTTTTACTGGTGAATTCTACCAAACATTTAAAAAAGAAATAACACCAATTCACACATCTATTTCAGCAAATAGAAGTGGAGAGAACACTTTACAACTCTTCCTTAACTTAAAGGCTTCCTTAACTACAGAAAACATATAGCTAACATCATAATTAATGGTAAAACACCGAACACTTTCTAAGATCAGGAACAAAACAAGAACGTCTATTTTCATCACTCATTATCATACTGGAAGTTCTACTCAGTGTAATAAACTAATAAATCAAAGGTATTCAGATTGGAAAGGAAGAAATAAAACTATTTGTATTTGCAGATGACATGATTGTCTACATGTAGATTGCCAAGGAATCTACAAAAATGCTCCTAGCAAGGTCATAGGACACAAGGTCAACACACAAAAATCAGTTATAGTATATATGTATGTAGTACCAACAATGAACAATTGGAAACCAACATTAAAAATAATTTTTTACAATGCCTCTGTCAAATGAAATACTTAGATATAAGTATTTATTATACACTTTATCTCACCATTTCTCACAACCACACCTGCAGGGAGGTACCATTATCCCCATTTTAAATGTCACTGTCCAATGTTCACTATATTAGAACTTGTTAATATTTCTGTAATTATGGTAGGATTATTTGTTCAAGTCAATGTTGTTAAAAGAGAGAGAAATATTTTGACATTGAAATACAGTCTTCATTGAAAATCTCTTATGTGAAATGTAGTATTCCATCTCCTCTATGGGGAGAAAGAACAAGCCTACATGACCCATTTCTTGAAAGTATGAATTTTTCCAAAATGTTTTTCTGGTGCTCTTTTTCAAGTGTTAATTGGAGGAACACTAATACTTCTGACATGATTGCCATATGCCACAACATATCTGGAAATAAAGAGTTCTCAGAAAATACTTTTTTATTTCCTTCCCAAGTTTTTCTCTGTACACTTCTAACCTATAACTTGCACTTAGGGAAAGAGCCCTGACTCCACTGATGAACATTGCTACCTGCTATTATTGCTTCATTATGTGTCTTTAAACAACTGATTTGGGCTTAGTGAAAAGTACTTAGAGCCTCAGGAGAATAAGGCAAAAGCCAAGAAACTCTTGGCAAATTGTAAATCTTAAATGCAGAATGATAAATTGGTCCTTTTGTCACCTTGAACTGATGGATGAGAATAATGTGCCCTTATAGTTATTTACTCCAGTACAATGCTAAATAGTTCTCTCACTGACCTTGGGTTAGATGTTTTCCAAATATGTGCCCTTTAGTCCCTCCTCTTGATCCACTTCTTTTTTTTTTTTTTTGTAGTCAAGTAGTTGGAATATTTAGGTTTTCCTTCTAAATATTTTCCTTCACTGTTCTAACTTTTTACTATTTTTGTTGTTGTTTCCATTATTTCCAGCATTCTTGGGGTCTTAGTGGCCTTCCAGTATTTCTTGGTCAAATCTGTTGAGTGCCCAGTAAAGTAAGGCAGAAACTGTTCTTAGCATCTAACAACCATACCACCCTGAATGCACCTGATCTCATCTGAACTCAGAAGCTAAGTAGGGTCAGGCCTGGTTAGTATTTGGATGGGAGGAATTGTCCTTGGCATAGCCTTTTTAAAAATTATAATATTGTAATGGAATCATTCTAAAATTAATTATTGAAGTTTGCTTATTATATCTTACATATTTGAACTAGAATTATTCTTTTTTAATGATGTCATCACACTTTTATTGGTGGGGGATAAAGAAAGTGATGAATTGTCTAATGTGAATATAATTTTGCAGAGGACATATCTCTGTGAAGGAAAAAGGAAAACAGTATTTGTAGTACACCCACCTTGTGTTGCATACCGTGAATTCATATTCCTTGCTTTCTTACTCTGCATATCAACTCTCATAACTGGTATTACATATCCATAATCTCTTATATAAAATCCTCGACTAAATATGTTTCAGAATTCAGAAATCTCCAAGTTTTAGGATCTGAGGTATCTCCCTGCAATCAACATTAATACTTCCTCAGTGAAATGTATGAATACCTATATAGCGTGGAATAAGTAAAGGCTATAAATAACCTCGTGTCAGTTCTGGTCATATTTGCTCACAATGGGTTCGGGTTTTGCTGCCAAATAAGAAAAAAGTTGTTTTCAGTGGTTCTTGGGTTTCAGAATTGTAAATAAAGGGTAGTACACCTGCATTAAGCCAGTTGCAGAAGGAGGAAATTGGCATCTACAGTGATTAGTACAAGTCAGAGACACATAATTTAAATAGACCTGTCATGAGGCAGGAACCATTTTTTATTGCTGTTGTTAAAGCCACATTAAGGATTTATGCATATACATTCTTTAAGAATAACTGGAGAACTGGATTATCCAAGGGACACTAAAAATAAAAGCTTTAAAGTTATCTATTATTGAATCAGTACTTTTAATACTTTTGAACAGTTTTTCCATTGTGATCACCAATCGTAAAATCATAGGGAAGATTATTTTTCCACGTTTTAGAATTTATATTTAATTTTTAAAAAGTTTATGTGCTTTCCTTAACATATAATTTCAAATTAACTCAAGTGGCCATCAAGAGATTGCTGACACTAAAAGTTTGATGCTAGATTAGACCTGAAGGACCCATGAAGCTACTATTTTCATGGTAATCCATATGGGCTGTTAAATAATTATGGTCTATGTTCACATCTATTCCCATCCTACAAAGGCCTCTCACCCTTTCAAGCCTACAAGAGTGTGTAGGCTATTAACAGGTATCAACTGGATACCACTGGCATGATGACAGTGCAATTTTGCCTGGGCAAGAGAAGCTGGCAAAGGTACTGCAAATACTCTGAGATGCGATTCAGCCAGAACTTTGACTAGGGTTTTTAGAAAAACATGATGTTATCCTGAATACCAGATGCCACGTGCTAAAACTTTTGGATCAAGTAATCCTTTACTGGAAAGCCAAAATAGTCCCCATGTGTTGCAATCAGCCAGAAACTTGTACACTTACCATTCTACCCTTAGGTGAACTTCCCATGATTATACCACAAATAAACATAGAGTAATTCTAGTGGAATGCTTTCAACTGGAAACAAGTGACACTATTATTACTGTATTCAATGAAACCTTAGGTATAATTCATGCCATAAGTTCAAAGTAATGGTACTTTAAAAATCATTAAAATTTTTACTTTGCTGTCATTCTCATTTAGTGAGATGTATTAGAAGATCATCTTTCTTTATCCATTCATCTGTTGATGGACATCTACGATCTTTCCATAGTTTGGCTATCGTGGACACTGCTGCTATAAACATTGGGGTGCACGTGCCCCTTTGGATCCCTACATTTGTATCTTTGGGGTAAATACCCAGTAGTGCAATTGCTGGGTCATATGGTAGCTCTATTTTTAACTTTCTGAGGAACTTCCATACTGTTTTCCAGAGGGGTTGCACCAACTTGCATTCCCACCAACAGTGTAGGAGGGCTCCCCTTCTCCACATCCTCACCAACATCTGACATTTCCTGACTTGTTAATTTTAGCCATTCTGACTGGTGTGAGGTGGTATCTCATTGAGGTTTTGATTTGGATTTCCCTGATGCCGAGTGATGTTGAGCACTTTCTCATGTGTCTGTTGGCCATTTGGATGTCTTCTTTGCAGAAATGTCTGTTCATGTCTTCTGCCCATTTCTTGATTGGATTATGTGTTCTCTGGGTGTTGAGTTTGATAAGTTCTTTATAGATTTTGGATACTAGCCCTTCATCTGATATGTCATTTGCAAATATCTTCTCCCATTCTGTCGGTTGTCTTTTGGTTTTGTTGATGGTTTCTTTTGCTGTGCAAAAGCTTTTTATCTTGATAAAGTCCCAATAGTTCATTTTTGTCCTTGCTTCCCTTGCTCTGTGCGTGTGTATACACACAGACACACACACACACACAAACACAAACAATGAAATATAATGCAGCCATCAAAAAATGAAATTTTGCCATTTGCAACAACATGGATGGAACTAGAGGGTACTATGCTAAGCCAAATAAGTCAGTCAGAGAAAGACAAGTGTCATATGATTTCACGGATATGTGGAATTTGAGAAACAAGGCAGAGGATCATAGGGGAAGGTAGGGAAATAGGAAACAAGATGAAACCAGAGAGGGAGACAAACAATTCTTAATCTCAGGAAACAAACTCTGGGTTGCTGGAGAGGAGGTGGGTGGGAGGGATGGGGTGGCTGTGTGATGGACATTGGGGAGGGTATGTGCTATGGTGAGTACTGTGAATTGTGTAAGACTGAAGAATCACAGACCTGTACCCCTGAAATAAATAATACATTATATGTTAATAAAAAAATAAAAATAGATTAAAAAAAGATCATCTTTCATTACAAAATTTTATACTACAGTCAAATTAATTGAAGATTTTGTGAGCAAATTTTTATTACATCCAGAAAATTGACATAATTCTTAGCATCATAATTGTAGGAACAATTGTTAATTGGCCCTATTTAGGTCTTTACTAACAAATTTTGGTCATTCAATCAATAAAGCTGTTAGGGATTGTAACATTGTGACCAATATTCGGAAAGGTAGTGTCATTATGCATTGATATAATGTATATGCATTATACATATAATGTATATGTACATTATATATGGTACAGTGTCCATGTTCCTTTTTTGTTTTGTTTTCTTTTGTTCTGAAAGTTACAACTGGAAACTATGCAAAGGTAACCTAACACTGAATTTATTTAAGTGAGAGAATTATTATATCAAAAAAGTAGTTAATAATTTAGATTCTACTTTTGATTTCTTTTTGAGCCATTTGTAATATACTTATCATATTGGGCCTAAAATTATAACACCTTGGTATATTTAGCATGAAAAATTTCACAACAGGTTAAAGATAAAAACAAATAATTCTCTACTTATATTAATGAATCAAGCTTCTAAATGGTATCATTCCTGGGATTCAGTGGATTATTTTTAATGTGCCAGCAAAATTACTTTAGTCACAAATCACCAGAAGCATTCTTGCATAAACAATGTAATAGTATCCATACTACTTAGCATAACTTTCCCTTGACTCCTCTTCTAATAACTAGAACAACTTCTATGTCTAGGGATTTAAAACAAGGCCTAATATTCTCCAAAATGTTGTTTGGTATCTCCAACATAATGTTTTCATGGCCATTTACAAATACCAATATAAATACTATGTCTGTTTAGGAAGCTCTATCACTAAGTAATAATAATTCTCTTTATAACATCAAAAAATTAGTATTTACAGAGAAATTTAACAGTAAATACAGAGTATTTACTTTTGCATTGGTTTTGGATACATATGCCCTTCACACTGCTCACTCATATTGATAGCTAAGATAGAAAAAACATAATTATACTGCCCATCATGATATCCACTCGGCATATGAAATGAAATATGCCCAGAAAAGACAACAAAATACACAAACCGAAATCGTGAATATGATAACTTTGTATCCCTCCCAGCTGAAGATAAAATAAAGAGAACCGAATCAAATAAAAACAGATCATACTAGCATTTCATTTCTTTTCAATTTAAGCATAACATGTAACAATTGGCCCCCCAAGGAAAGAGAGACAAGATGACATACAGTAAAATATTTTCAAAGTAGTTTTAGATAAAGATTTGTTGTGCCTTTCATTTAATTGTATCCTTAAGTACAAGAACAAATTAGATAAAAGAATAGTTGGGAGATGATATGACTGTAGAAAGGAGGAGTTAGCTCCTTATTAAAACCATTATAGTGGTTTGTGACATGTTTACACATGTTCTTCTGAAGTTGGTACAAATTCATAAAATGGCTTTGCCCTCTATTTTTGTTTGGATTCATTATTTACGGAAATAGTAATCTTAAAACTTCAAATATCAAGTGTCCAAGACTAGACTGTAGAGCAGATAAGTCCCATGAGTTAGCAATAACAAGCAGAATAGCTGTGTGTTAGTTACGGTTCTCCTGAGAAACAGAACCAATACAACACATAGAGAGAAGTATATATAAGAGGAGGCTTATTATAGGGATTGGCTCACGCAGTTACAGAGGTGAGAATTCCCAGGATTGATCTGCTGTCTGCAACTGGAGAACCAGGGAAGCCAGTGTTATAATTCAGTCTGGAGGTTAGAGAACGAGGAGCTCCTATGTGCAAAGGCAGTGGAAGATGGACTTCCCAGCTGAAGAAGAAAGAGAAAATTTGCCCTCCCTCTCCCTTTTTATTGTACTGGGGTCCTCAGTGGATTGATGATGTCCACTCACATGGGTAAGGAAAGATCTTCCTTAGTCATCTGATACAAATGCTAGTATCTTCTGGAAATACCCTCTCACACATACCCAGAAATAATGTTTTGCCAGCTATTTGGGCATCCCTTAGTCCAGTCAAGTTGACACATAAAATTAATTGTTATAAGTTGTAAGAAAAAAAAATTGGTTGGAAAGTTCTCTATTTGAAAGACTGTTGATTATTGTACAGAAGATGGTTAGAGAGATTCCAGCATACTATTTGGGTATTTATGCCTTGGTAAATTAACATGGATCCAGTATCTTGTCCTCAGGTTTGCAGGGTGAGAACTTCATTACCTGAGTCACTTTGGTTCAACAAAAGGTGAATAAGCACAGGAAAACCTATTTACACTATTCAAACAGTCTCACTCAAAAGAAATAGATGTAGAGGCCAGAAGGTCAATGTATTAATTTTCCAAAGGAAATTTACAAAGAGAGAATAGTTCCATTTGACCAATTATATATCAGAATATCTTTTCCTTTATCAATGTTTCTCTATAGCCCTCTTAATTTTTCCAATTTCTCTGTCATCATCAACTTATTTAAGGTTGAACAACTATATTTTACTTCTTTATCAGAGGTTGAAACCCCTTGAAATGAATCAAACATTTTTGTTCATAGGATTCACCAGACCCAAATTACTCTTTTAAGCTTGACTGACTCCATTGCCTGGGGCAAGTGCTTGTTGAGTAAGATGTCTGACACAATTGTCTATTTTTAATTTTAATGATTTCTATCTTGGGCCTTCTCCTGCAGTTTAATTCAAATAAATTAAATATATGTTTGCTGCAACTCCACAGTGCATAGCAAATGAATATGATCTGGTGTGTCATTCTTGAATGTGACAGAGTGGAAAGAACAATGAGCTTTGAACTGCATTTCTAGGCTGTTTCCGCCACTCAGTGTCTATCACACATTGAGCAATTTACTCACCTAAGTTTGTTTCTTCAGCTATGCATTCATTGGCGGTTACACATGATATAGTCTGTAGATTTGTTTTAAGAATCAAGTCATATGAGACAATTGTATACAAATGGTTTCTAAGGGGGGCCTGAGTGGCTCAGTCATTAAGCATCTGCCTTCGGCTCAGGTCAAGATCCCAGGGTCCTGGGATCAAGCCCCACATCGGGGTCCCTGCTCAGTGGGAAGCCTGTTTCTGTCTCTCCTGCTCCCCGTGCTTGTGTTCCCTCTCTCGCTGTCTCTCTCTTTGTCAAATAAAATCTTTACAAAAAAACCAAACGGTTTCTAAAATATAGTTTCTGTGTCAAAGATACTGTAATAAAAGACACAGGAAGAGCTTGATCTGAACACCTATCTTAGGGACTTCTGGCCATCTCCCAGAGTCAGTGTTTTCTCAGTGCCCTGAGCCCCTCCTAGAAATGGTGGCAGGAGACAGAAATCTGCCAATC
Organism: Zalophus californianus; assembly: GCF_009762305.2. Classification (NCBI taxonomy): domain Eukaryota; kingdom Metazoa; phylum Chordata; class Mammalia; order Carnivora; family Otariidae; genus Zalophus; species Zalophus californianus. The sequence continues at coordinate 194,690,801 of NC_045596.1, forward strand.
AATAATATACAGCCAGTGCTCCTCAATGGGAAGTCATCTCATTGAAGCATGAGACCAGGAGGTTAGAGGTTCCCTCATAAAAATAAAATAGGGAGAAGGGAAAAATAGGGAATAATTTCAATTTCCTTGATAATACATTATGAGCCCTGTAATAGTTTGGTAGGGCTTCCATTATAGAATACCACAGGCCAGGTGGCTTAAAAAACAGAAGTGTATTTTCTCACAGTTCTGGAGACTGCAAGTCCAAGACCAAGGTGATAGCAGGTTCAGTCTTTCTTGAGGCCTCTTCCCTTAGCTTTCCTTAGTTATGCATCTCTGGTGTCTCTTCCTTTGCTCATAAGGACACCTGTCATATTGGATTAGATCAATTCATTTAAATGTCATTATCTCTATAAAGGCCCTACCTCCAAATATAGTCACATTGGGAATAAGAGTTTCAACATATGAATTTTGTGGGGACACAATTCCATTCATAGCAAGGACCTATACCAACACACTGACAATGAGAACAAAGAGAAGTAATAGTTGAAATAAGATTTGAGATAGAATTAACAGCATTAGTTGATCAACTGAATTTGGGAAGTGGGAAGAATGAAAAAGAACTTTTAAAGCCTACCTTGGCATTTGGTATACACCAGGCATTTTGCTATATTCTGGACATACAAGGATGAACATAAAAGACACAGCCCCTAGAGTAAAAATTTAGTCCTTTTAGAATGTGTATGAATGTAAGAGACCAATGACTTAATATAGACTGCTATATGCATAGGATGTTATATATATGAACCCAAATGGTAACCACATATCAAAAACCTAAACTAGATACACAAAAAATAGAAAGGAATCTAGGCATCACACTAAAGAAAGCAATCAAACCACAAGAGATGAGAGCAAGAAGGAAGGAACAGAGAACTACAAAAACAACCAGAAAACAATGAACAAAAGGGCAATAAGTACATACCTCTCAATAATTACTTTAAATGTAAATGGACTAAATGTTCTGATCAAAAGATTGAACGAATAAAAAACCAAAACTCACATATATGTTGCCAATAAGAGACTCACTTCAGACCTAAAAACATACATTGAAAGTGAAGGGATGGAAAAAGATATTCCATGAGAACAGAAGCAAAAACAGTCATAGTTGCTAACTTAATCAGACAAAATAGATTATAAAAGAAAGACAGAAGCAAGAAACAAAGAAGGCTGTTACATAATGATAAAGGGATCAATCCAACAAGAGGATATAAAAATAGTGGATATCTATGCATTCAACACATAAATACATAAAGCAAATATTAAGAGACATAAAGGAAGAAACTGACTGTAATACAATAATAGTAGGGGACTTTAAGACCTACTTACATTAATGGATCCAGACAGATAGTCAATAAGGAAACAATGGCTTGGAATGACACTGTGACAAGATGGACCTAACTGATATATACAGAACATTCTATCTAAAAACAGTAGAATACACATTCTTTTCAAGTGCACATGAAACATTCTCCAGGATAGATTCCACGTTCAGCCCCCCCAAAAGTCTCAATAAATTTACAAGATTAAAATCATATCAAGCATCTTTTCTGACCACAATGGTATGAAACTAGAAATCAATTTTTAAAAAACTAGATAAAAGACAAACACACAGAGGCTAAGCAACATGCTACTACACAGCAAATGTGTCAATGAAGAAATCAAAGAGGAAGGGAAAAAAAAGAATTGGAGACAAATGAAAATGAAAACGCAACTCTCTGAAACCTTTGGGATACGGCAAGAAAAATTTCAAATAAACAATCTAACTTAACACCTAAGAGAAATAGAAAAAGAAGAATAAGCAAAACCCAGAGTTAGTAGAAGAAAGGAAATAATAAAAATTAGGGCAAAAATAAATGAAATCGAGACTAAAAAAACAATAGAAAAGATCAACAAAACCAAGAGCTGGTTCTTTGAAAAGATAAAATTGACAAAACTAACCAGACTCAAAAAAAAAAAAAAAGAATAATCATATAAACAAAATCACAAATGAAGGAGGAGAAATAACAACTGGCATCACAGAAATACAAATGATTATAAGAGAATATTATGAAAAATTACATGCCAACAAATTGGACAATCTAGAAGAAATGGATAAATTCCTAGAAGCATACACTCTTCCAAAACTGAATCAAGAAGAAAAAGAAAATTCCAGCAGACCAATTATTAGTAATGAAATGAATCAGTAATAATAATAAAAAAAAAACTCCCAACCAACAAAAGTCCAGGACCAGATGCCTTCACAAGTGAATTCTACCAAACATTTAAAGAAGAGTTAATATCTACTTTTCTCAGACTATTCCAAAAGATAGAAGAGGAAGGAAAACTTCCAAATTGATTCTATGAGGCCAGGATTACCCAAAAACTGGACAAAGAAACTACAAAAAAAGAAAACTACAGGCCAATATCCCTGATGAACACAGATGCAAAAATCCTCAATAGTATATTAGCAAACTGAATTCAATAATATATTTAAAGAACCCTTCATCATGATCAAGTTGCATTTATTCCAGAGATGCAAGGGTGGTTCAATATTCATAAACTGATGTGAAAAGGATAAACATATGATCATCTCAAGAAAAGGATAAAACTATATGATCATCTCAACAGATGCAGAAAAACCACTTGATGGAGTACAATATCTGTTCATGATAAAAACTCAAACAAAGTATGTTTAGAGGGAACATACTTCAACATAATAAAGGCCATATATGAAAGACCCACAGCTAACATCATACTCAGTGGGGAAAAACTGAAAGCGTTTCCTCTAAGATAAGAAACAAGACAAAGATGTTCTCACTACTTTTATTCAACATTGTGCCTAGCTACAGCAATCAAACAAGAGAGAAAAAGAAATAAAAGGCATCCAAATTGGTACGGAAGAAGTTAAACTGTCACTATTTGCAGATGATATGATATTATATATAGAAAACACTAAAGATGCTATCAAAAAACTATTGGAATTGATAAATGAATTCAGTAAAGTTATGGAAGATTAATATACAGAAATCTATTGCATTTCTATACATTAAAAATGAAGTGGAAGAAAGAGGAAGAAAAATTATAACTGTACCAAAAAGAATAAAATACCTAGGAATAAATTTAACCAAGAGGAGAAAGACCTATATTCTGAAAACTGAAAGACACTGAAGACAACACAAATGTGTATACTATGCTCATGGATTGGAAGAATTAATATTGTTAAATAGTGTCCATACTACTCAAAGCATTCTACAGATTCAATGCAATTCCTATCAAAATACCAACAGGATTCTTCACAGAACCAGAACAAACAATACTAAAATATGTATGGAAGCATGAAAGACCTCAAATAACCCAAACAATCCTGACAAAAAAGAACAAATCTAGAGGTAGCACAATCCCAGATTACAAGATAAACTACAAAGCTGTAGTAATCAAAACAGTTTGTTTTATAATCAAGACAAAAATAGGCAAATATATCAGTGGAACAGGTTAGAAGCCCCAGAAATAAACCTATTCTTATATGGCCAATCAATACATGACAAAGGAAGCAAGATTATACAATGAGGAAAAGACAGTCTCTTCAACAAATGCTGGGTGCTGGGAAGACTGGACAGCTGCATGCAAAAGAATGAAACTGGATCACTTCTTACACCATGCACAAAAATAAACTCAAAATGGATTAAAGACCTAAATTTAAGATGTGAAACCATAAAAGTTTTAAAAAAACATAGGTGGTAATCTCTTGGATATTGACCTTAGCAATGTCCCTCAGGAAAGGGAAACCAAAGCAAAAATAAACTTTTGGGACTACACCAAAATAAAAAGCTTCTGCATAGCAAAGGAAACCATCACCAACACAGAAAGGCAATGAAATAAATGGGAGAATATATTTGCAAATGATATATCTGATAAGGGATTAATATCCAAAACATATAAAGAATTCATACAACTCAATACCAAAAAAAAAAAAAAAAAAAACAGCAGAGGACCCAAATAGACATTTTTCCAAACAAGACATAATATGGCCAAAAAACACATGAAAAGAGGTTCAACATCACTCATCATCAGGAAATGCAAATTAAAAACACAATGCAGTATCATCCCACACCAATCGGAATGGATAGTATCAAAAAGACAAGAAATAAAAAGTGTTGGTGATGATGTGGAGAAAAGGGAACACTTGTGCACTGTTGGTGGGAATGTATACTGGTGCAACCACTGTGGAAAACAGTATGGAGTTTCCTCAAAAAACAAACAAACAAAAAAGAAATTCAATATGATCCAGTAATACTGCTACTGGGTATTTACCCAAAGAAACACTAATTTGAAGAGATATATGTATCCCTATATTTAGAGCAGCATTATTTACAATAGCCAAAATATGGAAACAATCCAAGTGTCCATCAATAGATGAATGGATAAATGGATATCTCTCTCTCTCTCTCTCTCTCTCTCTCACACACACACACACACACACACACACACACACACACAGAGAGGAATATTACTCAGCCATAGAAAAGAGTTAGATCTTGCCATTTGAGACAACGTGGATAGACCTAGAGGGTATTATGCTAGGTGAAATAAGTCAGACAGATAAATACCATATGATTTCACTTATATGTGCAATCTAAAAAAGCAAAACAAATGAACAAGAAACTAAAACAAAGACTTAAATATAAACAACAAACTGGTGGTTGCCAGATGGAAGAGGGGTGGGGTAGGATGACCCATATAGTTGGAGGAGATTAAGAGGCACAAACTTCCAGTTATAAAATAAGTAAGTCATGGAAATTAAAAGTACAGCATAGGGAATATAGCCAATAATAGTGTAATAACATTGGTGACAGATGGTAACTATACTTATGGTGGTGAGCAAAGCATAATGTGTAAAATTGTCGAATCACTAATTGTACATTTGAAATTCATCTAAGATTGTAAGTCAACTATATTTCGATAATTTTTTTAAAAAAATCACCACCCTTGCATTAAAAAACAGATGCTAATTTTTTTTTCTGGTAACCATCTTTTTTAAATTTTTTTATTATTATTATGTTATGTTAATCACCATACATCATTAGTTTTTGATGTAGTGTTCCAGGATTCATTGTTTGCGTATAACACCCAGTGCTCCATGCAGAACGTGCCCTCTTTAATACCCATCACCAGGCTAACCCATCCCCCCAACCCCCTCCCCTCTAGAACCCTCAGTTTATTTTTCAGAGTCCATCATCTCTCATGGTTCGTCTCCCCCTCCGATTCCCACCCCTTCATTCTTCCCCTCCTGCAGATGCTAATTTTGAAGTAGCAAAATGAATTCCTATATTTGAGAAGTGCCTAAGTTACTTAGCTTCATACCTAAGCCTCAAAAAGAAGGTCAATGATTTATCTTTGAGAGAATGTAGGCATTGAGATCTGTCAGACCTAATTTTGTATTGTGAATATATAGTTCACTAGCTTTGTGATCTTGGAGTTTTTATTTCTGAAACTCAGTTTCTTCATCAGCAACACGTTGACTAATAATATCCACCTTACATGGCTGATATAAGAATAAAACGAAAGGATGTATATAAGATGTATAGCACATTGCAAGATCTGCAATAGACATTCGATAAATAATGTTTGTAAAAAAATAGGTAGTTTCCAATAAATAAAAACCATGTTTGGTTTTTTCCTCGTGGGAGAGGGGAGGTAAAGAAATGGGGGTGGGAAGGTGACAAGCGACTCTAAAAGCTATGAAAAAGGAGAATGGGAATCAAAAACACAGTGGAAAATACTCATAAAGCTATCACTGTGATAGGTATTCAATTTATAAATATTTATGTATTATAACTTTGAAAGAATTCTATAGAACTCTGAAGGTCCATGGCCCATAAATTTGGCTCCACTGGCCATTTGTGGATCACAAAAGTAGAACTCGGAAGATTTCTGCTACTTTACCTAGTAAACTTGATCAAGTAAATTATTTGACCTCCTAGTGCCTTCATCGAAATATCACTGGTATTACCCGCTATACCTTGCTTGTTAATCAACTGTGAACTGGAAATGAGATTGAGCACAAAAAGTTCACCAGGAAAGGTCTGGCTCTATTTTGATACCATATTGTAAGCAACAGAAGCTATCAAAAGAGAAAGTGCTGTGAAAATGTGAAATTATAGTAGTAATACTGATGGTAGTAACAGTAGTATTCTTCCAGGAAGATGACCAAGTTATTTTGCTATACTCCAGTTCCCATGGAAGTGGACTTAGGGACCTACACACTACGTACCATATGTAATATCTCCAAATCCATATGTTCTTTGGCTATCAAACAGAAAAAATTCCTAAATTAGTGAAAATTTTCTATCATACTTCATGATATTTTTTACTAGAGCATATCATATAGTAATATTGGTTAAATGAACTTGATATAGGCTTTCTTATCTTCCCATAGGAAAATAAAACCCACAAATGTTTCCTAAAGGAAGATTATTGATTAATGAAGAGGCACTGACAATTCTGCTCTTTGGTAGCATCAAGAAAACAACCAAACATTCTGTGACAGCAAATGATGGAAAAGAATGGATGACAGAAACAAATTTGGATACCACTTAGAATGAATTAGTGAATATATTTGATATGAGAGTTCCACTTGCATTTATTTACACATAAGTTAATCCCCAGCAAGCAATTCATGTCCTTTCAGGGAGTTAAAGAATATAGAGAAGAAAGATTCAAGAGATTTAGAGTGTGATGAGAAGCCACAGGAAAATAAATAAGCCTTGTCACTTGTTTACTATTATATATTTGACCCTAAGCAAAATAATTTACATTTGGCATAGAAGTATTCTCCAGAAACAAAAATCAATGCTCGGTAAGGCATAGCCTTGCAAAACTTTCCAATAATGAAGACTATTAATTTAAAGTTAGTGGCTTTTCAAATTAAAGGATCTAAAGCAGCTACAGAAGCTATTTGAAACTGTCCACAGGAAGAGCCATAAGATTAAAAGGCTATAAACTATTGGACACCTTATAACAAACAGAAGAGAAAGAGGAAGAGACAGCTTGGCTGATCTCAAGGAGAGATAATAAGGCCAGAGAAGGATTCCCAGCAGGACAGCACACAGGGTGGGGAGGGAGATGGGGGATATAATAAGACTGCAGGGGAAGGGGACCCGGAAGCCAGCTAGATCTATACCAAAATCTCAGTACCTTCCCTTGCTCTGTCCAAAGCCCCAAGCTGACATACCCAAGTAAATTTTATATCCGATTTGCCTTCTTTTCAACTTGATATTATGTTTTGCTTACAACGTGTTACCAAATGTTATCTTTTCAATCAATCTAGAGAGCTTTATTTTCTAAAGATTTGCTCAGTATTTTCCTCAGAGACACATGTCCAGACAGCCTGTTTCTCATTAGCCAGAATAAACAGGACTGTCTTTATAGCACAGCCCCAGACTTAAAAGAATTCCCCTTTCCTAGGGAAGCTGGTCAGGGAATTAGCAGGGCAATAACATAAAGGAGTGAATTTCAGTGCTCAGCTGTGACGTACATAAGACAGAATATTGGTTCATTAATATAGTCTTTAAAAAGCAAATTGCATAACTCTTTATGACACAAAGAGTTTTGTTTTGAACACAGTCTTAAGCAGTTCTAACATATGAAGGACCACCGATGTCAAACAGATATATACAGTGACTGTAAAATGTTTAACTTCTATTCAGCAAATATTGACTGCTCACTGTGGGCAATATAGAGAATATAAAGACATGTAAGACATCGCTAAATAGTTTACAGTCTACACACTAATCCAACTCGTTGCATAAATGGAATCCTTAGAAAGCACTCTTACACTATAGGAGTGCTTAGAAAATGAAAATATCAGTTAAGGCAATACAAATCATAGGGATTTTTTGAGTGGAAGTCACTAATATTATCAAAGGAAGTAATTGAGAAAATTTATAAATGTGTTGATAAGGAGAAAATTTGCACATACTTTTACCATTGTAAAATACTTCTCAAAATGTCTTGGCTAGCAAAATCAATCATCAAAAGCAAATAAATCCACTCACACTTATTCAATCACACTGTATTATCTGACCTAATTTCCCTTCATAGAGGCAACATCACCATCAGGATGGTCACAGTCTTCCAAGACTATGCACTTCCAAGGGCAGCGAGGCTGAGAAATTCAAACAAAAGACAATGTGGATAATTGACATGTAAGTAATTGGAATGTGGTATTTGATGAAGTGTCAGTAGAATATTATTTAGAAAAGCAGTTTACACATAACCGTTTATTGTAATGTTCCTGTAACAGCAGTAAGCATGGAATATTAGAAATAAGTGTGCAATGTACTTCCTTTAAAAAAACATATAGAGAGAATTTTTAAAATAATTTATTTTTATTACTGATCATTTAATATGAAGCAAAAGTGTAGCCCTCAGATATTTTCAATGTAGCAACATTCCGGGACTCTTCTGCTTCAGGTCTTAAAAGATGATATTAAACTAGTTCCAAAAGAGAACATTTAATCTAAAAATATTATTTATTTCCCAAACACCTCATTAATTGCTTAAGACTACATGCTATCCTTACATATTCATATGACATTTAACTTCGTTATACTTTTTACTATAGTATAAATTAAATTTTAAGTCAAACAGCTATTCCTTTCTTCATAAAATTATTTTTTAAAAGGAATTTACATTTATATTTTTTTTCTTGGTAACAAAAAGTCAAAGTTCAAAATTTTATAATATATGACCTGTTTCTTGACGTCTCAATACATTTCTTTCTGAGATCCAAAACACACATGCTTTTTGAGAAGACCACAAGATGAATAAAAGAAACAGCTATGGAATATTACACACGATTTTTGTAATCATTGCCTTTTCTAACTATTGAGAAAAATATTTTATGAATCTGCACTATTAATAGAATCTACTTCCAGTAGTGACAACTATGTCTGAAGACAAGAAAAAGATCTGCAGAATATTTTGGCATCTGAGAGGGTGTAAAGAGAACAGAGAAATAAAGGTGAGAAAGGAAGATAAACAGGGTAATTCATTCCATTGGAACAGCTAAAACGGAGCTCAGTGAACATGAGATCTAATCATCTGGAAGTCATCCAGGATAAATTGCTCAGAGTACAGGGGTGGATGCTGTGGGACAGATCTGTTGGCTAAGGCTCAAGTAACCATTGATTTGGAATGCAGCATTTGAGGATAGCCACTAGAGGATGACAAGGTCCCACCGACATCTCCAAGACAAAGGTGCTTTGGAGAAGACACAGGCATACTGACTTTGTGAACTTTTGTCAGGTGGAGTGCTTTGATCAGAAGATGGGGAAAAAAATCTTTCACTAAGAGAAGGAAACTCTGAGGAAGTTATGGTACATGACTAGCTAGTCTGGCAACTATCACAAAGAGCAGCCTAAATAGATCTGAATTGAGTAGTTCATTATTTTCCCTGCACTTAGCCAACAATAAGGCCATTGTTTTACAGTAATTTATTGAGAATTATTCAGATGTACTTCATCTTCACAATATACCTCAAACCGATTCAAAGCAAAACATAAAACTCTTACTTCCTTGAATTTTAGCAGAACGATGTTTGGAAACACTGTATGTTTCTCAAAAGTTATTAGTAGGAAAATGTAAAATGTTGAGAAGAAGGAGGCTGTGGGGGCCCTTGGACCTAGAAAAAAGATAGAGTGCCTGAAACAAAGGTCTTTCTTCTAGGCAAAATAGTTTTTAGAAATTGAGATGAAATTCGCATAATTTAAATTCATCACAATTTTATTGTGTACCACTTCAGTGGTATATAGCATACTCAAAATGTTGTGCAAACATCACCACTGTTAAATTCCAGATAATTTCCATCATCTCAAAAAAAACCCCACATATCCATTTAGCCATCATTCCCCATTCCCACCTTCCCTTGGCCCCTGGCAACGATTTTCTGTCTCTTTGGATTAGCCTATTCTCTGGTTTTGCCTATGCTGGAAGTTTCATACAAACAAAATCTAGTAATATGTGACTTTTTGTGTCTGGCTTCCTTTACTTACCACAAGTAAAAGTTTTCACCCATGCTGTAGCATATATCAGTACTTCACTCTTTTTTATGGTTAAATGTGTCCCACCCTATAGATCTACCCCATATTTTTTAATCTATTCATCAGCTGATGAACATTTGGGTTGTTTTTACCTTCTGGCTGTTGTGAATAGCGCTGCTATAAATACTCACATACAAGTATTTACTTGGATAACAGTTTTCAATTCTCTTGGGTAATTACCTAGGCATGAAATTGCTGAGTCACATGGTAACTCTATGTTTAACTTTCTGAGGAATGGCCAAACCGTTCCCCACAGTTGTGGCACCCTTTTACATTCTACCAGCAATGTATGAGAGTTTCAATATCTCCACATCCTCATTAACATTTATTATTTTCTGTTTTTTTTATTACACCCATCCTAATGGGTGTGAAATGGTAGTTCATTGTGGTTTTGATTTACTTTTCCTTAATGACTAAGTATGCTGAGCATCATTTCATGTACTATTGGCCATGTGTAAAACTTCTTAGGAGAAATGTCTGTTCAAGTCCTTTGCTCATTTTTAATTGGATTGTTTGACTTTTTGTTGTTGAGTTGTAAGAGTTCTTTATATTTTCTGGATACTAAACCCTTAGAAGATATAAGATTTGCAAATGTCTTCTCCCAGTGTAAGGGCAGTCATTTCACTTGATGATGTTCTTTGATGCACAAACATTGTTAATTTTACTGAAGTCTGATTTATTTACTTTTCTTTTTGTTGCACATGCTTTTGTTGTTACATTTATGAAACCAATGCCTAAAGTCATAAAGATTTGCAACCATGTTTTCTTTTATGAATTTTTTGGTTTTAGCTCATACATTTGGGTTTTCTAACCACTTTGTGTTAATTTTTGTGTATAGTGTGAGGTAGGGACCCAAATTCATTCTTTTACACATAGATATCCAATTGTTCCCACACCGCATGTTGAAAATACTATTTTTTCTCCATTGAACAGTCTTGGTAGGTTACAAATCAATTGGCCATAGATATATATAGGTCTTGTTCTGGATTCTTAATTATATTCCGTTGACCCATATGTATATCCTTATGTCAGTATCATGTTTTTATTATTGTAGGCTTATAATCAGTTTGAGATCAGAAGTGTATATTCTCCTACTTTGTTCTTTTTCAAAATTGGTTTACCTGTTCAGGGTTTCTTGAAATTCCATATGAATTTTAGAATTAGCTTGCTTATTTCTATAAAAAATGCTATTAGGATTTTGATAGGGATAAGAAAAGAATTTTGATAAGGGTTGCATTGAGTGTAAATTTGAAAAATATTGCCATCTTAATAATGTTAAGGTTTTCACCCATGAAAATAAGATGTGTTTCTCTTTTTTAGGTGTCTTAAATTTCTTTCAATTATAGTTTTCAATGTACAAGTCTGCAATTCCTTATTTAAATTTACTTCTATGTATTCTACTCTTTGTAATGCTATTATAAGTTGAATTGATTTCTTAATTTCATTTTTTGAGTTGTTTACTGCTAGTATATAGAAATACAATTAAATTTTGTATATTGATTTTGTCTACTAAAACTCTGCCAACCTGATTTCTTAGCTTTAAGTGTGTGTGTGTGTGTGTGTGTGTGTGTGTATGTGTGTGTATTCTTTAGGTTTTTCTATATATAAGATCACGTCCACTAGGAACAGAGGTAGTTTTACTTCTTTCTGTCCAATCTAGATGCCTTTTATTTTTTTCTTAATTATCCTGGCTAAAAACCTGTAGTACAATGTTTGAATACAAGAGGGAAATATAGATATCGGTGTCTTACTCCTGACCATGGAAAAATTTTCAGTCTTATCATTATATTTTTTAGCTGTGGGCCTTCCGTGGATGCTCTTTAACAGGTTGAGAAATCTTCCTTTTATTTCTTCTTTGTGGAATGTTTTTATCATTAAAGGGTACTAAATTTTGTCAAATCTTTTTGTTTGTGTGTTAATGAGATGATGATGTGTTTCTCCTTTATTCTATTGATATTGCATATCACATCTCTTGAATTCAGGAGATAACACTTGGTCATCATGTATAATCCTTTAAATATGCTACTGGATTCAGTTTGCTAGTATTTTGTTGAAGATTTCTGCAATTATATTCATAAGAGGTATTGGTAGTCATTTTTCCTTATGATATCTTATCTGGCTTTAGCATCTTTTCTAAATTTAATAATTTGCATGTCACATGTGTCCCTCTTCTTTCTGGTCTAGCAAGGTTTATTAATTTTGTCAATCTTTTCAAAGGACCGACTTTGTAGATTTTGTTGATTTTCTTTATTGCTTTTCTATTCCCCATTTCATTTATCTCCATTCTAATCTTTTTTATTTCCTTCCTTCTTCTTTTTCCAGTTTCTTAAGGTAAAAGATTTGGTTATTGAATTAATACCTTCTTTTATACTGTAAGTTTTGATAAACTATGATTTCTCTTTCATTGGAGTAAAAGTGTATTTTTAGGTCTCTTGTGATTTTCTCTTTGAGTCCTTGGTCATTTAGGAGTGCATTGTTTAATTTTCACATATTTGTGTATTTTCCAAATTATCTTCTGTAACTGATTTCTAATTTCATTTCATTGTGGCCAAAGGATTTATTTTGCATGATTACAATCATTTTAAATGTAATGAGATTTGTTTTGTGGCCTAATACATGTGGTATCCAACAGGACATTCTATGTGTACTTGAGAAGGATGTGTGGTCTCCTTGTAGTGCTGTTGTACTCCATTAATGTCTGTCAGGTTTTGTCTGTAGTGTTGTTCGGCTTCTACTTCCTTGCCAATTTTCTCTCTAGTTGTTCTATTCATTATTTACAGTGGAGTACTGAAATTTCCAAATATTATTATTGAACTATTTCTCCTATCACTCTGTCAGCTTTTGCTTTTGAATTTGAGGCTCTGTTAGGTGTATATATGTTGATAACTATTAGATCTTCTTGACAGATTGCCCTTTTATTACTATATAAAATCCTTCTTGTGTCTTATAAAAATTTTTGTCTTAAAGTCTAGTTTATTTAACAGCATAGCTACTCCAGCTTTTTTTTTTTAAGATTTTATTTATTTATTTGACACAGAGAGAGAGACAGTGAGAGAGGGAACACAAGCAGAGGGAGTTGGAGAGGGAGAAATATGCTTCCCACAGGGCAGGGAGCCCAACATGGGGCTCAATCCCAGGACCCTGGGATCATGACCGGAGCTGAAGGCAGATGCTTAACGACCGAGCCACCCAGGCACCCTTCCAGCTCTTTTTGCCAGGTATTTTCTCATAATATCTTTTTTATACTTTTACTTACCATATATTTGTGTCTGTAAATTGAACATGAGTCTGTTGATAGCATATGGTTGGATCATTTTTATTTATCCATTTTGCCAATCTTAGCTTCTTTTAATTTAGAGAGTTTAATCCATTTACAGTTAATGTAGTTATTGAAATAGGAGGACTTACTTCTGCCATTTTGCAGCTTATTTTCCATGTTTGGATCTTTTTTGCTCTTCAATTCTTCCATTACTGCTTTCTTTGCATTAAACAGATATTTTCTTGCGTACCATTTTAATTCTTTTGTCTTTTCTTTTATTCTGTATTCATGAGTTATTTTCTTAGAGGTTGGCCTGTGAATTATAATTAACATCTTAATTTATAACAATCTAGCTTGGATTAAACCAACTCATTTTCAGCAGTATAAAACTTTGCTCCTATATAACTTGATCTCACCTTTTATGTTGTTATTATCATAAATTATATCTTTATATATCCAGTGTGTCCATTAACATAAATTTATCATCGTTTTGTGCAGTTAGTTTTAAATTAGCTAAGAGAAAAATAAGTGTTAACAAACCCAAAATGTATTAATACTGACTTTAATATTTACCTATGTACTTACCTTCACTGGTGTTCCCCATTTCTTCATGTGGATTCAAGTTACTGTATAGCAACCCTCCATTTTACCCTGAAGGTAAGGGTAGCACTTAGCACTTTTTTGTGCTTCTAGCAATTTTTGTAGAGCAAATGTACTAGCCATGACTATCATTTTGTTGTTGTTGTTGATCTGGAAATGTCTTAATTTCTCCTTCAATTTTGAAGGATAATTTTACCAGATATAGAATTCTTGGTTGAAAGTTGTTTTTTGTTTTGTTTTGTTTTGTTTTGTTTTTCCAGCACTTTAAATATGTCACCCCACTGTCTTCTAGAGTCCATGATTTCTGAGGTAAAATCAAATTATTCTCTTACGGAGGACTCCTCCCTTGTATGTGCCAAGTTGCTTCCCTCTGGCCGTTTTCAAGATTCTCTCTTTGTATTTGCTTTCCAGTAGTTTGAGTATGATGTGTCTGCGTTTCCCACCATTACTTCAAATACTAACCCTGTCCCTGTTTTCTCTCTCTTTTTCTGAGACCCATTATATTCATGTTCATAAGTGTGACGGTATCTCACTTAGGCGCTCTTCATTTTTCTTCATTCTTTCTTTTCTTTCTGTTACTCAGACTGGACAATCTCAACCGACACATCTTCGAGCACACGGAATCTTTCCTCTGCCTGTTCACTTCTGCTACTGAGCCCTTCTAGGAAAATTTTCATTTTGATTACTGTACTTTTCAACTCCAGATTTTCAATTTGGCTCATTTTTGTAATTTCTATCTCTTCACTGATATTCTCTACTTAGTGAAACACACTCAGGATCTCCTTTAGTTCTTTGGCCACGATTTTATCTATTTGAACAAATTTAAATTAGGTGACAAAGTCTTTATGTATTAAGTTCAATATTTGGGCTTCCTCAGAGAAAATTTCTATTAATTTCTCTTTTCCTATGTATTGGCTATTTCTTAGTGTTTCTTCATATGTTTCATAATTGCTTTTTTTTTTTTTTGAAAACTGGACATTTAAAATATTATTATGTGGCAACTTTGGAATCCAATTCTCTCTTCCCCAGGTATGTCTTCTGCTACTTATTATAGTTGTTTTTTTGTTTGTTCAATTATTTTTTTCTGAACTAATTTTGTAGTCTGTATTCTTTGTCATGTTTTGCCACTGAAGTCTCTCTTCTATTAGTTTAGTGGTCAGATAGTGATTGGACAGTATTTCCAGATCTACTCTGTGTGTTGGGGTATGACTTTAACACTCAAATGGGCAGTTTGAATTCTGCCTTAGCTTTCACTTCCTGCCCGGGTAGAGCTTGAAGGTCAGCCAGAAATGAGAGCTTAGGGCCTTCTCAGGTCTTTTTGAACATGTGCATGGACTTGTAGATCCCCAGGAATATGTCAGAGTTTTTTAAAGTCCTTATTCCCCAAAGCATCTCATTCCTCAGACTTTCCTTCAAAGTTCTTTTGTTAGTCTTTTTTGGACCTAACTTTCATGGACTGCCCCAAGCAGCAATAACTAATATATTTGCCTACAAATGTTTTTGACAAACACTGCCCTTTTAGCCAGTCCTCCAGGGAGCTATCATACAAGTCAAAACAAACAATTCTTTACAAATGAGATCCATTCTGCTCTCTCCAGTATTGGAATCTGCACTGGAAATGGGGGCTTTCACCTTCAAGGCCACTGCCAAGGTGTTGAGTAGGGGATGGGACCAGAGTAAGTTAAAATACCACAATTCTCTGTGTTCTTACAGAGATGTAACCATTTTTTTCTGAATTAAGCATTCCACTGGTTGCTGCAAGCTATTGGTTAGATTCCAGATTTCTGAGAATGTTGATTCTGGTAGTTTTTGCCAGGATTTTTGTTGTTTTTATGGAAGGATGGACTTTTGAATTCCTTACTCCAGCATTTTTTTCTGGCATCCTCTAAGCAAAATCTCTACACATGTCTGAACCAATCAAAGGTTTCTGTGAGCTATTAAGGTTTTATTTATCTGCTTGGCTAACATTCTAATATTTTGTTTTGTTTTTTTCATAAAGAGAAAGGTAAACTTTTAGTAGGATTATAGAACGAAGAAAGAATTAATAGTGTTCTGTGAATTCATTTTCTTACTCAGGTACCCATATTGCCAACCGTATGTTAGAATCCCACCCCAGACTGCTAATCTGTCTAAATACGTCTCTCCAGAGAAAACCTAAGCCCTTAAATTATTATTTTTCCTCCTTTATTTTTTTAAAGATTTTATTTATTTTAGAGAGAGAGAGTGAGCATGATTGGCAGGGAGGGGCAGAGGGAGATGAGTGAGAAAATATCAAGCAGACTCCACACTGAGTACAGAGCCTGACACGGGGCTCTATCTCACAACCTTAGATCATGACCTCAGCCAATATCCAGAGGCAGCTGCTTAACCAACTGAGCCACTCAGGTGCCCCTTTTCTCTTTTATATAAGTGTATATTCTACCTTCTATTACTTTGGTTAATTTATATTGAATAAAGTACATTTAATTGTGAAAGATCCTATTTCTCTAAATGAGATTACACTGTTTCTAAAAGGTCAAGGCAGTTACTCTCCCCTAGACTTTCTCCACATTTTTAGCTTTTTCAAGATGGTAATTACCATTAGCTGAATCAACATACAATACTATATATAGGTATTATCCTTAGATAACATTGACAAATCTAATGCCTATCAAAAAAGGAGATATTCTTCAAATGGACTCTTATTAAATGGAAGACCTTCGATAAGTTACTTAGTTTACATGTGTCTCTAGCTAATTATCTGCAAAATAGGGTGCTGCAGTGGCAGAAAAATGTTAGTTATCTAGCCCAGTCGTTGTAACCCCTTGTTCTTCAGTAACAAAACCACAATTTTATTTGAACTAGTCATGCACCCAAATAAAGACTATATTTTCTAGCCTCTTGAAAACAGTTGGCTCCCCAAGTACTGCCAACATAAAAACAGTAGATAGATACATAAATAGATGGTGCAATATTGAATTTATTGCTTATGATGATTTATTGCATTACTATTTTTCAAGCTCATCTTATTTTATTGGTCTACTTAGACTTAAAACTTAAATCTTGCCTCATGAAACCTTTTTTTCTGAGTATCTCAGTTTCCAATTATGTCCTCCTATAAGATAATGTTCTGTCCATTTACTTTGATTTCAAGGCATGTCAAAATTCTATTTTAAAATATGTTATCACATAAATTTTTATATTTTTGTTATTGTCATTGTTGACCTTCTCATTACATCACAAATTTCTGAAGACAGAGACTTTATGGTAGAGTTTTTAGTTCCCTGAACTAACACTATTTTGTTCACAGTAGATATTTATTCAATGATATGAGAGGAAAGAATTTACCTTTGTTTAGGACTAATCTTGCTTCAGTACCATTAGGCTCTGTGCTTATGCCAATTGATTAAAAAAGACCCTGCTCTTGTGCAGTTTACATTTTACTGGGGAGGGACTGTGGGTAATCTTTGTGTTAATCATATAATTGAAACTGAATCTTAATGAAACTTGAAAACTTAATCCTAAATCTTTTTAATAGAAAAGCCTTACCCACAAATGGATTGTATAGTGTATAGTTTCCAAGCACACAGTGTAAAACTGTTAATCAATGGCATGTTAAAGAACATTGGTAGGTAAATAAGTTTTCTGAATTTTCTATGTCATTCTCTAATCATAAATAAACTCTCCTTAAACTTGATATAGACTTTATTATTATTCAACTTTTTTATTATTACTCAACTCAACTTTGGTTTTAATTTGTCTAGGGATGTAAGAAAGTTCATCTGGTATATTTCTTTAGCATTTTCCGTTAAGCATGTTCTCTCTTCTTGGATAAATTCATAATAAGCATCATGGCTCCACACAATAATGAAACCCATAATATGAGAATATGTGCATAACCCATGCTTCATCAGGTCAAGTCCAAAAAATCACATTTCTTTCACTAATGAAAGTAATATGATTTCACTTCCTAAGATAACGTAACTTATTTGGGAGTGTTAGTCTGTTAGTCATATAATTCAGAGATAGTTGTTCCTTTTTTTTTTTAAGATGTTTTTTATTTGAGAGAGAGAGAATGAGAGAGAGAGAGAGCACAAGAGGGGGGAGGGTCAGAGGGAGAAGCAGACTCCCTGCTAAGCAGGGAGCCCGATGCGGGACTTGATCCCGGGACTCCAGGATCATGACCTGAGCTGAAGGCAGTCGCTTAACCAACTGAGCCACCCAGGCGCCCCAGAGATAGTTGCTCTTAAAGGCACCATCATAATTCAGAAGCACCACCTTCAAGCTAGAGAATGTCACAGAATCATCGGATGTTGGTTGGTTAATTTGAAACAGGTATTGCTTAAGCTAGAGCCTCCAAGGATGATAGCTGGCAGGTCCAGCATCATGTGCCATCACGCATAGCATGGAAGCATCAGAGAGTTGTCTTGACACTGCCATGGAAACTTGATGCACAGGGTGGTACTGGTTCCACATACCTCCAGGAGGAAGATCTGGAGCAAGAGTCACCACCACATGCATGGGGCAGGCAGGGATGAAGGGAGAAAGTTGTCAAAGGATAGCACCTGATTTTCAATTTGGTGAGCTTCGTAGTAGAGACATTAAACAAGGGATAAAATGCAAGAGGAAGAGCAGAGAGAAAACAACCACAACTGGAGAAATCAAGAAAGACATAAGAAATACGAGAGCAAAAGCGATAAGAGCACTGGAAATGCTGACAGTGGAGCTGCCATGACCCATGCTATTTAAAACCATGGGGCTGATGAAATCAGCTGGGAAGGGCAGAGACACGTGGCAGCTTGAAACTAAGTTGAACTATTGCTAGCACATGGATATGTCTGAGAATCTTCAAAATGAAATAGTGTGGGACAGGTCTATCAGGGTCTATTAGCAAAGAGGAATTGAAGAAAACACAGCAAAGCCCCTGTTTTGAGGGAATACCACCCTACCAGAGGCAGTTTATAGTTCTGTTAAGACCTGGCCCTTTAAACTTGAGCCATCTATGCTTCATAAACAAACTTGACTAGGCTGCAGAGGGGATGAGGGAGAAAACGGGGTCTCAAGGGAGCTGTGTCCTCAATGTGGCCAAAGAGCAAAGATGAGGGAGTGATCAAGTGGAAAGAATGGAGGCTGTGGGCTGGGAGAAACAGCAAAAGTGGAAGACTTCAGAGCTATTGTGGTTCCATTTGAATGCAAAGTGCTTGGTATGGTTCTAAGAGAGAATACTAGAAGCTGAAGGGAGATGAAATTCCTTTGATTTAAAGAGACCAAGGAACTGAAAATTAGAATGTGAATTGCTTATTCACATAAACATTGAAATCATGCAGCTAATCCAGAGTTTGTATAAAAGATGAAACTGTGACTTGGGCATGCAAATCATTAATTAATGTGAACCTCCTTAGAAATAGTATATGGCAGTGAGAAAAAGAAATACTGCCTGATGGTGTGGGATTTACCACTGGGCATTGGAGTAATGGTCTAGAACTGTGCTGTCCAGCACAGTAGCCACTAATTTCATGTGGCTACCAAATACTTGAATTATAGCTAGTCCAAATTGAGATGTGCTGTGAACGTAGAATACACACCAGCTACTGAATATCAAGTCAATGTGACCACTAGGAGACTCCACGTTGGTTAGAATATATAAGGATTAGGGAGGGGATTATGGTTGCTGCTGGGTAAGAGAGGCAGTAAACGCTGCAACAAGGACCCAAAGGATTCTCTAGGAGCAATGTTTAATAAACATTTCACATGGCATGAATCACCGGGCCAATCTGATTAAAATGCAGATTTAGACTGAGACTGGGGTGGGACATTGGACCCCAAATTTCTAACCAGCTCCTAGGTGATGTTCAGGCTGTTGGTTGAAGGATGACCCTTTAAATAGTGAGGCTCTAGGACACCTCTTAGTAATACCTTATCTGGTGGTAAGGAGTTCATTGAAACATACTCTTACCATAAGATTCTTGGTATATATCTAAATGGGCTAAAAACTTAAGTCCACACAAAACCTGCACACAGACATTTATAGCAGCTTGATTTATAACTGCCAAAACTTGGAGGCAACCAAAATGTCTTTCAGTAGGTGAAGGGATAAATAAACTGTGGTATATCCGGACAATGGAATATTATTCAGTGCTAAAAAGAAATAAGCTATCAAACCATGAAGTCATGGAGGTAACTTAAATGCATATTACTAAGTGAAAGAAACCAGTCAGAATTATTGTATGTTTCCCACTATAGGACATTCTGGAAAAAGCAAAACTATGTGGACACTAAAAAGATCAGTGGCTGACAGGGACTGGGAGAGGGGAAGAATGAACAGGCAAAACACCGAGGATTTTTAAGTCAGCGAAAATACCCTGTATGATATCATGATGGATATATGTCATCATGCGTTTATCCAAACCCATACAATGTACACAACCAAGAGCAAACCCTAACGTAAACTATGGACTTGGTGATTATGATGTGTCAATGTAGGTTCATCCTTGGCAAAAAGTGGATCATTCTGATGAATGATATTAACAGGGGGCTATGCATGTGTGGGGGCAGGGGGTGTGGGGAAATCTCTGTACCTTCCTCTTAATTCTATTGTAAGCCTGTAACTGCTATAAAAATTAAAGTCTTTTTAAAAAATGTTCATTGACAACAATTGCTACCCCACAGGGGCATGACTGAAAGGTGTTCGGAATTGTTGGAGTGAGGGTTTAGGTTACACCATCTGGTAATAAATCCTGACCAGCTGTGTTGTGAAATGCAGAGAGGAGCAGAAGGTTATAAATGATGATCATGACTCACAATGTATTGCAGAAATGACAACCCATTAATTTTTTTGGTTCTGTTATATGACAATTTATTTTTTGACTCTATCTTGTGCCTTTACTATTTTATCTAAGGTAGATCATTAGTAGGTAACTTTACAATTTAGTCCTTAGTTATCAGATAGCAAGTAGTGATTGTGGCTGAACTGTAAGAACAATTAGAAATCAAAAACCATAAATCACATTCTTAAATTCTGCAAACTGGCATTACAGACTAAATTTAACATCATCTTTAATAGAATTATACACTGGGCAGCAATCATTATGAATTGTGAGGAACAAGAAAGTCAGTGTAATCTAATTCACTTTTATAATAAAATGAAGCACCCAGAGGGCTTGAGCAATAGTGATAAATTTAATAATTCTAGACATAGCCATTCACAATGGCCGTATCTTTGCATCATACACTATAGCCTCTGTAAAATGAGAAAAAATGTAATAACAATTTACTTCAGAACTTTCCCAAGGGTCAGATTAGCTTCATGAAATACTGAGTGAAACACAAGTGGATTTGTATACAATGTGGATGTGGTCTTTTCTGAGATATCTCAACAAATGAATTTTGAATGATTAATCCTTAGATTCTCAATTTTGTTTTTTGTTGTTGTTATTGTCAAGATTTTTTCTTCAAATCATTAGTAATGAAAAATGCTTCCTTAAAAAATACCTAGCCCCACAGAAGGAATTTCGAGGAACAAGGTCATCAATGTTTCCTTGTGTTAATTTTGAGAATACTTTTCTCATAATCCAGTTACTGAATAGTGTTAAAAAGAAAGTCTGAGATGGTCACTATTTTTATGTTCTCTTATCTTTTAATTATAGAAAATATTGTATACATACAAAGTAAACAGAACAATATAAAGAATCTCCACTTACCATCACACAGTTTCAATAATTATAAACATTCTGCCATTCTTGTATATCTGTACCTTGACTGATTTCTCACTTCCCACTCAATAATATTAAAAATAATAATGGTAATGACAACTATTTTATGGGTAAGAATAATGATTATTACTATTATTATTATAGGTCTTCATTTGAGGTGTAAGTTTCATACACTAAAAGGCATTGAAATTTCAGCCAAAAAATTTTGACAAACGGATACAGCTATGTAACCTGAACTCATCGTGATATAAAACATTTCCATCTCCCCAGAAAATGTTCTTGTTTCTCTTCACAATTAAAATTCCCTCACCCTCAAGGCCACTGTTCTCATTTTTCTCCTTAAAGTAGTTTTGCCTGTTATAGAATTTCATATAAATATAATCATAGAATTTATTTTTTCAAAATATTTTACACCAACTTCTTTTCTTCAAAGGATGCCTAAGGCAATCATACATGCTGTCCACATATCAGTAGTTCATTTTACTGCTAAGTAGAATTCCACTGTACGATTATACTATAATTTATCCATTCTCTTAATGACAAATAACTCCCTAATTACTCCTTTAATTTGTTTTTTGACCTATGAGTTATTCTGAAACGTGTTTTTTTCAATTTCTAAATATTTTGGGCTTTTTTATTTTTTTAGATATCGATTGTTAATGATTTCTAATCTCTTTCATCATGGTCAAAGAGCATACCCTATAATATTTCAATCTTTTGAAATTTGTGCAGTGAGACATTTTAGGGCCCACCATATGGTCTATCTTGGTGAATGTTCCATGTTCACTTGAAAAGATTGTCTATTCTGCAATTGTTGGCAATATCAGTATATATAGGCCAACATGATTAACAGTGTCTCTTAGGCCAACATGATTAATGGTGCCATTCACATCTTCTACATCATTACTGATTATTTTTGTCTACTTGTTCTGCTAAAAAGATTGGTGTTGAGGTCTCCAACAATACTTGTGGGTTTGTCTATTTTTATTTTGTCCTCTCAGTTTTTCTTTGATGTATTTAGAAGCCCTGTTACTAGGATCATATATATTTATAATTTTTATGCTTTCCGATGCATTAATCCTTTTATCATTTTCCATGTGCCTCTTTGCATTTGGTAAAATTTTCTGTCTAGAAGTTGATTTTCCCCAACATATGATACAGACATTCCAGCTTTTTATTTTTACAGTCTGCATGGCATATCTTTTTTTAAATTCTGACTTTCAAACTTTATATTTTTATAATTAATGTATGTCTCTTAGAGACTATACAGTGGGGCCTTGCTTCATTAATTGGTTTAAAAATCTTTGTCTTTTATTTGCAGCATTTAATTATGTTTAATGTAACCATTAATAAGATTTAATTTAGGTCTGCCATTTTATTATGATTTCATTTGGTCTTAATAGTATTTCTTGCTCCTCTGTTCCTCATTTTCTGGTTTCTTATGGGATAATTCGATTTTTTTAGTATTTCACCTTGATTTCTCTATTAGCATTTCAGTGATTTGTGTTACTTTTAAAGTGGTTACTCTAAGGTTTACAATATATATCTTTAAATGGACAAAATCTACTTAGTGTTAATTCTGTACCATTTCACATAAAATCTTACTACAGTATAGCTATATTTTCATTTGTTCTTTGTGCTATTCTTGTTACATATGTTACAACTCTTCACATTATAAATTCCTCAATAGGTTACAATTATTGCTTTGTTAAAGAAATTAAGAAAATAAATTATATGTGTGTGTATTTACATATTTTTAAATTTTTAAATGTTGACTACATATTTACATTTCTGGTGATCTTCATTCCTTCCTATAGATCCAAGTTACTATTTGCTGTGTAATTTCCTTCTAGCCTGACAAGCTTCTATTAGCATTTCTTGTAGTATAGATCTGTTTCAGTTTGTTTTTCAAGAGTACATACTCCTCCATTTTCTGTCTTATTTTGGCAACTTCAAATATGTGGGAGTTTTGAGGGAGTTAGGGGATGGAACAGATTTTAGGATTGTTATCTGCAGCTGGCTTAGTTGGACCAAGCCACTTTAGCATCAGCAGAAGCTGAAATCCCTACTGTTTATATTTTAACACACTAAATAGTAGTCCTATTTATTCACTAAAGAAATCCTTATTTGGACTTTAAAATGTGCTAGACATTAATAAAGGCAAACCTTACTCATAGAATTCCAAGTAATTTGATATGATTAGGAGACAGCATGCTGGGGAGAGCGGAGAGCAG
Source organism: Zalophus californianus (assembly GCF_009762305.2). Lineage (NCBI taxonomy): Eukaryota > Metazoa > Chordata > Mammalia > Carnivora > Otariidae > Zalophus > Zalophus californianus. The sequence goes on from NC_045596.1 coordinate 194,714,703, forward strand.
TCTATTATGAAAATAGCCATGGAAACATACATGTATTTTACCCTGTAGATTATAAGCAGCTGTTGATGGCATTTAAACAAAAGAGAAACATATACAGATATGGGGCTTTTGAAAGACCAATCGCATGCATGAAGAAATTTATGAAGCAAAGCCTATGGGTAAAAAGATCAGTTGGAATACTCATGGAATTCGTGTGGATTTAAAGAGGAGGAGAGGAAATCAGAGAGGCAGGAGGCAAAATCTGAGGACTGATTAAGATATTGAGTGTAAGCAAAAGTGATTTGATAGAAGGTATTGATCCCAAGTTTGGTCATTGAAAAAATTACCTTAAGTTCTGAATATCTATTTCTTCTAAGCTTTACTGATATAGATGTCTAAACATGTTAGTACAGGGCGCCTGGGTGGCTCAGTCGTTAAGTGTCTGCCTTCGGCTCAGGTCATGATCCCAGGGTCCTGGGATCAAGCCCCGCATCAGGCTCCCTGCTCGGCGGGAAGCCTGCTTCTCCCTCTCCCACTTCCCCTGCTTGTGTTCCCTCTCTCGCTGTCTCTTTCTGTCAAATAAATAATAAATAAATAAATAAATAAATAAATAAATAAATAAACATGCTCGTACATTTCCCTGACATATGTAACAACAGTTCCTATCATCTGCTGTATGCAGAGGACACTAAACAAGAAGGGACCCAAACATCTCATAAGATTAGAAGCCCAGTATCCCAAAAGTTAGGAATTTTTTCCTGGAGTAGTGGTTCTTAATCAGAGTGTACATAAACACCAAGTGAGTTTTTAAAAAATACTTATATCTAGATCCCACCCAGAGAGGCTGAAGTAATTGTTCTGGGGTTTGGCTTGGGTATTAGAATTTTTAAAGCCATTGGTTTTCATACCTCACTGGCATTACAATCACCTGGAGGACCTGTTAAATCAAAGATTGCTAGGTCCCACTCCAACAGTTTCTGATGTAATACGCTAAGAACAGGTCCTGAGAATTTGTTATTTTTAACCAGTTCTCAGGTGCTGCTGATACTGCTCGTCTGTGGGACCACATTTTGAGAACCACTGTCCTCTAGAGATATTTGAAAGTCCCAAAATGCAGTTAAAATTAAATAATGCCATAGGTGCCATGTTAGGAATAGAGATTGCTTTGATTGATACGAAAATAGTCAGAAAAAATAAGTTTCCCACCCTATCTGTTAAATTAAGTGATATAAGCTAAAATAAAAGGCCCAATAAAGATATAGAAGGATCAGCTAAATAATAAGAAATTCAAGAGCCCATAATCAAGAAAAACTTGAATGTTAACTGTCCAGGTGATTAAGAGAGAGTTGAGTGAACAATCTTTAAAAGAATGACACCAGGTGCTCTTATCTTCTGCAGAGGGCAATTCAAGACAAAATTTATTTTGAGATGCTGATAAATGATTTCGACCAATGTAAGAAATAATTCTTCTCAAGGATGTTAATTAAACAAAGCTTACCCAGGTTGCTTCTGGGGAGGGTATTTATGTTTCTCAATTCTGAATGATTTGAATATAATTTTTTTTTCCCCAGAATGTGTGCCTGTGACATCTGCATTTTCTACCTTTACTTTTGCCCACTGTTTGCTCTTTTGTTCTGTCTAATGAATTTGGGGTTGGATCCAAGATGGTGACGTTAGAACACTCTGAACTCACCTCCTCCACAGAACATACAAAATTATACCTATTAACAGAGCAAGTCTTCTTAAAGAACCGAAGACCCACTGAACAGCTTCTGCACAACAAAAGAGAGAGAGAATGGCAAAGAGAATAGCAAGAGAGAGAGAGACTCCATAACAAAGGGAACCCCAACACCCAACACTGCAAACTGCAGTGGGGAGGGACAGTACTGAGGGAACATACTCCTGTCTTTTTTTTTTTTTTAAGATTTTATTTATTTGAGAGAGAGAGAATGAGAGATAGAAAGCACGAGGGGGAAGAGGGTCAGAGGGAGAAGCAGACTCCCCGCTGAGCAGGGAGCCCGATGTGGGACTCGATCCCTGGACTCCAGGATCATGACCTGAGCCGAAGGCAGTCACTTAGCCAACTGAGCCACCCAGGCACCCCATACTCCTGTCTTAGGCACAGGAAAAAAGCCTCTTTAAAAGAACAACTAGCATATAAATGAGCCAGCTCTACAACTCCACCAAATGGCAAGGAAGATGCTAGAACTCTCTGCACATGGGAGGGTCTAACCTTGAAAGCACATGCCCTCTGGATGCCCTGTCCAGCCTGCTATCTCAGAGAGCTCTGGCCCCGAGCCCACACCAGTCTCAGCAGTCCCACCAAGGTGACCAGGGGCAGTGTACACCGAAACACCCCTTGTTAGTGCTCACTACAGTTCTAGCCTTCATGCCAAGGTGACATAGGGGCAAACCACATTAGGACACTCCCGGTCCCACACTACTTTGACTTCAGATGGCTTGTTAGGGCACTCTTAGCACAGAAGCCTCCAGAATTTGACTTTAAATAAATCATCCTGGCTTCAGGATGAAGCTTCAGATTTTTTTTTTTTTTTAAGATTTTACTTATTTATTTGAGAGAGAGAGAATGAGAGATAGAGAGCACGAGAGGGAAGAGGGTCAGAGGGAGAAGCAGACTCCCCGCTGAGCAGGGTGCCCGATGTGGGACTCGATCCCGGGACTCCAGGATCATGACCTGAGCCGAAGGCAGTCGCTCAACCAACTGAGCCACCCAGGCGCCCCAGGATGAAGCTTCAGATCTAACTACTCTGACAGGATATCCCCTGCAGTGAGTGCTAGCTTGCACCCAATTCAGCTTTAGCTGTCCTACCAGGTCATTCTCAGTGTGAAGAACCCTGGAAACCCCTAGCCTGCAACCACTTTAGCTTCAGTTGTCCTATCAGGGCACATTTTGTGCAGAGAGCCCAGAACTCACACTGGCCTATATGCATTTTAGCTTTAGTTGTCCTGCCAGGGTGCTCCTTGTGCAGAGTACTCCAGGACACCCCAATCTGTGCCCTGCCTTAGCTCCAGCCACCCCACCAGGGCATCCTCTGTGCATAGAGCCCCGGGTCCCTGTGGCTTGCATCTCTTTAGTTTCAGTTATCCTGCCAGGGCACCCTCTGCAGAGAGAGCCCAGGGTCCTCCTGGCTGGCACACCACCTCATCTCCAGATGGCCCATCAGGGCACACCCTCCACTGAATGCCCCAGGACACCCCAGCTTGCACCCATTTCAGCTTCAGCTGTTGCCAGGGTGCATTCAGTATGCAGAACCCCTGGATACTCCTGCCTGCATCAGCTTCAGTTTTAGTTCTTCTAACAGGGCACCCACTGCACAGAGAGCCACAGGATCCTCTGGCTTGCACCCACTTCAGTTCCAGCTATCCTACAGGTCCCTTCTCTGAGTAGAGTCTCAGGACACCCCAGCCCACACCCACTTTAGCTTTAGCTGTCCTGCCAGGGCACCCACTGCATGGAGAGCCCAGGGACCACACTGGCCTCTGCCCACCAGAGCTTTAGTGGTCAAGGAGTTTATCAACATTAAACTAGCCTTGCAAGAAATTGTTAAAGAGACTTCTTTAAATGGAAAAGAATTGGCCATAATTAGATGTAAGAAAATTATGAATAAAAGATGTAAAAGATGACAGCATATACATAAAATGTGGAGGAGGGAGTAAAAAGAAATGAAAAAAGTTTTTTTAATGTGTTTGAACTTAAATGACCATCAACTTAATATAGACGGCTATATTCTTAGGATGTTATATATGAACCTCATGATAACCACAAACCCAAAATCTATTATAGATACACAAAAAAATAAAGAAAAGGAAAACCAAACATTAGACCAGAAACTCATCAATTGCAAAGAGAGCAACTGACAAAGAAAGGAACATGGAAGAACTAGAAAAACAAGCAGAAACAGTGAACAAAATGGCAACAAGTATATCCCTATCAATAATCACTTTAAATGTAAGTGGCCTAAATAATCCAATCAAAAGACATAGGGAATGGATTAAAAAAACAAGACACATCTATATGCTGCCTGCAGGAGACTCATCTCAGATATAAAGACAAAAACAGACTGAAAGTGAAGGGATGGAAAAATATTAGCCATGAAAATGGAAACAAAAAAAGAAAATAAAAACGGGTAGCAATACTTATATCAGACTTTCAAAGATGGCAACAAGAGATGAAGAAGGGCATTACATAATGATAAAAGGATATAATTGTAAATATTTATGCACCCAACATTGCAGAACCTGAATACATACAGCAAATAATAGTACACACAACAAGAGAAACCAACGGTAATACAATAATAGTAGGGAATCTTGACACTCCAATTATGTCAGTGGATAGATCACACAGGCATATAATTCATTAAGGAAACAATGTCTTTGAATGACATGTTAGACCAGATGGATAATAACAGATATATACAGAACATTCCATCCCTAAACAACAAAATACACATTCTTTTAATGTGCACATGAAACATTCTCCAGAACAGATATTATGTTATAGCACAAAACAAGTCTCAATAAATTTTATTTTTTATAAGATTTTGTTTATTTGTTAGAGAGAGAGGGCACATAAGCAGAGGCAGCAGCAGAGGGAGAAGCAGAAGCCCAATGTGGGACTCAATCCCAGGACTCTGGGATCATGAATTGAGCCGAAGGCAGACACTTAACCTACTGAGCTACCCAGGCATCCCAACAAGTCTCAATAAATTTTAAAAGACTGAAATCATATCATGCATCTTTTCTGACTACAACAGTATTAAAGTAGAAATAAATCAAGAAAAAAACAAATAAACACAAACATGTGGAGACTAAACAACATGATACTAAACAACCAATGGGTCAATGAAGAAATCAGAGAAGAAATAAAAAAAATACATGAAGGCAAGTGAAAATGAAAACACAGTGGTCCAAATTCTGGAAAGCAGCAAAAGCAGTTCTAAGAGGGAAATACATAGCAATACAGGCCTACCTCAAAAAAATAAGAAAAAGTTCAAGTAGCAATCCAACTTTTCACCTAAAGGAACAAGCAACACAATAAACAAAACCCAAGGTGAATAGAAAGAAAGAAAAAATAAAAATCAGGGCAGAAATAAATGACAGAGACTAAAAAAAAAAAAAGTAGGAAAAAATCAATGAAACTAAGTGCTGGTTCTTTGAAAACATGAACAAAATTGATAAGCCCTTATCCAGACTCATCAAGAAAGAGAGAAAGAACCCAAATAAATAAAATCAGAAACAAAAGAGAAATAACAACAGACACCACAGAAATATAAAGGATGATAAGAGAATACTACAAAAAATTATATGCCCACAAATTGGACAACCTAGAAGAAATAGATAAATTCTTAGAAACATACAATCTTTCAAAACTGAATCAGGAAGAAATATAAAATGTGAACAGACTGATAACATAAATTGAATCAGTAATCAAAAAACTACCAAAAAAGAGAAGTCCAAAACCATACGGCTTCACAGGTGAATTCTAGCAAATATTTAAAGAAGAGTTAATACCCGGTCTCCTAAAACTATTACAAAAAATAAAGAAAAGAAAAAGGAAAGCTTCCAAGTTCATTATATGAGGCCAAAATTACCCTGATACCAAAACCAGACAAAGACACCACACAAAAGAAAAGAAAAGAAAAAAAACCACAGGCCAATATCCCTGATGAACACAGATGCAAAAATCCTCACAAAATATTAGCAAACTGAATGCAACTATACACTGAAAGGATCATTTGCCATGATCAAATGGAAGTTATTCTGGATATGTGAGGATGGCTCACTATTTGCTTATCAATCAATATGATATACTACATCAACAAAATGAAGGATAAAAATCATATGATCATCTCAATAGATGCAGATAAAGCATTTGAAAAAAATTCAACATCTGTTCATGAAAAAAACTCTCAACAAAGTGGGTTTAGAGGAAATGTATCTCACCATAGGAAAGATCATATATGAAAAGCCTACAGCTAACATCATACTCAAGATGGTGAAAAACTGAGAGCCTTTTCTTTAAGATGAAAGACAAGACAAGGATGTCCACTTTTGCCACTTTTATCAACACAGTACTGGAAGTCCTGGCCACAGTATTCAGACAAGACAAAGAAATTAGAAGCATCCATATTGGTAAAGAAGACGCTAAACTATCACTATTTGCAGATGACATAATATACTAGTATGTATAGAAAACCTTAGAGTACAAAAAAAAAACTATTAGAACTGATAAATGATTCCAGTAAATTGCAGGATACAACCAATAATAACCATATATTGGTTGTGTTTCTATACACTAATAACAAAGAGGCAGAAAGAGAAATTAAGAAAACAATTCCATTTCCAATTGCACAAAAAGAACAAAATATCTAAGAATAAACTTAACCAAGGAGGTAAAAGACCTGTACTCTGAAAACGGTAAAACACTGAGGAAAGAAACTGAAGATGACACAAACAACTGGAAAGATATACTATGCTCGTGGGCTAGAATTAATATTGTTAAAATGTTCATACTACCAAAAGCAGTCTATAGATTCAATGAAATACTATCAAAATGCCATTAGCATTTTTCACAGAACCAGAACAAATAATAATAAATTTGTCTGGAAGCACAAACAAGACTGCAAATAGCCAAAGCAATCTTGAGAAAGAAAAACAAAACTGGAAGTACCCCATTCCAGATTTCAAGATACACTACAAAGCTGTAGTAATCAAAACAGTATAATACAGACACAAAAACAGACACACAATTCAACAAGACAGAATAGAGAGCCCAGAAATAAACCCATGCTTATATGGTCAATTAATCTATGCCAAAGTAGGCAAGAATATACGATGGGGAAAAAACAGTCTCTTCCGTAAACTGCTGGCATAAGTGGACAGCTACATGTAAAGGAATGAAAATGGACCACTTTCTAACACCATACACACACAAAAAAATCCCAAAATGAATTTAAAACCTAAATGTGAGACCTGAAACCACAAAACTCCTAGAAGAGAACACAGGCAATAATTTCTCTGAGTTCAGTCATAGTAACATTTTTCTAGGTATGTCTCCTAAGGCAAGGGAAACAAATGTAAAAATAAAGTATTGGGACTACACCAAAATGAAAACCTTTTGCACAGTGAAGGAAACCAACATCAAAACAAAAAGGCAATCTACTGAATGGCAGAAGATATTTGAAAATGACATATCTAATCAGAGTTTAATATCCAAAATATATAAAGAACTTCTACAACTCAACCTCATCAACAACAATAACAACCACCACCAATCTGATTCAAAATGGGCAGAGGACTTGAATAGACATTTTTTTTTTTTTTCTAAAGAAGACATACAGATGGCGTCTGGGTGGCTCAGTTGTTAAGCGTCTGCCTTTGGCTCAGGTCATGATCCCAGGGTCCTGGGATCGAGCCCCACATCGGGCCCCAGCTCCGCGGGAAGCCTGCTTCTCCCTCTCCCACTCCCCCTGCTTGTGTTCCCTTTCTCGCTGTGTCTCTCTCTGTCAAATAAATAAATAAAATCTTTAAAAAAAAAAAGACATACAGATGGCCAACAGACACGTAAAAGGATGCTCATCACTCATCATCAGGGAAATGCAAATCAAAAACACAATGAGATATCACCTTATATCTGTCAGATTGACTAAAACACACACACACACACACACACACACACACACACACACAAAATAACAAGTGTTGGCAAGGATGTGGAGAAAAAAGGAACCCTCATGCACTGTTGGTGGGAATGTAAATGGGTACAGCCACTGTGGAAAACAGGATGGAGGTTCCTCAAAAAATTAAAAGTAGAAATATCATATGATCCAATAATTCTACTGGCTATCTACCTAAGGAAAATGAAAACATTAATTCAGAAAGGTACATGCAGCCCTATGCTGACTGCAGCAATATTTACAATAGCTAAGATACAGAAACAACCTAAGTGTCCATCAACAGATGAAGGAATAAGGAAGAAAGGGTATATATAATAAATATGATATATACATAATGTACATAATATACATATTATGTAATATTACCCAGCCATAAAAAGGAATGGGATTGTGCCATTTGTGACAACATGCACAGACCTAGAGAGTATTATGCTAAGTCAGATTGTGAAAGGCAAATACCATATGATTTCACTCACATGTGAAATCTAAAAAACAAAAAGGCAGTCTACTGCATGGCAGAAGATATTTGAAAATGACACATCTAATAAGGGGTTAATATCCCAAACATATAAAGAACTTCTACAACTCAACAACAACCAATCTGATTAAAAATGGGCAGAGGACTTGAATAGACATTTTTTCCAAAGAAGACAAACAGATGGCCAACAGACACATAAAAGCATCGGGAATATAATCAAGGATACTGTGATAGCATTGTACGGTGACAGATATTAGCTACACTTGTGGTAAGCACAGAATAATACATAGAGTTGAATCACTAGGTTCTACACCTGAAACTAATGTAACATTGTCAATATACTCAAACAAAAAACAAACTTAACTTATTATTAAAAATAAATGAATTTAGGAGTTCAGATTATATAGAGAAAAGGAGAAGGTATAAGCTGAAAAAATTAATTCAAAATTATGAAGTCCATGTGACGTTTTTCTACCAATCAATAATTTTAAGGGAATTTTTGCTTGACTTTTGTTTAAATTAAACATTCAGAATTAGTAGTGCCTTCTTAGATATGACCATCATTTTTAAACGTAACAGTCTGTGAGTTTCCCTCAAAATAAATATTATTTTAGTAAACAATAGATGAACAGTCAAAAACATATGAGAAACTATAATTATTCATATATGCTGTCAACTGCAAAAGGCCCATGCAACAGAAATAGCAAGTGAAAGCATCTATAGCTTTTTTGTGGTGCTCTTTCAGGAAAGAGGCATTTCCTGTTATTTCTTTGGCAGCTTATCTGTATCTTAAAACATACTAAGAATGGGTGAAACCATTCTAATTTTAAAACACATATATATCGGGAGGCATGCCATTTCGCTACAACGAAATTGCTCTAAACACCTTATTGTTTTCTTTACAACCAGAACCGCAAAAAAAAAAACTGTTTCAAAGAATGGATAGGCAAGTGTATCCTGACCTGAACTTAAGACTGTATTTCAACACAAATAACCACTTGACTGGCTACAAATAATGATCATTGATAAAGTAATTTGCTCAGTTCTATGCGACATTTATTTCATATGCTTTTTATTCTCACCTGCTTAGTCATTCTTCATGTTACTTCCCTGAGCTTATTTTCTTAATAACTGATTTTAATTTATCTCGTTTATATATTATAAAGTGACATAAATGCTGTTGGGAAAAAAGTGAGAAAATAGATAATGGGTGGACAGATGGATGTCTGTCCAGGTGAACGGCCATTTGTACAGACAGGGAAGAGACAGCGAGTCATAGAGGAGAGGAGAGCAAAAAGGTAGGAAGCCAGGGGCGGGTGGGGGGGACGTGGAGAAGGAAGGGGGGAGAAAAGAGGAAGGATGGAAAGAAAGACAAAACCTCCATCAATCACTTTGGGTAATAAAATCTTTGGATTGGATTCAAGAAATGCCATTTAAAGGATTAATGAATTCATTTCTAATGCCTTAGTTTATTGCTGCAACAAACAAATAGGCAGGAATCAAAAGTACTGCCGTACATGCTTATCCTCAATTTTCAACAGATCCAAAACCGAACTTATTTTCCTTACTTCCCTATTTTTTCATCTGGTTCTTTTGTCCTCACTGTACACCATAAAATGAGATGGTTAGAATAATGAGAAATATTTTGAAGATAATCATATTAATTTTGAAGAGCAGTGTAAACTCAAGCAAATTAATGTTTCTCATCTGGTTTCCTCACTGGATTGCTAGGGTAAAACTGAGATGATATTTGCGCAATTTTCCTGCCTTTCACACAGATGTTCAGCAAATAAAAGAACCTTTGCTTATTCTTATAGTCATCGGCATATTGCTTTTTAAGTTCAAAATTCCATAATCTAGTTCCTTTCCATCTGTCACCTACATTGTTGGAAAAACTTTTTATCCTGTTTCCCTACCTTTGATCTCATTTTCTCCCTCTCAACATTATTCTAGCTGAATAATGATAAAAATTCATTTTCCCCAACACTCTCCTCATGGCGTCAAGCAACTCTATTTAAAGCCTGTCAGTGGGTGGTCACTGCAATCAAGTTAATAACCAAATTTACATTTAATCTCAAATGTGTTTTCAGTTCCAGCTAACACTCATCTGGCCCCCCCACCCCCCCATTCTGCAATTCCATCATACTTTCCTTCTATACACATCTCCATGTAGCTGTTCCTGAACTCTCTCTTCTCCTTCCTATCCACAAAAGCATTTTCTACAGTCGGCTCTATTTCCTTGTTTCTCCTTCTTTTCTCAGCCTACTGAAATATGACTTATGCTTCCAACACTACACCAAATATTTTAATGAGGTCAGCAGAGTGTTCCAGTGAGTGTTCCTCGGAGCTCATCTTATGTACTTTCTTGGCAGGATTTGACACTGCTAGTGGATGCTATTTCAATATACTCTCCTCTCTTGACTTGCCAATCCAGTCTCCAACTTCCTTTCTAATTTGTAGGCCACTCCTTACCCCTGGTCCTATTCAGCATTCATATCTTGCTGAAAAATACCAGCATCAACCCAATGGCGAAAGCCAAAACCTGAGATTTAGCCTTAAAACTTTCCTTTTGTTCACCCACTGCTCAACAAAACAGACTCTTTTGACTCAATAAAACTCTTTTGAATTGATCCACCTATTTCTGCTTCTACTGCCACTATCCTAGTTAAACTTGTGGTCCTCTCTTGACTGAACTACCATAATCATATCCTGTACCCTCTTATTTGCTCATAAACCGCCCCATTCCATTCTCAGCACTGTAGTTAAGGATATTAACTTAGAAGTACATGAAGCCCGATATGGCATTATGTGATCTGGCTGAGAAGTCATAAGCCATCAGCTGGGAAGTAATGAATCCATGCAGTTCAAGAAACTGTAGGTATAATATCCCCACTGATACAAGGTGTTTCAAAAGAACCACAATAGCCAAAGAAGGTTGCTCTTTGTAATGTACAGCAGAGGGAACGTAGTCAATAATACTGTAATGTCTTTGTATGGTGACAGAGAGTAACTACATTTATCTTGGGGACCATTTCAGAATGCATAAAAATATTCAATCGCTACGATGTACCCTTGAGCTAGAATATTGCATGTCAATTACACTTCAATAAAAAATTGCCATGTATACAGGTGCCCCTAAAAAATTACAAAAAGATCCACAATAGCCAAAGAAAGTTAGTTCTTAACATTCTCCAAGCCCAGAGAACACTGAACGTAGACCATGAGGACAGTAAGTCAAGAAATAATTTTCCTCCTTCTATCTCCTCATCCATTTTCTTCTTTCCCTTCCCTGTACTTCAAAGTATCAAACCTGCAGCTAGCAAGCAGGAGGTAGAGGAATAGCGAATGTAAAGCAACTATAACCACCCCCTTCCTCCTGTGGGCAGTAAGACTATAACAAAACTAGTAGGGAGTGCTGCCATTTTTAATAAAGACAGGAATTCTCTAAATTGGAATAATAAATTACAGCATTCAGACTGTTTCTATTTCTCACCTATAGTCTCATATTATGTAAGGAAACATACATATATATATACATATATATATATATATATATATATATATATATCTAAAATCTTTCATTTTTTAAGTAGATTGATATATGTACCAGTATTCCTGGGAAAATCTAGGTTTGCATCCATTGTTACAGTGTCATTGTTATTAGAACCAGTTTTACTCTCAAAAGAGTCTGATTTGGGGGACAATATGTTACATGGCACACATAACTGAGATTAAAGATACTGGAACAAAAACTGATACAAGTGTAAGAGAGAGGGACAGACCCAGCTGGAGACACCAGTGTCCCTGCCTCACTAACTCAGAACACGTAGGCAGAAAGTCAGAAGGGACACAGGAGAACAGATAGAATGCTATCAATCGGCCTGACCTAATTGACATTTATAGAAAATTCCACCCTGCCAACAGAAGAATATGCATTCTTTTTAAGTGCACAGGGGACATTTAGCAAGGCAGATCATATTCCAAGCAAGGAAACAAGGCTTAATAAATTTTAAAAGATTCAAGCTATATAAATTATATTCTCTGATCACAATATAAATGAGGGATAACAGAAAAATCTCTGGGAGACCTGCAAGTATTTGGAACTTAATGACACAATTATAAATAATCTATGAGTCAAAGAAGAAATTGAAAGGCAAACTAGAAAATGCTTTTCCTTGAATGAAAATAAAAGTACACGTATCAATATTTGTGGTATTCTGCTAAAGAAGTACTTAGAAATTTGTAACACTAAAACTATATCATAAAAGACAAAATGTCTCAAATCAATGATATCTTTTAGCTCAGGAACTTTTAAAAAATACATTAATCCCAATCTAAACATAAGAAAATAATGAAGAGTAGAATCAATGAAATAGAAAACAAAAACTGAGAGAAATCAATGACATAAAAAGTTGGTTCTTTGAGGAAATCAATGAAATTGATTAGCCTTTAGTCAGATTGGTCAGGAAAGAGGGAGACAGAGAGAGAGGGAGGACATAAGCCACTAATATCAGGAACAAGAGAAGTAACATCGTGACAGACTCTACACATACTCAAAGGAAAAAGGAAACGTGAAAAAATTTATGCCAATGAATGTGACAACTTAAGTAAAATGAAAGAAATCCTTGAAAGGTAAAATTATCAAAGCTCATCCAAGAATAAGTCAATAATCTAAATAGACATATATCTATTGAAGATATTGGATTCACAGTTAAAAATCTTACTACAAAGAACACTCAAGGTCCAGATGGCTTCAATTGTGAATTCTATCAAACATTTAAAAAAAGAAACAGTATCTTTGCTCATTTGTTTTGTTTCTTAAATTGCACATATATATTGTACACCTGAAACTAATGTAACATTCTATGTTAACTATACAGGCATTAAAATTTAAAACAATAAAAAATAAATAAATAAAAAATTAACCAACTCTGTGCAAACTCTTGGAATTATTCCAGAAAAAAAAAGTTGGTTTAATACTTGAAAATCAATCAGTGTAATTTACCTTATTAAAAAGCTAAAAATGAAAAAAAAACATTATGATCATCTCATGAAAGCTTTTGTCCTTCTATCACATAAAGTTCTTTAAAAGAATGTTCATATAAAGTTTGTTTGTTATAGCCAAAAACTAGAACAATGTAAATGCTCAAGAGATGAATGGGTAAACAAATTATGGTATATCTATACAATGGAATACTAATCAGCAACAAAAAGGAATGAACTTGTCACATAGTTGATGACATGGATGAATTTTAAAAATGATGGTGTATAACAGAGATCAGACCCAAAAGAATATATACTATATGGTTTCAGTTATTCAAAATTAGAGAAAATGTAAACTTATCTGTATGACAGGAAACAGTTCATTGGTTGCCTGGACATGGGGGAGTAGAAGTGGGTGACTTGAGAAAACCTTTGAGAGTGATAGATATAGTCACAATCGTGATCGTGGTGATTATTTCATGGATGTGTACATATGTCAAAAGTTACCAAATTGCATATTTTAGGTATGTGCAGTTTACTGTGTATCACTTATATCTTTTAAAAGCAGTTATAATAATAAATGAGTAAGTTTTTGTCTCAAATTCCTTGCTCACATTTAATTAAATTCAATAAACTCTTGTGTTAGATGCTACAATAAATACACTGATGAGTGAGATCCAGTCCCTACACAGAAGCTGGTTGGTGTTAAACATGGCGGCTAAGGCAGTGGCAAATATGATTTTCATCAGATTGTGATTTGGAGAAGGCTGGAAAAGAAGAAAGGGAAGGAGGAAGAGAAGGAGAATGAAAAGAAGAACAAACATCTGGGGTTTGGTCAACCTGAGAAACAAGAGATTCCCTCATTGTTCAACCATAAACTAAGTATTTATAAGATTCCAGGCACCATGCTCATCACTGAAAAAACACCTTTAATAAGTAAGCATACAATGAAATAAAACATACACTTAGATCATGAAATACAGAAAAATAATGAAGCATGAGGGAGGAAAGCATTCATTCTGATGGATTAAAAAGGAATGTTTGACCATGACAATGATGATAAGGAAATGAATAAAAATAAAAATATTTCAGAGAACATCAAGACTGGAAAGAATTTCTCCTCCTATGGGAATAGTACGAAAAATGTGCATTGGTGAGACAGCTTATCTGGTGTGACTGAGGAACAAAAATCCCTCTAGTAGGGTTGGCAAATAGGACACATAATGGAAAAGTAATGGGGAATTAACCCAGAAAGGTGGGGCTGTCATAATATTGTGAAAGAAACTGCATCCCATAGTAAGTACTTTGGAATCAATTCTGTAAGCACATGGATATTTAAGAACAACTGTATGACTACCAATTGTTGTAATCAGTTGAGATGGCTCACAAATAATTCATTAATTATAATGATTATGCCACTCATGTTTGTAAATAATACAGTTTTTAAAAGTTGATCAAGATTTTTCCCTCTAATAACATCATACTTAGTAACTGGCTTTCCAGTATTCTTTTTTTTTTTAAGATTTTATTTTTAAGTAATCTCTACACCCAACATGGGGCTCAAACTCAAAACCCTGAGATCAAGAGTTGCATGCTCTACCAACTGAGCTGGCCAATATTCTTTCTTAAGTATGAGGGATGTGCAATTACAATTGGTGAGTGGTGGAATTTCAATAATCCTTGTAATAATCACAGGAAATTGTCAAAAAAGTAAATTATGAAACCTGCATATTATGGCAGAAATATTACATATGTATAAATACATAGGGAGAAAGAAGAATCATTGATGATATCAACAATGGGGGGCAAGTTCAAAATTAGGGGAAAATTTTAGGATGCATTAGGAAAGGATGAACAGATGGAGTGGAAAACAATAAAAGTCAACACACGAAAATAAAGGTAAAATGTCAACATCTGTATACAAAACATTCTAGAAAAATATAAAGGGAAAACAGCTTGTATAAATTATTTGAAGACATATGACCCATCATTTTGCAGAAGTTACACACATAAACACACAAACATGAACTCAGACAGAAAAAAACACAAAGTGTGCCAAAGAAGTTATAATCAAACCACTAGGGATATTTACAGGAAAATTCAGTTAACAGCAACGACAAAGGGAACATTCTAAAATTTTCTAACAAGAAATGGCAGATCATTTAACAAGGAAAAGCATCACAGCAATATTCGGAAGGAGGCAGTAAGTAGGGGCAGTGCTTAATCTCCTGGTCTGGTGCCACCTGCTTTGAACCCAGGGTCTATCAAACATGAGCACTATCTCTAACATTAAACAGGATATTTAACTTCTTCATAGCTCAATTTTCTCATTTACACAATACAGATCATAATAATTTCCATGTCATAAGATTGTTGGGAGTACTAAATATATTACAATATATAAAACCCATAAAAATACAGCCAAATACATAATAGACATTATATAGGTATACACTATTACTGTTTTCAGATTTCTTGGTAGCAGTATTTGATGGAGAAATGCAATGAAATGACATTTTTAAAATGCTCAAGAAAAGACAGTGCAAGAATTTTATATCCACTTGAACAACTATTTAATTATCAGGGTGAATAACAGAAAAAATATAAATATAAGAAAGGAATAAAGATTAATATACCAACACATTAATAGCATATAATTAAATATTAATTCATAATTATTAGTCATTCTTTATCCAAAATTTATTCAGAGTATTAAATGTCAAGCTTACGTTTTTTACATTTTATGTTAAGTTTTTACATATATTAGCTAATTTAATATTCACATAAACCCCATGAGGTGAAGAGAGGTTCACCAAAGGTCAGTCTGGGTAGGTCTGATAGGCAATCAAGAGTATCTCCATACTAAGCCTTCTTTGTAAGGTCTGTAAATGTGAGACAGATCTTAAATACAAACCATCTGTTCCTTGTTCCCTTTCTGAGTCTTTCCTCCGTGAAAGCTTGTTTACAGACGTTATCTCTAAGAAACGGTCCTTGAGTGTGGTTTCAGTGGAGGCAGAAACCTTTCTTTCTAAGGAGTCTGGATTTTGGTTACCTGTCCTGTTGTGTTCTCTTCCACATAAAAAGCCAATTTGTGGTTGAGTCCAATTATGGATGAAACCAAATATTTCATAACAAAGGACTGGCACTAGCCAGTTGGCACTCATATGCAAATGTGTGCAAAACACAGAGCTCCACTGTTTTTTTTGGACAAATCATGCATACATTTCTCCCAGTTTTTGAGTCACAGCAAGGAATGACTAAGGACAGAGAAAGCAATATTAAAGTTAGAGACCTTGACTTTTCATGGTTAAGAAATAACAATCATTGTTTACCTACCCAGCACCTTAAGCCTACAATCATGAAGGAAAATTGCTAGGAGGAAAAGGAAAAAAAGCATTTGGGTTCCAGCATGGTCCCAGTCATCTAAATCCAGTTCTGCAGGTCTCTGCTGGAGGATGGCCATGTCCTGAGGTTGCCATCTTGCCGTGTTGGCACAAAGCTCTGTTGAGGAAGTCCTCTCCACCCAAGACCAACTGCTTCTAAAGAATTCTTAAGAATTCCTAATTTTAAATTTTCTAAAGGAAAATCAATCCTGTTGTCCTGCTGTCAGTGGATTAAGCTTTTTTTTTTTTTTTTTTTTTTTTTTTTAGCTGGGACACATGAATCTAAGTATTTACTTTCTCAAGTTTAACTGCTGTTCTAGTGGTCAAAAATTACTGGAGTTCTCATCCATTGTGGGTCCTCATCATTTTTAATGGTGTCTCTTCTAGCTGACAAAGTCTGAGTTTTTTAGGTCATGTAGAAGCCACTTGGGAGAAGATGAAGGAAATGCAACTCATCACTGTTAGTACTAAGACTGAGTCTCTTAGAGTGTTTTGCCACATCTGCCCGAAGCAAAGTAGAGCCCAGAATTGGGGTAGAAATGCACATCCTGAAAGGAGACCTGTGATGCATTCTTGTGGTAAGAGTCAGTGAGTGCTACTGGGTATTTACCCCAAAGATACAAATGTAGGGATCCAAAGGGGTACATGCACCCCGATGTTTATAGCAGCAATGTCCACAATAGCCAAACTGTGGAAAGAGCCAAGATGTCCGTCAACAAATGAATGGATAAAGAAGATGTGGTATATATATACAATGGATTATGCAGCCATCAAAAGGAATGAGATCTTGCCATTTGCAACGATGTGGATGGAACTGGGGGGTGTTATGCTGAGTGAAGTAAGTCAATCAGAGAAAGACATGTATCATATGACCTCACTGATATGAGGAATTCTTAATCTCAGGAAACAAACTGAGGGTTGCTGGAATGGGGGTGGGGTGGGAGGGATGGGGTGGCTGGGTGATGGACATTGGGGAGGGTATGTGCTATGGTGAGTGCTGTGAATTGTGCAAGACTGTTGAATCACAGATCTGTACCTCTGAAACAAATAATGCAATATATGTTAAGAAAAAAAAAAGGAAGAAGATAGCAGGAGGGGAAGAATGAAGGGGGTAAATCGGAGGGGGAGATGAACCATGAGAGAGGATGGACTCTGAAAAACAAACTGAGGGCTCTAGAGGGGAGGGGGGTGGGGGGATGGGTTAGCCTGGTGATGGGTATTAAAGAGGGCACATTCTGCGTGGAGCACCGGGTGTAACGCACAAACAATGAATCATGGAACACTACATCAAAAACTAATGATGTAATGTATGGTGATTAACATAACAATAAAAAATTTTAAGGGGAAAAAAAAAGTCAGTGAGTGCTCATTTGAGTTTAAAAATACCACTCACCTTCTCTGTTTTTCATGAGGATTGAGAGTAATACGAACCATAAAATTTCTGAGGTAACATCAAGGCTTTGCAAAGTTCTCCAGTGACTATTCCAGTACACTGAGTGCCTCTGGTACTGGAGAAATAGGTTGGAATTCCCCAGATTGAAAGCAGAAGGTCAAGTAATTTTTTTGC
Source organism: Zalophus californianus (assembly GCF_009762305.2). Classification (NCBI taxonomy): domain Eukaryota; kingdom Metazoa; phylum Chordata; class Mammalia; order Carnivora; family Otariidae; genus Zalophus; species Zalophus californianus. The sequence goes on from NC_045596.1 coordinate 194,732,793, forward strand.
TACTATAAGAACTACACCTTTCCACCAAACAAAAGTTTCATTCCACCTTGAAATTAGCAAATATTAACTAGGATATTCAAACTCCACCACAAGGTGTAATTTTACGAACACATTTTTAAGTATTCAAGGGTACCCTAAAATTTGGGTTCTTCCACATTACATCTTTATAGTTTTACCAAGATTAATCTGATGCAGATGAGACATAAAACCAGAGACATCCTCAGCAACCTTAATACAATTTTCTCACCAATGCTGATAAAAGTACAATGATCAATTTGTCTTCCTTGGAGTGAGTAATTTCTTATTAAATGTTTGCAAGTTTCCAGTTGAAGGCTTCTGATGATGCCAAGCAGCCAAGTTGACAGAGATTATCCCCACGCATTTTCCCCCAAAAAATCTTCATACTCTAAAACAGGTGTTATGTTACAAAAAATATCCCTCAGTAAGAATCTTTGGGAGTTTAAGGGAAAATGAGAAATTGAGTGCTTCACTGTCCTTTGTGACAACTTCATTGATTTCACACTCCCTTTTTTCCCTTTGGTTTTACTCATCAAGGGTTTAGAGGTCTAGCAACAAGACCATTTTCCATTTCAGTTTTTGCTTGCATATTAAATCCCCTATTTCTGACTTAAGGCCACTCAGTGAGGGAAGAGCTGTGGTCATATCTGCTTTAAGAGCTACACCTAAATGTTTTCCAAAGGGGTTAAAGAGCCTATTCCCCAAGTCTCCAATGTATTCATCTATTTGTTTGTTTGTAGGAATGGTCTCCAAAATTTTTGTCTAATATTTATAGTTTTTCTAAGTTCCTCTGATTTTATTGTGGGATTTGGGGTCTTCTAAGCCACAATCAAAATATTCACAGCACCTTTTCCATTGAATTTTATCATATATGAGGTTCCTAATAACCTATAAATCAATTGATACAGATCTGGGAACGCTGAATTAAATGTTCTTACAACCACTGCAAATTGCTCTGTAAATTTCCACCTATCCTGCACAGGCTTTGGAAAGCCTTTGAAAATCACTCTCAGCTCAAACCACAATCAGAGCTTAAGTTCCACCATAAGGGGCTTGTTCTGATCTGGTTAACTTTAAGAGACAATTCAGCTTTCAGAGCGGGTGGCTGACCAGCAGGAGAGGAGAGCTGGTCGGAGTGTTGGAGGCAGGGAATAATCGAGGGCCGTAAGGCAGAAGCAGAGTAAGATCAAAACTTTCATGTTCAAGTTGTGGTTTGAGCAGATCTAAAAAAAGAGATAGTCTTTCACATTTTTCATTGGTTTCCTTCACCAGAATATTTAGAGAGGCAACTGTGGCATCTGAATTCTCTTGCAAGCTTTCGCATACCAATAAAAAAATACAGGTCATTGAACGTTTGCAGTTTTACTCCCTTTCCATTCTAAACCACTTCTCAAATGAATAATTTTTTTTTTCCAATGCAAGGTTTCCCAAAATGGCTACTGACGTTAAACTGTTGTTGGTAAAATTATGCCATTTAGGAAGTGACTTCCCTGTATTAGTCACAGAGTAAATACACTCAAGACACTTTCAGAAGACACAATTTGGGTTTACGCTGAGATGACAGTCTGGCAATGGTCAGTCAAATCAGTGGTTTGTTGACCTTATGTCCTGGGCACCCAAACTAATGGCGAGGCAGCTTCCAATGGCCGACCTGACAGGTCTTAGAAGACATAATGTTTGAACATGAACTTCCTGCTAACCATTAACAACAGAAGATAATGAAAAGAGTAGTGACAAAAAGCAATGTTGCTAATAATGAGGCAGCTTTCTCCCAGGGATATACATCCACAAATCTGATCAAATAACCAAAGAATTCCTGAAAGGCAAACTTCCAGGACAAAATACACTTAGCATTTGATAGCCTGATGAAGATAAGCTGGAAATGAGATCTAACGCAAGACTTACCTCATCACTGTGGGCCTCCGTGGCTCCCCATTTCTGAATTGAGGGACTTGGGCTTTGGTACAAAGGGGATTTTCAATAGGATCTTGGTAAGACTTCCAGGTGGTTGAACTCCCCAAAATATCACCAGATAACCCTTCACTAAACAAAAGTCACATTTAGTAGACTTACTGCAATAAGGGAGAACATCATTGTGACAGTTTTAGCAATGTCTCAGGAGAGATAAGTCAGAACTAGAATAATTGTAGGACTTTAGAGTCAAGACTCAAGTATGTTAAGGCAGGTCTTTGAAAGTGGAGAGTTGGGTAGGATTGGACAAAGTTGTGATGTCACAGTTTAGGACTGGTTGACACATGTAGGTGAGGGTCTTGAGTAAACTGTTACTGATAAGGCTGTTTGCAAGAGTTCAGTTATTGTCTCGAATATATTGATTTGTGGGCATTTCCTGAAGCAAACAGTGGATTTAGTTACTAGTTTGCAATCTTATCTTTCCTAGGCTAAAGTTTCCTATAAGGAATAACTAAGTCACTTTGTTATAAGTAGGTTTATGGTTTCCCACAAGTCATATTCACAGATGGTCTCAATTGTCAAAGACTGATTTAATACCAATAAAAGGAGAATTTCAAACAAAAACATCAGACGTTACAAAAATGTTCGGGCATACATCAGTAAACGAAAAATTTGATTTAAAAAAAAAAAAACATCACGGGGGTGCCTGGGTGGCTCAGGAGGTTAAGCATCTGCCTTTGGCTCAGGTCAGGATTCAGGAGTCCTGAGATCAAGCCACGCCCCCAAATCAGGCTCCCAGCTCCGCTGGGAGCATGCTTCTCCCTCTCCCTCTGCCCCTCCCCCTGCTCCTTCTCTTTTGCTCACTCTCTCTCAAATAAATAAATAAACGCTTAAAAAATAAATTAAAAAAACATCATGAACATTTCATTTTAAAATTACACTCTCAAGGGGCACCTGGGTGGCTCATTCGGTTAAGCTGCCTTCGGCTCAGGTCATGATCCCACAATCCTGGGAACAAGTCCCACATCGTGCTCCCTGCTCTGTGGGGAGACTGCTTCTCCCTCTGCCTCTGCCTATCTCTCTGTCTCTCATGAATAAATAAAATAAAATAAATAAACAAATAAAATTCACTCTCAGGACAAACATTACAATAAGCTCAAACTTAATACCCAACAGAAAGAGCACATACAGAATTGGTTCCAAAATCAACCGTGTACAAAGTCACCAAGAAAGCCTCAATGCAGCTTTAATCTCAACATCATCTAGACTACAACTAAGTATAATAAAATTAAAAACTATTAGAAAAAATATAAAAACTATTAGAAAAAAATTTCATACATCTTTTTCCAACAACAACAAAAAAAGAAAATCGAATAACATCTCAAAGAAAAAAAGTCCAAAGAAAATTAAGGTCAATTTACAACTGCTCTCCAAAGAATGCACAACAGCCCAAAGTGGCAGATAAAGGTAGAGCAGAGGAATTCTCCATTTTTACAGTGAAGACACTCCAACAATGAATGCAGGATGGTCTTCTGAGACTGCGGTCTTTTTTTTCTCTCAAGGATACTTTTTGCCAGCACTTCTTTTACTTAAAATAATAAGTGGTAGAACGGTAACATTTTTTTTTAAAGATTTTATTTATTTATTAGAGAGAGAGAATGAGAGATAGAGAGCATGAGAGGGAAGAGGGTCAGAGGGAGAAGCAGACTCCCCGCCGAGCAGGGAGCCCGATGTGGGACTCGATCCCGGGACTCCAGGATCATGACCTGAGCCGAAGGCAGTCGCTTAACCAACTGAGCCACCCAGGCGCCCGAACGGTAACATTTTTGAGAAAAAAAAAAGCCTGTGTGTGCTTACAGCTGTATTTCAAATAAAATAAATCAGTTCACATGATACATTTTTGATACATTTTGATTCTGTTGATTTGGCAGTCTTCATTCTCTGCCAGGCCCTAGGAGTGTTGCAAATGCCTGAGATTCTCAATGTGGTTGCCTATTAGGGTCCAATTAAACCAGAATCTTTGATGGTGCACTCAAGCATGTATTTCTGAAATCTCCTTTTGGTATTTTAAGTGCAAAGTTGAGAATAGCTATAATAGGTAATGGTTAGAAAGAAGCTCCAGCTTCTACTTCAGTCCTACTAGACTGGCCTTAGCTCTTCCCTTTTCACAGCTTTATCAGTATCTGAAGACAAATATGGCAAACTGATGAAATATGAGTAGAAGGACAGCAAGAAGTGTAAGAGACCCAGAGCGCCAGCAACCCAAAAACATCTCAACATGCTGTGATCTTGGGTCGACTCACTGAGTGGACAGAACATAATAAATAACAGCTCACATCTTGGGCACAGTAAACCAACTTCACAAATGCAGGGTAATGTACGTGGGATTGAACAGCAGTACACATGAAAAATTCTTGAGGAATTTAGATCTTAAGTGTAGTGTGAGTCAATACTCATTTGGCTGCCAGAAAATAAACTCCATTCGAGGCTGTATCAACAAATGCACAATGGCTGGACTATCAACAAATGCACAATGGCTGGACAAGGAAGACCCTTTCTACATGCTTGTAGAACACTTTCAGTACTGAGCCTTGTTCTGAGCAGTAGACTGACTATATGAAGAACATGGAAAATTAGATTAAGGTTGACGAGGACTTGGAGCTGTCATTTTCATAAAAAGGGTATTTAGCTGGGAGGAAAGCTAGCATATGGAGAACATGACAGACGTTTTCAAAATATTCTAAGAACTCACATGTGGAAGTTAGATTAGATTTATTGTGTAAAGTCCAGAAGTCGAAAGCAACGGAGACGTGGAAGGAAATGCTTTTCGGCAATGCTGATTTTCAAAAAGCACAGAGGACCCCCTGTCCCTGGAGATAGTTGAGCCTTCAAGTACCTAATGGGTGGGAGGAGTTTCAGAACTTGAAGAGAGCTGAATCAGGTAACAGAGTCTCTTCTCAGTCTAAGATTTTATGATCAGTGTATTTAAAAGTGGCTCGGGTTTTTCATGTTCTGTACACCGTTGAAACCCTGTAGCTAGGTCATAGGCAACTCGTCCAGTCAGCCCCAAGGAGGGAGACAGCCCGGGCAATCGGCGCCACAACGTGATTTTCCAATGGGGGAAATGCAGTGACTTCATTTTCTACCATATGAACAACACACGTGTCTCTTTATCACTCTCTTTCTCACTGAAACCCAACTTTCCTGCAGAAACTGACACTGTGTGTCTTTCCTTCCCGTGAAGATTCAGGCTCTTCATCCCCACCCGCCAGAAGTTTGGGATTCCAAGGGGATCATGAGCATTCATCCCAATAGCCCGCACGGCACTCTGAGCTCTCTCCCTTAGTTCGGGCTGCGCATTAAGTTACCCAGATGCAGGGAAAGAGGGGCCCGCGGCGGGCTCCAAGGCCCCCGGCGGGGTCTCCGCCATTGTGATGATGTTTTTCTCGGACCTTCTGGAACTCCGGGACAGTTTGCAAACCTCGAGCGGGGCGCGGAGGGCAGGAGCCCGGGAGCGGCCGAGGACAAAGGGTCGGCCGGCCCGCCCCAGTACGCCGACTTAGTCGCGCTCCCCTGCGCCCGGCGCGGCCAGCCTGCCCCAGCTGAACTTGCCCCTCGGGCCGCGCTCCCGGGAGGGGGAGGGAAGAGGGGTGGGGACGCGCGGGGCGCCGGGGCGGAGGCGCGGGCAGCAGGGAGCGGAGGAGCGCTTCCGAGGGAAAGTGAGAGGGGAGGGCGGCCGGGCTCGGCACGCTCCCTCCCTCGGCCGCTTTCTCTCACATAAGCGCAGGCAGAGGGCGCGTCAGCCATGCCCTGCCCCTGCGCCCGCCGCCGCCGCCGCTCGCCCCGCGCTCCGGAGCCGCCCGCGCCGCCGAGCTCCCCGGCCTGGCCGCGCGGCGCCCCGCCGCCCTCCTCCCGGCCGCCGCTCGCTGCCCCGGGGAAGGGGAGGGGAGGGAGGAGGGGGCCGCAGGCTCGGGGGGATCGGAGGGGCCGAGCAGCGCCGAAGGGGTCGGCTTTGCCCCCCTCTTGCCAGAAAGCGAAAACAGAAAGGCGAACCGAGGAGCCGTCCGCCCTCGCCCTCGCCCTCGCCTCACCTCGCGGGCCCCGAATGCGGGGAGCTCGGACGTCCGGTTTCCTGTGAGGCTTTTACCTGACCCCGCGCCCCTCCCCGGCACTGGCCAGGAGCGCGACGCGCAGCGTTGGGAGCGCCGAGCCGCGGACCGCTGCCGCCGCCTCCGGCCGCCCTCGGGGGTCGCCGGCGGCTCTCTGCGGAGGGAGCGCAGCGTCGCGGGGGCGCCACGCGCCCACCCCGCCCCCACCGCGGACCGGCCGCCGCGCTCCCGGTCCTTCCACCATGCACTTGCTGGGCTTCTTCTCTCTGGCGTGTTCCTTGCTCGCCGCTGCGCTGCTCCCGGGTCCGCGCGACGCGCCCGCCGCCGCCGCCGCCTTCGAATCGGGACTCGGCTTCTCCGACGCGGAGCCGGACGCGGACGAGGCCCAGGTAGGTGCGGGGCCGCGCGCTCCGGGGTCGCACTGGGGCGACTGCGGGGGCGCAGGGGCGTTCGGGATCCCGCGGACCCGGGGGCCGCGCAAAGTGCGTGTTGCTGTTTCACCTTCCGGACGTTGCGTCCAAAGTTAACCGAGCTGACTGCACGCTTCCTCGGAGAAAAGTTTTCTTCTTGGTTTTTGTTTGTGTGTTTGTTTTTGTTGTGTTTGTTTTTGCATAAAGTTGTTACTAAGTATGAAAGCAAGTCAGGAGAAAGCAAAATAGAAGCAGCCACAGAGGTGGCTGGTGATAGAGATCACAACCTGCTCGAGAGCAGTCCCCGCGGGTGTGCCCAGCGGGCTTGAGCCCTCGCGGGGCGCGCGGCTCAGGAGAGCCCGAGTTCGTCCCGGTCGGGAGTGCTCTATTCTTTCCCTGTCAGGTCAGTGGCAGTCCATCAGGGGCTAGGACGACCAGTCAGCCGAGGTTTATTTTCCCGCAGCGGTCCTCTTACTTGGAGCACTAGGCGATTTTAGGGAAAGTGTAAAAAGAATTTAGTCACCGGCTTGAGGGCTGAAGACTTCAGATTCACTTGGGGAAGTTGGCCAAAGTTGGGCTGCAACAGGATCTCATGTAGATCACAATCAGGCATGACTTTTCAACTTTATAAATTCCGCGTTTCTGAAATCTGGTAAAATACTGAAAAGTAAGGTGGATTGTTTTGTTTTGTTTATCAAATAACAGATGTTGTTTAACCCTTCGCCGGAAAATGTTGCCAAGGCACTTCTGAGGTATTCTGACTTTCGAAAAGGAGTTACTGTATTTGTGCCTGCTTCTGACTTGCTCTTCCAAATGTGTACCTAAAACGTTCAGATCTGACATAAGGATGGATAGTATGCTTAATAGAGTTTTGGAACTCCTGAAGAAGTTTTATATTGGACATACTATGGGACGCCTCTTTTCAAAGACTTGCAGTACCCCTGACTGGGTACAGAATGCAATGCTTTATTTCAACCTCTGGCCAGTGGTATGTGACTGTCAACTGGGAGGTGACTTAACATATGTTCAGTGTGTCGAAACTGAATTGCCTTCACAGTTATATTTTGAAACACGTTTTACCATTGAGAAGAATAATTTTTAAAAAAACCAAACTACCTTTAAATTTTAAATTTGGGGGACAAATTATTTAAAAAAAACAGAATTTGTAATTCAATATAGGGGTCAAGGGAAAAAAAACCTTGAGAGTAAAAAAATGTGTTAAATTGCAGAACAGAGTGTATTATGTGATTTGTAAGATAATTTTCAACACAAATACTTAATGTTGGTAGAACTATTATCATGAGAATGTCTTCCTGTGCTTAAATGCCACAAAAATGTAGCATTAGACCCATTAACACTTCCTGTAATTTGAATGCCTTGGATATCATGATATCTATTCACTTTCTGTCTCTGAGGAGTCAAATTATTAAAAGTTTGACTTAGTAAGGCAACACCCAGAGAGGTGGCTGGTGAAAGAGATCATGTAACCTGTTTGAGAGCAGGTTATTGCTTGTGGTAACTTCCTTGAGTTTATAGTAGGAACGTGTGAAGAAGGAAGTAAAAGGAGAAGTCTTTCCTGAGAAGCCAAAAGCCTGTATGAGAGTCACTCACTGCTGGGTCAGCTTTGAGTGAACGTGCCCATGTGTGCGCATGCATGTGTGTTATGGATGGGCTTGCAGTCAGAGGTTCAAGTTAATTTATTTTTCATCTTCAAAATCATCTTCGTTGGTGATGTAATCAAATCTTTCTTTTGCCGTGAAAATATTTATGTATCTTTATTTGCTTTTCATATTCAGCCATCTTTTATATCCTGTATGGTGAATATGAGTTGATATTCTGGATGTGATAGGGACTCTTTTTCACTTGATGAAACATCACTTTAGATCTCTGAGTTCCACAGCCCATAAGACAGTATATTATTTCTGCACTAAAGTGTTCCTCATTGGTTGAGTGAAGGCTTGACAGGGCAAGTGTCATTAATGCTTTCAGTGAAATTGCTATGTCCTTGCCATGAGATTCCCAAGAGACCTGGTCCAAAGACTCCATGTCTCTCCCTAGTGGCCTAAAGAAGTGACTCATGAGGAGGTAAAGCTTGGAGAGGAACTGATTATTAATTTCCTGTGAACTACAGAAGCCCCAAGAAGAGATTTCAGAAGGTAAATAAAAGACACTAAATATACAAAATCTTTGACAAATGCAGAGTTTTGGTAATTTACACTTAGGAAGTATTTCTGTGTTTAAAAAATACAAAACAGCTCACAAACTATAAACCGAGCTTAGCCATCCAGTCCTTCACCACACCCCCAAAGCCATACAGAAAACGGGAGGTAAAATCACAAATACAAACAAGATTTCCTTGTTCCTTGACTTACATTTGCATTTATTAGGTTCCTCTTTCTAATGACTCCTAGTTATATGACTTACTAAACGATCCTAAAATGTTTCCTGTTAGTGCAAGGAAGCCAACATCAGAAAAGTTAGGCAAACAAAGTACTGCCTATTCTATAATTAAAATTAAGTAGGCATGATGAGAAAAAGAGGAAATATTTAAAATTATCATCCAACTAAAAAACGTGCAAAACCTAGAAAGAGCACCAGATTGCTAAAATGCAATCATTTGCCCGCATGAGATTGCGTAGAGTTCACTCTGGTTGGAGTTGAGGAGTTTTGATTTTTAAAAGAAAAAATTGTTTATAATTTAAAAAGGGAGAATTATGTATAGTATACTTTTATTCCAAAAAGTGGGTTAGCAGGGAGTATAAATACCTAGATCCTTATATATTTTAGAGCAATGAATTCAAGGAGAGCACGTCTTACGTTGCACATGCCTATGTTAAAGATCAAAGTCAACAAAAGAAAGCTTAAAGATTTATAATCTTGTATCAATTAAGGGAATGATCTAGAAGATCAAATATTATTGAATGAGCAAGTATAACTTATTTTCTGCTTTACATAAATAACTTTAAATATATCTACTTTATAGCTTAAATGCAAAAAAGAGATTAGTCTTAACACTAATTGCTTTAATGAGAATAGCTATTTTAAACTAAAATAGTAAAAGCACATATGGTTTATGGTTACTATCACAAAAAACTTCCTAATAATGGCAACTAGTTTGCAACATGCCAGATTTTCTTTCTCCACTGTTTATAATTCTGCATACTTTTGTACTTGTTTTTATTTGTATTTCCTGATTCAGATTAATCAGTGATGATGTTTTTCAAAATACCATGTATGTGTTAACTGCATTAGAATTCCCTAGAGGTCTTTAATTTTATTCCCCTTACCTGAGACCAACCAAATCTCTGGATTTGGGTCTAGGAATATACATTTTTAGCTAACATCCTAAGTCATTCTCACGCACAATGACAGTTTTAGAGTAACTGATCTATGGTGTGTAACAATGACTAATTTCATTGGTTTTGGCCTCTTCATTATGTAACTGTTGAGTTTGCAGGGTAATCTGTTAGGCGTGGAGCATGTTAAAAGACATAAACCGTTTTTCCTCTCTTCAAGGAGCTTACAACTCAGATAGAAAAAATAAAGGCTTACGCACAAAAAATACTGTGAGGTATTAGGGGAATGGCACCAAAGCATTGTCTGTGTCCTGAAGTTTGCACAGGAGAGTCAGCCATGTGGCCTACTTGGTCTGAGTGTCTTGACATGAGGCAAAACTTGGGCTGTAACCTGGGTGAGAATTTCCAGCAGATGACTAGACTATATCAAGCACACGAATCCCTTTCATGCCGTGGATGGGGTGAGAAGGCAGGAAGGGAAGGGGTTATATAGAGTAACAGTGAAGAATCTTAACTATGAATAAGTTTTTGGAGATGGGTGGGGTTGCATTGCATATGATCTAAGCTACTTTAAGGTGGATTACGGAGGGTGATTCATGCTCTGAGCACCTGAAGGACACAGGTAATAAGAAAAGTATTGAAATCACTTCTGGGATTGATTAGAGGTCATAAAGACTTGCTGGGGGCATGATCTAGTGAAGAAGCAACAACAGTATTTTAGAAGGGAAGTGATGAAGAGAGCAGAGTTGGGGCAGTGGGAGGAGAAGCCAAAGCTGTCACAGAGGAAGAACCCATAGATTTGCTGACTAATTCATAAGAAAGATTAGGGAGTGGAAGAAATGAACCTTGGCATCGATATTTTAATCGTAGGACAATGTGGGTCCTACTTGCAGGATTAGGGCATTGCAGAGAAGAGCAGAGACTGTTTTACATGGATCATTGATGGATGATGACAGCGTTATTCCGTAAATCACTTAAGATTTTAGTAGTCTAAAAACTCTTTGGAGAAACAAAATAAGCTTTACAAATTTACATCCCATTAGAGGAAAATAACTGCCTAGGATCAACAGGACTTAAAATGTGTAATATCCTTAAAGTATTTGAGTATTTGACAAGTACTGTTACAATCCCAAAAGGAAAATTAACAGTCTGCATATCCTACTGCTCTGCATTGAAAATGGAGAGGTAAATTTTATTCCACTAAATTAGGCCATAAATGCAACTATAATAGGGAGTCATGGACTGGCAGCCTTCTCTGTGCTTCATGTTGCGGTACCCATGACATTTCTCTGATGTACTGCAAATGTCCATACTTTCTGGCAGCAATCTTTAGAAAGGAGGTTCAATAGTAGGGAAATATGAAATGTCTGTGAAAAGTGGAAACCTGTGAACTCTCTTGTGACTTCACCTCACTCTGCATCAATTTACATTGGAGGCCCAGAGTTTCAGTCCCTAAGAGCCCCTTACTGAGGAGGGCAAAGGATTACATAATGGAAGGATTGGACTCTTGTCCCCTTTTCCCAAGTATCTACTCTTTAATGGCAAGTCTACAGTTTTTATGATTACGAATTGCCATAGAGTATATGATGAAGTGTTTCGTAAGCCTCCTCTCTTGTAAGAGATTTCTGACCCAACTCTGAATGGTGCTGGGGATCTATGGTTTGAAACATAAAAGAGCTCAATTCATCCTTCATTTTGGTTTCTACTTCTTTGTATTCTTTCTTCTGAATTGTGGACACCTGATGGGCTGTCATTTGTTCAAGAATCAGTTATCATCAGGGCACCTGCATGGCTCAGTCCTTAAGCATCTACCTTCGGCTCAGGTCATGATCCCAGGGTCCTGGGATCGAGCCCCGAGTGGGGCTTCCTGCTCCGCGGGAAGCCTGCTTCTCCGTCTCCCTCTCCCCCTGCTTGTGTTCCCTCTCTCACCGTCTCTCTCTGTCACATAAATAAAATCTTTAAAAAAAACTACGAGTCAATTATCATCAAAATTGCTTTGTGCTGTCTCTCTGTCAAATAAATAAAATCTTTAAAAAAAAGAATCGATTATCATCAAAATTGCTTTGTAGGAAGCAGTTTCGGATATCAGTGGCACAGCTTTAGGGCCAGTGGGTCTCTATTCTTGTCTGTCTAAGTCTATCTGAGAAGGTGGAGGGTGGTAGATTGGGGAGATTTCTTTCTGGCCTTCCAGTTCTGGGGCTCTTGAGATGCAAGTCTTGGCCTCCTTATCAACATGGGATCAACCAGGAGTTCTGTCTCATAGCTCTTTCCAGGATGTTCTGGGACTCAGAGGCTGGTGGGAGAGGAAAGAAAGTCACCTGTGCTTCTGGCACTGGTGTCTTTGGCAGCTGTAGGGGCATTTACAGGTTCAGATCACTCCCTGGGGACTAGTCATACCTCTGTAGATGGAGTAGGCATTCCAATAATAATTAGGTCTCCTCTGCAATATCCTGAGCATCTCCATGTGCCGTGAAGAGAGCATGACAAGCTGAGAGCTTTACAAGTTAAGTTTGTTTTTCACTACATCTTTCTGAGATGGATGTTAATACATTTCATTAAAGATAATAAACCCAAGACTCAAATGACTTAGCCAGGAGCAAGGATAGAGCTTTTCTCTTTCGCTTCTCTCTTTAAAAAACTTTTGCAGCCCATATGTTAGAAAAGTGTGATAATCGGTTTGGGCCTTCTGGGTTTGTGAAAAACCCGTGACCATATGTATTCCTTTCTTTCTGCAAGTTGTAGCTGTGGGCGAGAAGGCAGAGGGAAGAGGTACTCAGCACGTAGGGCCTATCCAGTTTCATTTATTTAAGTCCCAATTCCCTACAATTGGACAACTCTGAAATAAACTTGTACTTTCTTCCAGGCCTTACCATGTGGTGCCCCCCTGATGAAAGGGTGGTCACAAATGGCCTAAATCCATAGTAGCCTTGCAAGAATGACTGCATAACAAGAACTCTAACCAGAATTCCTGACAATCACACAGTTTTTCCAAGTTGCACTAATAGAACTTAAGTGAAAGTTTACAGTCTCACCTATGCCAAGTGAGCTTTCAGGAATAATTGGATCTGGAAAGAATAAACTGGGGTTGGTAGAAGCGTTACAGTCCCTCTGATTTCCAGTCATACAATGTTTCATCTTGTACCAGTTACATTATTTCTGGTAGATGTGCATTCTGTAAATACTACCTAGTCCTGTGATTGTTGCAGGAGGCACATTTGTGAGTTCAGATCTGTATAAATTGTGAGTTAAGGTATCATTGATTTTTCACAATAGAAAAAGAGATATAGCAGAGAACTTTAAACAAGGGATGATAGTTCATTTCTCTTATAATGTAATTCTAAAATTTACAGTAAATATTATAGATTTGTATAATTGTTTCTTCTGAAATTTCCTCATGTAAATTATTCAGGTGGTGGATTTACTCTTTTTCAGAGTTTGTAGTTTAACTGTTAGAGAAAGAAGACACTATATTAAGACACTATATTATTGGACATCCATCATAGAGTCAACCAGTTGGATGCCTTGAAATACCTTTCACTGGTAGATTCTTACTGTTTCCTGGTACCGATCGTGTGCTAGTGGCTTTCGAGTGTGAGGAGGCATTGGTGCAGTTCTGAAATCCAAAAGCTCATTTTCATAAATTACTTGGGCTATAACCCTGATCTGATCTAATGAAAAGCTGTTTATAGTATTTATCCTCTAAACGTGAATATTTCTAAGTTTCATTAAAGAAATAGTAATGTATTTACTTAGGAGATCAGCCCTGTGAGGGGCTGGTTTTATATTGGCTACATTTAAAATGTTTATATAGGCACTGAGTTTCCTGAAGAATTCTGGGATCCGAAGTTAGCACAGTCCCCAGGGCAAGGGTATGGGATTGGGTTGTCACGTGGTTCTTTTCCAAAGGCTTCCCTCAGTGACCGCCTGGAGGGGAAACTGAGGGACTCTGGAAGGAGGTCATGGTGATGCTGCTCACACCGCTTACCTGTTAGTATCAGATTTATGGATTTCTTACTCCAAATTCTCCCACTTAAATCTACCTCAATTCAGGAGTATTTTAATGAATTCTCACTCGTGGCAGCTTCAACTCTAAGCAGGAAATGACATTGTGGTGAACGATGCCCAAAGAGTCGAGTGAGTGACTCCTGTCTATAACAAGCATGGGATCCTTTTTGAGGAACAAGAAGCTTACTCATTTAAAATACCACAAATGGGTTACACCGTAAATGCAGACAGTGTCAGAGCTGTTGTAAGCAAGTCTCCTGGTTTACCAGAAGTTGTTGGGTAAGCCCTGGTGGCTGCATGGACGAGCATGGAAAGGCTGGACTGGCGTTCGGTCAGCTGCAGAAAACAAGTTGATGCTGGTTACAGAAACAAAGGAGGGGGAATATTTTGGGTATTGAAGTGTGAGAACAAAGCACAGAGGCAGTAAGGTCAGTGCCGTCAAGAGGGGGCTTGGGGAGCTGAGCGAGGAGAATACGACTTGGGCTGAAGAGTCCAGAGCTATAAGGGAAACAGAGGGCAATCTTGTAGAAGGTGTAGGACCTAACTTTGGATCGTGGTTGAAAACAACAGGAGCCACTGAAGATTCTTGAGTGATAGGCTGGAAGTGGTGTCTTAAGGAGCTTAATTTAGGATTATTGTGCAGAAGTATCTAAAAAAGAGAGCTAGAAGCTGGCCACAAGCTTCCCCGAAGCCATTTTTAAGCTGCACCCTTCCTTGAAGTGTCTGTCGGTGACTGCTCTTCTCTTTCCATGGACCACCCATATATGGTATTTGAGCTCCACTATATGCCCCTGATTATTTCTGATGGATAGTGATGACCACTGCAGACTTATGTAAGCACCCATCACTGTGCTATCTGGAAGCATTTATAAAGCATATTAATAACAGACATTTTTCTTTTATGGCTCACATACCAAACAGAGCAAGCAGTGTAAACAGTGGTCATGCTTAGATACACACACACACACACACACACACACACACACACACACACACACTGCCCCTCCTTCCCCCTACCTCAATCACTCTTCAAACTGCCAGCCATGGCTTATGTATTCTTTCTTGGCTAGCTAAATATTTTTGGACAATACATTGAAAAAGAATATAAAAACAATCAGAGTATATGATCTTATTATATTCTGTATAGCCTATACACTAATTTGTAGTTCAACTAACAATTAAAGAGCAAGACAGTGAGAGTGAGAGGCACTGATAACCCTCCTTTTTCTTTTCTTTCTTTTTCTTTTTTTTTTTTTTTAAGAAGCCTCTATGCCCAGTGTGGGGCTTGAACTCAAGACCCTGAGATCAAGAGTCACACGCTCCACCAACTGAGCCAGCCAGGCACCCCCGCAATTCCTTATTTTTAAAATCTTCTTAAAAATATTCTTGCCAACAGTAAGACTAGAGGATGGGGGCAGAAATGAGCTATCAAATTCTGTAAATTTTTGTTAGATAGGTTTCATCGTCAGAAAAACATCACAGACATAAGTACTGTGGTCCTAGGCATATGAAGTCTGTGATAGTCTTCAGAGTGATTCTCCAGCACCTTCCACCTAATTTATTACATTTGTATTATAAGCTTATGAACAATTTTCCTGATTTCTAAAATATGGAAAGGGGAGGTAATATTGACATTTGATTTTGAGAAAGTTGGGGAAAATCCATGGTGTTAAATCACTCAGTGTATGGAGGCTAGGTGTTATAGATTGGCTTAGAATATGTTTCCACCTCTCCCATGCACCTGGGTTTATGTCTTTCCTTGAGTGTAACAGCTCTGGCCACAGACAACCAAGTCAAGGAACAGGGGATGATGGTCATCCCTGAAAGTGCCCTGTACTTAAGTCATTGGGCGAAAAGGATTTGGGTACACACAGGAGTTTTATAATGCCATGTAATTTCATCTGAACATCCTGAATAGTTCAAAGCTTAAATACTTTATTTTTTTAAAGATTTTATTTATTTATTTAAGAGAGAGAGAGGGAAAAAGCGAGCATGAGCCCTGGGTGGGGCAGAGGGAGAGGGAGAAGCAGACCCCCCGCCGAGCAGGGAGCCCAATGCCCCTGATGAAGGGCTCCATCCCAGGACCCCAGGATCATGAGCTGAGCTGAAGGCGGACACTTGATGGACTGAGCCACCCAGGCGCCCCAAAGCTTAAACACTTTAAAGTCTAAATCTCTATTAAAGAAACAGACTGATGATGCTGCTTCAGTGTGTAAACCTCTCAAGTCTTTATATTATTAATGTAATAAATTAGGTGGCCACTATGAAAATATACGTTCTACATTTACAGGGAAACCATTCCAGAAGATCTAAAATACTAAAAATACCATTTCGACTAATAAAATATAAATAAAATATAATGGTAGAATGTTATATGCAAGAGGTAAACTTGTGTAGATTTGTTTAGAAAAATGTAATTGCTCTGCTTCTTTGGGGTACTCTTCCAGAATGAGAACCAGCAAAGTGTGTCCTGTCTGTGTGGTCATTGAGATGAATCATGGAGTAGATACTTTACTTCTAGAGTAAGTCTGATTTACTTGAGTGCCCTCATTTGCTCATAGTAGTTGATTTTGTTTGCTGGTTCTATTTACTGGTTTGCCAGACCATCAGTAAACACAATGAATTTCTTGGTGCAGAAACTTGATGGTGATGGGGGCGGGCAGTGCTGGAGGTGTGTGAGCAGGCAAAGAAAAGGAAATTCAAAATGAGTGGTATACACAGCTCCTGGCTCTTCAAGAGCTGACAGTATATTATTTCTCCAATAACATCTTGAAAGTTCACTTCCTTAGGATTCAAATACAGATGTTAGTTGAAGTATTTTAAGAACTTTTGATCAGAAACCATATTTCTAAACTGAGAATGTACTCCTGACTCAATCTGGACCAAAAGATAATACTGACACTAGATTTTTAGCCTATTTATAAATGAATAAAGAATTAGATAATACATCATCTACGCAAGTCCATACCTATCCATGTAGATTATCTATACAAATCTATATGCGGATACTGCTATCATCTTTTTTTAAAGTGATTTTCCATATTTTTATTTCAGGACTGGAACTGTATGTCGTGATATAAAATGCAGCTTTACATTTAAGTGCCAATACATTTTCAGATTTAAATTTTAATGTATTTCCGCCACAGTCATTTTTATTCTTATACTATTTTTTTCTGTTAAAAGTGCCGTGCTTATATTTTGGGTTATAAACAAGATTAAAATAACATTGCATATTTAATATTCCTTTCTGTGTGGAGGAAACATTCATGAAATTAATAATACTTTTGCTTCCAACTTGAAGTACTTGAAACAGATGAAAAGTTTCTAAAAGGAAAGAGCACATTTGACATTGTGGTTGTTCTGGAAGCTTCTCACATACATGAGTGGGTGCCCCCACAGAGAAGGGCCACACTCCCGGGAACTGGCTGGGAGCCAGGGAGGCTGACTGCTTATCACCTCCCCAGCCAGCTAGTGCTCAACGGTTTAATGCCATTTTTTTCTGATGGCACAAATAATTATCTTACTAAAAGAGATGTGTTGATAAGAGCCCTATAACCTTTCCTCTGGAAAATAGTGCATTTTTTTCTCCTTGTTTTTCACTGTTGCATGGAGTCTTTTCTTCCAATGCCTCCCTCCCTCCCCTCAAAACAAATTGGGGATAAACTTGACAAATTAACTCAGACTGAAGACTTAAGGGAAATGGCCCCGGTTCTCTTTTAACCCAAGTGACCACACAGCTGCCATGAATCTTAGGATGGAATTCCTATAATCTGGAAAACGGATTGTTATGTCCTCTCACTCCGAGTTCCTTGGAAATAGCCGGTTAATATCAAATACCAGATGTGAGGTTCTTTTAAACCACCATGGTTTACTTTACTACAGTATCATTGCCTACATGGAATATTTTTAATTCTTTCTCTTTGTTTGCGTCTGTTGTGTGTATTTGGTTACTTTATCCTTCTTAAAGCCCTCTTCCAAGTTTATGTTTTGAAAAATGGAATACTTATTTAGATCCATGTTTGCTTATGGGTCATGACACTTAAGACTTCCCTAAAAAACAAACTAATCCTTTTGTCTCAGAGCCAAATTTAAATTTGGGGACAGTAGTGAATCATTGTTTGTTCTCTTTGAATCCTAGGGCTTTAAAAAAAAAAAAAATTGGTGGCCATCCATGCCGAATTAGAATTTTACTAAGGTCAGAATTACTCATCAGTCATGACCATCACGCTTAAAATTGAGTAATTTGAATCTCTTTAAATACACAGATTAAGCAAATAATGATGTCATAAATTGTACTGCAAATTATTTTTTTTCCTCCTAAACATTGGTAGCAGCAGAGCCTGCTCTTCGGGAGACCAATTCTGTTTTACTTTAGAAAAACACACCCTTATGTCATGGCCACGGGAGCATAGCATAATTATAGTACCATAATGTAGCATATGGAGACACCTACCTTAGTGAAGGAAAGATGAAAATGTTTAAAATTGGTGTTAACTTTTCCTGCTGTATTTATTTGACCATGCAAGCTCTTCTGTATTCTTAAACTGGGGGTGATGTTCGTGTAACTGCCTCAAGCTTCCTCTAGCAGAAAATATCTAAAATTTTGCCTTCATATGCCAAGTTTTTTTTTTAAACTTGATTTTAACTTTATTACACTTCTGTAAAGTGTCTGCCATATGGCAGAAAGGAGAACAAACATGAGTTTAATAGATACGTCTGTGAAGTGCCAGTTGCCATTCGTCTGAATTTTCAGAGTTCCAGTTAAATATTTATGTTTAAAACCTTTCAAATTTTCACAAAATGTCACCAACCTATCATAAACATGGATTTCAATACCTGTTACCATGGGTGTCATTTAGACCCACTGGTAGGTGACTCTCTGAAGTTGCATGATTTCATGAGCAGTACACCGAACATTGCTTTCCATACTTAAGTGGAGTCTTTTCCAGGACAGTTTCTAGTTTTCTAAGCCTAAGCTTAAACTATTACCACTTTAGTTAATTAAATCCATTTTTTTTTTTCTGTCTGGGTGCTTCGCTTTCCCCCTGACATGAGTTGGTCTGTCCTATGTGCAGTAGGAAAAATGTACAGTAATTCCAGGATCATGGTCTCCCTTAAAGGTTTCTGCGACTGCTGATTAAAAGATTAATATTTTAAAAAAATAAATAAAAAAATAAAAGATTAATATTTCACTCCAATGCAAAGTATCCCACTTGATAATGTGCCCTTGGGTGCCCATAGACATGGTAACATTCTTTTATAAACCAAAATTTCAGACACATGATACATACTATTCTTGATAAGTTACACGATCTTTTCTTTTCCTTTATTCCATCTTTCTACTCTAGTATAATATTTTGCAGTTAAATATTTTTAAACACACTTTAAACAACTTTTGCTCATTATAAAATAACTATGTCTGCCACTGCCCAGAGTTATTCATTGTTTATACCACCTTGTACTACAGTATATAAATGGCATTCTCTGAAGAATGTTAACATTTTTAGTGAGGGCAAATTTTCTTAGAGTAAATTTAAATTTGAACTTTAGTGTTTTGGAAAACCAGGTTCCAGGCTCTGTTGTCTATGCACCTCAACACATCTTCCCACTATTTTGATGCATAAATGATGCTTTTACATCACAGTTGCTTCAATTTTAATGTAACATTAGCTGGTTTGTGGCTTGGAAAACAGTATATATACTGCATCTATCAATACGAAATATAAACAGTAAGTAGATGGTATGTGCATTTAGAGTGAAGAACCGAATTTTTTCCAGACTTTCAGTGCTTTTTTGTGTGTGTGGCAACATGTATAAATTTATAATAATTTTGTTATACTGATTTGTGCTATTGCTGCAATTTGAAATCAGAAAATTTTCAAGGATGTATCTAGAGTTTATAAGGACAGCAAGAATATTTGAAAATGAGACTCAGGAAACTGAGAAGGTAAGTTTCTACACATGTGGAACAGAGGGTGTTTTGGATCAGACCAGATGTTTTGCAGCAGGGAGTTGGAGCATGGTTAAAGTACATCTGGGTCATGTTTAGTTATCAAAACTTGATTTCAGTGAGGCTGGTAATTAAAGAGGAGTATAGTTTACGTTAGCTTTTATAATGCTTTAGTTCAGCAAAATAACTTGCTCTTAGGCAGGGCCAGGTGATTAATTAAGTAGTTCCTACTTGAATCAACCTCTGATTATAATAGATGTCATAGCACTAAATACTGGCTTAATGATTGTTCGAGAAAAAAAATACTCGTTTTCTTTGATTTAGAGCATCTTAAGGAAGAGTTTTCCCTCTGGTAGCATTCTTTTCTAGAAGAGGGTCCTGTTCACTTGCTTTGTGTGTGTGTGTGTGTGTGTGTGTGTGTGTGTGTGTGTGTGTGTGTGTGTGTGTGTGTGTAGGTATATGGCATTTTCTTTGTCACTCCCAATTATAATTGTAAGCAAATATCAATAGAAATTCTTTGTAACCCATCATGGTTTAGTCATCCAACTCACCAGCAAATATGTCTATTGTGAGAAAACTGGATCATTAGTGTGTGAAGTCATACTGTTCTCTGCTCCCCACTCATTTTTTTCTTATTTATATACTATACAGGTTAAAGTTCAATATTTTGGTGATTATAATTGTGGGCAGAATAAAAATGTATGTCATTTTGAACTATACACTGAAAAGACATCAAGTTTTTGGATTTGAAGAATTATTTCGAATATGATTATAACTTCAAGCAGAGTTAACTCAAAGAACATTTCTAGGTACATTCTGCCTATAAATGGATACTTTATCTATACCAATGGTAACTGCTAGATCCGTATCTGTCTCTTTATAAAATTAATTGGTTCACCAAGTAGTTATTGCCTTCCGTGTGTCAGTATTTAAGGTATTAAGTAAAAGCTGAGGAAAACAATTCTATAAAATTCTAAGATGGAAGCTTTTAGATGCCTAAAGGTGTACATAATAGTGACTCATTTTTTTATGGGACAGTTTTCATGTACTCCGTTAAGATTTATAAGCTTATTTCCTAGTTTTCTTTGCAGCTAGCATGGCCATAGGATAGTTCGGCCAATGAAGTATAAGACAGACTCTAATAAAGATTTATGGGAAAACTTTTACTTTTCTGATGAGACACTGCTTTTCTTCCTGTTTTGTTTTCTTCCCTGGAAATAGGAAAACATCGCTTATATTTAAAAATTCCTTTATGCTTATCAAAAGAACACTTTTAGATGTCTGCGGACTAAAATTTTTATAATTATTAATGTAAGCATGTGGCCATGGAGTGACTTTCTGAATTTGTACGATGTCTTCCATCTGTTGCCCCTTGTGTTAAAATAATTTGTATCTTTATAATCCAACATTTTTTGCACGGTCTGATGGGTTCTCTTAAAATGTTATTTATGTTCATATTTTGTAAATACTTTAAAGAACCACATTTCAAATAAATAAAAATTCTGTCTATGGAGAAGTACTATACGCCTTGCCCCTTCTCACTGTTACAAGTGTTAATAGCTTGGGAGTGACTCCTGACCAACTCGAAGTGTTTAGAAGAGAGAGAGAAAATTCTCCTGGGATTTAGAGAGAGTTGGATGAGAAGTCTCAGAAGTGACAGGGAAAAAATGTGCAAGCAAGGAAATATTTTCATATCTTCATTCGGGTTAATGAATAATTGAACACCTGGACTGTGCAAAAATTGGGTTTCATTCCAGGCCCTTACAAGCCTGAATTTGTCATCATTGCATCAAGATGGGAAATTAGGAAAACATGCTAATTTAAATTTAAAGCAGCTGGAAATAAAATACATGGCATAGAGGCCCATCTTCTCATCCGTCAACAAGTGCTTACAGATACCACGTGGATGGTTTTAATTGCAATTATAAAACTCAGTGGAATGTTTCGAGGTGATTGCAAGAATGTGATTGGCCAGTGTACAGGGTACTCATTCTTAAGAAAAGCTCTGTCCAACACAAATTTTAAATGTATACAATCCCTTCTAGATGGAAGAAGAGTTTCAGCTTAACATTTGGGGAAAAATACCATCAAATAGTAAGAGATATAGAACCTTAGTTCACTTTTTCTAATAATAGTTTATTTTTTTTTTATTTTATTATGTTATGTTAGTCACCATACAGTACATCATTAGTTTTTGATGTAGTGTTCCATTTTTCATTGTTTTGGTATAACACCCAGTGCTCCGTGCAGAACGTGCCCTCTTTAATACCCATCACCAGGCTAACCCATCCCCCCACCCCCCTCCCCTCTAGAACCCTCAGTTTGTTTCTCAGAGTCCATAGTCTCTCATGGTTCATCTCCCCCTCCGATTTCCGCGCCCTTCATTTTACCCTTTCTACTATCTTCTTTTTTTTTTTTTTTAACATAAAATGTATTATTTGTTTCAGAGGTACAGGTCTGTGATTCAACAGTCTTACACAATTCACAGTGCTCACCATGGCACATACCCTCCCCAATGTCCATCACCCAGCCACCCCATCCCTCCCACCCCCCACCACTCCAGCAACCCTCAGTTTGTTTCCTGAGATTAAGAGTCTCTTATGGTTGTTCTCCCTCTCTGGTTGTTTCATTTTTCCCTCCCTTCCCCTATGGTCCTTTGTCTTGTTTCTTGAATTCCTCATATCAGTGAGATCATATGATACATGTCTTTCTCTGATTGACTTATTTTGCTTAGCATACCCTCTAGTTCCATCCACGTCTTGCAAATGTCAAGATTTGGGGGTTTTATGCTGGCTGCATAATATTCCAGTGTGTGTGTGTGTGTGTGTGTGTGTGTGTGTGTGTGTGTGTGTGTGTACATATATACATACACAGATGAATGGATAAAGAAGATGTAGTATATATAATAATAGTTTATTTATAAACACAATACAGTTCTCTTTCAGTTAGGGTTTTTTTCCTTAACTATAAAATTGTGGAGCTGGAGCCCATAGGCCAACCTGTAGTAATCTGCAATGATTGAAGATTTTATACCTGACAAGCCTTCTCCCTGAAGGTTACTTGCTTCCCCTTGGAGCTGTGGGTTTATTATCCTCTACTCCAGGGTGGCTAAATGTCTTAAATTCACTTCTGCCATGTTATTTGCCATCTGGGGGATTGTTAGGCAGTGAGTTAGCCATATTTGTACAGTGGACTCCCTATCTATGCTCAAGGCACTTTGACCGTATCTGGTCATTAAAATCTGATTGATAGTGGTTCTACTCTGAGGCTAAACCAGTTGATTTCTAAGATATTCTTACCTGACAATCTAGAGAATACAAGTCAGGACGTGTCATTTGCAAGAAGCAACATTAAATAAAGCATATGTTCTAATGTATTCCTTCAAGACTTTAATCTGGACCATGAAGTGTATTTTTACTTACTGAGTTTCTAGTGGGATATTATTTTAATTTCTAGAATTGGTCATATTTTCCCATTTCTTAATTCTTTGATATTTAAATTTTCAGTTTCATATTCTTCCATTTTACATGGTATAGCCATTTTATGTCAGGATAATTTTTTTTGGCCACAAGAATAAATGTTTGACACACCCCACACATGTAGACTACTAGTATAACCAGATACAGTTACTGAGTCACAAGCAAAAGTGATTCTTTGATTTCGGTTCCTGAAGTTATTAACTACATATTACTTTCTGGCGTATTTAAAACCTAACACATATAAAGTTAATTTTCACAATGATTAGTGAATTTAATAATTGAAAATATCAACCAGAATGCATATTTAACATGCAGCTTCATCCTATTAAATTCATTAGATTAATTATATATTAAGTAGTCCTATGCCATAAATTATTCAAGAATTGCAACTATTTGCATGTCATAAGTCAACTGTACATTATATAGTACTGATTTTGTTCCTGTTTCCTTTTTTCCTAGCAGTGTGATGGGAACAAGTGAACTCCACAAGCAGAGTGTCCAATATTGTCAGTTATCCCATATTGTAAAGAAATGAGTTTGTCTTCATAAGTGAATTTTCTGGATGCCTGCAAAATAGCACTCTTAAGTACAAAACCTCATATTTTTATTGTGTTGATCAAAGCAGGTTAAACATAACCTCATTTTAATCATTTGGCTAAGAAGTAAGAATCACAGCTACTTCCCATTGTTCTTCCTACCACCATTACTTACCATTTCTATTTGCAGTGGCCTTTGCACTTTTTTAAAAATTTGCTTTTATATTTGTCTTTTTTGTTTCCTTCTAAATGCTTCTGCACTTCTGTTCTTTGATGCTAAGGAGATATTTTTTTGTTTTTCAGTTTGTACGTTCTTTTTTTTATTGCTATGGCCACACCGTAAAAGAATTTTATTTCTGCCTCTAGTGATCTCACCAGCTACTTTAAGAGTATCCGTTAAAGTGGGATTTGACTGTATGTAACAAACATCTAGCTGCAGTGACTTAAGCAAATTGGAGTTTATTTTTCTCCCCAATGGGCAGTTAAGGACTGGTGCAGTGTGGAGCTCCATTATGCTATCAAAGAGTCCGACTCCTCTGTTTTTCTCCACTCATGGCTGCAACCAAGCTGTTTCCTCTCCAGCACCATGTCTGATGTCCAGGAAGGAAGAATAAGGAGACAGGAAGTGGGTGCCTTAACAGAAGAGCAGTAGCTTTGTCAGAAATCCCTAGTACATTTGCACTTACACTTATTAGAATTCTTTTGGCCGTGACTAGCTGCAGGAGAGGCTGAGAAATAAAGCACATGCAACTTCAAACTATATTGGAACTCTCTTTCAAAGGAAGAAAAGTATGGATTTTGAGTAGCAGTGTTTGTAACACTATGTCAATATGATTTTTAGATTTTTTTTTCTCAAAAATTTCTCACTTCTTTTCCCCAAAATTTTCTCTTTTTTCCCTCATGCCTGCAATGTTGCTGTGTCCCTTATATACTTACCTGAAAGATTAATGTTATTGAAGTACTGATTTTTAAGTAATATGAATGTATCCCATAAGACCTTTTGACTCTTCAAAAGGTTTAAAAATCTAGTTTGGAGGGGAAAAGTGCTTATATGAAACATTTATAGAACGTGAGAACTTAAACTTGCGAATTGTATTGTGTCAAAAGTAAGTGCAGTAGTAGAGAAGGGAAAAAGTTAGAGAAGCTAATGTTCTTGAAAGATACTCAAGTAGTGTAGATTTCAGTATAAGACACATAATACCACATTAAGTAAACAGAGCCTTTTTTATCTAAAATTTTCTGTACTATATTGATGGTGATCTTCCTTTTACTCTACATTTCCTGTGAGGTTGGACACAGAAAAATATCAAATTTTACGTGACTTCTTTCTAATAATGGATTCATCTCCATTGCTTAATGCATAAATTCACTGTGCTCATTCTTTCCCCTCCATCAAGCTGTACTTTTTGTGAGACCAGTTTGGTATTGATGGAGATTTCCACCCTTCCTTTCCCTCACACGGATCTGTTTGAAGAGTGGAGAACCGCTATTGTCAGATGACAGGCTACTCTGATAAGAGAGAATACCATAATCCCGACTTGACTGTGTTGATTTCCAGATCGCACACCATGAGATAAAACTAACCCTTTGATGGAGATGGATGACTCAGATCGCTTCACACCACCAGTAACGCACATGGCACAGCCCCAGCTGCGGCATTGTCCTCACGGAGGAAAAGCAGCCTCCCCTCCTCCCAGATGGAGTGTGCATCACTACCAGATATGAGCATCTTCCCCTGTGTTCTGCAGTGCTGCTGTGTGGGTGGCAGAGGGGCAGTGAGAACGTGCTCATCATATGGAAGAAACAAGATTATGTTATAGGCCTTCATGTGCACCGCCTTCAGTGGAATTCCCACAGCTTTTAGTTGAACTCTACATCCTAATTACTTTAAACCAACTCAAGAGAATGTCTGTTGCTAAAGTAGGAGCCCAGTGATTTTTCAGGGGCAGTGGTCCAGAGGACACTATAATAGGCATAGATCAGGGGCGCCTGCGTGGCTCAGTCGTTAAGCGTCTGCCTTCCACTCGGGTCATGGTCCCAGGGTCCTGGGATCGAGTCCCGCATCGGGCTCCCTGCCCAGCGGGAAGCCTGCTTCTCCCTCTGCCACTCCCCCTGCTTGTGTTCCCTCTCTCGCTGTGTCTCTCTCTGCCAAATAAATAAAATCTTTTAAAAAAATAGGAATAGATCATTTCAAAGCTGAAATTAGATACGTTCTTATTCTCTGTTTGGAAAGTCTGCATTGGAACTTTATGCCTTTCTGCTTTCTCAGGGAACTACCCTATTCAGGTCACTGGAAATAACATGTCAGGTTTGAAGAGAGACTTCTTATGTAGCCAAACAAACCTGCTAAATATATTTAGAAGATCATTCTAGTGACTAATATATTAAACCTTTTCCACAATAATAATGTTGGTAATATTAGGATTTACCCTTTTTCATTGGAAATGACTTGTCACGTTTGGAAAGAGACCTTAGGGGTAGCTGAATATAGTTGGTGAATGGGTTTAGAGAAGATGTTTACTAACAAAGTTTTAAAAAGCCTGTTAGTTTTAAGCAATGATACTGATTAAAGTCTTTAGGTAGCTGGGTTTTTTTAATTTAACTTTTCTAAATATTTTCAGCGTGATGGGAAAAGAGGAATAAAATCAGTTATAACTGGAAATTTGAATGTTAAAGCTAGTTAAATTTTGTTTTTCAGAATTACTGTTTTCAAGACCATGTATAATTATCAGGTGGTATTTTTTTAAGTTGCCTGAAAACGTCTTTCTAATTAAGTAGATGTTTCTTCCCAAGCCTTGTAGGAATGTTTTATGGTGTTTTTTTTTTTTTTTTTTTTTTTTTTTAGCATAGGTTACCAGGAAATAGTATTTTGGGGAAGTACAACGACCCAGATTTGATTCTCAGATAATTCAAGTGTGCCTTCTGTAATCATTTTATTTTATTTTATTGTCAGAGAGCAGAGGGTATTTTAACAGCTTGGACTTTGGGATCAGAACTGAATTTGAATTTAACACTGCACTTTAGTTAGCTGTATGATCTTAACACCTCTGAGTCCGATTCTCCACTATAAATTGGAGGAAATAGTGTATACCTTACAGCATTGGAAGAGAGCCCATTTAAGCACTGCCTCACGTTAACTACTGATAAAACACTGGTTCCCTCTCCAGGGCCTGTCAAAATCTTTCCCTCCATCGCTGGATTCATACTCTTGTCTTCAGAGTCCTTAATTAAGGTTTTGTGATCAGAGGCCCACAAATAGAATGAAGTTCATCTAAACATCTATTTATTAATGTAATATCTACTGGCTAAATACATAGTAATTAAATATAAATAATACATTGCTGTTTTTAAGATTGCAATGACCTCCATGTTGCTAAAGCCAACGCACAATTATTAGAACTTTTTGTTCTGTGTTCTTTTCTGTGATGGTCAGTCAGATATGGCCACAGGACTCACAAGAGAAACACAATAAAACAAAATCTGTTATACTCACGGGAAGGGGTCATCGCATGCCATGCATGGCCACAGAGGAAGACTTTGGTGAGGAAGCAGAAAGCAGGAGTGAGGGGAAAGCGGAGACTAAGACCCTTCGTTGGAATTTCCAAAGGAAAACCATGGCGGGGGAGGGGGGCAGGTGAGAACTGGCTGGTCTTAAAAAATATCATTGGGCTCTAAACTGCAGGGTTAGTCCCTGGCTGCCTGGTAACTGGCCTTGGAATGATGAAGGCAAAGGAGTAGTGCCTCAAGGGGTGTAAGCGCCAGATAGAGGAGATATGGGTCTGGACTTGTGAGTGTACCTATCAAAAAAGCATGCTCCTCACTGTGCTCTTTCAACCTCTAAGAAATCGCCAGCTGGGAGGGAAGCGCCCTTCCCGCCAGCCAGTGCGCAAGTGCAGAGGAGAGTTAGAACCTGAACTGCTGGCCATTCTTCTAACTGAATTTTTTCTTTATCTTCCAGAATTTTTGATATTGAAGTGCCCACGGCTCCACCTCCTGCCCTGTGTTCTGTTATCTCCTCACTCTCTCGGTGAGGTGGTCCATTCCCATTGTTCCAAATATCCCTCGATTTATGTCTTTAGTCCAGATCCTTCTTTTCAACGTTAGAACATAACCAACTCTCTTTTCAACTCCCGATTTGACATTTCCACTCAGATGAGTGAGAGACATTTCAAATTTAACATATTCAGACTGAACTTCTGCTCTCCTTCAGCCCCATCAGATTGCTCTATCCAAAGCTTTCCCAAACTCAATCAAAGTCAGCAAAGTGCTTTAAGTTGGACAAGTCAAAATCCAGGGAGTCATCCCTGACTTACTTCTTTCCCAAATATATTTGGGAATGGAGTCTGCTTGGCTAAGCCTTCAAAATATATCCAGAATCTAACAACCACATCTGTTCCCGGTCCTGATCTGAGCCACAGCTGATCTCACAGGGATTACGGTAGTGATCTGTTCACTGGTCTCTCTGGTCCTTCCCTTAACCCCTCGTGGAGTGTTCTCAACAGAGCAGAAAAAATAATCCTTTTAGAAAGCAGGTCACACCACAACCCTATTGAAGGCCCTAGAGTTGCTCCCTGTTTTGCATGGAGGAGAAACCAAAATCTCTACAAAGGAATAGCAATGAGGATTCTGGAAATGTTCTAATCTAAAAGAATTTAATGACTGGTCTATTTTAAGGAGGTGTGGGTATTCATGAAATACCCAGGGACTTAGCAACAGTGGGAAGTCCTAACCACCTCAGTCCTGCAGGAGCAGGGTGAGGGAATGGTGTTATTAGTCCTGGAAATTGCTAGCACCCTGACAGAGGGGCTGCCCAGCAGGATCCAGAGTGTGGAATGGGCACACGTTCATAAATGAGAATAAATGTCCCGACCCATTTTTTGTTCATATCCTGGTCGAATACTTGATATTGTCAGCCTTTTCCATTTTAGCCATTCTGGTCGTTTTGTAATAGTATTTCATTGTGGTTTTATTTTGCCTTTCCATGGTGACTATAATGAAGTTGGACACATTTTTATAAGTTTTTTGCCCATTTGGATAACCTCTTTGTAAAATGCCTGCTCAAAAATTTTGCTCGTTTTTCTTTTTGGCTGTATATCTTTTTTTTTTTTAATTGATTTTTAGAATCCCTTTACATGATTTGGACACCAGACTTTTATAAGATATATATTGCAAGTATTTCCTTCCACCTATTACTGGCCTTTTTTCTTTTATTTAATGGCTATGGTTTCTAAATTTTGATGTAGAGTGACTTTTTTTTCCTTTTATCGTTAATGCTTTTGTCATGAGCACGCTATGAAGGTGCACACACAAGTTGTGTCTTTCCACAACATCAGCTTTATTCAACCATAAAGCAAAGTTAATCACCATTATAAAGCAGGTTCAGATTCCAAACTCAGTGACATTTCACCATGTGATTGAAGTTGGCTTCTTACACAGCACTCAGAGCAGGACAGAAGGCAAACCGCACAACAAACAAGATGACAGAGGGTGTAGGAAGCTAAGAAACCAAACGCGAAGTCAATCTGTGGGCATGCAGTTGAGATAAAACCTCGGTCTGGTCCGGGTCAGTTCTCGGCACTTAACTGCTTATTTTGTCTGAGCAGGGAAGGATCTTGGTTCTGTTTGGAAATCCATTAGCAGAGCCTTCCCAGGCAGCTGCCTTTTCTAAGTGGTCAGACACAGAGGGGTCATGTCTGAAGAGTCTGAGAGTTTGCCGCCCAAATCCTCCCCATTTTAAAGGGATTTAATCGGTCCTGGGCCCCTGCAGACCTCCTCTGCTCCTGCTTGTTATCAGTTCTGGGGTGTCCGCTGATGTTGGTCCCCAAGATATGTCGTAGTTGCCGTACCTTTAACTGCTTGGTCATTGCTTGACACAGGCTCCTGCTGGACAGGAGGGACTCCGTTTTGCTCTCTACAGCTTTTTATATCTTGTTTAAGAGATCTTTGTCTACCCAGTGTCATGAAGGTAGTCTTCAAACTTTATTGTTTTTACCTTTCACAGTTAGATTTATAATCAACCTGGAATTGATATTGTATAGCAAGAGGTGTATGCATCAGGGTAAATATTTTCTATTTAGATATCTAATTTTGTATTACGTTTTATCACTGCTCCTCAGTGTTAAACCTTGCCGTGAATGTTCTCTCTATACATATGTAGTTCCTTCCTGGATTGTCTGTTTTATTATTTTACTCTGTCTAGTGCCAGTGTTAACATTGTCCTAAATTTTGTAGTTTCATGGAAAGACTTGATACGTGGCACAAATACTTCTGGTTTGTTCTTTAATATTGTCTGGGCTATATATTTTGGGATTGCATTGAATCCAAAGATTGATGTAAGGAAAACTGGTATATATAGCAATATTGAGCCTTCTATTTAGGTCTTTTAAAATTCCTTTCTGTTGTATAAAAACTTTTTTTTTTTCTTTCTGTGGAGAGGTCTTGTACATCTTCCTTATTGGTACCCAGATACTTGACATTTTTGACACCATCACAAAGGGTATCTGCCTTGCATTTCATTGTCTAACTTTTTTGGGGGCATAGTACTCTAGGTTGGCATTTATTTTCTTTCCATATTTTAAAGATTTTTTCCCCATCTTGTTCTGATTTTCATTGTTTCCAATGTCAATCTTATTATTATTCCTTTGAACAAGAAATGATTTTCCTTGTTGGCTTTTCAGGTTTTCTGTCTTTGAATTTCAGTAGTCCTGTTACACTCTTAGGGGTAGCTTCCTTTGGGTTTAATATGCTTGGAGTCCATGGCAGTTCTTCAGTCTGTAGCTTGATTCTTTTTTAATTATTTCAGAAAATTCCAGACTCTTTCTTCAAATATTCCTTTTGCCCTATAGTCTTGCTCCTCCAATTGGATGTATGTTAGAGTTTCTCACTGTCTCCTGTGTCTCTGCATTACATCTCTGTATTGTCTGTGTCTGTTATGCTTTTCTTCTATTTTCCTCTGGATGTTGTCTACTGACCTGCCTTCCAGGGAACCAGTCCTCTCCTTGCCCTAATACCATTAATCCAATCTATTGAGATCTCTATTTTCAGTTATTACGTTTTGTTGTTCTCAAATTCCTGTGTGTGTGTTTTTTTTTTAAATAAATTCAGTTTCCCTGATGACATTCTTCACCTTGCCTTCTGTTTTTTTAAACATACTGGTCACAGCAGATTACAGTACCCATTTCAATATCTGGCTTATCTGTGGTTTTATCTTTACTGTCTACTTTTTCTGTGCTTCTGTTTTGTTAGTTTAATTTGTAAGTATGGTGGAAAATTTTTGATGAAGTGCCTGACATATATGAAGAATGATAACTGAATTAGGCTTGTTCTTTCAGAGAGGGTTTACTTTGTGCTCTGGTAGTCAGCTAAAACGGGGACAGGTCACTGCCCTGGTTCACCCATGTTCCAGTGCAGTTCGCTCAAGAGATTTATCGGAGAGCAATCCTACCTCCTCTACTGCTGAAAACATCCTGTACTTTTCAGATTTTTGCTTGGCTGCTTTGCTTCTTGCCCTGGACAGTTTGAAAATTTAGCAAGTGCAAGAGGAAAACTGTGAATGTCAGATTGCTTCTCTTATCTTGCCTTCTCTCCAGGATCTGAGGCCCTCAAACCCTGACTTCCCCTCAGTGCCGAACTTCAATGTTTCATCTTTCCAACCCAACAGAATGCCAGAAGTCCCCACTTTTAATCTCTTTTTGGCCTGGATGGCCAGTCAAGGAACTGGCACTCACATCCAAGAGTAGTGCTCAAAATGTCAGCCTACCTTTCTGAGTTTTTTTCTATCCAAGATCATGGCACCTGAAGCCTTCGCTGCCTCTACAGTTAGATATCCAAATAGGTGTTTGCTGTTTTA
The DNA here is from genome assembly GCF_009762305.2 of Zalophus californianus. Lineage (NCBI taxonomy): Eukaryota > Metazoa > Chordata > Mammalia > Carnivora > Otariidae > Zalophus > Zalophus californianus. The sequence continues at coordinate 194,764,356 of NC_045596.1, forward strand.
ACTTTTATTTCATGTGTTCTAGTTCTGGGCAGAAGCACTGTTTTGTCACAAGCTGCTCCAACATGGTTAGAAGTGGCATTCACTGAATAAACCATCTTAATAATTATCTGGTTAGGATAGCTTAGTGACCTAAGGGAACAAAGTTTTGGATAGGCTTGTGGTTTGAATTCCACTTACTCTGTTTGAAACACTTATCTATTGGAAGCTCAGTTTTATCATCTGTAATTAGAAAATCAGACCTTTTTTGTAAGATTTTTGTTCCCTTAATGTCAAGTCTCTGTAGTTCATGTTAATATTTTGTAGCTGTAGTTTCTTCATTTCCCTCCCCCCATTTTTCAATGTAGTGAGATTGTATTGTAAAAATATCCCCCAAATATGTATTTTCCCATGAATGGAAATATGTTTTTTGATCTTTCACTTGGGACTCTTTTTTTTGGGGGGGGGAACCATATTTAAGTGGGTTGAGGATGAATTTCTGTAGAGCAAATTTGTGTTAGGCACCTGCAGACACCATAAATACAGACCACTTCAAAGGTAGTTTTGGTTAAACGCTGCTTGAACTGCACAGGTAGATTACTTCAGAACACAGACCAGGATGAGAACTTTTTTTGTGATTATCTCACAAGGAAGAGATTTCTTCCCCTCTTACACTCAGAAGAAATGTTGAGATGGCAACTCCTGCTGTCTCCTGTGGACATAAGCCTTTTTTTTTTTTTTCTCCAGTTTGCCCTTGTATTGAGAGGACACTGTAGACTTTGGGGGTTCTAGCTTAATGTGAGGATTTTCATTAGACTCCAACTCTGGGAGAATTCTGGGCTTTGTCTCCTACGACATGATCAATTTCAAAGCCCAAGTTCACCAGCCAAACCTGTTCCCAGGGTAAATATGACTTGAGTGCTTGCTTAGTCTGTGATTTCCCTCTTTCACTTCATTTTAGGCTTCCTAGGAATTTTTATTTTCTTACCTGATTCTCATTCTATATGAAGATGCTCACACACACACACACACACACACACACACACGTGAACTTTTGTATGTTTGTAGGTAGGTAGATAGGTAGGTAGGTAGACAGCTATATCAATAGATACCTTCTTAGAAAGAATCTTCTACCAAACTGTTAGAAGTAACTAATTCGTTTTTATAAGAGCTTTTAGGATGGTCCTTAAGACTTGGTGATTTTAAGGACTTGTGTTCTGTGTCTGCATCTGAGACCTACTTGCAGTGGTGCCAGGTGCATAGCCATGGGCATTTTTCATCATAGGTTCAGGGTAAAATAGATGATTTTCACTTCCTTCCTAAGCTTAGCTTTTATAAAGGCCATGGGAAATTGCTTGATCATAGTGAGTAAATTTATTATTCTAAATAAAAGTAATCCCATAGGTCAGAGACAGCTGGGCTTTCCTTACTATCCCTTTCTTACCCTTTCTCTCTCTGGCCAGATTTTCTCCTCAGGCTGATGCTTTCATCCAACTCTGAATTCTTGGACTTTCTGTCATCCCATTGGTACTCCATCCCTTTCTCTCTCCCCTCGATCCTTCCATCTGCATACGATGAGCCTGCAAGCACTTCCTCTCTACTACTCGTGTGTGCCGTATGATATAATAACATAAGTGCTGAGTATGTTTCTTTTTCTGGCGTTAAATGGGCATGTATATAACGTGCACAGGGAAGCTGTCTGACAAAGGCGGAGACTACACACATGCACACGCATGAATTCATTGTTGTCCTTGATGCAGGATTCAACATTACACACTCCTGTAATCTTAATAACTCTGTGACATAGTTGTTTTTGTTTTAGGGATCACCTATAAAAACTATGTATTTTTTTCCCAGAAAACTCACATGTGTATATAGGCACCACAAATGATATCAGCTGTTTTTATATTCACTGATGTTGGTTAAAGATACTTATATTAGAATGTTCACAGATATTTGAGGGAAAATGTATAGCAAGAGGAGGTAAATATATTTCCTTCTCAACTGTGTTATTTAATTTCATAGCAATTTTAGGACAATTCCATAAAAGATCTGTAATTATACACTATTTTAGTTTTTTCGGAAATTGTCACTTGCTTTCGTTAGTTCAATAGTGGGAAAATACAGAACTTTTTCACCTTAGGGAACAGATACCATTAAATTCCTGGGAGCCCTAGCCTTGCTCATTGGGCCAGACTTGCAGCATGCCAAACTTGTTTATGCTGACTTTGAGTGATTTTACCATGAGCAAAACGATTGCTGGTACTGTGAGTCATAATAAGCTTAGACAACATCCTAACTGAGACTGATGCCATTTGGAACTGCCTCAATGTGGTGTTTGTTCAATTCTTTAAAAAATAATTCTTTGTTTTGGAATCAGTAGATTATTAATGAATGGCGTATTTCTGGGAAATAAATAGGACTTTTTCAAACCCTACGCATGGGAAGAAAAAATTGGTCAGAGAAAACTGGCCAGGGAAAATGAAATCCTTTCATGCCATGTTTCTCAGAGAACTTGAGGTTGTATGGAAAAAGTTCTGGAGTAGACTTCTGAGGGCGAGTGTGGGCTAAGAAAAGGAAACAGTAAAAGTTTGTTTCAGAGTAGAATTCTTGTCACATTTCCTCTTTACCTGCTGCTCTGGAGAGTTTTCAGTCAGCAGGCTGATAAATATTTATTACAGGGGGCGCCTGGGTGGCTCAGTCGTTAAGCGTCTGCCTTCGGCTCAGGTCATGATCCCAGGGTCCTGGGATCGAGTCCCACATCAGGCTCCCTGCTCAGCAGGAAGCCTGCTTCTCCCTCTCCCACTCCCCCTGCTTGTGTTCCTGCTCTCGCTGTCTCTCTCTGTCCAATAAATAAATAAAATCTTTAAAAAAAAAATATTTATTACAGGTATGTAGATAGTAGAGCCTAAAAACATCTGAAGACATCTTAGCTAGTCTTAATTGAGTCTGCTTAAACCATCCACCACGAAAAGATAGTTTTGCTTGGAGAATTTTTTTTATTCCTTGGGGACAATTATAAAAGGAAAGACTATTGCTTAGTAACCTAGTTTAAATATATGCATAAAATTCAATTAAAAATAACCTTATATTTTGAATTGTTTCTCTAAATATATATTGGATCTTTGTAGGTAATTTTTAAAAATCAGAAATATATTAAAATGACTTTGTAACATTACTATCAGTGCTTACCATGTTTTGCTCTATATTTTCCCAAGCTATATTTGGAAAAAATAAAACCATGCTTAAAATATGATTCCATAGCTTAATTTTAAAATATAATATTCCCTGTTTTTCATATCATGAGCTATTGCATAAAAATATTATTTTAATGACTGCATTACCTCATTTTTTATTTGTTTTGGTTCCTCCTTGCTGTTAGCTATTTTCATTTTTGTGTGTGATAAATAAACAAATACACAAGTACCTTTTTCACCCCACCCTCCTAAATGAATTGGCTCCACCTGAGAAACACCAGATCTAAGAAGACTTTTCAAAGGGAAGCCTGTTAAATCTAATTTCTAAATATAAATTAAGAAAAATTTATCCTGACAGTTCTAAATTTCAGTAGGTAGTACAGTTACTGAGTTTTTACATTGGTCAGATGCTAGTTTAGCTTCTTGTGTATTTGTGAATTTTTTAAAATTCATTTGTGACGTTTTACTGGTTCTCTTTCTGGAAGGTAGATAATATTCATAACAATGAAAACTGTCCTTCTAGAGAGAGTTTCTTAGCAAGTCTCCTGGTTCTTTCAATAGGGAATTCTTCTAGTGCATTTAAAATATAATTGAATAGCAATGAACTGGAAGATCAGTGATCCTGGTTCTACGATCCCTGGATGTGCATGCAGTGGGGTGAGCTCAGGAGGGTTGGGAAAGCACCCAGCAGTACCAGTCAGGACCAAATACATGAAAAAAACCATGGGTCTGTTCTTCTAGGAATGGCCATGTGAGACTGTAAGTGCAGAAAAGAGTTAGAACCTGAGCATCTAAGGAGAAAAGAGATTGGCAGTTTGGGTATAACTAAAGTCTGGTATTTGAGCACAGTATGGGGCACGAGGTGAACATCATGGAAAGGCTTCCGATTTTGGATAAGACTTCGGATATACTGTACTACTAATAACCAGGGTTTGAGGAGGAGCCCATTTTCTGGAGACAAGTTACACAGAGCAAGAAAAAGCAGCAAGTCCAGAATAGTGTCCATTTGGGAAGCTACTTACTGATGTACCTTATATCCTCCCGGACATGGATCAAGACCACATGTAATTCAACTTTGGTCAGCAAGAAGGAGGTTTTCTAGCACCAGCGGCCAAGATTAAAAGGATGTGCATGTCTTAGCACTACAAAGTGTCCGGTGTGATTGATGCTTGGTACTTGTTCATCTAAATATGAATTTACTACTGGGAAATAGATTTAACTTCAGGATATTCAGTCAGTATTTTGGATCAGCAAGGTAACTAAAGTGTGGCATCTCAGAATGATGCAGAATAAACCTTAGTGAGAAAAACAGAAGCAATTATGCTTATCTGTCCTCTAAAAATGGGGCCTCAGCGATATAATGGGTTTTATTTACTGCTGGTAACCAGTCTTTCCTTCCTTCTACTAATGGCTATTATTTGGGAATATTTTTTATTTCTCACCCTAACAGGACCATGCCTAAATCATTTATTTCCCTCCTGGAGTTTAAAAACAAAGAATTTTTGCACATAATTGAGTGGTCAACAAATGTATGTCATTGAATAAATGAGTGAGAAACTTACAAAAGATAGTACTCGGACATAGAATACGTAATTTCATGAAATACAGAAAATGTCCAGTGAAATTATGCTTTTGCTTTCACTTTTATGGAAATCTAGGAAAAGGCAATATATTGAATATAATAAGTTAATATTTCCTAAAATAATACTGAATCTGTAATTAGGTTAATTTTCAGGGAGATCAAAGAGGATCGTTGCCCTTTATACACAGGAGTAATTACACAAGAATGAGATGTATGAGAAGAGAATTGAAACCTGATGAAAATACTGAAGAGCGGGTGGAATATATGTTCAACTAGAAGAGAGAATTTAAAAATTGAACTCAACTGATGACTAATCATAAGAAATGTTAATAAAGAGCATAAAATATGAAGTATTAAATGAGAAATTTTGTTTGCTTGATATTCCATCAAGTCCTTTGGTCTTGGTAATGCATACCTTAGAGTTTACATTAGAATGTAATTATCTGTGATTTATTAAAAGTGAAACTAAATAAAAATTTAATCATGTTCACATAAAAAAGGAATGTAATTAATTCTGAGAACAGTGTGAGTCTTATTTTCTATTATTGTCTATTTAAAATAGTTGTTAACACAGGGTGCCTGGGTATAGCTCAGTCGGTTAAGCGTCTGCCTCTTGATTTCAGCTCAGGTCGTGATCGTAGGGTCCTGGGATCGAGTCCTGCATCAGGCCCCATGCTCAGCATGGAGTCTGCATGAGATTATCTCTCTCTCCTTCTGCCCCTCCCCCAGCTTGTACTCTCTTTCTCTCTCTCTAAAATAAATAAATAATCTTAAAAAAAATTAAAAAGTTGTTAACAGATCAAACTGTCCATTACAGTTGAATTTCTTGTGCATGACATTGAATGACTTAGATTAGAAGCAGATAAGGTTATTTCTCTATTGAAATTCTGAGTTTATGTCACAGATCCAGAGATCCTCTGTCTTCTGAACTCCTGGGTGGCCATCATATTGCCTATTCCATTCATTTGGCATTTAATGTATATTATCATCAAGACTGCTACCATATGCATGTCCCTTTACAACTCTTAACATTCAGTATCTAGTTATGTATGTGTGGATTATAAATGGTGCTCAGAAAAAAATGTATATTGTTAATGAATAATTATTCTACACAGATACTTATTTCTGCTGCCTGTTAACATACTCTTTCCATTTATATTCCTCATTTTACTGGTCTACATTTATTTATTTATTTCTATTTTTTATATTTTTAGGTTTTATTTATTTATTTGATAGAGAGAGAGAGAGACCGCGAGGGAGGGAACACAATTAGGGGGAGTGGGAGAGGGAGAAGCAGGCCTCCCGCTGATCAGGGAGCCCGATGCGGGGCTTGATCCCAGCACCCTGGGATCATGACCTGAGCCAAAGGCAGATGCTTAATGACTGAGCCACCCAGGTGCCCCTGGTCTACATTTAAATTATCTTGTGTATCCATCAAACCTTATCATGTAGCCACCATTTACTGAGTGCTTAATATGTGTGAGGCATCAAGCAAAGCACTTTATGCCTAATTTATATAATGAATCTTGGAAACATCCCAGATTTTTCATTTTACCTCATTGCCTAAACCTCCAGCAATCTATCAGCAACTCAGGGCTTCTCTTCCTCTAAAATCCATCCCAAATCCATCGATTTCTCTGTACTTCAACCTCTATCCTGCAAACTTAGACTATCATTATCCCTTGCTTAGATGATTGTAATAGAATCTAATTGTCCTGTATGTCCACTCTTTATGCTCTTTGAATCTAATCTACCCATGGCCACTAGGTGCTTTTAAAATTGTAAATGAGATCATATCATTCCTAAATCTCAACCCACCAATGGCTTGTTCCCCATCACATTCAGACTAAAATCCAAAATCCTTACCATGGACTATAAATAAGACCTAACCCCTGACTACCTCTTCATCTTCACCCTCACTACACATTAGTGCCACATTATCCCTTTTCAAAAGACTACATTCCCCCTATTTTCTTGTCTACCATGTAAACACATTCTTTCCATAGAGCCTGGAATGTTCTTCCCTAGAGAAGCATGGCTGGCTCTTTTGTTGTGGTTGATGTTTCAACTTCAATACCAATTCTTGAAGAGTCCTCTGTCCTGGTTTCTATCATGACCCTCAGTTTACTGTCATCACCACTCATTTTCCTTTGTACTTATTGCTTTATTTCTTAAGTGATTCTAACTCTCTACTAGAAACTCTAAGGGCTTTGGAGTGTTTTGTTCACAGTCAAATGCCTGGAACCTAGAATAATGTCTGGCATTCAAAAAGTGTTTATAAGCATTTAGTACATTTTATTAAATAAGAAAATATAATCTCACACAACTCTGAGATCCCTATGAGTTTAATGCTGTTATTGTCATTTAAGTTTTAAAAAATCAAAGATTTTATACCTTGCCTGCAGCCATCCAGTAGGTTCAGTGGAAGGGGCAAAATTTGAACTCAGCTCTGTCAGACATTAGAACTTTACCTGTATTCTTCAATTTCTGTGCCATGCTACATCCTTGTGCCAAATTATTTTATTACATTACAATATCAAAGAATGTATCTGCAAAATAATCTTTGGCATAGGAGTATAGTCTTTATACAACAAATCATGCATAAATCAACTAGATACACATCTGTTTACTTGAATTGCCGAACTAAAAATATCAGACTGGCCTTACAATAGTGCAGTAATATGTTCATGGTAAAGATATAAACTCATGGACTGGGAATCCATAATTCTATGACTATGAATATGTGTGTATCAATGGGATCATTAATTTGGGTTTCCCTAGAAGTAGACTTTGGGATGGGGATTTGAGGCAAGGAGTTTATTTGGGAGATGATTCCAGGGTACACTTGTAAGGAAGTGATAAGATGAGGCAGGATGGGAGAGAGCCAATGAATGGTACCTTCTCAAGCAAGCTATCGAGTTTCATTCCACTGGGGCACTCTGAGAATCAGTAGAGAACATGAACCTCGGAGTTAGCCCAGCCAAAGAGCAAGGGAACTGGAGTATTTATATTTGCACACAACTTCTTGTTAATCTTTGGTTGAGGACTTCTCTGGGGAGCACAATTCCCAGTATATCCTAACTGCCTTCAGTGGGCAGAAAGTTCTGGCAGTAAAAGCAAGCAGCCAGCAATAAAAGGCAGATGCAGATGGAAGTGGGACAGGTATTTATTGAAATAGTGAGGACATGGACCTATAGGCAAGGTATTAACAAGGTCTTCTAAACTACCCATATGCATATGGTGATTTCTATGCATTTGTGCATGTATATGTATGAATTGGGACCGACAGAAGAAAAGTAGCTGAATTAAAACTAAAATATAAGAACGACTTAGATGTAATTGCAGAGATAGAATATACAGATAATACTCTAAGTAAACTGGTTTCCCTCTGAATGTATATGCTGATGTAAACCATGTGACAGTCTATGTTTTAGGAATTGTTGGTATATTTCAGAAAGCTACATATTTATATAATATAGAACAATCTTCTTTAGGATAAGAATCAGCAGATAATCCTAACAAACTTGTCAGTATTTCTCTATATATTTATCCACCCCCAACCCTACTGGTATAAATATGTAATTTTTTGATGACTCAGACCTACCTGTGGCAGGCAGAATAATGGCTTCCAAAGATGCCCACACCCTAATCCCTGGAATTTTACTTACATGGCAGAGGGGACTTTGCGGATTTGGAGAAATTAAGGAACCTGAGATGGGGAAGATTATTCTCCTGGATTATCTCAGTAATAATCACAGGAGTCCTCATAAGTGAAAGAAGGAGGCAAGTTCAGAGGGATGTGGTGTGAAAAAGACTCTACTGACCATTGCTGTCTTTGAAGGTGGAATGGAGACATGAGTCAAGGGATGTGGGCAGCTTCTAGAAGCTGGAAAAGGCAGGAAAATGAATTCCCTTTTAGGACCTCTTTTTCTTTTTATGGGAGTAGGGCTTTTATTAGTGCTGAATTATGCTCCGCATATCAGTTTTTTAGGGCCTCTTAAAAATAACCACAACCCTTGATCATAGCCCAAGGGGAACCACTTTGGACTTCCTGTCTCCAAAACTGTAAATTAATGCAGTTGCATTGTGGTGATTTATTCCAGCAACCGTGGGAAACTAATATGCTACCTAATCAAACACATGTAAGGTCTCCTCAGGGAAGAAAAAATGTAGACCTGTATTTCCAAAATGTGTTTTGGAAATCATGGCAATTTTCATACAGGAAGATAGATAGATGAATATGGTCAAGAATGCTGTGCTTTGAATAAAGAAGATCAGGCTTTAGTTGAAATAGGAGCAGGGGCAGGTTTTCCATATGTTTTAGTGTCCATTTCAGCAAAAGTATGAAAAGTACAAAATCTACCTAATACCATTTTTCTGTTGTATTAAAATTTTTAATCTCCCTCTCCCTCTACCACTGCCCCCTGCTCATGCTCTCTTTCTCTCTCTCGAATAAATAAATAAATACATCTTTTTAAAAAGTTTAAAAAAATAAAAAGTATTTTATTTTTTTAAAGATTTTATTTATTTATTTGACAGAGAGAGAGATTGAGAGTACAAGTAGGCAGAGAGGCAGGCTGAGGGAGAGGGAGAAGCAGGCTCTCCGCTGAGCAGGGAGCCCGATGTGGGGCTCGATCCCCGGACCCTGGGATCATGACCTGAGCCGAAGGCAGACGCTTAACCAACTGAGCCACCCAGGTGCCCCATAAAAAGTATTTTAATCAGCGATTGCTTTGGGGTGGTAGGTTGGTGTTTTAGGCGGTGGGTTTATCTCCCCTTCTGGGGTCTCCTATCCCACCAGCTCTAGCTTCCATCACATAAATCTTGTTTCTAGGATGCAGAATACCACACTAATGTTCCCTCTTGCTGTAGAGGTGAGAGGAGCCTCCTGCTCTCGCTAACACACTAGGTTAAACATTCCCTGTTTGTCTTCACGACTGTTCCATTGTTTCTGTTATCGAGGACCACAAATTTAATTCCTTCCATGAAAACCACCTAGAGTGGATTCTGTTTTCGTGAATGGACCCTGACTCAATCGGTTACTTTTTTGTATCTGAAGGCTGGTTCAGTCGGTGGAGCGTGTGACTCTTGATCTCAGGTTTATGAGTTAAAATAAATAAATACATAAATATATAAAATTAGAGGAAAAAAAGGAAGAAAAAGAATGCTGTGCTTTGAACACTGGAAAGAATTTGGAATTTGAAAAAACAACTGGTTTGGAATTCTCCCTCATTATTGTCTATTTCAGTTAACATTTCATTTCTCTTCACTTTAAGTTTGTCCTCTGGAATGTAGGGACAATATTAACATTCTTGCCTCTTTCAGGAGTTTATTGGAAGTTCAGAGTAGATAATCCATGTAAAAGTATGTTCTAGACCACAAGGTGGTATGGGCAGTCTCACTTGGCTTTGTTAGCAAATGCTAGTGCCAAAGAGTTCATCTCAGAAATCAAGACCTCAAAAAATACAAATGAAGCCACATAATTCTGGTCCATTTATAGATTTCTTAGTGTTTTTGAATCAAATGAAGAAGTATTATATTTCCAATCAACAAGTCCTAAGTCTGTGTTGAATGATTGAGTGTTTACTGAGAGTGACAATGTCCTTCTTATTTTTCTGTCCTCAATTAGAGATGTTTTAAAATAGTTCACTTAACGTGGGAATAAAACATTTCAGCGGAATATCAGGTACTAAACCCTGCTTCATCTTCTTCTGCATCGTTTGTAAAACTGTTCTCGTTCTAGCTTTTCTAAACCGTCGCGTTGGCAAAATAGCGTTCTGAGTCTTCCTTTGCCTCTGTCGTAATACTAGCGAAGAGTCTTTGGGGGCACCGAAAAGGACAGAACAGCTCTGATGAAAGGGTCATCCTCACTTCAACCAGAGGAGCTGCCTGCCGAGCAGGACTCCAGGCTGCCCTGGGCTCTCGGGTGAGGAATGCACACGACTGATGAATTCCATAAGGTGCGGTTGCGGGCTTCTCTCTTCCTAAGCCCTAGAAGTGAGGCACTGGTGCGCGGCCAGGTTTTTTATCCTGTGGCCCATACATCATTCTTTGACACCCCCTGCCTTTTCGTGCCCCTACCAAAAATAAGCTCAGAGCAAAACAATAATAAACAGTTGGCTGTTTGATTACAGATGGCACAACCATCAAACAGCCTTTAAGAATGTCTCAGCTGCAACCTGTCAGTGTTTCAGCAGGATCAGCCCGGAGGTGGAAGAGAGAGGCAGACCCCCCCCCTCGCCCCGGGTATGTTGGAGTTTCTCTTACGGATTTTAGGTCCTTGCTGTCACTGCCAGCTAGTTGTTCTGGACTTGTTTCCTTGCATTTAGTTCCCGCCCTCCATCAATAAATTGTAATGTGGGGACGCCTGGGTGGCTCAGTCAGTTAAGCGGCTGCCTTCAGCTTAGGTTATGATCCCATTGTCCTGGGATCGAGTCCCCCGTGGGGCTCCTTGCTCAGCGGGGAGCCTTCTTCTCCCTCTCCCTCTGCCTGCCACTCCCCCTCCTCATGCTCTCTCTCTCTCTGACAAATAAATAAATAAAATCTTAAAAAGAATAACAAATTTTTTTTTAAATAAAATAAAATACATTGTAATGTGCCCTGTTCCTTGAGCAAGCCGTATGCCGTCAACTGTCGTTTTGGTCTTTAAAATCACATCAAACCATAGGTATTCATGTTTTCGCTTTACAAATGAGGAAGCTGAGACCGCCCAGTCACCCATCTAGCTGGTAAGGAGCACAGCCCACGGGCTTGGAAGCCGAAGCTCTCTTGCGATACGGCCTCACTTCTTACTGGCCACATTCCAGCTCTCCTGTGGGAAAGTCAGGTTTCCCAGTTATGTATGAGAAGCACCCTTTCTGGTGAAATCTCATGTGCACGTTACATCTTACCTGGAAAAGGTTCACGAGGGGATGTGCCTGTCTTTGTAAAACGATGGAACTGCCAAAAGACTCAGAGGAAATTTCCATTTTAATAATGAGGAGAAGGAATCATTCTTTTTGCATTTCATCCCTTCATATCTAAATGCCTCTGCTGTCCTGAAGTGGCAGAGTGAAGGGGAAGGTGGTTTTGTTGTTGTTGTGGTTGGCTGTGTCATTAGTGTCTTCACAGCCAGAAGATCTCGTCTCTTTTGCACTCAGATTATGGAAAGTCAGGAGGCTGTTACAGATGCAGGTATGAGCTATGTAAAAACCATACCACCACCCGAAGAGGACTTGCTCTTCACGCCCCTGTTCTCCATATACATTGTGCCCTGTGTTTTCCTGGCACCTTACAGCAAAGATCCAGTTCAGAAGTTTTAACACAATTTAATGAAATTTTTCAAAAAACATTTTCATTTTTAATAATCATTTTTGTATCAAACTTTATAGAAGGTAAATAGGGCTTATTTTGTTAGTCTATTTTATAGATAAGAAAACTGAAACAAAGAACATGAAATGTGAAGTTATTTATCTAATTGCTCTCTTTCTCTCTCTTTTCTTCTCTCTTTCTTCCTTTCAATCTTATACTTACTCCATTTATCTTATACCTGCATATCCAGCCACTGTACTCATTGCTTTTTTACATTTAATTCACCAACCAACCAAATATATGGATATTATTGTTCTCGTTTTATAACTGAAGAAATGGAGACTTAATGAAGTTAGTAACAGCCAAGTATAGATATTATAGCACTAACCTCATAAAGCTCAAATTTGGGTTCAGATATTTGTTTATTCCAGAACCATGCTCTAACTTCTATGTTGATTTGCCTTGTGTGTGTGTGTTTTTTTAATACTAAATAATAATTCGTCACCTCAACAATTATCTATGAGCTGTTATTAAAACACACAAAAAAATTTCTCTTAGTTTAAAATGAATTTTACTTATGTAATCATATAGTAATGTGACCCATCACATAATAAAGGGATCCATACAAAATAAATCTGGTACAGTCCTAGTATAATCTAAAATTTCCGGGGGCGCCTGGGTGGCTCAGTTGGTTAAGTGACTGCCTTCAGCTCAGGTCATGATCCCGGAGTCCTGGGATCGAGTCCCACATCGGGCTCCCTGCTCAGTGGGGAGCCTGCTTCTCCCTCTGACCCTCTCCCCTCTCATTCTGTTTCTCTCTCTCTCTCTCTCTCTCTCTCAAATAAATAAATAAAATCTTTAAAAAAATAAAAATAAATTAAATTAAAAAAAATAAAAAAAATTTCCAGGATTTTTGGTTCACATATTAAATGCCTCAACACATATTTAAAAAGCCTTTGCCAATCCCAAAGGAATTGTTTTAATATTTTTATAAAAATGAGGTTAAACTCATGGTAGATCAAAGCCAAATAAATAATGCTTGGTCTAAGCCAGCTTCTCCTTCGTCCTGGCCCTCATGTCATCTCTCTGTATCATAAGCTGCTTAATAAAGCTTTATCGTAAGCTTTGCATGGTGTACTCGTCCAGTCTTTGCTTCTGTCCCAGAGTTTGCAATCACGTTCGTTATAGTTCTGAGTGACTACTGACTGTGATATTTCTTTAAAAATAGTGGAATTGTTTTTATCTAATTTATCTCCACCTGTATTTTTACTATTCAAAAAAAGATTGGCATCATCATTAATGTATAAATAATTCAAATCAGTGTATTTTAATACAGTGCCTTAAAAGAAGAACATAATCAGTTCACAACATCAATTTGTATCCATCTTAATTGGTTTTTAAGTGCATCTCATTTCCCTTTGCTTCCATTTTCGAAGTTTATAGAACCATGCTGTTAAGATTTTATACACTAAGTCACAGGATACGATCCCATGATGTATTTTTATGGTGTCAGATCTTTGAATTATGAAGTGGGAACCGTGAACAGGAGGATACCACTCATTGAGCATGCACAGTCACGCAGCATGATGCACAAAGTATGCTGTTTATCTCCCTATCTGCATATTCCTAAAGTGTATGTCTCAGTGGTACCCAAGCACTCGAGCAATAAGTAAATTTCTGCATCTGGTTAATAAATTAAGCAAACAAGAGTTTATCAACATCTGGCATCTGCCTTACTTTAGTGGCTTTCTATGAATAACTGATGCCTGGTGACCTTTGATAATTTTTGCTGTTGCTTGGAATTGCAGTACTGGTTTAATGTTGTTTGTGTGCTATTGTGAATGTTCATATCGTAACCAACTTCCTCTCGTTTGCTTTACGCTTCCGAGAAATCACAGGATCAACCAACCAACGTCTCTGTAGCCTTCAGTTTTATCACCTATATCTTAACTTGAAGAACTTTCCAAAATACAAGCACCAAGATAAAATATTTAGGAATTTTATTTTATGGGGGGGATTTTCAAAAGTATGTTATTAGCAAGTAACAGACGCTGACTCCTACCGACTGCTAATTTAAAAGGGATTTTTTTTTCTTTAGAAAAAATGATACCATTTTAGTGCAGAGAACCAAGACCGCATAGCCAGGACTCTGAAAGTCTCCTGATTTGTCCTTGAGCTCAGCAGTAAAATTTCACACCTTTTTCTCAGACATATTTACATTCAGGTGTCCAGTTCCAAAGATCATCTCCCTCTATATTTGATGAGTTTGGAATTCCCAGAAGAGCGAACATTATTGGCCTAGCATGGGTTAATGTTCTCTAGGCACAGAGCAGAAGAGTAGCACAGACTTTAGTTGGGCGAGGGATATCAGTTTTGTGAGCTAGAGACATGCTGCTTGTCTGTTTATATAAATGGTGGGGGGAAAAAAAAAAAACCTAGTGACTACTAAATAGAAAATGCCCTCCAGTATCATCTTCTGGTGTCAATGTGTTCTCCAGCATCTCTGGCCAAGTACCTTCCATACCATCCCTCACAAGTTACTTTGCTTCTGTTTGGTATTGACCTCACTACTTTACATTATGGGAAAGCTCTAGATCTTAGAAAATTATTTCTTAGGATGAATCAAAAATTCACCTTTGCACACTGGTTCTAGCTCTGTTCCCTGGGTAACAGAAAATGTCTTCCAAATCTGAACACAATAAGTATGTGGAAAAAGATATATTTTCCTTTGAATTTCTGTTTCCCACCCTGTCTATCTCTAGTGCTCCTAACAATCCCTTCCTTGGCCTGACTTTCAGAATTCTAACTGTCCCTCTGTCCACATCTGGATCATCCTCTTCCATCTTGGAATGAGGTGCTTACAGTTGGAAACAGTGCTCCAGCTGTGATCGGTGATCAAGCAGGCTTCCGTGCAACTTTAGTGGGACATCACAGTTCTGGTGTTGGATGAACTTTTAAATACCTGAAATACCCACACTTTTCCACATGAGCTGTTAGGCCAGGATGTTTGCTGTATCATTTGAGACATGGTCTAACATTATAGCTCCTGGAACCTACTTTTGTAGGCAGGCAGTGGGGAAGTCAGCTAACCCCACAGTTCCTGGCTGGTTCAGACTGGCCACACTGTGCAGGGGCTGTTGTGGGAAGAGTGGTCCAGAGATCGGAATCATATGCAGTGATGCCCAGTGATAAAGAACTAATAAATCAGTATCTGTAGGAGGCGGACCCAGGAACTTATGTTTTTAACACAAAGAAATATATATATTTGTATATTGGCATATTCATTAGCAAAAGCTTTGGAATCACTGGTAGAGTGAGTGTGCAAGCAATGGATGTTCAAATCAGTGCACCCAAGCAACTGGGTGACTGCAAGGAATTGATAAATCTTCCCAAAGCACTCAAGGAAAAGGTGACATTTGGAAATCTCCAAGGATAAGTGGCTGGTGTCGGACTCAGGGCTATCTGTCTTTAAAACCTTGGTCCTTGTTACTAACACTTACCAAAGTTAGTGTGTCTTCCACCAGCTGGACTGGGAGAAAAGCTGGTTGTCAGGGGAAGGATTGAGACAAAGTGTAAGACACACGTAATTCCGAATGTGCATTACTACTGGAGAGTATAAAATTATACAATTTACAGATTTCTAGAATTACATGGAAATACTGAACTGTAGTGCAAATAGCACAGGCTGTGATGTCGTAGGAATATGGATTTGGATCTTGTCTCCCTGCTTTCTGGCTACATACCCTTGGCAAATTATTTAACTTCTCTAAACTTCAGTTTCCTGCTATAAAATAAGGTTAATATTCTCTACCTTACGGAGAAGTACTATTACAAGAGAAGCAATAATGTATCTTTTAAACAACTGGCACAGATTCTAGTCATTAACAATAAGAATTTTAATAACTATTGCTATTATAAGCTTATACAAGTTGATTGGCCTCCTTCCCACCAACACCTGTATATCATTACATGAGGATTACCAAAATATTGGGGCAGACATGTTGAAATCTTTCCTGCTGAGCATCAGACTTAATCCTAAGGCCCTAAAGAAAGTGGTAATGTCTTACTGAGCTCTGTTACCTGTAGGCCCATCTCATATGGACCCTACATTGAAAGGGAATGGAGAGTTACCTTTTCATTTAGAAAGGGACCTTGATATTTTGTAAGAAAATGTTTGCCGTTGGCACTTCCGGTGTTCCGAGAAAATAGGGTATTTCTTTCTGCTTCCGTTGTGTGTGTGCTGCTCTGAATTCTCTGCATGTTCTGAGCATTCTCTTTATTCTGGCTGAAAACCTCACTCATCACAGATTCCATTCACAACAAACTGTGTTTATAGAATAGAGACTGGTATTATATACCTTAGCGCACTGAAATAGTTATGTAACCAACAACTTTGTGGCTAGACAGTCAGTGAATTCACAGGAATAAGTGTCCAGGATTAATCACTGACAAACATGTTCAACATAAAGTGATTTTTCTTTCTTAATATGGGGATTCTTACTACATTGAAGTTCTATTAATGCCATAAGCAGGAAAAGTTTTGAGTCAGATAATGGCTTTGAGAATGGATAGCTAAAGTGAAAATAGAAGAACAAAGGTGTCTTGAATTTTTCCTTTCAGGATGGTGACCAGCATTTTTAGGAAATCAAAATGTTGTTAAGTTTGTGTGGCCTTAAGCATGGGGTGGAGATTTGGAGTCATTGGTCAGAAACAGTACTTGTTGCATGCTTACATTGCTGCTATATTATGAAATTTAGAAAGGTGCTATTAGGTTGCAGAGTAAATGTTTTAAAATCACTGAATAATACACACCTAAATGCCTACATGCATTTGTCATTCATATGAATAAAAGAGTAGAAAGAGAAATATAGGGGCGCCTGGGTGGCTTAGTCGTTAAGTGTCTGCCTTCGGCTCAGGTCATGATCCCAGGGTCCTGGGATCGAGCTCCACATCTGGCTCTCTGCTCAGCGGGGAGTCTGCTTCTCCCTCTGTACTGTCCCTCTCTTTCTCTCTCTCTCTCTCTCTCTCAAATAAATAAATAAAATTTAAAAAAAAAGAAAAAAAGAAATATAATATTCCATTGCTACTGGAAAGACCTGAGTACCCTCAACCCTGGAGTATTATACTTATTTATATATAATTGATACCTATATTATATAATTTATATATTATTTATATATCATTGTAATATATATTGCCTTATATATATACTTATACATATATTATTTGTATATATTATATAGAATATATATGTGATGACTACGTAATTGTGCATGCTACATCCTATTTCTAGTCTACTGTCAGAGAAGACTTTTTTTTTTTTAAGATTTTATTTATTTATTTATTTATTTGACAGAGACACAGCGAGAGAGGGAACACAAGCAGGGGGAGTGGCAGAGGGAGAAGCAGGCTTCCCACTGAGCAAGGAGCCCGATGCAGGGCTCGATCCCAGGACCCTGGGATCATGACCTGAGCCGAAGGCAGACGCTTAACTGAGCCACCCAGGCGCCCCCAGAGAAGCCTTTTAATCATTTACCCTCATTTTATGATTCTACTGTGTGATTTTTTTTATTGGGTATCATTTTCATTTAAGTAAGCAGAGCATATCAAATAGCTACCTACACAATTTTTTACAGATTTTCTTGTCCCAAATATTTTCAGCATTTGTATTCTAATATGAATATAAATGAAAATAAATGAATAATAATGAAATAAATGAAAATAAATACTTTGAAAACAAGCTCTTACTGTCTGCTCTGTCCAGGGGACTTTGAGTTCACACGGCCTTTCCAGGGACAGGAAGGAGAGAATGTACGATGAGAATGGGAGGCCTGCTCAACAACAGTGTTTGCCCCATGGCCCATGTCTACCTTTTGACTTCCTTCTTGCGTTCCCTCTTACTCTCCTCATTCCCCTGGGTTGCTAGTCCTTCCGTGAGTATACGCGGCCTTTAGTATTTGATTCTTCCTCTTCCCTTGATCCAACACCCAAATGGGCTCCCTTGTGTGGTTAGCTGACTGGTGGCTTTGATACCTGCATCATTGCCGTCTCAAGTTAGGAGACATTTTCCACCTGCCATCTCTAGCACCTGGCCCGTGTTTTACCAAATAAATATTGGGGGTGGGGCGTTAATTGAATTTTGAATTTCTGACCTTTCACATCATTATGGGCAAGAGTAACACCACCAATCATAGAAGAATTTGAACAGAATTCAGTAAGAATAGAATTGTCAACTTAAAAATTAGTGCCAACAAAATGCATGAATGTGGTGATACGTAGTTACTGAAGACGTTGAGCATTTTAACCTTCAGAATGACCGAAAGATAGTTATTATGAAATACATTTAAAACATAATAAAATTGAGACTCAGAATTATTATGAATAATTATTTGAAGGTATCAAATATTACTTCAAGGTAAATCAAAAAGTACATAGAAGAACTAGGATTTGAACCAAACCAGTTCAAACCCATGATCTCCCCTTAAGCCATGCATTTGAACTATATGAAGAAGGAGAAGAACAACACTTAACTAAATAACAGAATTAATTTAATACTACATCATTTATGGTTTTCCTTCTTAAATGTGGTCACTGCCAAGAAAAGGCATGATCATTCTCGTGCCCCTTTCCTTTCCCTAATGTAGATCTTGGGTATAATCCAGAATATTATTTTTTAATGAACAGCACAATCAATAACAGTTGCACCGAACAGTTCAATTTAAAATACCCGTTAAATGGTTTTTCAACTAAAGGTTACACTTTATCTTTTTTTATCATTCACAGCAGAATGTGTTTTAGGACTTAAGGGACACTATGTACTCGATTAGTTTAAAATTAGGAACTAGAGATCTAAGACGTCACGTACACAGCATAATTCAGTAGCAATTTGGCAGTTTCCCAATTGTTACGATACTAAAGATAACCGTACCAGATAAATCAAGCCCCAAAGTAGACTCTGGCCTGGATTTCTCACATTTTAAAGTGCCTGCAGGGCATCCCAATATAATCTTCATCAATGTTGATTGTCCAGCTAGCAGAGCCCTGGGTACACACATGATCTACATAAAATAAGTCATTATTCCAACAGTTAAACCAGCTGGAATTAACATAGTCCTTTTTGTGTGTGTGTTTCTTACATTAAGAATGCTTCCATGCTACAATGTTAGGATTTAAGTGAACCAAACACATTTCCTGTGTTCTCTAACTTTCCAGTGTACTAGGAGATGATGATTTTACATAACGGAAAACCATCAAAATGGAGCTTTAGCTTTAAAACTGAGCTCCAGGTGGCACACACACACAAAAAGATCCAATCCATAAGAGATACCGGACAGTGACATTGATAAATTAAGACTATAAAACTAAATATTTATTCCTTAGGGTTTTTTTTTTGTTGTTGTTTTATCTCTCAAATTCAGGGAATTCTCATTAGCCTTGTTAATTAATGGATTAACAACTTTATGCCACAAGCATTTGTTGAGTACTTGCTATTCATTTCAGTCAATAAGTATTAATTGAGGTCATACTATAGGTAAAGAACTGTTTGAGGTATAATGGAAAAAAATTACCTGAACTTGGGACAGAGGAGAAGTTTGCTTAAGACATTTTTGGAATATTGGCTTTTGAAAATGTCTCCATTATCTGTAGCAGGTTTTTTTTCTCCAGGATATTTCTAAATAATTCCAATATAATAACAGCCAAAATCATTTGAGGCCAAGTTCTAGAAATAATGTGAATATTCCAAATATTAGGGAAGGCTGGTTGTGATCAAAGTATCTGTGTAACTGTAAAAAGATGAGGGGTTGTGTGTGTTTTTGTGTGTGTGTGTGTGTGTGTGTGTGTGTGTGTGTGTGTGTGTGTTCTGAAAACAGTTTAAAATCTGAAACCTATGGTTTTGGCATATTCCTAACTGGTTTTACAGCCCCTGAACACAAAACCCCCAAGCAACTAACAAGCAGAGAAACACAGATCTCAGCTGAAGGCTCACTTAAATTTTCCTGCACTTGATTAATTAGCCTTGAGGTTGATTTCTTTGAGGACCAGTATTACCATCATCAAACTATAAAAATATGGTTAATACCAACAATCAGCATGGAAACTACCAAGTTAGCATGTCATTTAAATATGCTATTTACCAAAAGTCTCGTGTCTGATTTGTTTTGATAAGGTGATCCACGAAGTGACTTTAAACTCTTGAAGGTTTGATTTCAGCTGCATGCTGAGGCACTATGGCCCAGATGCAGACCTCATGCAAAATCTCCCCTGGGTTACCTGTCCATCAAAAGTTACTAAAATTCCAAAACATAACCTCACTTTGGCCTGGCATCTAGATTTAAAAGCTTCAACCCGTGACTTATCTTGTTTTATTTCTTAAAAAGTTTCAAAGCCTTTCTCTCTGAATTTCAAGCTGTAGTTTATTTTCACTGTTTGCCCCCAGATCCAGCATCTTATTCTGTCAAGTTGATATTAGAAAGATTTTTCTTCAATTTATTATCATCCCCCAAACCAATACACTTTTATTCAGCAACTAAAGAAATGTGGAAAAGTATCTCTCAGAGCAGAAACATATTCTGCTCATTTTGTGCTTTCTGCATCTGCAGCTTATAGAACTATATCAGGATATTTTAAACTAAATTTGAAATTATTTATTATGGGCATCATGGATTATATTTAAATAGCCACTATGGAATAAAATATAAGGAATTATGAAGAGTTAATGTGATTTTCCAAGGAGAGTTTAATTGGGAAAAAAGCAAAGATATGCTATAAAAGTTTTATAACTGGACTATCTTTATGATTTTTCTGTTTAGAACACTATATTGTTATTTGGGGCATTTTTTATAAATTGAAGGAAAGTATTTCTCCTTTTCAAATAATTTTTAGCTATGAGCATTACATTAACTATATGAACACTGAAAGACAAATTTTTTTAGAAACATGGAATAAATTCTGGATTAATCTCTATTTTTTTAATCTGAAAAGCATCTCAAATAACAGTTACAGAACATTTTTAGAATATTTTCAAACAAACTTATAATAATTCCCTCCTTTAATTAATGTATTTTTATGGTAGTTTACATTTCTTTTTTAGTGTTGGTTTGCATTTTATTTTAGGGTGTTTATTAGTTATTACAACAAAGTGGGTGGTCTCTTAATATTACAACTCAGGTTTATAAATAGTGCATGTTTTGTATAACCATTTAAAATTTATACACTGATACATTAGATATTTTGTTTAAGAATGTTTTTTAAAGATTTATTTATTTATTTGAGAGAGAGAGAGTGAGAGATAGCACGAGAGGGAAGAGGGTCAGAGGGAGAAGCAGACTCCCCGCTGAGTGGGGAGCCTGATGCGGGACTTGATTCCGGGACTCCAGGATCATGACCTGAGCCGAAGGCAGCCGCCCAACCAGCTGAGCCACCCAGGCGCCCTAAGAATGTTTTTTAAAAAAACAATTATTATCATTTGTTGAACTAGAAAGATTGTTTTATTTAAATGTATCCTTAAAAATAAAACAAATTATGTTCATTGTGTAGCTCATTGATAAATATTTACTCCATAGTTTTATTCTATCTCTATGTTTAGCTAAGAATCGTTTTTAATTTGGTGAACAGCACCCTGTTTAGAAATATGAAATATGTTGAAGCAATTAGGAAATATGTAATAATTTCATAAAAGAAGAAACATTTTAGAAATCACTACTAGAGATATTCTCATTTGAAATGAATATATAGAGCCAAGATGGAGTCTTTCATTCCTTATATGTGCATATATTTAACTTTAACATGCATATTTTCTTGGAGCCTCAGAGAAAATAGTTTCACACTATGTGGTGTTCATTATGTATACCAAGAATTATACTAAATTCTGTACGCATATTATCTCTATTTTTTGCGTATGGTGAACACACAATGTTACATTAGTTTCACAGAGGTACAGGATAGTGATTAGACAAGTTTATACATTATGTTGTGTTCAACACAAGTGTAACTACCTTCTGACCCAGTACATCGTTATTACAATATCATAGACCATATTCCTTATGCTGTGCCTTTTATTCTCATGATTTATTCATTCCATAATGGAAGCCTGTTTTCCCTCTCCCCTTCATCCATTTTGCCCAACTCCGTATCTCCCTTCCCCTCTGGCAACCATCAGTTTGTCTTCTGTATTTATAGGTTCAATTCTGCTTTTTATTTGTTCATTAACTTGTTTTTTTAATTCTACTTATGAATGAAATCATATGGTATCTTTCTCAGTCTGACTTATTTCACTTAGCATAATACCTACTACATCAAAATAAAAAGCTTTTGCACAGCAAAGAAAATCATCAACAAAGACAACCTAAGGAATGGAAGAAGATATTTGTAAATGATATATCCAATAAGGAGTTAACACCCAAAATATATAAAGAACTATATAAACAACTCAACACCAAAAGAAACAATCTGATTAAAAATGGGCAGAGGACCTGAATGGACATTTTTCCAAAGAAGACCTACAGATGGCCAACAGACACATGAAAAGATGCTCAGCATCACTCATCATCAGGAAAATGCAAATCAAAACCACAATGAGATACCACCTCGGAACTGTCAGAATGGCTGAAATCACACATCATCTCTTAATCATCATAGGAAGTAGTGAGGCAAAATTTATTACATCTTCTTTACAATAGAATTTGTTGAAGCACAAAGAGACTAAATAATGTATATGCAGCTGAGTCTGTAACCTCTAAGGCTAGATCTAAAAACTAAGCTCTTAACTTCTATATTGAGTGCATAGAAAGATTCATGGTTTTTAAAGTTACAAATCAAGAGAAAACACCACAAAATTTAACTATAGGATAATTAGCCATCATTGTCCAAAAGCATATAACCTTTTATTTCTGTATTGGTGACTTAGGTGCACATTATTCCAATATTTTCTGTCTTATTCAACAAACAGTTTTCAAGCCTAGAGCCCTTACAGAATTTCTCTGGTTACAAAAATTAAGGCAGAGTCTCCATGGAGGAGATGATGCTCCACAGTGGAGATAGTGCCTTTTCTCTAGCAGGAAACAATGGATGTTAAGTCCATTTGTAAATGAACAGGTACATCTATTGCAATTAACCCCAAATTAGTTTCCAAAGTCTTTGCTATTTTAGATGTTATAGAAGGCTAAATGTGTCAATTTACATAAAATAGACTTCAAAAGATTATGAGATGTCACTGAAACAATTTCGTAGTTCTTTCAGATAGCCTTTTGAAAATGATCCAGGGGTGCCTAAGTGGCTCAGTCAGTTAAGTGTCTGCCTTAGGCTCAGGTCATGATCCTGTGGCTCAGGTCCTGGGATCGAGCCCCACATTGGGCTCCCTGCTCAGCAGGGAGCCTGCTTCTCCCTCTCCCTCTGCCTGCTGCTTCCCCTGCTTGTGCTCTCTCTCTCTCACTCTGTCAAATAAATAAACGAAATCTTAAAAAGAAAAGAAAAGAAAATGATCCAAATGGCAGGCACCCCTCTGAAGCTTTGTGATGCTGTTTGATCCAGTGTCTCCTCACACTTGAAGGTCAGTGTTAGGTCCTCCAAGTTTAAATTTTGCAGTGTTGTATTCAAAGTGTCACCATTCAGAAGCGTCCATTTGCAAGTTCTTGAATATGATGTTTCACAATCTCTTGCTCCGTTGAATTCTTCCTACACAACCAAATAGGAAAAGATAAGAATTTCATTTCTGGGAAGATTTCTTCTAAGAGCCTCTGTCCAAAACATCCAGTGCTGAAAAAAAGAAACGGTAGTTGTATATAGCTCCTAATATTTTGTTTCTTTTCCTTTTCTTTCCTATTTTATAATGTGTATGGAATAGAACTAGGCCAAAGACCTATAAGTCAGTATTCTATCTTTCTAGATCCAAAAGGTGGACAAATTTACACTGTTCTGAATGAGTTATTCTATACTGTCAAAATTAAAATTATTAAAATAACACACATAATCACTAATTTTACCATGATGAAGTACTTTGCAATCTTAACTTTGATCCTTAAAGTATAGGTAAAAGTGCTGGAGAAAAGAGAAGGATGTTTGAAAAATATCTGAAGATAAGAAGATAAGTTTTCATTTGTACCCGAAACTAGTTTTGGGAAATGTTAATAGAATGTGAGGATTTAAAAGGTGTTTTTGAATGTATTTACATTCAGTAAATCATGTAGGAAGGAACTCCAAGGGAAGGGAGAACTGTATACTGCAAGAAAAAAAGATTCCCAGTAGATTGAGAATAAACAAAATTCCATTACAGAGAAAGCCACTGGAAATACTTTCTTTCAAACCAGGGAATAACTCCTTCAATAGCAAGAGATCTTTAATCTTTAGCAAAATTAGAAATAGTTGCTTTGCCAGTCATTTAAGTTAAAAAGAAAATATTGGAACCATGATCAAGTGGAATTTATTCCAGGGATGCAAGGGGTGTATTAATGTTTGCAAATCAATCAGTATGATGCATCACACTAATAAGGTAAAGGATAAAAAAGCATAATCATCTCAATAGATGCGGAAAAAGCATTTGACAAAGTACAACATCTATTCATGTTAAAAATTCTTAACAAAGTAGGTTTAGAGAGAACATACTTTAACATAATAAAGCCCATATATGAAAAACCCACAGCTAACATCATACTCAGTTGTGAAAAGCTGGGAGCTTTTCCTCTAAGATCAGGATAAGACAAAGATGTTCACTCTCACCACTTTTACTCAACATAGTACTGGAAATCCTAGCCAGTGCAATCAGACAAAAAAGAAATAAAAGGCATTCAGATTGGTAAGGATGAAGTAAAATTCACCATTTGTGGGTGACATGATACTATATATGGAAAATCTGAAAGACTTCACCAAAGAACTACTGGAACTGATAAATGAATTCAGTAAAGTCACCAGATACAAAATTAATATACAGAAATATGTTGCATTTATTTACACTAATAATGAAGTAGCAGAAAAAGAAGAAAATAATTCCACTTCCAACTGCACCAAAAAACAAAATACCTAGGAATAAACCTAACCAAGGAGGTAAAAGACCTGCACTCTGAAAACTGTAAAATGTCAGTGAAAAATATTGAAGATGACACAAACAAATGGAAAGATATTCTACGCTAATGGATTAGAAGAATCAATATTGTTAAAATGTTCATATTACCCAAAGCAGTCTACAGATTTAATGCAATCCCTATTAAAATACCAACAACATTTTTTCAGAGAATTAGAACAAATAATCCTAGAATTTGTATGGAACCACAAAAGACCCCAAATAGCCAAAGCAGTCTTGAGAAAGAAGAAAGCTGGAGGTATCACAATCCCAGATTTCAAGATACAATACACAGCTGAAATAATCAAAATAGTATGGTACTGGCACAAAAAATAGATCAATGGAACAGAATAGAGAGCTCAGAAATAAACTGACACCTATATGGTCAATTCTACAACAAAGGAAGCAATAATATACAATGGGGGAAAAATAGTCTCTTCAACAAATGGGACTGGGAAACTGGACAGTTACATGCAAAAGAACAAAACTGGGCCTCTTTCTTACACCATACACAAAAAGAAATTCAAAGTAGGTTAGAGACCTGAATTTGAAACCTGAAATCATAAAACTCCCAGAAGAAAAACAGGTAGTAAATTCTTTGACATTGGCCATTAAAACATTTTTCTAGATATATATTCTCTGGCAGGGGAAACAAAAGCAAAATTAAACTATTGGGACAATACCAAAATAAAGCGCTTTTACACAGCTAAAGAAACTATCAGTAAAAGAACAAGGTAACCTACTGTATAGGAGAAGATATTTGCAAATGATATATCTACTAAAGGGTTAATATCCAAAATATATAAAGAACTTCTACACTCAGTGCCAAAAAAATAAATAATCCAATTAAAAAATGGGCAGAGGACCTGAACAGATATTTTTCCAAAGAAGACATACAAATGGCCAACAGACACATGAAAAGATGCTCAACATCACTAATCATCAGGGAAATTCAAATCAAAACCACAATGAGATACCACCTTATACCAGTTAGAATGGCTAAAATCACGAGATCTCGAGCACAGGGGAAGGGTAGACAGAGAAGCAGACTCCCCGCTTAGCAGGGAGCCCGATGCGATGATCCCAGAACCCTGGAATCATGACCTGAGCTGAAGGCAGATGCTTTAACTGACTGAGCCAGCCAGGTACCCATATTATAATTATTATTATAATAATATTATCCCTTGTTAGCACTTAGTATTGTATTTTGAGTTTTATCCATTCTAATTGATGTGAAATGGTATCTCATTAAATCTATAGTGAGCATTTTCCTAATAACCAATAATGTTGAGCATTGTTTCATGTGCTTATTTGCCAACAATTTATCTTCTTTGGTGAAATATCTGATCAGATCTTTTGCCCATTTTTGCATCTTTTATCATTCAGTTTTGAGAGTTCCTTTCTATTTTGGAAACAAGCGTTTATCAGATTTGTGCTTTGTGAATATCTTCTCTGTGTGTGGCTTCTGTGTCTTTCCAGAAGCACACATTCCAGTTTTCTTCAAATATACAATTTGTACTTTGTTTTATTTTACTTTTTTAAGTATCCTGTTATTGGTATTAAATTTAAAAACACTTTGCTTCACCCAAGAGCACAAAGATTTTCTTCTAGAAATTTTTATGGGGTTTTACACATTTAAATCTCTGAGACTTTTTTTAATGTCTGTGTTTTGCATTTATTCTCTCCATACTTCATCTCCTGGCTCTCTGAGCAATTTTGAAGCTCTTTACACAGGCCTTATCCTCTACTTTCATAGAGTCCACAAAAAGATGAGGTGATTTGAAATCTATTCTTTGAAACTTGGCGAGTCACATATTTTGTGAGCGATGTTTTCTGGCTCCCCTAAGAACCTACTCGGGGCTCCTCAAACCAGCACAAACCTCCAAACTTCGGTTTATTCCTTTAACAAATTAGCAAGAACTGGTTAGGAGAATTCCCATTCTCCTGGGTAATTCACCCATTAATGAATCTACTGCACCTTTTTATTTTTCTGCCTGTTTTCTGCCCTGCACTCAGCTAGGGATCACTGCCCTGGCTCTGGTCCTTTTGATGGTTTCGGTTGTCATCTTACAAAATTTGCAGAAGAATTTAACTTTCCTTTTAAGCCATTCCCTCCTTTCAGAAACACTCTCTTATCTTAAGTTAAATTTCATGACACCAGCTCCTCCAAACTCGCCTTTTGCTGTTTCACTGGTTCATGCTCTGGAATCTGAATGTCAGGTCTTGTAGCTCCCCAGCCTGGGTTCACTGTGGCTCTCTGCTCACTCTGTACCTTCTTCCGAGGCAATCTCAGCCACATAATTGGCTTCATTTTCCATCTAGACACATAGACAACTGTCATATTTCTATTTACAGGATAGGCTGCTTCTGATTGGTAGAGTCACTGTTCTGTCGACTCAGAGTTTCCACATGAAGTCTTAAATGCTTCCCAACCGGAGTGTCTGAAATGAATCATTGTGTGCCCCCACCCCAGCCAGATCTGGTCCTGCCACAGTGTTCTGTATTCACCTTTTGTCACTCATGCCAGAAACTCTGTATTCACACAGACATTTGCCTCTCTCTCTCACTTTGCTAATACAGATCAAGTATTCTACATTTTAGCACTCAATAGCCCTCAAATCTATTTACCAATCTCCATGTCCACAAACGGAATAGTTTCTCATACACAAAGAGAACTCAGCAAGTAAAAGGATTACAGTTAAACCCCACATTAACAGCGTGAATAATCAACAGCCAAGATGTGAAGTTTGTTTAAATGGCTAAAGAAAAATTCAGGATGAAATTAATAGGTAAACGTGGTCTTGAACAATGGGTACCATTTTCATGGATGAGAAAAAGAAAGAAATAATTTGAGGAGAGACAGAGAGACTGCATTATGAAGCAAGTTACACCGGGGCACAAGGAGAATCATCTGTTGGTACAGATTCATGTCGGGGAACAGTGGGGAGAGAGGTTGTGTGAAAAGTTGGATGTGAATTAGGGAGGATTTTAAAACTCCTTAGTGGGATTCATATGCTAAGAGATCGGGTTGTACATTTCAACCAAATTCTTGAATGATGGCAAGTTTAACTTTTTATTGAGTGATTCATGGGAATAGTTAACAGGAAAATGGTATTACAGCTCTGCTAATGAAAAAACTCTGCCACATCCTTTCCTATCCCTAAGTTCTGTTCTCCAGATACAACCTCTTTCAAGTCTTTTAATGTTTGTTCTTGGTAGTCATCTCCATGTTTTGGTGCTCTATCTTGATTTTTTGCATTTAGATTTTATTTATTGGCTTGTTATTCTAGAAGATAAGGATCTGGTCAATATGTCTCCTTTTATCCACTCACCCTCTGCATCTCATACACACAACTTCTTATCCATTCATCTTCTTAAAGGAGCTACAGTATATCTGAATTTGGGGGCAGACATACATTGTTTATTTTATCATGAACCGTATTATTTACTGTTGAGTAACTTTTCTTCTTGTACGAGTTTTTGGGGGTTTTTAGAACTAATAATTATTTGTTTGTGTTTGCTTGGCCTTGCCACAAATTTTCTATAGACCTTCCAAAACAATTATAAAAGTCCACTGAAAATTAGTAACAAAACATAGCAATTAATTTAGAAATTGTATTTTTTTTCTTTTTTCTCTCCTGGAGGCCTCTTTCTGCCACTAGTTAAGTTTCAAGTCCTATGTATATCTCTTTATATCTTTCTAGTATGAGGATGCTAATTTCCTGGGTTGTATGTCTTTTTTATGGCTTATTCCCTCATTTTGTTGAAGAATCTCATTTTTTTAAGTTTTTATTTAAATTTCCGTTAGTTAATGTACAGTATAATATTGGTTTCAGGTGTAGTGACTCAACATTTCCAGATAACATCCAGTGCTCATCACAACAAGTGGAGGGATTGAGAAGACTCTCAATTTTTAACAGCTTTATTGCAGTATAATTCACATACCATAAAATTTGCTCACTGTAAATGGATAGTGATTTATAGACGTATAACAACCATCACAGTCCAGTTTTATAATATCTTTACTACCCCAAAAACTACCCTTGTGCTGAATCCTTGCTCCCACCCTCAGGCTCAGGCAATCACCAATCTGTGTTTACTTTCTATAGTTTTGCAATTTCCAGAAATTCCTTATAAATGGGATTATATCGTGCATAGTCTTTTGTGTCTGGCTTTTTTTACTTGCATAATGTTTTTGAGGTTCATTCATCTATCAGTAGCTTATTCCTTTTAACTGCTGAATAGTGTTCCATTATATAACACATTTTGCTCATGTTTAGCCCATTGATGCGTTTGTAAAATTTTTTCCAGTTTTGGGCCATTATGAATGAATAGTGTGACTATGAACATTCACATATAAATCTTTGTGTGGCTATTTCACTAACAGTGGAATTACTGGACCATATAAATATATGCTTAATTATTTAAGAAACTGTCAGACTATCTTCCAAAGTGTATATTTTTCATTCCTATGAACAAAATGGGGGGTTGTAATTTCTCCTCATCCTCACCAATATGTTATTCTTTTGGATTATAGTCATTCTGGTGTGTGTGTGTGTGTGTGTGTGTGTGTGTGTAATGACAACTTGTGGTTTAATTTGAATAATTTACCTTACTAATTAGTGATGTTGAACATTTTTTCAAGTACCTGTTGGCCATCTGCATATCTTTTGGAGGTACATCTATTCAAGTCTTGCCTCCCACTTTTTAAACTTGGGTGGTCTTTCTTTTTTATTTGGAAGACCTTCATATATTTTAGATACAAGTTCTTTATCAGAAATATGATGTTCAAACATCTTACCTCCATGTTTGGCTTGTCTTTTAATTTTCTTACTGATGTCTTTTGAAGAACAAAAATTTCCATTTTGATGAAGTCCAACCTACCATTTTTCTTTTATAAATCATGTTTTTGATGTCATATCTAAGATACTGTGGCCTAATCCAACTTCACAAAGATGAAACTACATTTTGTCCTAACAGGTTTATAGTTTTAATGCTTACCTTGAGGTGTATGATCTATTTTGTATTAATTTATGAGTTTGTGAGAAGGAAGGGTCTAAGTTGTTTTGTTTCCTGGTTTTGGAAGTTTTTTGGGGCTTTTCTGTTTGTTTTTTTTAGTTGTTGTTTTGCTCTGTTTCTGTTTTAGCATATGGTAACTGATTGTTCTAGCACCTTCTATTGAATAGACTACCCCTTCTGCATTTATTTGCCTTGGCATCTTTGTCAAAAATCTTTTGATCATCAGTATGGATGTTTTTTATTTGTTTCTTTCTGCATTCTGTATCCTAATCTATCAGTCTATTCTGAAGCCAATATTAAACTGTCTTGATTACTGCAAAGAGTTTAAGACCAGATAATATGAGTCCTCCAATGTTGTTCTTTTTTTAAATAAAATTAGTTACTCTAGATTCTTTACACACATTTTAAGATCAGTTTGAAATTTCTATAAGAAATTCTGCCGGAACTGCATTGAATTTATAGATAACATGGGGAGGATTGTCAACTTAACACTGAGTGTTCCAATCTGTGAACATGATAGGTCTTTTCATTTATGTAGATTTCTTTAATTTCTCTTAGCAAACACCATTGAGAGAGAATATGAGTTTCATACTGGAAGAAGATGCTTACAATATACATATTCGATAAAGGACTTATATCCGGAGTACATTAAGAACTCCTACAAGTCAATGACAAGACAGCCAACAGGGATGAATAAAAAGCTCTTAATTGACAATTTTTAAAAGAGGATAACCCAATGTCCAAATAACATGCAAGTGCTCAATATCATCGGTCATCAAGGTTCACTATACATTGAAACCACAACGAGTGTTATCACAACCCCATCAGAATGGCTAAAATGGAAAACCAAACACTGCTAGTTGTTGGCAAAGATATGGAGCCAGGGATTCTTATATACAGCTCTCAGGAGTATAAATTGGCAAAATTACTTTAGAAAATGGTCATATTGATAAGCTATATATATATGCATACCTCATGAACCACCAATCCTATTTCTAGTTATATACCACCCCCAAATTGATATTATGTCCATCAAAAGACATGCTGAGCATAGATTAGATTAATAAATCACAGTAATTCATACAATGAGAAACGAGACAGCAGGAAAACCAATTGCTTCAAACGACAGAGATGAATGTGACAAACATAAGGGTGAGGAAAGGATCCAACAGAAAATACTATATGCTCTTGGATACCATTTATGTAAAATTTGAAAAAGACTAAAAACTATGTTGGTCAAAACAGAAATGCAGAAATATAACAAAATGGCAATATTTGGTAGAGAGTAATCACGGAGGAGAAAAAAGGAAGTTTCTGGAATGTGGTTGATACTCTGTATCATTGATCTAGGTACAATTACAGTGCAGTGTTCAATTTGTAACAATTTATAAAACTGTGTCCTTATGATTTGTTCACTTTCTTGTGTGAATATTATTCATTAATTAAGGATTTTTAAAGTATTAATATTATTTCCAGAATTAAGTAGCATTAACATAAATTAGCCTTTAAAATAGCAAAGAAAAAATTTTACTGAAAAGAAATATTATAATAACCCATTACATTCTGTAATTTCAAAATAACTTTCTAAAAGAGCATCATTGAAAAAATGTGCAAAATGATTTTGAAATTAGTTTAAACTTCAAAAGAAAAAGTGAAAGCAATCAAAGGAAAATAATTATGAAATGTTTTGAATTTACTAAATACAGTTTAGACTATGTCTAAACTGCTACATTCTCTTCTCCTTATGAAACAAAGGTGTGGAGAAATGCCTATGTAAAAAGAAAAATAAGAAGTTACCCTGGATGGTAAGAAAGTATCTCTAAGAATGTTACAATTAGGGACGCCTGGGTGGCTCAGTCAGTTAAGTGTCTGCCTTCGGCTCAGGTCATGATCCCAGGGTCCTGGGATCGAGTCCCACATCAGGCTCCCTGCTCAGCAGGAGGCCTGCTTCTCCCTCTGCCTGCCGCTCCCCCTGCTTGTGCTCTCACTCTCTCTCTCTCTCTGGCAAATAAATAAAATCTTTAAAAAAAAAAAAAAAGAATGTTACAATTACTAAGTCCAACTGCTGAGCATATTTAAAACCATTCCCCATTTACTCATTTACTCATTCTGATGCTTCTAGGGATTTTAGAAAATAAAATTCATGCAAATTTTAACCTTCTGACGTATTCTTAAGAGGCTAATATATGGCAAAGCCCACTTTTAGTCAGTTGCAGTTTCCCAATAGCAGCACCAGTGAGTGTTGGCCTGGATAATTCTTTTTTTTTCTTTTTTGTAGAGAGCTGTCTTGTGCATTTTAGGATGGTTGGTAGCATTCTTGGCCTTCACTTAACTAGTGCCAGTAAGTAGCATTACCCCATAGTTCTGAAAAGTGAAAATGTCTGCAGATGTTGCCAAATCACCCGAGGGGAAAATCATTCCTGGTTTAAAGCCATTGCTCTACAATATGTAAATATTGGCATATTAGAGTAATACGTTTTAGTTCCTTGGTATTTCCCTTGTCAGTAAAAACATTCATGATTTTTGGCTTCATCTCTCTGGTGCTATTTTTGCCATTATACATGGACAGGGGTTGGAATTAATAGTTCTGAGATCATTTTGTCATTCTACAAGGAAGGAAAACCAATTCCATTCGAAAATAAAAAGTGAATGGTTTTCAGTGTTGGGGGCAAGAAATCATATATAGAGCTATCTTGTCCATTGTGTGGATTATGCAAATATGAGTGTCTACATTGGCATTAAACTAGAAAGTTATCTAAACAATAACAACTGAAAGTGAATATTTTTTAAAAATCTAAGAGTTTACTTAGATAATGAAGTAAATATTTAATTTTTTAATTTAATTCATATATGTGATAAACTAAAAATGACTTTTTGAAAAAATTCATGCTATCAATAATAGACATAAAAAAGATTCTGTTCTTTATTATGACCTTATTTTCAAAATTTACAAAAATATATTTCAGGGGATTAGGAAAAAATTGAAATTTAACACTTCCAATTAAAAACTTCTAATATTAAACTGAAATGTAAATGTCTGCTTCCAAGGTATGCCTATCTGTGGCACATCAGGTTGGTGTAGACATGGGTGATGGGTGACCTGTGAGGGAAAGAACCTGACTCTGACACCTTCCCTGAAACATTAGGTAAAATAATTTGCTAAGGTTATATAAGACATTTACAAGTTTCTATTCCTTAGAAGGATATCATTTGCTCTTACATATTTATTTATGACTCCCTACTAAAGGGTGATTTTTAAAATGAATTTTATGGGCACCTGGGTGGCTCAGTTGGTTAAGCGACTGCCTTCGGCTCAGGTCATGATCCTGGAGTCCCGGGATCGAGTCCCACATCGGGCTCCCTGCTTAGCGGGGAGTCTGCTTCTCCCTCTGACCCTCAGCCCTCTCATTATCTCTCTCTCTGTGTCATTCTCTCTCTCTCAAAAATAAAATAAAATTAAAAAAAATAAAATAAAATGAATTTTATAACTATGTATTGGGTGATTTTTCAAATCCAAAACCCTCTACATTCTGCCACCATGACTAGATTTTATTTTAAAAAGGTATTTTTCATTAATCAGATATACTTTTCAAATGTACAAATTTGCCTAGCATGGATAGTTATCTGAAGGGAACAGAACAACCCACAGTTCACTTGTCGTGCAACTGCCAGTGTTAAGTAAGAAGGACTGAATAAGAAGTTCCTCTGCTGTGTTAGGGAAACAATCATTTCAGCAACTACTTATTCTAATGATTGGATCTGACCCTATTTTCAAAGAAGAAAGAAAGAAATCCCAGTGTAATATAGAGTTACTGATTTTGATAATTGCCTTATAATAGATTGATCCCTACTGATAATTTGGTTTCTTAGAACAAAGGAATGATGTATATGATGGGAATAATATGAAAAATATTTCCTTTTAAACTTTTTAGTAAATTTATTTTTTAAAAAAAGAGTTTATTCATTTGAGACACAGAGATACAGAGAGAGAGAGCATGAGCAGGGGGAGAGGGAGAAGGAGAAGCAGGCTCCCCGCTGAGCCAGGAGCCAGACATGGGGCTAGATCCCAGGACCCTGGGATCATGACCTGAGCCGAAGGCAGATGCCCAACCATCTGAGCCACCCAGGCACCTCTGTAAATTTCTTATCTTATTAAACTGATAATTTGACCAACTAATTTTCTTTTTTGCTTTATCTTATGAAATTGTCCATGAATATATGCATTTTTCAAATATAAAGTATTTGAGCCAGATTTTTTAAAGATAGTATATACACAGTTTAAGAAAAAAATGCAAACATCCCTTATTTTCCAGTTTGAACAATAAGTTACTTACCTCCTCTCCCCCAAAATATAGATATATTGGACAACTAAATAGTTTTGCCTATGACATTTTTGGCCACTTAATGAAAATACAGTAGTGTGATCAAACTTATCTTTGGTGGACTCTTGCCCACTGCTTCAATTCTGATTATTACTATTTGATAAGAGTATATTCTTTTAAGTGAAAGAAAATTTTCCAAAAAGGATATACATTTCCTCATGAATTTTCAACTTCATAAAATTATCAAATGAGTGCCAAGTCTATATATAGCATAGCAGTTAACTTAAGATTGTTGTTTGAAGAGATTATTGACATTGGATTTGTAGGGTTTTCTGAAAAAAACTAATTTTCATTCACTGGCAAATGCCAGGCCATTACTAACATTAATCCTAGATGACTTGCTACTTATTATTTACTCCCTGTGTTGTCACAGTTTGGGAGAGGAAGGACAACCTGTATGCCCCTAGCAGGCATCTAGACAACCCCTAGTCAACAAAGAGAAGCAAGAGGAAACCTGGTTTTGCAAGCTAGGCGTGTAAAATGTAAGGGTGATTAGGATCCATAGCCAGTGCCACCTCAAGTGTTCACTTTATACTATGATTCTTCATAATTAGGGGAATTACAGATTGCAAGTGAATCCCCAAAATTCTTTCTCATCATGGAACTTCTGGAATCATCATTCTCCTATTAGAGTAAGAAGGGAATGTGTTCTAGGTACATGAATTATCAAGGAAGGGGTTTGTTCCTGATTGTAGCTCCCTGCCTTTGACATCACACACTCAGCTTGACTTCCATAGCACTCAAAATCCTCCACTGAATGTCACATAGGTTGTTGTTTGCAAATGCATACAGGCTGAACATAAATAAGAGTCATCACTGGAACCTCCTAATTGATCCCTCCAAAGTAGAGTACAAAATTAGATTCATTTTTAGATTACTTGAGGGTTTTTATTAGTTGAATGTCCATTTGTAAGAGACTTTCTATTGTCAGATGTATTAAATCCCTTTGGAAAATAAAAGGAATATATCAACATTTAAGCAAAGTGCCTCAACATGCTGGAAAACATTGGTGAACATGAAGACTCAAAAAAGCATTTAGATATAGCAATACAGTCCTACCTCAAGAAACAAGAAAATTCTCAAGTAAACAACCTAAACTTACACCTACCTAAAGGAACTAGAAAAAGAAGAATGCACAAAGCTCAAAGCTAGTAGAAGGAAGGAAATAGTAAAGATTAGAATGGAAATGGGGAAAAAAAGACAAAATGATAATACAGTCAATGAAACTAAGAGCTGGATCTTGAAAAGATAAACAAAATTGAAAACATTTAGCCAGACTCATCAAGAGAAAAAGAGAAAGGACTCAAATAAAATCAAAAATGAAGACGGAGAAATAAGAACCAATACCACAGAAATACAAAGAATTATAAGAAGATATTATGAAAAATTATTTGCCAACAAATTGGACAACCCAGAAGAAATGGACAAATTCTCAGAAATATGTATCTTCCAGAATTGAATAAGAAATAGAAAATTTGAACACAGAGATTACTAGTAATGAAATTAAATTAGTAATCAAAAGGCTCCCAACAAACAAAAGCCCAGGGCCAGATGGCTTCACAATGAATTCTACCAAACCTTTGAAGAGTTAATACCTATTCTCAAACTACTCCAAAAAAATAGAAAGGAAAACTTCCAAATTTGTTCTACAAGGTCAGCATTACCCTGATTACAGAGATACTACAAAAAAAGAAAACTACAGGTCAGGATCTCTGACCTAGATACCAAGCATAGATGCAAAATTCCTCAACAAAACATTAGCAAACTAAAAAAAAAAAAAAAAATAGCAAACTAAATCCAACAACACATTAAAAGGATAATTCACCATAATCACTTGGGATTTATTCCAGGGATTCAAAAGTGGTTCGATATTCACAAATCAATCAATGTGATATGCCACATTAACAAGAGGAAGGATTAAAACTGTATGATCACCTCAACAGATCTAGGAAAAGAGAAGGAACCTTTCACATGGATAGCACTTCTACTTGAAAGATTTGAGTGTGTCCCTGGTTCAGAACTCCTTCTAGGTTTACCAGGACCCCTCTAATTCCTCAAAAGTAGAATATGAATGTGAACGTGCCATGGTTAACTGGCAGTATCTATCCTTAAGATTTGGGTCTTCTCCAGTTTCACTCAGTAGCCCTATCGCTTAGCTGACAATACTGAATTCCTAGATTGCTGCTCATTTAGAGCAGAAATGCAGAAGATGGATTGAAAGAAATATGATCCCAGAACTGGTACAATACTGAGAGTTACAGTTCCAGATTGAGTAAATTTTCAATTTATCTAAAAAACAATCTGTGTACTGTGTGTTTGCTCTCTAAAGATGCTATAATGACAAGTAATTCCACCCTTACTGATAAGATGTATAACATACTTCTATATCAAATGTCTATTTGGATCATCACAGAGATTCTAAGAGAAAGATACTATGATTCCCATTTTACAGAGTAAAGTGAGACTCAAAGAAATGAAATCTAATTTTCCCCAATTAAATAAGGTCTTTAGCCAAGAAGGAAATCTAGTCTTTTGATACTAAAGCTTCTTTTTCTTCCACAGATACAATATAAAGTCTAATGGGAATAAGTAAACTAATTTCTCACTATCAAGCTATTTTTATACCATTTTGTCTATGATAGCTTCTGCTTTTGTCAGTGGTTGCTCTACATTAAGTAGTATGTCAAAGGCATGCTCTGTAGAGACATAAGAGTAAAGCAAATGAAGGCTGAAATAAGAGCCAATACACTTAGAGATGATTACTTTTAAATTTTCATTCTAATAGTAAAAAATTATATATGTGCATTATTTAAAATTTGAAGTACAGGGGCACCTGGGTGGCTCAGTCAGTTAAGCGTCTGACTTCAGCTCAGGTCATGATCTCAGGGTCCTGGGAATGAGCCCGAGTTGGGCTCCCTGCTCCGTGGGAAGTGAGTCTGCGTCTCCCTCTCCCTCTCCCTCTTCCCCCAGTCCTGTGCACTCTCTCTTTTTCAAATAAATAAAATCTTTAAAAAAAATAAAATTTAAAGTACAAAAATGTATAAAGAAGAACATAATAATTACCTTAATTCAATTTGGAGAAGATATATATACATGGATATATATATATATATATTTTTTTTTTTTTGCTGCATACCATTTGCTCTTGTCTGTACACACAAATGTATGTATACAATCTAGATGTGAATTTGGTTTTGTGAAAAGATTTGCTACATATATAAACATCCTGTGTACTGTGCCTAAGTTGTATAATACTTCTTCATAAAATATTTATGAACTTCTTTACATGTCTCAATTATACATCTGTATTATCACATTTATGTTTGTACTGTATATTATTTAATCAGTTCTTTATTATTGTCTGTATAGATTGTTTTTTAAATTCATTATGATAGCCCCATGATGAATTTGTACATATATCTGGCATAATTATATTCTCACTTCTATTGGATGGAAAATTTAATTCCAAAGTGAATTTGCTGTCTAAAATGGAGCTTGTTTTTAAGTCCTTTCAATTTGAAAAAACACATTTGCCCTAAATAGCTTTACAAATTTATATTCCCACCAGGACTGAAAGAAATTATGGTTTCCTTCACTTTTACCATCACCAAATACATATTAACATATTTATTCTCAGTGAATATTCAGTTTAAGATCTTTGCCCATTTTTCTATTGAAGTACCTGTTTATTTTTTGTCATTAACATGTTCATGTGATATTTTAAGAATATTAGTCCTTCTCCATCTGTCATGTATATTGCAAATAGTTTTCCTACCTTGTTGTCTTTTAGTTTACAGTATTTTCTACCATACAGTTTACATTTTATCTTTATATTCACCTAGAAAAGCCTTTTTTCAGCCTAAGAGTACAAATATAACTTTCATGTTCTATTCCTATGTTGTAGTTTGGCTTTGGTGCTTTTTTTTTTTTCAGTTTTTTATATTGTATTTTTTCTATTGTGAATTGTATGCTTACATTTTTCTATTTATCTACTGAGTAACGGGGTTTTCTGTCATAGATACAATTATTGTTATTTTCTTTTTCTAAATTTTGAAGTACAAAATCTGAAGTACAATTTTGATTGTCTTAAAACTTCGAATAATACTTAATTGAAAGCCCCTCTTCCCCACTGTCTTTTTTCTGTACGCCTTGGTGTGTACCTTTCCTTGTGTCGTGTGACATTGGTGTGTGTGTACTGAAGCTCTTCCTAGCAGAATGGACACTCATGCCTCTTCGTGTGAGTTTCAGGTGATCAGCTGAGGTCACAACTTGACTTTAATTCCAGCCGAATTACGGGGAGAAGAATCCCAGGGACCCACCAGTCACACGGTCCCATGGTGTTCCTGCTGGTTCAAGGGCTCTTCAGGCTAGCAGAGGCAGACAGAAACCCATCCATGACATTTCGTTTTAGGTAGCAATGACCAAAAATCTACCGATGTACTTTTGCAACCTTTCTCTTCACTTGCAATCCTTTTAGATTCTGAGATATTTTTGATTCTTGAACGTTGTGTCATATATGAGATTTTTCCTGAGACAAATACTTCATAAACAATTGGGAAACGGTGTGAGGAGATGTTGTCACTTTCATTTAAGCTGGGATCTCTCCATCCCCACCTTCCATCTGTTCAAGGGAATTATATTTTGTATGGCTGTATGGCATATCAGGGATCACCCTATATATTCCAGATGTTAGTGGATTAATATCAATATTTTCAGAACACAGACCTAAAGAGATTAAGTGATATACCCCATTGACACAATAAATGAGGGAAAGGGAAATCCTAAAATTAATAGCCAATTTTATTATCCAATAGAAAGGAACACCTTTTATAATCTACTGCCTATGAGGCTCTAGACAAAAGAAATATTAGTTATATTTCTCAAAATAAAGTGTAAATAGCACCTACATCAGGATAACTGATTATTCAAAATCATGGTGAAAAGACTTTAAATAGTATTTTGACTTTTAAAGCAAATATATTAATTTTGTACATCAAGAACTAGAAAGGAGAAAACTATTTAGAATGTAGACTGTTGATCTCCATCCAAGACCTCTGCGGGGGGGTGGTGGTTACTTCATTTAACAGGTCTCCAGCTGATTCCTGTGCATGCTAAATTTTAAGACCAATTTCTGATGTGTTTCCTCCCATATTCAGACTTAAAAGCTGGGATAAGCATGACAGTATAAAATAAACATTTGATGTTGTATTTCACTTTGTATATGAAGTTAAACAATGTCCCATTTTCCCTTAGTTTCAAAGAATAATTTAGAAAACTCTTTTTTTCATAATTGTGATAACTACCTGAATATAACTTGGGATGTT
Source organism: Zalophus californianus (assembly GCF_009762305.2). NCBI lineage: Eukaryota > Metazoa > Chordata > Mammalia > Carnivora > Otariidae > Zalophus > Zalophus californianus. The sequence goes on from NC_045596.1 coordinate 194,804,180, forward strand.
CTACTTAATTGGACACACTAATATAGACAGTTATTTAAGAGCAGAATTAATGTTCTCCAAACTCTTTCATGTCTTTTTCATAGCAAAAATAAATCTCAACAATCAGATTTTTTTGGAAATACTTGGGAGGTTCTGCCAAAACATAAACCTGTAATACTGTTATTGAAACCCCATTCTTCATGGAAGTATTTATTCTAAAATAGTTTCCGTAAAACCAAGTTTCCTAATTTCAAGCATACTGCTTAATTATATTTTATTGATGCTGATAACTAAAAGCGAAGCAAAGCATTAGAGTGGACTTCAGTCTATATGTATTGGAGGGTAATACAAGATTGAATAAATTCTCAAAGTTAAAAATTTGCCAATTATGTAAAACTATAAATCAAACAAGCTACTTAGGAAATTAAAATTATGTCTCACAAAATTTTTGCCTTAAAAACCAAATATATAGTTTACAAATTTGGTTGTCAGTACTTCATTTTTAATCATGGATGAGTAAAGAGATGGATAATTTTGTGAAAAGCAAGTATAATAAATTGTTAATGGTACAACAGAGGCAAAAAAAATAATCATGGTATTGCTTCAAATTAAAAAACGAATATAATTTTACCAAGTAAAGTTAAGTAATTCAGGGATAATTAATAATATTTTTAATAAGGATCTGACATATATAACATTAAACCCAGAGGTTTTTTTCATTCGTTTTCAAATCTCTTAATCTGATAACTGATGGATCTTGCATGTTTCTTTGATAGGCGTATGCAGGCAAAGATCTGGAGGAACAGTTGCGGTCAGTGTCCAGTGTAGATGAGCTCATGACCGTACTCTACCCAGAATATTGGAAAATGTACAAGTGTCAATTAAGGAAAGGCGGCTGGCAGCGTTATAAAGAACAGCCCAACATCAATGCAAGAACAGAAGAGACTGTAAAATTTGCTGCGGCATATTATAATGCAGAGATCTTGAAAAGTAAGTATGGGAAAGAAAATATATGATAAGCTTTATATATCAACCCAGTGAAATCTGCCAGCCTGGTTTTTGTTTGTTTGTTTTTTTAATTTCAACCTTTGTACTACTAAATGCCTTTAGGGCTGAAAGCAAACAAAATAAGAATAAAGATTTTCAAAATATGGCATTTTATAACTTAACCACTGTGAGTGGTTAAGAGGATTTCTCGAAATATAAAAATAGAAAGGTACAGGCCTACCAACACATTTTTTTTTTTTGGTTAAGGTGATACTCCATTGCAAAATTTTAAAAACCTGAAGATATATTTTCCACACTGTCTCAGTTTAACCATTTAAACATTCTATATCTTACAAAATAATTGCATGTACATTTTCTGATTTGGATTCAGAAATGCTTAATTTCTAAATCACCCCAAATCATCTTTTCCAAGATTTCTTATTGCCTTGCTGTTTCACAGGTGGCTTGGGAGCTGGACTTGGGGAAAGCTACTAAATGATCTAGCAGAGAGCATCACAAAAAATTATGATGCTGCATAAATGGCATAGTATAAAGTGGTGGACTATGTTAAAAAAAAAGTAACTCCCTCCAGTTGTTAGATAGTAATCGCTACCAGGGTTTAAGATTGCAAACTATTTTGAGAACACATGCAATCAAAATGGGTTCAAGTTTGAATAACCCATAGTTTATATTCTTTTTTCTAAAAATGTTACTTGAGGGAAAAGATGGGAAAAAAGAAGCTAGAACATTTAAGAAGTACATCATCTATAATGCAATATTTAAAGAGTCCACGGTGTTGGGGCTAAACCCCTAACTCACTGGAAACAGAATTCCAAGGGAGAGCATAAAAGGAATAGGAAAATTTGAGTTTCCTGAAGACACTTAGTTCAGGATACATGTCCCAGTTGATGGAAGATACCCTTGCATTTCAAGTGACATTCCCCAAAGCTGCCAGATAGCCTGCCTGAAAATGATCTTTGAATTCAGTCGAAACCCATAGCAATTTCCTCATTTACATCTCCTTTTAGAAAGAAAAAATTAAATCATGTTGTTTATCTTTGCTTTGAGACCGCAAAAATAGCACACACTATAGCAAATGAGTGTGACTCTCTCTCTCTGCAGGTCCTGCAAACACCTATCTATTAAATTTTCATTTTCTTAAGCAAAGAAAACCAAACATAAGTGCTGCAGAAAAATCGGTGTTGTTTTAAGAAAGCATAATCCTAATTTAGCGTGTTACCTGGCTATAGAAATTTGTTTTTTAAGAAAATATCATTTGCTGCTCTGTTAAATATTAAATAAATATTATATTGCATTCCAATCCACAGGGCAATTTAGGATCCTGTCAACTCTTTCTTTTTTAACATTATGTATTATACTTCAGTCTGAAAATCTGAAATCAAATGTGACTTCCAACTGCTGTGGGCTCTTCCCCCTCGCTGGCTTCTGTGTAACTTACGGCCTTCCCTATGACTCGACAGGTATTGATAATGAGTGGAGAAAAACTCAGTGCATACCACGTGAGGTGTGTATAGATGTGGGGAAGGAGTTTGGAGCAGCAACAAACACCTTCTTTAAACCTCCATGTGTGTCCGTCTACAGATGTGGAGGTTGCTGTAACAGCGAGGGCCTACAGTGCATGAACACCAGCACAAGCCACCTCAGCAAGACGGTAGGTGTGCTGGCTCCGTGGGGGGCCTGCTCAGTCCCTGACCTCAGTCCCTGGCCATGGCTTTGGTCCCTCTGCAGTCACTCCGGGTCCTTCTGAGCTGCTTCCGTTGTCTTTGGGGAATGAAGTGAACTTCTCAGTATTCTGTGGTGTTGAGACTATTATCTCACAAAGAAAGTTACTGTTGCTTTATGGGCTCTGTTCCTAATAGTGCTAATCAAAGCCAAGGGAAGCAGGTAATAAATATACATATGAATGTGTGTGTCTGTGTGTCTGTGTGTGTGTCTGATCTAAATATTGTTATTTGGCAATCAATTACTTTTCTTCTGATTAAAGAGCTACAGCACAAATCACAAGTTCAAAATGTGTAACAAAACGTGTGTTCTGTACAACAGCAGTGTAATATTGAAATAAGCCAACACTCTGAGCATACTCATTGTGTCCATTTGGAAAGCAAAGAAAATATTCTGACACTAAATCTCAGGTATTTTGAGTGACCTGTAAAGTCCCATCACATTAGATGTGAAGCTTTTAAAATAATAACCAAGAAACTTACTTTAAGGTTTGGTCCGGGATTTTCAGTGCAGATGCGCTAACCTGCGTGGTAGGTCTTTTGTGAGAGAGAAGGCTGGCTATCAGAGGGCATGTTTATGAGCTGGTGATAACCACAGAGTGTTGTTTAAAGGGCTGTGTACCACTGTCCTCTGCACAGAAATGTTTGGAGAAGCCCAGGCCATGAGCTGGGCTGATGCAAACTTCCCAAAACAGAAACTTGTGTTTGGCTGAAAGACTTTTCCAGTCAGTTTATGTGGCTACATTCAGAACTGCACAATTATTTTGAAAAATAATTCCAAAAATGTGATGTGAGGTTTAATTGATACAATGTGGAATGACAACAAATTAACATTCTTAGTCAAATAATGTCTATACTTGGAATACATATAATGAAAGCTTCTTCTCACACAAACGAGCTGACCAAAAGCTTGGATCCCATTAATAAAATCTACTCTGATTTTAATATAAATAAGTGGAAATGAAAATTAAGATTACCTGAGTTTCTTCAACTGCATTTTCTCATCTGTTGGAAATTTCTAAAATTTTTACTCTAATGATCATCTGGGCTCTGGGTTTGGAGACACTGTCCTCTTGTACAATCCAAACTGCCTTTTGGGGGAAAAAATGTATTTCTTTGTATTGCTCATATGCCTGATGAAGGAATTAACCATTTTAGATACTAAGACTTGCAAGAGGAAACAAAAAATAAATAAATTATAAAACTGAGTTTTCTATTCAACTTACCTGTGCCTAAACTCTAAAGATTAAAAAAAAAAAAAAAAGGTGATGCTTTGGGGCGCCTGGGTGGCTCAGTCGGTTAAGCGGCTGCCTTCAGCCCGGGTCATGATCCCAGGGTCCTGGGATCGGGTCCCACATCAGGCTCCTTGCTCAGCAGGGAGCCTGCTTCTCCCTCTCTCTCCTTCTGCTTGTGCTCTCTCTGTCAAATGAATAAAATCTTTAAAAAAATTTAAAAAAAAAGGTGATGCTTTGTGGCCTGACATCATTCCTGTTATCATCATAGTTAAGCACAGCCAGAAGGAGATTATCTATTCTTGATTACCTTCTAGAATCCAGCACAATGACACAGTGTTCCTTCTGGCAAACGTTAGCAAGAGACGCAGCATAATTCTAAATGTATTCACACATTTAGAAACTTAATCAGTAGAATATATGTTTGTGGGTCATGGGATAACATTTCTGTGCTCGATAAAATTCTTATATTTTAATAGAATGACACATAATTATAGTGATTGAGCACAGCAAAACTCCTTTGTAGGCTCCCCCACCCTCACCCCTCCATCTTTATCAAACAGTAATTAGGAATTTGTGAGCTAAGAAACTGTAGATTGTACACTATTCTGAGTAAAATACTACTAATTTAACAGGTTTTACTGGATAATAAGTGTTTATCTTATCTTAACCCTGAAGTAAAACAGGATTTAAAAATCTTTAATAAGTGTTGGAACTTAACACTTTTTTTTTAATCAAAACAAATACTTATTCCAGTAGGATAACCCCAAAAAACTAACATTTAGTTTTTTAAAAGATGTTAATATTAAAAATGTTGCTGCTTTTATATTTAAGCCAAGTTCCATAAAAGGATTTTTGGCCTTCTGAGTTTCTTGAAATGTCATTTTTTTAAAAAATGGAGAAAATAAATATGAGTGAGGATATTACATTTTTGGAATGCCTTTAAATAGCATATATTTTTAAATACTTTGATTAAGCAATATGATATGTATCCTAGATTATATTATTATTGTTATGGGATTTGACTTAAATCAGTACCAGTTTGGTGGTTCTTCAAAAGTCTGGATATGCCAGTTGTGTTTTCCAAAGACCAAAAGGCTATATCTGTTTTAAAAAATGGGATGACATGAAATAGCCTCAAAAGACAGATTTTGAAGAATTATTTCATCAAACAAAATGTATCTACTGTAAGCTCATTATATATCATTTCAAAAATGCCTTATTGGATTCGATTGTTAGATGAAACTTTACTTTCAAAGTGCTCATATTGTGAAAGTATAAAGTTGAATAATAACTGTTTTAGCATTGGGGTTTTGTTTTGTTGGAGTTAAGTTATTTTCTTGGTGAAAATCAGTTGCCAGTTGACAATATGTAAAGCTATTTTTCATTACTAATTTCCTCCACAGATTCTTCTATTATGCCTTGTTGATAGAAAAAAATGTTTTAATGAATTTTCTTTAAAAAATGCCTCATGCTTTAAGGTGTAATATTTATTATTTTAATATTTGAATCACACAGGGGCGCCTGGGTGGCTCAGATGGTTAAGCATCTGCCTTCGGCTCAGGTCATGGGATCAAGTCCCGCATCGAGCTCCTTGCTCAGCAGAGGGTCTCCTTCTCCCTCTCTCTCTGCCTCTCCCCTTGCTTGTTCTCTCTCTCTTTCACAAATGAATAAATAAAATCTTTAAAAAAATATTTGAATCACATATTTCGAAAGATATCTTCTTTAGATAGACATGCTCAAATGTTTTGTGCAGTAGTCCCTTAGACGAGCTTTCTGTTTCCAGCACCACACTCAATGCAAACAACACCCTGGCCTTGTGGTTTCCCCTCCTGATGTGTGACTTCGTCGCTAGTCAGAAGCACAGGGGTCGTCCCTGACATGTCCGTTCTCTTGTCACACGTCCAGCCTGTCACCAAATCAGATGTTCATTTTGCCCCCTAAGTATCTTGACTCCCCATGTCGACCACCATCACTATAGTCCAACATGCTTTTCATGCTCTTTCCAGCTAATGAAAAACCCTGCCCTCTGCTCTGCTCCTTCCATTTCCCCTCGTCCCCATGCATTCTCTTAATGGCCCCCAAATGTGATATTTTTAAGACACAAATCTGGTGGTGTCAGTCTCCAGCATAAAGGCCTTTCAATGATTTCCCACTGCTGTTAGAAAAAGACCAAAATCTTTATCACAGCCTTAAATGTCTGCCTTCCTCCACAGAACCATCTGACATAACTGTCCCTTGTCCTTAACTTTTTGTGCTCCTGAATGCTCTAGGCTTCCTTGAGTCCCTGGGAAACACTGTGCCCCCTCTAGCCCTCCATCCTCGCTCACACTTTTAAGTCAACTTCTCCTGCTAGTCTCCTCCCTGCTGAGGTACCAGTTCTTCTATCACATGGCTCAACAAGTCCTTGGGGGAGACTTTTCTGACCTCCTTGATTGGATCCTATATTTCTTTTAAATGCTTTATAGCTTCCCATACTTATCTTTCATAGCACTCACTACAGCTTATAATCCTAGTTTATAACAATATAGCCATTATTATTTGATTAATGTCCATCTCCTCCATAAAGCCAAGAACAGATCTCTGTTGTTCATCAGTTCCCTGAGTGTCGGTTACGGAATTAGGACACATCCCCTTTTGGAAGCACATTAAAACCGACCCTCTCATCAGGAAAAAAAAAAAAAAAATGAAGATATGGACACATCCACAGAGCTTACCCCACAGTTCCAGGGGGAGGTGTCCTTACCCTCGTTGTTATCCACTGAAGCAGATTTTAAAACTACTGCCTTGAAGGTCAGTAATAATAAAATAGTTGATTAACTCACCTGTGTAATTTTTAAATAAACCAATCCTATTGCCTAATCAAAGTATGGGCTATAAATTTCAGATCAGTCTTTTAAAAATATCCTGTTTTTGAACAAATGGAAGAGAAAATGCTCCCCTTTTTTTCCCTTTCATAGTTGATGTGAGCAGAAGTCACCGTTCTATTCCTCTTAACTATTGTCTTACTAAATACACACTTTACACATGTGCCAAATAGCTACCAGAAGTGCCTTAGATAAAGTCTAAACTTGGAAAACAGAAAAATCTTTGTTAGTAAACAAAATGAATGAATGAATGTAGTCTTCTGTTCACCATTGGTTTTTCTGGGACCACTGCATATTTATTCCCTCCAGTGGCTTGATTAGGTCCCATGTCGACCTAATGGGTGCCAGAGTGAAAGCATTTATTCAAGGATAAGTGTGTATGCATAACAGCACACAAACTTCTCTGTCAGGTTGGAGGCATCAGAAGGTTGTAGGCTTCAGAAAGTAGAAGGCTTCCAGGCTAAGAGCATGTGGTGCTAAGTTGAAGGTATGTGTAGGTAAAATAAAACTTGGTCCAGTAACCCCAAATAGGATATTTTTGCTAAAAGAAAACTAAGTCTATGTTAGATCATATGAAATCAGTTCTCACTGAATTTCAGCCTCTTTCACCTCCAGGTTTTAGAGAATTTAGCAAGGTCTTTAAAACAGATTCATGATGTTGAAATCATTTATTTTGCCTGCTTCCTCATTGGAAAAATCAGAATTTACCTATAAAATTGTTGAGGTCTGGTTTCTTGTTGTTGGTCTGTTGTTTTCAAGTTTTATTTTGATCCTTTTTGATAGGCTTGACACATGCAATAATCACATTTCTTACAAATTCTGACCTGCAAAGTGGTAGTGTTTTTACATGTTATGTATTATACAGCAGAGGAGTCTCATTTTAGCACTTCAATTTTCCAAAGATTTGCAGTTTGAATTAAAAATTTGATGTGCATTGAAAATAAGGTACTTTGTCCTCGGGGTGCTGCCCCAGGACACCTACTTTCTGACTCCACACACTGTCCTTAGGTGTCTTCATCTACATTGTTTTCCTCTTCGTGGGGATTACCCAGACCCTTATCTCCAGTTGACTTCTCTCGTGGTTCCCATACTCAAGCCTGTGACTTGGCTTCCCTTCTGGTGGGTCCTGGTTCAAATGCACCACGTTGGAGTTATGACCTATTCCCCCACACGCACCCCACCCACACAGATAGACAAGCAAGTAAATAAACCTTTTTCTTCTTCCAGTATTCTCTTTATAAATGACACCACTCATCTTGTTGGCTAATCCCAATTATTCCTCCTTTCACTAAAGCCCAATCAATAATTCCAGTTAAATCTCCCTTCCAAACGTGGCTAGAATCCATCCAGTTTCTTCATCCTGCTGATCTCATCTGATGCAGGTCACATTCATCATCACCTGGGCCAGCCTGGTCCCATATCTCCATATCTCCCTCCCATCCACTGGCCACATGATAGCAGTGAGTTTTTTGTTTTCTAAATGAGAAGTCAGTTCCTGCCCAGGCTAGCATGTGTTCTGACTGGTCGATACAAATGTGCTAAGCTGTTAAATCTTTGGAATGGCGCTCTCCTTTAGGTGCCTTCTTTAGGTTAAAACCTTCAACATGGTTTACTAGGCCCTCCATGACCTGGCTGCTGCCTAAATCTGCAGCCTCAGTTGTCACTGCTCTCCCCTAAATACTACTTTCCACAAGGACCCAAATTTACTCCTTAAATGTTGTCAATATCTCTTACCTCGGAGTCACTGCAAAACTCTGTGTTTGAACCATCTCCTTACAAACCTCCTGATACCCCCCTCATCGAGCTAATTTCTGCTCATCTTTAGGCCTAGATATGAATGTCACTTCTAAGGCATCTTGTTGTATGGTCCATAGCAGCCTTTATTGCCCATATGTTAGCATCATTACCTTATCTGTCAGATTGTTTTAGTCCCTAAGCTCTAAACTCCATGAAAGCGGAGACTGGGTTTGGTTTTTACCCTGGAGCATGGCACATTGTTGGCACATAGTAAACACTAGGCACTAAATTGATGACTAAAGAAAAGGGAACAGATTTAGGGTCAAGGGTAGAGTGGTGAATGTGCTGATTTTGAAAAATCGGAGTGATATTTAGGTGGAGATACCAGAAGAAGATTGGGCATGTGATTCCAGAATTCTGCAGCGGTGATTGGATCCTTAGACATCATATTGATAAATGCTGTTTGAAGTCCTGTTGTACTTGTTACTACTTAGAGGGTTCATGTATCAGGAAAGAAGAGCAAAAGCCAATGCCAAGGGAAAGCCAACATTTAATCATTGATAGTCCCATCCATTTCTCCTTTTGATTTCTTAATAACATGCTCTTCTCCCACCCAAAGAATCCACTCAGATTGTTTTTAATAGTAAAAGCAATTATTTTAAATTCAATTAAGCAAGTGGGATGAAGCACCTACCATGTGGCGCCTCATACTCTGCCATATAATGGGTATAACGGTGACGTATGGATCCTGCACTCATGGAGCTTACAGGTTAGCAGAGAAAGGCAATCAACATTTATCAAGTAAATAAAAATAGTCTAAGTGTTGTGAAAGAGAAATGCAAAGCTTTATGGAAATACACATCAAGGACAGCGAGACGTGAAACTCCTGAAGGCAATGTTTTCGTGTGTGTTTAACATTTTTGCTAATATTGCAACTTGTAAAAGCTTACACCTAAGTAGTACCTTTCCTAAGTGAATTTTTTATTATATTTTCAATGTACTATAAATGGGAGCATGTGAGGATCTCTTTCAAACATAAAAGAGGTTTCTTACTGCTGTATTTTCTGAAGGGGGGAAAAAGAGTTTTTGTCTTGTTAAAGGAGTTCCAGACACATCCTTTAGCAACAAAAGTCACCAACTAGAATCATATAAATTTTAAGGACAATGTACTTAAGTAATTTAAGACCCAAGTTTTTTATAAAAACTTCCTAGAATTTTTTTTATGGGGCTCAATGAAGGGCAGGTTAGCAGAATGTGTGAGGAAGCCAGCCATTAGTTGAAAAGTGAAACCATATGCACTAAGCATTCCAAAGTGAACTAATAGGTCACAACTGCTTCAAAGTTCTCCCAGCTATCTGCTTCTGAGGAGTAGATTGGGTGTCTTTTTTGACCTCTTCCATAAACACATGCTTTTCAGTATACTTTCTTACGAGAAGTTGTATATTTAAGAGATATAACCAAAAAGGAGAAAGTGAATATTGCAGAAGATAAATTATTTGATGACTCGAGTAGAAGCAGAAGCAAGCCATCTGCTTCTGAGCCAAACATCTGGATTAAAAAGTTATTTAAATGTTAGTATTTACCTTACATAGTTTTTCTGAAGATAGGAATGAGAAAGAAAACTACCAAACCCATGGGGCTTCCTTGGAAATCTTGGGGTTGGAGCTGAAGAAACCACAGCCTCTTTGCTGAGTTCATGAGTACCAGTGGAAGGAGCCAGCTCATTGTGGGAGTTGGGTCTCCTCTAGTTCCTTCTGATGGACATGCACAGCAGTATTTAAAATTCTGTGTTGCCATTCTAAAAAAACAAGCTATTATATTTTTTATTATTTTATCAAGAAATAATATAAGCATATATATTAGCAAAAACATCCCAGATTATATCTGAGTTGAGCTGAGTGCTTCAAAAATTTTCTTTTTAGCAAAGTGTATTTAAACCTAAGTAAAATGTGGAACTATGGAATGCAACTTAGAGGTATTATTTTGCACTGCAGTGGTCTGAAAGATTACATTCATATGTATTCAACAAGTGGAATGTGATTTGTTTGGAATCTTTAGCTAATTAATATCTGGCAAGCACAGTTGTTGGAAATCAGGTTTTATCCAGATGTGGGGAAAAAGCTCTATAGCAATAGCAGTTATCAGAAGTTTAAGGGTAACATTTGCCTTAAGAAAAAAAAATAATGCATCTATTAAAAATACCCCTTTTTCCCAACTTCTCCAGGTATTGATCCTGTGCACAAATTTTATTCAGTATTTCTAAAACTCCTGAATTGGGGTTTTTAATTGCAGCATTGTATCTGCATTTTATGTATAACAATACATGAAAATTTATTCAGTACAAATGTAAATCCATTACCATCTGCTCTCCTGTGTTCTTCCCAGACCTACTTTCAATTCTGCAGGTCCTTGAGAGCAGGCCCTGTGGTTGGTAGGCTCACTTGAAAAGCTGACACAGTGGACCCTTAATTTTCACCTTTTCCCATTTTTAGGGATTATTTCTTTAAATGCCATGTAGTTTCTCTCTTCCAGTTTACAATTATTAACCATACTCTCCAGGAGCTACAACTTGTTTCTATACTTAATGGACTCAAGGCTGGAATATTTAAATTAAAGATAGCAATGAGATATGCTAGAAGGAGAAACTGGTTATGTTTTGGGGTATAAAAAAAAGATGTCGTAAAGGGAGGCTTTTTTTTTTTTTTGGTTTGATATTTGTTCCCACACAAACATCCCTTTCAAATGTAATACTAAACTGTAATCCAGGATCTCGTCAGTAAGGAAGTTCTACACCTTTTTCTGGAATAGCCTGCAAGATAAGTAGAAATAAGACTTGTTGCTTTGTAACTGTTGCTATGCTGGTGTAAACAATCTATTGTTTCAAAACGTGGCTTTACATGAAGTCCATTCTTATTGGTGAGAGTCAACTCTTAGATATTCTTATTAAGGAATTCCAGTAGATAACACCTGGGAACCTCTCATTTGGAAATGTTTGACGTTTCCTCCTGTCTATTGAAGTTTTACAGAACACACAGATTTTTTTTTCCAATTTCCAGGCTTGTTTAAATGCCATCTTAATATAAACTTTGATCTTCAAAACCAGCAACTCCTCTCACAGGCATATGCAGAGAGTATACCATCAGTCTCCATTATGAATTTTATTACTACTTAGATCCTAAATTAGGTACAAGCTATTATTATGTACTATTCAAGAACAGTTGACTTTATAGCATAAAAATGTCTTAGGAAAATCACAAAACAGTCTAGTATAGGCATTCTTGTTTTATTGAAATTTAAAGAATTTATGTATTGTTTCAACAGTGATGTGCATGGATAGACTTTGACTCTTTTGAGAGAAAATTACAGTTATTTACTGTGTTGGTTTAGATCTTTCTATAATGGCAAGCACAGATTTCATGAGAGTTAAAATGCAGGTTCTTGCTGACAGCATTTGTGATAAACTATTTGATATTTCAAAAATTCTAACCTAGTAACATATGTGTGTGTGTGTGTGTGTGTGTGCATATATGTATGAGAGAGAAAGGGGGGACTAAGAGAGTTGTATGTGGCAAGGGTAATTGATTGATGACTTCTCTTGAGAAGCTAGCAAGGTGCTCGGCACTATGCATCTTATAGGTTCTCAATTAATAGTTACTGAAAACTAAAGGTAAAGTTTTAAACAAAAACATTTTAATTCCTCAAAGATTCAACTCAATTTTGAAGGAGAATTATCATCCAAAGAACACCACTATGAAATCACACCATTATTATCACTCTTTTATAGGTAACAAAATGGAGACAAAGGGAAATGAGATAATTCTTCCTAGTCATAGAAGCAGTAAGTTTCAGGTGCAGGACTCAAATATCTAAGACTCCGCTCTTGGTTATTCTTCTATCTCTGGTAAAGGAGGGAAGTTGCTGGATATTTGGAAACTATATTTATTTATTTGCAGAGGGCACCTTATGAGTTTATATGGTGATTCAAGTTATTAATATTTTTAGTTCAAAAAAGTTTACATTTTCTAAGCATATACTATCTTTAGGAAAAAAGCCTATGAATATTTTTAGTAATTTAGGGATTCAATATAGCTATTCAAAATTCACAAATTGGTCTGTAAGGAAGAAAACGGAATTCATCATACTTAGTAAAAAGGTAGCAGAAACCTTATAATCCTTTTAATGAGAAAAGTGAATCAATATACACATTTAAGACCAGTGCAGAAAGAAATTGGAAAACTAAAGAGTCCCCTTCAGTATATGACAGACCCGCTCTATGTACAATTGTGCCTTAATACACACACATACGGCCACTCTCCTCATCTTCCTGACGTTGATAGAGGAAGAAAAGTTAGTTATCAAGAACCTTTCTACTTTTAATATTGGTCAAGGCATCTTTCTCTGGACCCTTGAATTTTGTCCACACTGATACAGTCAAGTAGAGAATTAAAGAAACTAGGTAGAAAATTTAGGTAAGAATTTGGAGGAGGAAGATGTGTTTCAAGAAAAGGAAAGTCTTGGGTTGATTTTTTTTTTTTACTTTAAATTTTCAGAATATTTATTCCTTTTGATCAAATTAACTGAATTCAGCTGGTCAGTTGTTTACCTAGACTCAAACAAGAGAAATAAAACATCAGTAGTTAAAATTTGGGGGTTTTATTTAACTGTACTATAAGTAAATTTTTCTCTCACATTGTACTGTAGTTTTTTTTTTTTTTTAAGATTTTATTTATATGAGACAGACAGCACAAGTAGTGGGTGGGGCCCAGAGAGAGAGGGAGAAGCAGACTCCCTGCTAATCAGGGAGCCCTACTACGGGGCTCCATCCCAGGACCACAGGATTATGACCTGAGTCAAAGGCAGACGCTTAACCAAATGAGCCACTCAGGCTCCCCTGTACTGTAGATTTAATGATTACGAATATGTTCAACTTACAGGAAAAAACAGTTCTCTAAACAGTGGTTTGTTTGGGGTTTTTTTGTTTTTTGTTTTTTGTTTTTGTTTTTTTTAGTGCCTCTTTACCTGTCCATTTATCCCTTTAGTCCGTGTGTTCACGGACCACAAATCTTCCACCACTTGGAAAGTACAGAACCAGGCTTATTTTCAGGAAGATGCTTTCTAGATGCGCATTTAAGTGTTCTCATCTCATGAGATGAGAATGTTTGAAGAACATTCTTCAAAGCCCCAGTTCCGAAGTGTGCACTTGGTACTCACAGGCAGGTCCTGATTGTGGACATTACCCCCCAGCACTGGCTGACGGCTGTCGGTGCTCACTGCATTCTCTTTGCCCTTAGGAAAATGTGCCGGGGTGGAATCTGGGATGCAGCAGTCCCTGAGGAAAGGTGTAGGAAAGGTGCCATGAGGCGTAGGGTTGGGGAGCATCAGGCATGCTTCCACAATAGCTGTGAGCTCTAGAAGTGCCTTATGCTTCACTCCCGGGCTCTGTTCTTCCTCCTGTCACTTGAGACAGTGCCAGATCCTGCAGTGATTACATGCATCCTATCCTCTAAGTAAAATTCCTTCTGGCGTGAGTCATCTGAGTGCTTTCCCTCTGGTCACGTGAAGCCTCTTCTCTCCATTCCCACCCTGCCCCGCTGCCCCTGTCCTGTAGCCCAGCCTGCCAGCGCCCCTAGTGCTGCTTTTGGTGCCCATTTTTTTCCCACTCTATCCTTACACTTCCATTGCCCCGAGACATCAACCCTGTTTCCACAGACATCTTTATGAAGCTCTCCTCTCTTCCCTTGGCTTCCTTGGTTTGACAGTAACCCATTCCTGGCTCTCCATCTCCATGTCTTCCTTCTTCCCAGACATATTTACTACTTCGTTTGCCTTTTCTCATCCCTTAAGTTTACCTGTTCCCCGGGTTTCTATTATTAGACATTCCCTCCTTTCATTCGTGATCTCACCAAGTAATCTCATCGATGTCTAAGACTTCAAGGACGGCTTAAACATTGTCGGCTTTTAAATGGCTCTCCTAAGCTCTAGACCCAAATCTAACTGCCTATTAGACATAAATTCTTACGATTTTATGAGCAGAACTGTACATCTTCCTACCATTTCTACTATTACAGGGCTTAAATAATTTATAAATTTTATACATATAAAAATTAAATAAGCAACTTTTTAAACACTGGTTTTTAACTTTACATTTCTTCTGTTACACTGGTTCTTAATGTAGGGTCCAGAAATGTCGTGAGTAGTGTATTTAGACATTGCAGAATTCTCTCTCTTAAAATAGTTTTACCTAGTGCAAGGAATTTCTGCCAGTGACATTTCATCTAATAAAAGGTTTCTCCCAAACTGCATAAACAAATGTCCTTTTAGAGAAGAAACTGGCCAGAGTCATAATACTGGGATATGTTGAAGTTATATGTTGAGATTATCTATGTAGCATGGACAGTATTCTGGAGAATTTCTAGAATCTTGAGAATATATTCAAATAATAATACATCTAAATGGCAATCACTATGCATATCACATTCATATACATTAGCTTATGTAATTTTTATAACAGTCGTATCAACAATGGGTCAGATGTTTCCTCAGCTCACTGATTTTTAAAGAAATACACAGCTTAGATAAATTAAATGACTTTTCCAAGTTCACACAACTTACAAGTGGGGTTGCTATTTAAAAATGCCCCATCGGGGTGTGACCCTGTTCCTTCTAAGGCACCTATGCTAAGTAAGTAGCTGAATTTTTCAATGAATATATAGTGAATACCTTTCAAATGAAGAAAATGTGCAGTTTATAGTTTAGATATCTCTGTGTTTCAGTCTTCAAAATCCATTTCCATGAATCTCCCTGTAGTACTAAATTGGCAACTTATACAATTCCCTAAAGATTTTCAATGATCTTTAACTGTTGGCATGAAATTAGAGCGACGGGCCCAATCACAAGGCTCTGGAGTTTGTCATCATCTTTATCGCTGCTCAGATTGCCAAAAAGGCACCAAATAACACCAAAGCGGTTTAGCTACAGTTATAGGACTACAGACTGATCTTATTAAGCAGGTAATGGCCAGGATTTCACTTTTACCGTTATTATTGATAATTCAGATTTTAAGAAATGTAGGAATTTAAATCCACTTAGTTTTACTTAATCACTAATTTTTTTTGTATATTCAATTTAAAACATTAACTTTGGAGAAGGAAGAGGAGAATTAAAGTTCCCAATGGACAAGAATGAGACTTTAAATTTTGAGACTCTAGCCCACAATCATGTATAATGCCCTACCTTATTTTAAACTTATTACTTTCATACCACCTTTGTCAAAATAACAGAAACAAACCTTTATCTATTAAGTGATAAATGTGTTTCTTTTTCTTTTGAACATAATAAATTCATAAGATATCTGGACAAATGTAAAACTACTTTGAGGTAGAAATATAATTTGGAATGAAAAATCGATTTCACTTCTATGTATTTTATGTCTTTGTATTCAGTTTACATAGAATAGGACTTAACCAAACATTTCTGGGTTGTGTGGCCAATAGCTTTTTACTCCTATATCACAAAGATACTTATATCTGTGCCACTTTTTAATAATCCCTGGAATAAGCTAGGACTCTGGAAAAAATTCTTTTTCCCTGAACATGGTGGTCTGTCGCATCTCTGCTCCATAATCATTAGCTGGTTATCAAAATTCTAATATGCTTTATAACAGTGACATGAGATAAGCAAACGGACTCTTTATTATTTGATAAAGGATACTGATTAGAAGCAAAACAGTTTTTACGATGTAATCATAAAAAACTTTTGCGTCCTGCATATATTATGCAGCACTATCTAATCATAAAGAGTTAATCTCACTCTTTTTGGACTCCAACATTTACCATAAAAATGCTTTCTAGCATCTATATAATTTTTTTCTTCTTTTTGTCCCTTCTTTGTAGTTGTTTGAAATTACAGTGCCTCTCTCTCAAGGCCCCAAACCAGTAACAATCAGTTTTGCCAATCACACTTCCTGCCGATGCATGTCTAAACTGGACGTTTACAGACAAGTTCATTCCATTATTAGACGTTCCCTGCCAGCAACACTACCACAGTGAGTATGAATTAAATCTATTTTTTCTGCATCCTCTACTAATATAAAATTATTTTCAAGTAAACACAGTTTATTGGAAGAATTTTTGTGAAATTTGCTATAATATGCTTTGCATCAAATACAAAAGAAGACAAATTTGATACTGTACCACAATAGTAAAATTAAACTGAAACAGGGAAGCCCTTTTTATAGACAAAGTAGTTCACAATATAAAACCAGTATTTCTATGGGATAACACACTTTCCACCACTCTTCATATCATCAGTGATTTGGCCTAACTGATCTAACATCCATGAAATCAAGTGTGCAAACTCACAAATGATGTTAAACCTAAAACCATTTAAGCCTTGGTAAGATTTTTGGTCCAAAACAAAAAATATTTTAAAAAATTATTTTATATCATTAGCCTTCAGTCACCTTTCTTCAATCTCGATTATTTTTTCTCTATTCATCTTTTTTATTTCAGCAAGGATTGAATACTGAAATACTGAATTACTTGAAAGAATTTTCTCTTACTATTATTTCAAATTAATATTCAAAGTAACATTTGCTATTCAGATTCCTTTCTCAGCGTATTTTTTTTAGGCTGGTAAATGGCAGCAGATGCTGCACTTGGTCATACCGAAGGACCTGCATAGAGCATCAAGTGTTGACACTGTGAATAGTTTATGATGACTCATTATGCATTGTCATCAAAAATCTAGGAACTTTCTGCCTTCTGCCCCAAAATGAGGCTGCAGCTCTTTGGTCTTTAGGATGTCCAATGCATGTGAATAAAACTTACTGAACTTTGACATTTGTAACAAAATTTTAAACAAATTGATGTGCAAACATATATATTACAAAAAAAAAAAACCTATTTAAAACTTGAAAATAAATGTGATAATGCTCGTAGTTTTCCCCAGGGTTGCTTTACTTAGTGTGGCAGAGAGGAGGCCTTATCTTTCCAGAGACACACAAAAAACTATGGATAGCCTAATTGGAGTGAAGTCTGTCCTTAATATGGGAACACAAAGGCCTTACCGGCATCTGTGCCTAAACTGAGTCTGCTGCTTGGGGGCCCAAAACCCCCGAAGTTGTATGTGCAGGTTACTCACGAAAGTCAGAGAGATGTATCCCCAGCTCCTGTGGCAACTCATCCATTCTGAGGGCTTTGGCCATGATCCCCATGCTGTTCCCAAAGTTATGTTTCAAATGGACTTAAAATATTACATCCAAATCTCTTATATTGCTGTGTTTATAATTATATTAGAATAGGTACAGACATCAAAGATTTATTCTGTTTACTTCTACATTATTCATAGTACTTTTCTCTCCTATTCTTTTAGACCTTGAAATCACACAGTTGTCATTAATTACTTTTTTTCCTGATGTCACACACCAGCACTATTTATTCGGGGAGTGGGGGCGGGGAGGAGAGATTTGCTCCAACCTGTGCATGTATCTCATTTCCACCACTGGCACCCTTGTCCACTCCATTCTGCATGTATGTCTGATCTCAGGCCATGTTGTCCAGACCGGTTTCCTTGTGTTGGATCTCTCTCCAGCTCCTGCGTAATGTCACACGTGAGCTTTACAAGGCACCACTTCATTCATCTGACCAGAAACTGCCAGTGGCTTCCAGCGACTCAAAGAATTGAGCACAAATTTCTCACCTCCTTGTCCCTTGACCAGCCTTTCTTTCTTGTTTTGCTTCTCATTTCTGAGTCTGGGCTTCATAAAGTCTCATTCCCTGAAGACCAAGCTCATTTCCTGCTCTGTATCTTCTTTCTTTTCTGGCCCTGGCTTAAAATAAATGCCCTTTCTTTTCTGCCTTCCCAAAGCTCCCTCCACTTCTCAGCATTCAGGTAAAGGTCTCTGTCCTGCATTTGTCTTGTCCAAATACCACTGCCATCGCTGCTTCTTGAATGCCTATAGCAATCACTGTATTTGCTTTTTCCTTGCATGAATTTGTAGGGGTCTGTAGATGGGCATGTGCAACTGGGCTGTGAGCATTTGAGGTACAGGTAGGTTCATGACCTCCACAGAATCCAGCTAATCAGACTTGAAAATTATTGAGCTGTTACCATGCTTTCAGCCCTTTACATACACTGTTTTGTGTAACCCTCCCCCAAAGCACCTCTGCAGTTGGTAGCAAGGTTAGCCTTATTTTATAGATGAAGCAAGTAATCATACTCCAGAGTTGGAGACTAAACAATACACTCTACTGACCAACCATTGCTTGTTATATAAAATAACTTATTTATCTGCAGTGTTTTGTAGCAACTGCATGTTTGCCCAGATATTCACTATTACTTATCCCTATAACTACTACACTGTATACTGTCAAAGGCAAGATACTGTCAATGGCAAGAACAGACAAAAAGAGTAAACAGCCTGTGCCTTCCAGTGAGCCCAGTCTGAGCCCGAATTCTGGTTGGCCACTCAGTCACTTTTTAAGGTTGGGTATTTTATGTGTCTGAACTGCAGTTTGCTTATATGTAAACCCACAAAGATGTAAAGCGGAATGAATGGAATACTGAATGCTCTTGTGGTGGTTAGAACAGAGCCTGGCATCTAGGAGAGGGTCCACAAAGGGTGGATTTATTATTACCATTACGATTCATATCTGATTCATCCACCTGTGTTTTTCATTGTTTTTTTTTTACCACTATCTACAATAAGAAATGCAATATCTATGTTTATGTGATATGTATATATCATATATAGTGTATAGATTTAAAGTAAATAACTATGTAACTACATGTAGTTATATAGAACTGTAAAAGTAAAACAAAGTATTATTTTAAAACACTTTCCTTTATTGTAGTGCTACCCAACCCTTTTTTCATTATCACCCCCCAAGGATCTTTTATAGACCTTTTCTCTAATCACCTCCCTTGCAAAATTTTACTACCATAGACTTATTTGTATCTCCTTATGTATCATATGTATATTTGGGCTTTACACATAAAAAAGGTAGTGCAACGTAGGATTAAAAATGACAAAAAATTTTCATAGTTAAAAGTTAAATTAAAAGTGTAAAAGCTTTTAACATTGAACATAATTTTAGAACT
This sequence comes from Zalophus californianus, assembly GCF_009762305.2. Taxonomy (NCBI): domain Eukaryota; kingdom Metazoa; phylum Chordata; class Mammalia; order Carnivora; family Otariidae; genus Zalophus; species Zalophus californianus. The sequence continues at coordinate 194,823,824 of NC_045596.1, forward strand.
ACAGTTTTTGCTGAGAAACCTTTAAGGTAACTTATTTACTTATTTAGTGGTAATATATCAAATCCCATAGGGAAAGTACCAACTGAGATAAATACCTAACAATACAAACATATTTTTTAAAGAAAACATTCCAAACAATTATTTTTCCAAGAAAAGGAAGATAAGTTTTTAAATAGTTTCTTTTAAATAGTTTCAAATTTTTTAGAGAACTTAACTTTTGCTTCATATGAGAAAACAATTTACAACTTCTGTAGCTGCTAGATTCTTGGTAAGATAGTGTAACCCCTTCTTTCTTCTCAGCATGTGACATACTATGGCTTGAATAACTTCTGTAGAATTAAATAATAAAATGTAAACTATTTCTACTTAATTCCCAAAGCTTACGTCACTCACCAAAGCACCAGAGATTGAGTATAAGGAGCAGCCACCAGGCACCTATTGCTCTATGATATTTTATTTATTTTATTTTATTTTATTTTATTATTTTATTTATTATTTATTTATTTATTTATATTATGGGCAGAAGACATGAACAGACACATTTCCAAAGAAGACATACAAACGGCTAACAGACGCATGAAAAAAAATGTCGCTCTCTATGATTTTGAGATGGAGTACTTGGGTCCAGAGAAATTCCTTCATGACAGCCCTCTCTTCACTATAATTTATTTTTACATTTTTTTATTTTATTATATTAATCACCGTACAATTACATCATTAATTTTTGATGTAGTGTTCCATGATTCATTGTTTGTGTATAACACCCAGTGCTCCATGTAGTACATGCCCTCTTTAATACCTATCACCAGGCTAACCCATCCCCCTGCCCCCTCCCCTCTAGAACCCTCAGTTTGTTTCTCAGAGTCCATAGTCTCTCATGGTTCATCTCACCCTCCAATTTCCGCCCCCCTTCATTTTTTCCTTCCTACTATCTTCTTTTTTTTTTTTTAACATATAATGTATTATTTGTTTCAGAGGTACAGGTCTGTGATTCATCAGTCTTACACAATTCACAGTGCTCACCATAGCATATACCCTCCCCAATGTCTATCACCCAGCCACCCCATGCCTCCCACCCCCCACGACTCCAGTAATCCTCAGTTTGTTTCCTGAGATTAAGAATTCCTCACATCAGTGAGATCATATGATACATGTCTTTCTCTGATTGACTTATTTCGCTCAGCATAATACCCTCCAGTTCCATCCACGTCGTTGCAAATGGCAAGATCTCATTCCTTTTGATGGCTGCATAATATTCCAGTGTGTGTGTGTGTGTGTGTGTGTGTGTGTGTGTGTGTGTATGTGTGTGTGTATACACACACACACACCACATCTTCTTTATCCATTCATCTGTCGATGGACATCTTGGCTCTTTCCACAGTTTGGCTATTGTGGACATTGCTGCTATAAACATTGGGGTGCACGTACCCCTTCGGATCACTTCATTTGTATCTTTGGGGTAAATACCCAGTAGTGCAATTGCTGGGTCATAGGGCAGCTCTATTTTCAACTTTTTGAGGTAAAGGTTTTATCTTGCATACACTTTGGATATCTTCAATGCCAGTGCTGCTCACATGACAGCCCATAAAACCCAATAGAAATTAAACACTGATTCAGAAGTTTTTGTTGGGTTTTTGAGAGCCAAAAACCATTGCAAGATCTGATTCCTCCTCCCTAATACCCAGTTTCTACTCCCTTACAGATGATATTGTCCCCATTATGAATGCACGCCTTACTACTCGTGATGCCCTCACTTTTTTTCTATTCTATTTCTCTTTTTTTTGAATGTTGGTCTCTACTTATTGTGAATTGTGACCCACAATTTAATTAAAAACTGCTATGATGATAATTTATATATAATGAATATATAGCTATGTTATAAAACCATTTCTTAAAAATTAACAGGAACAGTCGCCACAATGGCCAAAATTAAGAAATGGCAAAAGCAAGTGTTGGAGAGAATGAGGTGCCACTCATATATCACTGATGGGAATGAGAAAGGGTATAACCACTTTGCAAAAACATTTTGGAAGATTCTTATGATCTTGAATATACACTTACAAATATAATCCATAAATCGCCTCCTAGGTATGTACCCAAGATAAATAAAAACATATTTCCACACAATAACTTGCCCACAAATGTTCACATAAGCATCATTAGCCAATAAATCAACAACCCAAATGTCCATCAAAGGTGAATGCATAAGCAACCTGCAGTGTATCCATATAGTGGAATATTACAGAGCAATATAAACAGAATGAACTGTGGATATGCACAACATGAATGGATCTCAAAACATTAAGCTGAGTGACAGAAGCTAAACTAAAAAACACATGGTGTATGACTCAATTTATAAGAACTCTAGAAAAGGCAAATATTAGAATCTAGATTGAGAGAAAGCATTTCGGTAGTTGCCTGAAGAGACAGGTGATGGGGATTGACTGGAAGAGGCAAAGGGAATGCCTGGGGTTATAAGAATGTTCTGTATTTTGATTGTGGTAATGTCACATGGGTGCATAAATGTGGGGGGGAAGACAGTGAATTTAAAATAAGAGCATTTTATCACATGCAAATTATTTGTAAAAAAAAAATGGATTTTTGAAAAGCCAAGAGAAACAGATCCTTTTACTAACTATAATTTTGAAATTCATTTAGGTTTAAAATGGTAGATTGCTTAAAATCTTTATGGTAACTAAGTCAAATCTCTTAAGCTTCTCATGATTCCCCAGCGGGGAGAGCCTCCCAGCCCTCCTTTGTATAGAGTTTGAAATTTCCCAGCAGTGGCCCCAGTCCTTCCCCAACCCTGCACTCTCAGCAGCCACTGTCAGGATGAAGATAAGGCATACCTTTCTCAAGTGCATGGCATTATATTCCCATTATTATGAGATTAATTAAGTAGCAGACAATTTTGTTTTGCGTTATTTAGGAAGAAGTATAATTCAATAAATAAATGAATCGTTCCTAAAATAAGTGATTCATAAAATAATTGTTGAGCCTCTAAAATGGGCACAGAATGCTTCAAGGTAGTGAGAGAGAGGACCAAGCATGAGCCTGGCTGATCCAGTTAAGGAGAGACAACACGTGTTATATCTGTATTAGTAGTAGTAGTTCATTAAATATTACTCCGCACAAGCATCTGCCCGTATCGCCTCATGCTCATACTACTAGCCCCGCCAGGTGGCTACACTGATGATTCACGCCACAGAGCACAGGGGTGAAGGGTGTGCATGCTGCATGCGGCTTCCTGCTTAGAAAATTCATTTTGTGCTTGCAGTTTCGCTAACTTCTGTAAACTTTTCATGACTCATTTTCCTCATCTCCAAAACAAAACATAAATCAAAATGTTATAAATAACAATGCAGTGTAACATTTATAACCCCATCCTCATGATCAACCTATTCAATGACATTGTGCTATATTATCTATTAGTCTGGCATTGTATAATATTGTAATAGAATAAGAGCAATAATGAGAATGATGAAGACAAAACCTAACACACAGGGATGCAGTGATGTTATAATCAGTAATCCCTGTTCAACATTAGCACAGTGCCTGATGCCTGACAGTAAGCACTCAATGAATTTTGGCTGCTATTTTTACAGACATTTTACAAATGAGAAAATTGAGCCTTGGAAATGTTAATTAGCACATATAAACCTAACAGCTAAAAAGAGTGCCAGAAAAAATACAAATTCAAGTCTTTTTAGCTCTTAAACCCGTGTTTTCCCCCAATATCTTATAGAATTTCTAGTATTTACCAAAAAAAAAAGAAAGAAAAAAGAAAACCTTTCAAGTCTCAATACCAGCAGCACCAAAATAGATCAGAAATTCCAGAGGTGGAAGAGATTATCTCTAGAAGTGGTTAGATAGCAATATTCTTATTGATGTTCTCACAGATTATTCTCTTTCCTTCCAATTATTTCCTCTTATATTTTCTGCCAACTTGAACATCATGGATTCCCATGGCCCCTTACATGGAGGGTCTCTTTCTATGGAGGGAGTCATTTGTGATTAAGAAGTGATGCCCTAGATTTTGTTCGTTGGTAGAAGTAGTATTCATTCATTCATGAGCTATTTATGTTGAGTCTGACGTGTCTGTCACACCATCCTAGGAGATATGGGATATTAAAACAATGGGTAACATAATTTCTTAACTAAAGCAGCTCACGTGGCAGAGTACAAACCCAAGTATGTCTAGTATAGTAAGGCAGTGTAGTAGGTGGGTTAGAGGAGCAAAACAGGAGGTGGAAGTATTGAAACAGCTTCTGAAATAATCTGATAGAGAAATAACAAGGGTGGGACCCATAGCGGTGGAAATGGGGATGGAGAGAAAAGAGGTGGAAAGACATTTTTCAGAAAGCCCACCACTTGGGAAATGCATGTGTGGGAGAACACAGAGGCAGAAGGTGAGGATGAAAGCACAAGGATGATACAAAGATGGAACGCGTGTTCACGGGAAGAATGGATTGGAAAAGGAGAATTTGGTATGGATATGCATATTGGTATCTGTGGTATCTGTAAGAAATCGAAGTGAAATGTTCGGTAGGCAGTGGGGTCTGCAGTTGGGAGGGTGCCCAGGTGGGCACGCTTCTTTGGTAGCTACCAGCCTGGAGCTGGTCGAGCACGGGAAGAGACAAACCCAACCAAGGACAATATAGACCGTAAAAAGAGAAACAGCTGGTGACACCATGGGGATTATCACTATTGAAGAAACTGGGAGAAACAATGTGCAGGAAACTAAGAACAGTCAGAAAAATTAAGACTAAAAACGGTTTATTACAAAATCCAAAGGAGATTGTAAAAACCAACGAGAATTCAAGGAAAGAAGTGGTGAGATGATCAAGTATTAGATCAAGCTCAAGAATGACTAGGACTGACTCCATTATCTGAAGGACATAAAATGGAGATAATGTGTTTATTTATTGATAAGCTACGTTGCACAATGCCCTTGAGAAAAGAGGCAGAGGGAAAAACAGGGTGAATTCTCAAGGTGAAATTCTCAATTATATATGAGAAACCGAATCAGAGGGATTAAGTCATTTTCCCCAACATCACACAACTTGAGAGGAGCAAACCAGAGATTCAAAGTAAATTTGGAGCCAATCCATTCTTCTGGGGATGCAGTCTTTACTGTATTTTTAACTTCTTTAAAAAAAAATCTTCAAACATATACTAAAGGACAAGAAAAAACACCACAAAATGATATATCCCTCCACCCTGACTTGAAATTCAACAGATATTTTGTCATATTCACTTAAGATACAACCCAAAGCCCCAGTCACCATTCTGCATCCTCCGTTCCCAGAGGTAACCACTGCCTGGAAATTGTATTCTCATTCATGCTCTTCCATCTTTATGGCATATGGATGTTTTAACATATGACAAAAGAATATATAGTACAGCTTTGTTTAAAATATTTATGTTAAAGTGGTGACATTAGTTTTTTCTCTCAACAGTGTGCGTTAGACATCTAATCATTTTGAGGTCTACAGGCCTGGTTTGTTCATTAAATACCTGTATGGTATTCCATTGTATGAATGAATGAATGAATGAATGTTCATGCTTATTCTATGATACCTACTATAGGGAAGGCACTATGCTACTTATTAGGAAGAGAGTAAAATCAAAGGAGAGAGATGTCACATTTGAAAGCCAAGTGACCTGAAGTGAATTTTACCCAGGGGTAAATTTATTGGTCAGTTGGTTCTCATTGACAATGTCCCATAGGGTTCCTAAAGGAAATAGCACATTCTGGGGACAATGAATAGACCAGAATAATTTACTTGGGTGTTAATTGGTAAAGGCCAGAGGAGATTAAATTTAAAAAGCAATGCTAAGGCTGTGCTTTGGAAGCTTTGGGCACCAGCCTGAAGAGTTTCACCTTTTCTGTAGAGGTACTGGAGTAGCACGGGGAGTTTCTTGGTAGAGGAATGACAAGACCATGCTCAGCAGAGCCAGGGTACCTTGAATTTTTTTTTAATAAGTACTAAAAATAGAAAATATGGATGATTCCAACCTGATAAAGAGGTTATATCAGTCTTTGGGGGAGAGTCCTGGTGTGGTGAGAGAGGAAAAGAAGGGGTGAAAAAAGATGAGAAAATGGAAAACCTAGCCTGAAGGCTTATTTGTTTTTATTTGTTAACTGGTTTTCATTTCTTTTACAAAAATGTCAACATTGCTTACAAAGACACCAACTAAAATATATTTGCTTCTAAGAAGTTAGAGTTATTCGGGCTTATTAAGGAAAATTTCATTCGTGTGAGAAGTCGTCTCTTCTCCAAGCAACACAGTAGATTTATAGCCCTGGCAACCTTTGAAGTAGAACTTGAGTGCTCAATGTCTTTGTTAATCTATAACAGATCCTCAGTCTTAATGCTTAGAAGCTTGAATTTCCATGAGGGTTTTTTCCTCATTTTAATTTTTTCTTTCCTTTCAATTTCAAGATCATGCATTTTTGCTTCACCAAAAATAGAGATAGAATAGCATGATACATTTAATAAACTGCATGAGAGCAGAAATGCAGAGGTAACACATCTGCCAATTAAACCAGGACATAGTCTTGCGCCAATTGATCAGAAACTGCTTTCCCTCCCATAAAACATGCATCTGTATTCTGCCCTGAAAATATCCTCTTTATAATTTTAAAACCCTCATGATAATATGCAGTTATTTTTGAAATCTTAATTCACATTTCTGTTCATTTTTTTTTTTACAAAGCTCGTTATTATCTAAATACTGTCCAACACCTTCAAATGAGCACCTATTGATATGAATTGATTCACCCATGGAACTCAAGTAAGAGTCTCCAGACCCTGGAATGTATTTTTTTCTAAAAGGAAGCTAACTGGGCTGTCCAGTATATGAGCCCTTGGACCGTTTGGCTTCTGCCTTCTAAAAGATAACAGTTGGAAGCACAGCATTGCTATGACTTGCTGACTAACTGGTAGAAATTATAGCAAAAGGTCTATGGCTGAGAATATTCCATCAGTATATCCTCTGCACTGAAGTTGTGACTGCAGTGTTACCCAGAGGCAGGAACTATTAGATCAAAGAGTTTGTCAACTTAATGTCAAGTTCAACTAAAATGCATTGATGATTATTTTTAAGAAATGTCTACATTAGACCAAATCTATCAGTCATTTTCTACACCTTGCATTAGATAGTCAAGTGTATTCAAAGGTCATACATGAAGAACTCAGGATGAACACAGTTCAAAGTCTTCGGGAATAAAACTGGTGAAGTATTTTACCCAGGGCTCTGTGGTTCTAACAGTGAAAGAAAAGTGTTGCCCTTCTAGCTGCTATTCCGACAACTCTCTTGGGCCAGAGGGTCTGGATGGATATTCTTTCAAAATATAATTACAGGTTTGAGTGATTGTTAGTCACAGTGGGTGAAGTTCAGATGACATCAACAGTTGGCATTTAGGGAATCAAAACTCTTTTTGGATATTTATCAAAATTATTAACACGGTCGGAGTCCCCTCCACCCCACCCTGTATATGTTTTCTTAATGGGATATAGATCATCTTACTGGATAGATCATTGAATGATATAAAGATGCTTAGAAGGGATGTATGAAAGCTCACAGTATATGCCTTCAAACTAGTATCACAGATCACATGCCACATTTAAGACTTAAGGCAGGATAGCTATTTGAGGAACAAGACTGTGTACTGTAGGTACTGCATGATCAGCAGAATTTTAATCAGTTGGATTGTTGTGAAGACACCTTATGAAAAGAGATGCCAATGAGAGTATTTGATTAATAGCACAGTTCATGTCCACAGAAAGAATTTGCTTTTTAAAAAAGTCATTGAGTGCTATGAGCTGAATTTGTATTCAGTTAATGTTGACATTCATTTTGAACGGTCTATGAAATATTTTAAGAGATATTTAGTAAAGTGGATCAAAAGTAGTTTAAATAAATCCAGATGCAGGTTTTTTTTTTTTTTCACTGAGAAATATATTACAAAATATATTACATTCAGCTCAGTTCTCACTAATGCCAAACATAAGGTGGGAGTGTGTCTGCATTCCTTAAATATGGATTTGGGGAGTCAGGGAATTTCCAAGCATATAGAAACTCTATTGCCAAAATGTAGAGATGATGAAAGAACCCAAACAGTGGGATGCACAAAACAGCCTACTGTTGTGTCCAGAGCACAAGAGCTAGCAACTATTACCCAATATGTAGGATTTTATCACACAGAACATGCTGGTCTTTCAAAATTTCAAAAGAGAGATAAAGGCGAGATCAGAATAATTTTAATCATTAAATTCATCATTCTTGAACCATATACCCTTAAATTTTTGTCCTCTGGTTTTAACTAGCAACAGTAACCTAACCAGTTGAGTGAGGTACTGAGATAATTCTTAGAAAAGCACCTTTTTCCTTCGTGAGTATTATAAACAGGATTGTGGTTGTGTTTGGGGTGAGGGGGTGGGAAAGGAAAGTAGGAAACTTTATTTACATGTGTTTCTCAACACCTACTTTACAAATAATTGCATAATCATGGGCTTTGCAGACAAAATGCATCTTTGGATCAATGTTTCATAAATACAGTATACAAGAATACTTTCTTTTTAAAAGTTTTAATAGGTTTACACATATTAACATTCAGAACTTGAAAAATTTCAATAGGATAAAAATGCTTTGGAGATGAAGATATGTAGGAGATAAGTAAATTATGCTAACTTCTATCCACATTAAAAACATTTTCTTTCATTCTAAGATATGATTTTGGAAATGGGTCTTTTTTTCACATGAGAAGCTTTAAATGCTAAGAACTTGACATTCACTTTTGGGGTAGGGAATCTCATTTAGCAATTATGAAAATGCATCCTATGCAAATATATGCATTTTTAATTAAATGGTATCTAGCAAGATTTCAAATTTCAACATTAAAATATGTTAACATTGATAAGTAGTAATTTCTTAATTTTGGCAAAGCTTTTTAAGAATATTAGAAATTAAAATATTTAGTTCACCTTGAGCAAAGCATAGTTAGTCTGTAATATAAAGTTTATGTTGGCAAAAACACTTCAGGTATAACAGCTGAAATTGTTATTCAGAAGGCCATATTTTTATTCAACGTGAATGTGCAAAACCAAAAAGGCTGGTGTAGCCAGATTCTAGGGAATTATTGAATGCTGTAAAACTAGGCACTAGATACCTTGTTGTTTTGTAGGACATTTTCAGAAATGCATTCCTTCATCTGTTTCTACACACAGTCCATATTTTTTGAATTTATATTTTTAAGGATGTGAAATATTGCAAAACTCTTTCTTTTCCCTCACTACATGAGAAATAGGAAATGCTTTATTTTCCTACCCCTTTAGGGTGAACAGTTTTGTAGACCAACTTTCACTTCAGCACAGAGACATTAGCACATTCTCCTGCATTTGAAGACCTCAGTATGGACCAGTCTCACTTAGGCTAATGATTGAGATCATTCTTGACACTTTTTTCCATAAAAATAAATAGCTTAGATATGTTTATCAACTTTAACGACTGTAACTAAAAAATGAATACACTGGACATTGCTACCATATACACACATACACATACACCACATGTGGGAGAGGGGGAGGTTGTATGTGTGAGGGCATGTACAAGCATATTTATATGTGCATATGTAACAAAAATATATGCATATAGAGACTGAAATATAGTTGCAGAAAGCGATCTTTATCACATGCATTCTGGTAATATTTTATTTTATTACATGTCATTCTTTGACTTTACAAATGCATTTCCCAACCCTTATAATGGATTTCATGATCCACTGATGGATTACAACTAACAACTGGAAGAACACTGGCTTAGGTAATAGCGGTATAAATCACATATTGGCAAAATGATCATGCCCTTCTACTGCAGCCACCATAGCCCTGTACCCTCCTGATACCAACGTGGGAGTGTGTCACTTAAATCATGTGTATGTCAACCTTGAGGGAACACGGGCAAAACGTACTTACCTTCATTTATGGAGGAGTGGTCTGAGTTTCATTCAGCTAGGATTTATTGCATTACTATTATATAACTAAACATAACAACATCTTATTTGATGGAAGGGACTACAGATTTGGATAGTAGATAAATAAAAAAAAAACAATGATATTGTTTTGGAGAATTGATAAATACTGTCTGAATTTTTTGTGAAACAATGTACATTTATGATTAACCAATAAAACAGTAATGACCAAAATACGTGGTAAGTAAAGACTTGCTCTTGGGAATACATAAAATTATTAGGAAGGTATAATGTTCCCCAACACATAGAGCTAAGTGGAAAAGCAAGGTCTAGAAGAGCATGTAAGGGAGGCTATCTTCTGGATAACAGAATGGGAAAAATACATACATACATACATACATATTTTCTTTATTTACAAAAAGAAACACTGAAAACATAAACCAAAAACTGCAAAAAGGATCAGCATGCTGAGGACATGGATCAGAATTAACTCCTCTGAATATATATTTTCTTGTAATTTTAGCTGACATCACATAAATTTTCCAAAAAATAAAATTATAAAGAGAAAGGCATATGGTATATGCAGGGTAAGGCAAATATTTTATTATTATACATACACATATATAATATGTACTTAAGCAAATATAAAGATTGTTGGGAGCAAAAATTTTAATGGAAGTTATTAGTATGAAGTCAAGAAGTAAATTTAAAACCAGTAATGTTAAATTATATTTGGAAATAGCACTATGACTGGTTTTTCCCCTAGAACTAAGTACAGGTATCTCTTACTTAAGAATCAATAACCTATTTCAAAAAAATATACATTGCAAACAAATTTTTACTGTCTTAAATGGGAAAAATTAAACCCCAAACATAACTAATTTCCTACAAAGAGCTTAAAGATAATACCTGTAGCATCTAAAATGCTCAAACACTGTTTCCTTGATCATCCAACAGTTATTATGGTTATTAACACATGGCTACTTGTTATTATTTGCATGCTGAGTGAGAAATTATTAGCTTATGATGTGGGACAGCAAATAACACACAGCATTCAAAAACTTTTTAAAAATGAAAAATAAATTCAAGAAAACTTTCCATAATAGATGGTCTTCATCAGGCTGGAGACATGACCCTTGAAGAATGTTACAAGGGTAAGACAGTCATTGCCCTTCACGGTGGTATGGAGAGGTGTGGGGGGGTGTTTTAGGCAAACTCTCCCACTGAATGGGACACGTAGAGATTCTCTGGGTCTTGGAGCTGCTGTAGAGACTGCTGAGCAGGAGAGATTCCATAAATCCTTAGAGGCGGTTGTCAAGGGAAGAATGGTTACCAACAGTAGATGTGCTTACACTTCAAAAAGTCCTTCCTGGGGTGCTATACGAGACATCATTTCTTTTAAAGAAAGGCCTATCATTGCATCATCATACAGTAGGACTATGAAACTTTTCTCAGCAACATCCAAAGCACGTGACCTGTTTGTTTACAGTCGGTGCACCTGTTAAGATGTCTATACATGATCGTTACGTTCTACCAGTCTGGAATGTAACTCAACGCTCTTCCCTCACATATTGTTCACGATATTGAGTGTGAAAGATACAGTTATTTCCCCTGTACCAATCTCAGTTGAAAAATAAGGTAGTGAGAGCTTTATATATATTCTGTAAAGATATTTAGAGCCCAGAATCCTTCTAATGGGTAAATGTTAACTAAAAGAGACATTCTGTGGGATATACGTGAGTTTTCTAGCTTTGTGCCCTGGAAAGGTCGAGTAGTAATGTAACCTGATGGCACTGAACAAACCTAATCCCAAATGCCATTTCCCAACAGACAGAATTAGGGCTCCTTGAAAGAATAGCTGATTCTAGGTGTGGAGGAGACAATGGACAAGATGAGCTTGTGACATCTGTTCATCCCAGAGGACAGAGAAGCTTCACACTAAAGGGCTCATTTCATGTAGGTGCCAATATGAAGGAGTCCCAGTTAGCCAGCCGTCAGACCGCTGGAGCAAGGGGGCACTTGGTGTACTTGACTGAAGCCCATATGTTCATAATTTTTACTAAAACAGATAATGAGAATATAAGAGGAGGGAGGGAGGGAAAACTAGAACAACAGCAATAACAACAAGAAGCAAGGTCTTCAATGACCTTCTGGTGGAGTGTAGAGTGGAAATTTTGGATTAATAGACCCTTTATAGTTATAGGTATCTCTGGTTCAGAAATAAGTCAGGAAAGGTAAATGTATAAAAATGTTTCCTGTAGAATTGTTTGAAAAGGCCACAAATTGGAAACAATTTCGGTAGCGACCAATAGGAGAATAATGTACTCACGCATTTTATGGACTGCTATGTAGCCAATAACAAGCAGAACATTTTGAAATGACCTATGAAGATATCCACAATGTATTGTTTAGTGGAAGAAGGAAATTTCCGAGTAATATAAGAGGCTTATCCCCTTTTTTACACAAACTAAACCACCATGTGATTACACAAATAAGTGTATTTGCCTTAACAAGATCGAAGTCTGGAGTGATAGAAGACCATATCACTAAGTGGTCACCTCTGGGATTAGAATTTGGCCGCATATGTGGGTGAGGGAGGTACTTTGAGAGGGAACTTTCACATTTCATTTCACATATTCTTATATCATTTTACAGCTTTTTCACAAACATGCATTGGTTTTGTAATACGCAGCTAAGAAAAGCGATGATCCCTTCTGGGTACCACTTAGACTATTAACTCGTCTGTCTCTCCCAAAGGTGCCAAGCTGCAAACAAGACTTGCCCCACAAATTACATCTGGAATAATCACCTCTGCAGATGCCTGGCTCAGCAAGATTTTATTTTTTCCTCAAATTCTGGAGATGGTAAGCAGAATGATATTTTAAAGATGAAATGCCAAGGATCTCTGTTTTGATTAACAAATATTTTAATATTAAGATCACACGTACAATATTCAGATCATCATTCTCTGGAATAAGTGACTACCAAACAGGACATTTTCTACTTGACATTGATATTGTTTTGAACTTCCTGGTAAAGGAACATACCCATGTTTGTGTATGACCCTTTAATGAAAAACATAAAGAGACACTTTTAAATGCTTTTAATGGTTTCACACCACACCCAGAACTAAGGAAGGTATAGTAACAATGTCTGACTGTGTTTGTCTAGACTCTGCAGATGGATTCCATGACATCTGTGGACCCAACAAGGAGCTTGATGAAGAAACGTGTCAGTGTGTCTGCAAAGGGGGGCTCCGGCCTTCCAGCTGTGGGCCTCACAAAGAACTAGACAGAAACTCATGCCAGTGTGTCTGTAAAAACAAACTTTTACCCAACTCATGTGGGGCCAACAGAGAATTTGATGAAACCACATGCCAGTGCATATGCAAAAGAACCTGCCCAAGAAATCAACCCCTAAACCCTGGAAAATGTGCCTGTGAATGTACAGAAAATTCACAGAAATGCCTCTTAAAAGGAAAGAAATTTCAACATCAAACATGCAGGTAAGAAATCTTCATGAAGCGTATTCCTTTCTCTTAACTGGGGATTGTTTCCTCAACCAAAATGGCAGTGGCTTTTTGGAATGAGACCAGTCAGTTCTGGAAGACGAATTCTGTTATTTTTCTAACCGATGCTAAGTTTTCCTTGAGACTGTGTTTACTCCTGAAAAAAGCAAGATAGGAGCCCTGGGAACCAAAACCAGATCCAACCTCAGAATGCACTCCTACTGCTCATCCCCGAGGCTGAGTCTGAGGCAGTGGTCCTTCAACATGCGCTGGGAGACAGATGCACAGGACAGTCGTGTGAGGAGGATTTCCAGAACATCCAAACATGGCAGACCTTCCCCCAACAAAAATTATGGTGCCATCATAATGTAGGACAACTCTTCCAAGTGCAGAAAATTTTATGCAAAATTTCCGAAGGATAGCATAGCGCCACTAAGTGTAGAATTGTATCTAGAAAAATATTTAAGTATTTCCCGGAATTAGAGAGATAAATTATATTGTTAAAGATTACTCCAGACTCATTCCTTAAACGTTGATCTGCCCCCTTCTTCACCAAGAAGAACAAAATGAGACTATTGGACTCAAACACTCCCAGTGTTAATCCCGGAACTACTTCCTCTTTAATCTGATGGTTAGGTGGTCTCTTTTAGCCAGCTCTGTGCTTTTGGCATTTCCTTCAACATGGCTCCACCAGACATAGGCCTTCCCTCTCCCATACGTTTGACGTCTTCGACTACTTTTCTTTCCCCTCAATTAATGAGAGTTCCCAAATTTCTGTTTTATTAGCATCTTACCATGATGCTGAGCACACTTTAGCAATAAAGCTCTGTCCTCTTCAAGGTTGCTCCAAGACCCAGGCATTTAGCACTTGCATTCACCTCTTTCATCTCTCATTTATTCAACCAACTGTAACCCAGGTTAAGCCCGAGAGTGCCATGTTAAAGTGCTATTCAAGGTCTCAGCAGACTCCACAGCCAAAGCCAGTGGACAAGTTGGTCTTCGTGTGACGTGTCTTTTCTGTACCTTTTCTTGAAGCTCCCTTCTTTGCTTTGGCTGACGTAACAACGTAACATTTTCCTTCCCTGGCTGCTCTTTTGGTTTTCAGACCATCTGCGCTTCATCACCTCCACTTGGGTCCTCTTCTTCCAAACTCAGTCTTTAGAGATGGTGATCATGCCCATGCAAAAGATGATCACTCACATGACTTAAGACTTAAATTTCATTTATTTACAATTTCCTATCTGCATTAATGTTCATTAACGTTCCCCAGCAAATAAAATGTCCATCTTTTAATCCTCACAAGTTTTGTGCTCCCATTTTAATTCCTATTTCTGATGACCCATCCACACTAACATTTTAGCTGCTGCATGAGGGAACTTCAGTGAATCTAGGTACCTCATGGATGACATTTTTTCTTCCATTATTGCTTTAGAGTACCTTACAGGGATCCTTTTGTTTCCTTTTTAGAATATTTTGAGCAATCACTGTATTCCAATTTTATTTGCATATCCCTACTCTACCAGAAGGATATTTCAAAAATGCAGAATACTATGTAGATACTAAATCTTATTGAAGATTATTAAACCATTTTGTATATTGAACCCTTCTGAATGAACCTAGTGTATTTGGAAAGCCTGATTTTATGTTTACATAAGACTAACCAGCCATCATATTTTTTCTACAGAATTCTTATATTAACTTACGAGAAAAGAGTTCTATCTTCTATTTATTGAAACTCTTCCTGTGTTCATTTTTCTAAGGATATACTTCCAGGTTT
Source organism: Zalophus californianus (assembly GCF_009762305.2). Taxonomy (NCBI): domain Eukaryota; kingdom Metazoa; phylum Chordata; class Mammalia; order Carnivora; family Otariidae; genus Zalophus; species Zalophus californianus. The sequence continues at coordinate 194,839,085 of NC_045596.1, forward strand.
ACATATATATTGAAGCAAAAAAAGAATATTTTGAAAATATGTACACTCATTTTCTCTTAATATTTATTCCAAAAGGGGGGGCAGAGTATATATTTTTTGTCCACTGCCTTAAATCAGCAACTTTCATTGATTATTGGGAATTGCATCTTTTTATTTTTATTTTATTTTTTTATTATGTTATGTTAATCACCATACATTATATCATTAGTTTTTGATGTAGTGTTCCATGATTCATTGTTTGTGTATAATTGCATCTTTTTAGTAAAGGAATACCAGAAGTCTTATAATAATGCATCTGTACTTAGAAATAAAAAAAAAATAGTAACATTTTAACTAGATACTCTTTTTTTTTTTTTCTGCTAGAGCACAAGAAATGAAACTTCAGACTCACATTCGCAGTTTCTCTGTAGTGTTCTTTTGATTTCCCTGCCGGGTCATCTTGCATTATTCCCTGGACGTACACCCCTTTCTCGCACTGGACTTTCTCACACTCCCACAGCTTCTTCAAAAGTAGCTCCCATTTGCTGGAGCAACGGGGCTGTTTGATCATCTGTCCTTTCACTACGGCTGGAAACTGCAAGTCTAGGACAGGAAGAGAGGGGTGCCCACAGCAAGCATTGTCCCTCGCCCCTTCCCCCCCGCCAGGCCACCTTCTTGTCACTTGGAGCCCAGGTGGAGAGGGGGAGAGGGCCACCATGGCTCAGCCGGCTGTCTGCCCAGCAGAGAGACGGGATGAGGGTGGGTCTCCCCACTGAGGACCACAGTCCTGCCAACATGGCTTCATTTAATCATTTCCAAGTCGGGCTTCCATACAAGTCCCAGACTCTTGTGAACTCTGCCATACTTCTCTGCTCACACCCCATCGGCAAGACCTTACACACTCACTTTCACAGTGTCTGTTGTATGTTCCTTTCCTCTGCGAAGCAGAGAGCCCTTCAAAAGAACCAACGCTCACATCATCTCACTCTCCCGTCTGTTCTATCAGCAAGACTGCTTTTAGGCTTTACCATTCCTCCTACAGTTTGTAATTCTCAGCACAAATTTCAATAAGACATAAACCTAAGAATAATTTTATGATAAAATGAGTAACTTTGTTCTCATTTTAAATTTAGAAAAACAACTGTTTGTAGCATAATGAATTCATTGCTTTGGCCTTTAACAAAAATGTGTTCCTCTTTGTTTTCCTAGTTGTTACAGAAGACCGTGTACAAATCGACCAAAGCATTGTGACCAAGGACTTATATTTAGTGAAGAAGTATGTCGTTGTGTCCCTTCATACTGGAAAAGACCGCATATGAACTAAGACTGTACTATTTTCCAGTTTGTCAGTTTTCTGTCTTGGAAAACTGTGTTGCCACATTAGAACTGTCTGTGAACAGAGAGACCTTTGTGGGACCATGGAGAGCAAGACAGAAGTCAGCGTTTGCTGACCTGTGTGGATAACTCCACAGAAATGGACTGGAGCTCGTCTGCAAAAGACCTCTTTTAATGACTGGTTTTTCTGCCAATGACCAGACAGCTGAGGTTTTTCTCTTGTGATTAAAAAAAAAAATAATAATGACTATATAATTTATTTCCACTAAAAATATTGTTTCTGCATTCATTTTATAGCAATAACAATTGGTAAAGCTCACTGTGATCAATATTTTTATATCATGCAAAATATGTTTAAAATAAAATGAAAATTGTATTATAAACTGGTAAGTTCAGTCCATTACTATCTTCCACTATAAGCAAAACTTGATGATATGAAAACATTCATCTCCACCTGCCCTTCCTCCTTTCCTCCAACCAGCTGTCAGATTTTGACTATTATGAAAAAGTGTGATCCTAGAAGAGAAAGTTCCAGAGGGACAACAGTTGCTATTACATTTTATTGAAATTCATCTCTTAATATATGTAATGATTATAAATGTGTTAGCACATGACACTTTTGAATTTATAACCAAGGGAATCAATACGGAACATAGCTTATAAATTCATCTGCTTAGCATGTCCATGTGAAATTATTCAGTGCACTGGGATCATTCAGACTCTTCACTTGATTTCATATCTCTCAGTATGTATTAAAATGGCTTTACAAAATTTTACTCAAAAAGAATCTTTCCCAGATATTTAACTCCTTCTGACCAGCTAAAATACTTTTTGTGAGGTGAAATGCTCCTATCTGCCATGTATAAAATAAACTGGAAATCATGTTTACTTGCTCTTATATGTTAAAAAGGAAACATTTCAGTAACAATTGAAGTGCTTCTCTCGTGTTTAAAAGGGCATCACGCTAAAATACTTTCCTCTGGGAACAAATATTTTGCCTACGTAAATACAACCATATGAGTGGTTTGCTTCTTGACAGGATTATTTGCTGGTATGTTCTAGCTACTGGCAAAGAATAATACATAACTACTAGCAGGACACAGAAGGACACAGCTACAGCAAATCCACAAAAACAGGGAGTCCTGAAAGGAGAAGAAAATTCTAGAGAGCTACAAAAAGATGAGCTTCTTAAAGATTGCAAATTTAACAAAAACATTTTTTACATGGTATAGGCGACTACTCAAAATATTAGTATCTGTGTTTTACCATAAGATAGTTTTCTTTAAAAATATTTAAAAAGACTGATGCCTTAAACATGCCCTGAGTGTTTTCGTATTGCCTTTTAAAATAACGTTACACGTTGTGTTTAGAGAAATGCAGTTATGTGCTCTGCATAACTTAAACATCCAGTTTATAAAGTCAGATTTTTCACGTTTGGGGAAAAAATTGTTCTTCTGAAATTCTCTCATTATAGATTTATGGACCATCTTCCTATTTTTTAGTGAGAATGGCTGAAGCCTTTTGGCAGAAAATATATGCATTGTACATCCTATGTTCAAGCCACGGTCTAGGTCATTTTCAAACGTGAGCACAGTAGAAAACAATAATAATAATAGTAATAATACAAAAGAAAAAGATAACTAAATTTGACCAAGGCTATAGTGTTACCAATATTTCTCTATAAGAACCAAGTCAGGGATGATTACCAAAGGAAAAATGGAATCAACATAACATCTTTCCACCTGAGGGGAAGACATAGCCCCTAGGGCATAAACTGGTCACCATCTATGAAATTCAGCTGAGATTCAACGCCATCATTTTTCATCACATCTAAGCCAAGAATGTAAGCAAACAAACCTATGTAATTTGCTATAGCAATCTGGTTAATCGTTTTTAGTTTTGATACTTTGGGAATATATTGATTTCTTAGCAAATTTAAGGAAAAAATGTATTCAAAGTTTCAAATCAGGCCCCTAAGGCCATGTAAAGCATATGAGAACCTGATACAATGACTACTATCAGCCCTAAAAAATCTAAAGTATGTGTTGACAATTAGTTTCTCAGAATATATGGGTAAGCCAAAAAAAAAAATCACTAGACCAAAAATTAAAGTATGAATCATGCCAGAAAAATAGCACTTAATTTTTCCGTGGAGATATAATAATTTTGGCCAAAATCAAAAGTAACATGAACAAAAACAATATATTGCCAGACATACTTGCAATTTTATGTGGACCATTAAAAAATCTCACTTCACTAAATTATAATAATTGAGATTCTGTGGTGCCAGTTTAGGCTAGAGATAAGGCTAAATAATTATTTAGAATGTTAGCAAGCACGATTCAGCAAAAAGCTAAAAAAAACACAGTGAGAATGTAAACTCCCCATGAGTGTCGAGATACCAACCCAGCCAGATCTCAAGGATAAAGATGCGAAAACACTGGACGCTTGCAGGGACAGTTAATACATATATGGAAATCTTAAAAGTTTATACACAGAATTTTAGGCCTAGAAACCAAATACTGTCCATTCAGTTTAAAAAACTATTGGGAAGGGGCGCCTGGCTGGCTCAGTCCGTAGAGCGTGTGACTCTTGAACTTGGGGTTGTAAGTCTGAGCCACATGTTGGCTATAGCGATTACTTACAAACAAAAAATCTTAAAAAAAAAAAAAAAAAGCAGTTGTATAAATTTTAGCTTCCAGATTTTGTTTTGTTTTGTTTTGGAAGAGGGTTTTAATTTGCTAACGGCTTAAGCGAAATAGATTCCATTATTAGACTTTCTAAAAATAACCTTTGTCCTCATACAACTCATCCCAGAAGTCTGAGTGGTGACCATAAGCGGCATTCACTGGCCTGCCTAGAATGCACTTCTCTAAGGCAAGGAGAAAGGGTCACATGCTTCCTCTCACCTGTTTCCGAGGTCCCTGCTCCACTCACAGTGGGAGAGAAGAAGCAGACACAGCAGGTCAGAGAGCTCATACACAGCCTTCTTTAGCACGTTGCCAAAGCCCATGAAAGTCCTTACTTGGGAGAGTTCACAAATGAGTAGTTGCTGGGCAGAGAGCTGAGCAAGGGTCTCTTGCCCTCACCTCACCTTCACTACCACACTGTCCCCCCAGATCTGAGCTTTCTCTGGCAGACTTTTCAAAGGATGCTTTTTTAGGGACTTTACCTTTTGAACTGCAAATGAAAAGGATATTTAGAAGACAGTTATTTCACTCTGCTACAGTGGAAGAGCATGAACAGGTCCGATTTTTATAGAGATGCACTCTAGAAAGTTCTGAGTAAATCCAATAGTGTATCCTAAAAAGCCATAGAGTGCACCCAGAGAACAATCTAAGGAAGTCAGTCACATGTTTCATAAAGTCATTCCAACATTTTCTGTTCATGTTCGAAGTTTTAGTATATATTAGGGATATTTTTTAAGTGGGGAATAATTACCCGGTAGCTTGTGGAAGTGCAAATGGGTATGATGGTTTGAAAAAAAAAATTTTTTTAAACCTAAGTTTCACAGGCTTTTTTTTTTTTTTCTTCTCTTTGTTCCATAGCTCACAACTCTTACTGCTCTAAAAAGTATGCTGTAACAGAAGCAGCACTGGATTGGGAATTATGTGCCAGGTTTTTAATCTTGACTTTTTCGCTGTGCCCCTGAGCCAATCCCCAAAACCCTCTGAGTCTCAGCTTCTTGCCCTGTGGAAGAAGGAACCTGAGTTAAAATTGTGTATGAAGTCCCACCTCTGAAGTTGCAAAGTTTACTATAAACTTTACACTAAACTACATACAGAGGGGGTAAAACATACACATAGAACATTCCTAAGAACTTCAGAGAAGCCCCATTCTTGAGATTAGCAACCCCATTAAAAGGAACATTTTTTTAATGTTTTTAAAAATCTTTTTTTGTTTAAGATCTTATTATTTTGAAAGAGTGAGAGAGAGAGAGAGAGCACGCACAAGCAGGGGGAGTGGGAGAGGGAGAAGCAGACTCCCCACTGAGCCAGGAGCCTGATGTGGGGCTCGATCCCAGGACCCTGGGATCATGACCTGAGCCGAAGACAGACTCTTAACCAACTGAGCCACCCAGATGCCCCTAAAAATCTTTTTTCAATGTTTAGAAAGCTCTATTCTTGAAATTAGTGACCCCCTTAAGAGGAAATGTTTTTTAAAAAATGTTTCATGTATGAAATTATACATGAAAAATCCTGTCTCCCTCATACCATAATTCTTATTCTACTTCTTAAATTCTGAGTAATTTAGATAGCTCAAAGAATCATTCTTCCTGATTTCTTCATATCAAAGGTGGTCACGCATGGAGACTTTGGGAAGTCTCAACTGTTGGAAAAAGTAATTATCGTGAAAAAATAAAACCGAGCAACTTTCCACCAGAAAGCAAAACTTAGGACTCCCTGTGCACTGGTCACGAACCTCAATCAGATGCACATCTACCATACTTCATCCAGGCAGAGCCACTGAAGAAGAGATTGACTTCAATGTCGTTGCCATCTGGAATTCAGATGATAGGATCTGATTAGGTACTGGCCCTCACCACCAGGACATGACATCTACATTATCTCCAAGTACACAGTTCAAAATGCTCAGATACTGCTCATGGGCTCACCCACCAGGGCTGAGTATACATCAGGCTTGATGAGACTTATCTGTCCACACAGACAACAAAAACTGCTTTAATTTGATACATACAACTGGGAAGCACCATTCAGAACTTCTTTGAAATCCACCAAATAATGACTCACTGGGTAAGAATTTGAAATGGTCTCAATCAGAAATAATTTTACAAATAAGATTTATAATACTTTTTTTAAAAGATTTTATTTATTTATTAGAGAGAGCATGAGTGTGCATGCATGCATGTGAGAGAACGCATAAGCAGGGTTGGGGGGCTGGGGGAGAGGGCACAGAGGGAGAAGCAGACTCCCCGCTGAGCAAGGAGCCTGACACCTGACATGGGGCTTGATCCGAGGACCCTGGGATCATGACCTGAGCTGAAGGCAGACACTTAACCGACTGAGCCACCCACACAGGCACCCCAGATTTATAAATACTTTTAAAAGAAAAAAATGTTTCCTGTATATTCAACACTACTTTATATGACTTTATAATAACATTTGTAGTGTGCTGTTAAAGTCATGGATTTTTTTTTTTTCATTTTAAGGCAGCTACACATATTCTTCACCTTTTAAAAAAAATAATCTTCCTGGGGTGCCTGGGTGGCTCAGTCGGTTAAATGTCCGCCTTTGGCTCAGGTCATGATCTCAGGGTCCTGGAATCGAGTTCTGCATCGGGCTCCCTGCTCAGCGGGGAGTCTGCTTCTCCCTCTCCCTCTGCCCCTCCCCGCTGCTCTTGCTTTTGCTTTCTTTCTCTAAAATAAATAAAATCTTTAATAGAAAAATTAATCTTCTTTATATTCAAGTTTATATATTTAAATTCAGTAGAAATTTGAGATTATCATCACACCACAAATAAAACTATGCCACTGATATGTTCAGGTTAAAAACAAACTTTTCTTCAGTACTAGTGTCATATGGATATTTTTTGCCATCAAGATTTCAGTCCTTCCCACTGTGTGTGTGACAAACGTGTCTTCTAATATGCCCCATTCCTTGTATTTCCTATCGCCTTTCTTGGACAGATTTTATTTTCAATGCACTATTTTGTTCCCTTTATCTCCTACTTGTCTAAAACAATGACCTGTAACTCCCGATTATTGCCTTTCCTTATTCCCATCCTGATGTTTGTACTACTCACGTTTTTGTCAGTTGCTGCTCGGTGAAACTATGTATCGCGAGCAAGAGAAAGCACACAGCGATCAGACAATCAGACCAGGTGTGAATGTGTCAGATCGATTATCCCCAGCTTCCTCTGATTCTATCTGAAGGGTTGGATAGACAGATATCAAAAGTAAGAGACAGTGTCTTAAAATAGCTATTTTTGAAGCTTATGTTTCTTGTAGATACACAGTAAATAAAGGACGACAGACTAGCACTGCTAACAAAAGGGAGGACAAGGAAGGGGGGAAGGAAATGAAGGAAAGGCAAAAACAGAAAGGAATACTTGAATGGGAAGAAATCAGAGAGGGAGACAAACCATAAGAGACTCTGGACTCTGGGAAACAAGCTGAGAGTTCCAGAAGGGAGAGGGATGGGGGGGTGGGGTGGCAGGGTGACGGGCATTAAGGAGGGCATGTGATGTCATGAGCACTGGGTGTGATACCCAACTAATGGATTGTGGAACACGACATCAAAAACTAATGATGTACTGTATGGTGATTAACATAACAATAAAAAATTTAAAAAAACCTAATCATGTACTATATGTTGGCTAACTGAACATAATAATAAAAAAAAAAGCAGAAGAAAAATGAGAAACCATCAGAAAGGGAAAGAAGACAAAAAGCAGGCACATTAGCATTTTAAGGAAAATTTAAAAGAAGGAAGAGGGCTCGTGCCCCGTTGGGACAGTGATACGGAAGGTGGCATAAGTTCCTGAAATGTGTAGGAGAAACTTCCGTAATTGGTGAACAAGAATGGCAGAGGCCAAATCACGTTATCTGTTGAAGAGTTCTTGACTTGGCTTATGGTAGCTCCTGAGCAAATGTGATGAACACCACAATGATTATTTGAAAATTTCACTGGTAAAAGTCTGACGTTAACACCACAAGATACGTGGCAAGAGACAATAACATCCATCTTGGCTTGTGTACGTGGCACCCTGATGCCACATCAGTCACTTAATGGGGAGATGCTTTTGATAAGATCTTGGGGAAACAAAGAATTTCCTCATCTCTGGATTTAAAGCGATGTGTTTTCCTCAATTTCAGATCACTTGAGAATTTCGATGTGATTTCTTTTTAAATAACAAGTTCCACAACTGGTTTGCCCTGTGTCTGAGGCACTGATAAGCTCCGTTGTCCCCTCACGATTCACTGATAGAACACACACAAGAAAAGTCTTCCACATATGGTGTGGGAACCCACATTCCCTATCGGGCTGAAGAGATCCCGGAGGGTGCAAAGTTCTCTTGAACACACCCAAATCTCTGCTGCATCTCAGATAATTCCAGAATTGGGGTTAGACCTAGAAGAGATTTTTAGCAATGATAGAAGTCGACCTTTCATTTTTACAATTAAAGTGCCTGCAGCCCTGAACTGTGAAAAGTTCCTCTGGAGACACGCAGTGGAAAAGCAGAGAGCACATGGAAACCCTGGGCACGTGATGATTAGCGAATATTTTTCCCATTTCTGCAGTGACGATCAGTGTGTGTTCCTTTCAGTCCGAGGCTGAGCACCAGACCTCCACTCTTCGCTCTGCCTGAGCAGCCCGGCTTTTGTCTGTTTTACATCAAGATATTGAAGGGGAAAGATTTTATTTTTCTAAAAGGTCCTTCACAAATTCTTTTTTTTCAAATCACTGCTCTAAAATAGGAGGTTGACCTTACTGAATTACTTTAACAACCTCCCGTTCTCTGCCAAAGCCATAATCTCCCACAGGGGCAGCTGCGGCTGAAGCTGTGCCCAAAACTCGGGAGCATGAAAGCCTCCCTCCTGGATTGGGGAGCAAGTGTGCTCAGAACACCACACAAGGTCACCATGCTTTCATCAGGAGAGGGGAAAAGGTCTTAACCCCCATGCAAAATGTCCCAGCCAAAATCATGCTTAAAAGAGGACTTAGGGGAAGGATTTTAATTCAGATTTTTTTTAAAAAATTCTTATTCGAGGAGCACCTGGGTGGCTCCGTCAGTTAAGTGTCTGACTCTTGATTTCAGCTCAGGTCATGATCTCAGGGTTGTGAGATCGAGCCCCAGATTGGCTCTGCGCTGGGCGTGGAGCCTGCTTAAGATTCTCTCTCACTCTCCCTTGGACCCTCCCCCCAGTAAAAAAAAAAAAAAAATTATTTATTTGATAGCCTTAGACCAAAGCACAAACACAATGCCACATGAGCTGAGCTGGAACATCCTCCAGGCTGGATTTATAATCAGCCCTTCTCCTTTAGCCTTGAGCCACTATTCTTGGACCAAATTCATATGCCTTGATTCTCTCTTCCCTTATGAAGAGTGGCTTTACCCAAGATTTTGAATCTGCAAATAGAAAACTTATCTAGACATGCCTAATTTTTCATAAGGAGCCAGTATAAACTCAGCTCATTTGAAACACACTTTGCCCTGCCTTCATCTGGTCAGCTGCTTTAACAGAATACAATGTGGGTGGCTTACATAACAGAAATGTATTTCCTCACGTTTTGGAGGCTGAAGTCCCAGTCACGGTACCACCAATGTTGTTTCTGGAAGTTTCCGGTGAAACCTCTCTTCCTAGCTTGGAGACAGCCGCTTTGTCTCTTTCTAATTGTCCTCACATGATCTTTCCTCTGTGTACATGTGGGGGAAACAAGATCTCTGGTGTCTCTTCTCACAAGGACACCAGCCTTAGCAGACCAGACTCTTATGACCTCTTGTACCCTTCATCACCACCCTAAAGGCTTTATAGTCAAAGGCAGTAACACTGGGAGTTAGGACTTGAACATACGAATTTGGAAGGGACGCAATTTACTCTACTGCAACTCCTCTTTATGTGCAAATTTTAATTGGCCAGAAAGAATCGAATATGGATCAAAAACATTTTGAGACGAAAAAAGTAATTATTTCAAGGCAGAGTGCCTGAATAGTGTTGGATGTTGGTATGCAAGGAAAGTAAACAAGATCTTCCAAGAGAATAACTAATTCAAGAACATCCCAGCTATACTTGAACTTCTACCTGAAGGTTTTTGAGTAATAGCTCCACTGAGTTGTAAGTGAAACTGATAAAATGCTTGTCTTTATACTTGTATGTATAAGTATGTAAAATACTTGTAGGTACTTGCTCCCAACATGGGTCTTAAATTTAATTGCATAGATAGTTGATACATTAAGATGTCTCCTATTGTAGTGAGCTTATACGGACTGTCTGCTTTTCATATATTGTTAATCTGGTTATTTAATTGGCAGAAGGAACTCCAGAGGTAACTGTGGCTATCTATAAATGGTTTTCCAAGCAGAAGATACGAGCTCATGACCCCATTCAGCACCGGGAACAAGAATCAAGGCCACGGTTGTTGACTTCCAAGAGAAATTCTTTAATTCCTTGATTGCTGGCTGCAAAACTGTCAAATATGTTCAGGTTTAGAATAGTGCTTGATCCACAGTAAGCCCTCAATAAGTAATTCCCATAATCTTTGGAAGTTTCAAATGCCAAATACTTTTTAATCAGAATTAAAGTGTCCAGAAATTTAGCCTCATTTACAAATTGCAACAAAGCTCTAAGAGAGCAAAATGAGAAAATGTTAGGACTCAGCCAACTATCAAATTTTAGAACCTTAATTCGTCACCACTTGTGATTATACAAAACAATGTTGTAATGCATTTTGGAATTCAATCATACTTTTTGTCAAATTAGGTCATGAAACTTGGTACTGCAAATATATCAATTCCAACTCTTTCCCCTTTAATATGTAAAGAGGCACACAAAGTCTAGAGACTGAAAGATCAAGATAAATATTCTGAAAATAAGGGACAGTTTTAATTAATTTTAAAAATTATAAAAAATACAGAAGGAGGAAACAAATGTTTCAAAGAGGAAACAAATGTGAAATTTTAAATATTAATGACATTAGGTTGGAAATAAACGTGGTATTCAAATTTCTACTTGATTAAGATTTCTCCTATCACTCTGGTATGAATTTCCTTCATTGTTAAGAAACTGCACTTTACTCGTAAACCTTAGAAATTCAGTTTAAATCAGCACTTTTCAAACACTATGAGAGAAATCTTACTGCATTTTTTAAAGGCAACATGATCTGGAAAATGTCACTGAGCAAAGCATAATGTTCCCATGCTTTACACTGAACAAAGGAGGCTACACTATGTCCTGAACATATAACTTGCTTGTAAGATTAGACTTAACTATTAAACAGCTGTTGGAAAAAAAATACCATAACTCGGGAATAGCTATGTGGGGAATTCTCATCCATTTCTAGCAGATTTGAATTTAATTTTTTTACTCTTTCCTTCTTCGAAAGAAAATAAATTTATAGAGATCTACTGAAATACAGAGTAGTTTTTATAAAAGATGAACAACAGAAAGCTCAGTCAATGTGGTTCAAAGCATAGTTTGTTGAAAAGGGTTAAAGGTTAAAGTACAAAATTCTGAGAGCTTGGGGAAGGGGATGTCATAATTTAAAAATAAAGCTATAAAAATTATCAGACCAAAAAGTGTGTGCACATATAATGTAAAAATTCTAATAAGCAAAACAGGACTTAATATAATGTTAATTAAAAAAATAAACCATCCTCCATATATTACAAATCCCAAGAAAGCCTAAGTATCCTTAAAAAAATTCAACTTTCAGACGAGACTTTTATTTTACTGTAATTACCTAACACTCTTCTATAATGATTTTCTCTGCACATGCTGGTCTTGGAATAAAACAACCATCTACATAAATTTTGATTAGACTATCACAAAAACTTTGCAGGCTAGATTTCAAAGTTTTAAGGTGGCTGGATATCTATCCAAAATTCTAAGCCATCTTATTTTGGAAAAATAATCTACATATAGGAAATAGCAATAGTTTAAAACCGTGTTTAAATCCCAAGCACTTTCCCATATCTCATTTTGTCAACATGAAATGCAAAAAAAATGGATTGCCCCAAATCAGCTCTTCTGACAGAGTTTCCTTCAGTGTAGTAGGAAGAACACAGTTCAAATCATGAGACTCCTCAAAAGCTGTGGGACCACATGACCTCTCTAAGCCTCAACTTTTAATCCACACCGGCATGGTACTGCTATACAGATTCAACACAACAGTGTATACAAAGGCCATAACAGAAGACTTTGCATGTAAAGGATACTCAAATATTTACTTAGTACATCACTGGGAATTCGGCACATCATAAGATAAAAACCTATTTCATTTTTCCCCATATTTGTTTACTCCTTTGCAGAAAGATTGATCTGCTTAGTCCAATTCCACAAGATCTTTCCTTTGAGAATTAGTCTCTCCTTGCTTTATTTTTTTTAAAGATTCATTTATTGGGCTCTGGGTGGCTCAGTTGTTAAGCATCTGCCTTTGGCTCAGGTCATGATCCCAGGGTCCTGGGATCGAGCCCTGCATTGGGCTCCCTGCTCGCTTCTCCCTCACCCACTCCCCCGGCTTGTATTCCCTCTCTTGCTGTCTCTCTATGTCTAATAAATAAATAAAATCTTTTTAAAAATAAAGATTTATTTATTTTTAAAGAGAGAGAGAGAGGAGGGACTAATTAAGCTAGTTCCTATCTGTAAAATCTATGGGTCAAATGTGTTGATCTTCTAGGGATCTTGATACATAGTCCCAAAATCATCCTCTAGAAAGATATGGCTTTGGTTCTCTCACTACCATTTTGCGAGAGCTCTAAGTTTCCTTGCAACCCAACAAATATTATCTTTAAAAGAATCCCAGCTAATTTGTGGGTGGAAAAGATATCTTAAATTATTTTAATCTGTAATTCTTTTGATCAGTAGTGAAGTAGAACATGCCTTCGTGTATTATTTCTCCATGAGAATCCTATTCTTTGTCAATTTTTATTGGGTTACTTGACTTATCAAATAATATGAACTTTTTAAACAACAATATTAATTTAATTTTGATTATCTACTTGTTTATATATTTTTTAATTTGTTTTTAGCCTGGTATTGTAGTTTATATAGTCTATGTACAAACATTTTTTTTAATTTTATAGACTCAGACCTTTTCTCTCTTTGCTATTTTTCATGTCCTTTATGCATAGCCTCCTTCTCTTTGCAGTAATTAGAAGGTATTTCAGAATTATGTCAATGATGGAGAAAATGGTGTCATTATTCAGAGAGGAACATCTACAAGTCACCGTAAGACAGGAAGCTGGGATATGAACCTGTCTCTCTTCTCCATGTGGGAAAATGTTCTACGGGCAAGTCTGTCATGCCTCTTTTCCTTTTCCACAATAATGACTTTGATTTCTTGGTAGGCACATTCAGAGGCTCCTTCAAACAGTAACAACAATGAGAATTACACTAGACATGCTCTGTTCCTAGAATATGAAATTTGTAGAGTAGTAGAATACCTAGCATAAGGAAGTAAAATTACCCAGAGAAAAAACAAACTTACAATCAAATTTGCTGGAGAATCTAGAACATAAAATACCAATTATTCCATCTTAAAAAATCTCATTAAAAACAACTAAATGGTTTCTGAATAGCATTTACAAAATTCAACTCTTTAAACCAACAGAAATTGTAGGGTATGGTTTAATTTAACTTTTACCCAAATCATCTAGCCAATTGCCCTACCAATACTTTTAAATAATTATTTCTTCATGTGAGTTCTGTGTGTGGTATTCTTTTTCTATGTATGCATTATTATGCATTATTTTCTTATGAACTGTTGATTGCTTCCAAGGCCATCTGCTTTTTTTTTTAATCCATCTGTTTTTTATTCTTTCATCAGTGCTGTGATATTTTAGCCTAAATTATTTTTAAGTATTGGTAGGCACAGCAAGCATCCCTCATTTTGCTTCTTTTGAACATTTTTCTTAGTTCTTGGAAGTCACAGGGATTCTATCTTAAGACACCATCACCCCCACAATCTCCTGACTGGCACTTTCTGGAAATTGTAATCTCCAAATGATGTATGAAGATGGAAGAAGAAGAGAGTATTAACCTCGACACCTCAAAACTTAACACCAAGACAGGAGAGGAGAGCTGCCTTGGCCCTTGGTGGTCTCTCAAGCCACCCATCACACTGGAAGAATTATACTGGGACTTTCAATTTTACTCAGGTCCTCTTGACTGCTTTACTTCAGAAAGCAAAAGACCAATCCATCATCAGCTTTTTAAAAACTTTATTTCAACTCTCTAGTTTGAACATGTTCCTCCCAGACACTACATATCATGGGTCAGTTTGGGGGGGGCGGGGTTGAGGGGGCGGGCGAGGGTCTTCATTAGAATTTTGTTACAAAGTTGAGAGAAGTAAGGGATGCCCTGCTCACCAGGCAGGTGGCATTTTATCCCCAAGTCCCTCTGCCTCTTGTGTCTGTGATGTTTATGGGAACACAATCAAGTCACATCTTACAATTTACACCTTTCTGTGTGAAGAGGTACTCAGACATCACTGAAGCACTGACCAGCACTTGTCAGTCACCAACTAGGTAACACTTCAAGAGTCCTTGTGAACATGCTCTCTACGAAGAAAAATGTAAGATTAACTTCTCCCCTTTTAATGGAATTTGGGCTATTGGTCTTCAGATAAAAATATAAAATCTCTGTTAAAACCAAAAACAGTTTGGGTGGAAGGAGAATTAAGTGCAGGGAAAATAGCATCTCTGAATGAAAATGGTAACAAAATCTCAACTGAGATTCTTTGTCAAATCACACTTGTCCCTTGGCATTGAATTTGGCAATAGTTACAGAATGTATGAGGTATTTAATTTTCATTGTCCAAAGTTAAAGATCTTAAAATAATAAGGGTCTTTAAACTCTGCTTGTGGTATAATTTGTGTCTAAAGATTAAAATCTAGGGGCACCTAAGTGGCTCAGTCAGTTAAGCATCTGCCTTAGGCTCGGGTCCCAATCTCCAGGTCCTGGGACTGAGTCCCACATCAGGCTCGCCGCTCGGTGGGGAGTCTGCTTCTCCCTCTCCCTCTGCCTCTTCCCTTGCTTGTGCTCTCTGTCTCTCTGTCTCTCTGTCTCTCTCCCTCTCTCAAATGAATAAATAATATCTTAAAAAAAATAAATAAAGATTACAATGTATTGGAGTGGAAGGGTCTTACCACAGATAACTAGCAGTCATAGTGAGTCACTGGTTAGTCGAAAAAGTTAAAGTGAAGATTATTAAGAATATAATCATGCTTTAAATATAAATTTTTATATGCCTGTATACTAATTCACTAGGCTTTTGTTATAGGAATAAGATCTTGTCTTTGGAGTTGGCTATATGCTTTCCTGCATATACAATACCTGCAGCGCTTAGCTTTAGAGTTTTTATTTCATTAAAGGGAATTGAGAAATTAATGTCACTTGCAAAGCAATCCAAAAAAATAATATTCCTCTGCTACATTTCACAGTAGCCTAAAACACTGATAGTTGGCTTGCGCAGACCTAACTGGACAACTTTTCTTAATTGACTCTCCTTGACTGAGCCATTCCAAAGCATTCAGCTTTTGTATATTTTGTATTAATTTTCCCACCTATTATGGTTACTTGCAGTAGGACACACTGAATAAATATGCATCCATTCCTTTCATCTAGTAACTTACAATGCTGAAATAACGAAGTTTAGATCACATAATTGCGTAAGCTTGAAAAAAGCAATTTTTTCGGTAACCAAAACAGACACATGTGTTATTAAAAGCCTTTAAACTATGGACTATGACTTTTTAAAAAGTCACTCTTTCACTTTCAAGAAGACGGCCCCCAAGTACATGAGAACAAACAAAACCATCAAGCCACATGTTTATAATTCCCTAGTCTTTTTTCTCTTTCCTGACCCTATACCTCCCACCTCAACCCCTAAGCGGCAGCTCTAAGCTCATCCCTAGGAAACTTCAAAACAATATGTCTGGTTAAAAGCTGAATGATGTCTGCTAGAAGCTTATGCTATTGGGGATAAAAATAATAATAATAATAAAGGAACAGGAATGTAGCCTCCAATCTCCTTGAACCAGAAATGGCCTTTCAGGTTACAATGCCATTTAGAGTTTCCAAACAGAAGTCAAATAAGTTGTGGGTAATGGAGCAAATTTAAAACATTATTCCTGGCAGCCTTCCATGTATTTTTCTTCACATGATGTTATGAACAATAGTCCTGTTTGAGAGGAAGGACCATAACAGAAAGGATCTCAAATTCTGTTTTTCTCTCTTACCTTGTTGTCTTCTTTTTGGATTTTAACCTTCCAAGCAAACTTCTAAGACATCATCTGCCCCTCCGAGGGCCCATCTGCTTCAAGTAGTCTGAAGAGGTGAAGCTTGCTTTTAGATACCATTTTTAATACATCTCTAACCATTCGTTCATTTTGTGTGTGTGTTTGTCCCTTAGACAGACTAAAATAGTCAAAGGTTAATTTATTCCACTTGGAAATATTAAGTCTAGTCTGCCACTTTTTTTCTTTATCACCAAAAGAATCTGATTAATTTTCTGCCTGTGAGTTTTGCAAATGAAGTGTACTTTCAGTACTGCAGACAGCACCTTCTCCGTCTCGTGTTGTGTCAAGCCTTGCAAGGCTACGGCAGGGTTGTCAGTCCTCATCTCTGCCTGACGGACTTGGCTCTTTCATGTGCAGCCCGTTGACCTAGTCTTCCTCTCAATAACAAAATAGCTTTCATTCCCCTATGGCCTCATGAGCTTCTGCACCACACAGTTCTATTTATATTAAGCCAGACATTTCCATGTAATTTCATATTCTCTGCAATGCTTTTTCCATAGCCAAGTAAACTCAACAAGTGAACTTTTGAGATAATATCTAAAAAAAAAAAAAAAAAAAAACTCTCAGCTGCCCCATACTAAAGGAATGGGTTTCATTTAAATGTTTCCTGTTTTCAAAGCATTTGCCTCATAGAACCATTGTGTGTAATACAAAGTCTGATTCGATTAGCAACTAAATTGTTACAGTTGAATTTCAGCTCAAGCAATGGACAGTACAAGAGAGCTGAACTACTGGAGAAACAAGGATGGATGCCATTCATATTTGGAAGGTTCAGATGTCTTGCTCATTGATGTACAGGACCTTTGTCATTGGACTGACGTGTCAGTTCAAAGTACCGTTCAAGAGCCAGACGCTTGACAAATGAAGAACTTCGGTATATTTTTTATCACGTATGGCATTGAGTAAATTGAAATACTGGTCATAAGTAGTCGTCTATTTCTCTATTGGAGAAATATCATGCTCCAAGTCATCTACCACATTAAAGAGCATCACACCAGAATATCGGACTGCTTAGGATGAGAACATTTGCAAGATGAATACAAGTTGAACAAAAGCATCTGGCACCAATCTGTGAACACAATATACAGTGTTAATGACTGATTTCAACTACTTGTTTAATTATGCAGAATGTATTTCTGCCTATTACGGGGTAGTGTTTTTAAGTAAACTGGAATGGAAATGTCTTATACAATATCCCCTTTATTCTGTTCAGCCTTTTTAATTTTAAAGAACTACATTGTTTGATATTACTATCTCCACTCTTTTATGAGTTTATAATTACCTCTTTATTTTTGATATTTCTTGAACCACTTGTTTTAAGCTTGTTTCTTGAAAATGGCATACAGGTCTTCTCTTCTGATGTAAAAGTTTTGATTTGCTCACATTTAGTTTAATGTCCTATATAATGGATTTCATTTTTCTACCTTGCTCTATTATTAATTTTATATCGTCACTTCCTGTGTTATTTCTGTTGATACGATCGACAAAATCCATTTCAACTGTCCGCTCTATTTGTTGTTAGGCTCTGCTTTCTCTGCCGTCATACAGAGAAGCATGCGTTTATGTGAAGGCAAGATAAAAACTCCCTTCTTTAATAAAGACAGAGTATCCCCCTGCCCTTCTTAGATGACAACTTTAAAATAATTTATTTCTAACCTCTTACTCATTTCCCTGCCTTTCCCCATGATTGCAGTTGACCTCCGTTTCTTACCCCCATGTTTGCTAAGATCATGGTGGCTAGCCTTCATGCTCATCAACACATAGCTACCCTTTATCTTCTGGATTTCACTTCCCAGCTCCCCTGCTCTCCACGGAGGCCACGGAACATGTTTGAGCCAATGAAATGTAAGTAGAAGTCATGCAGATCATTTCTAAGCTGAGGCAGCAGAAAGCTTTTGTGTACTTTTTATAGCCTCACTCTACCTCTCCCCGAAAAATCATGGAAAGGCACTTGTCTTAAGATGGTAGAGCCATAGAACTTAAGTGGCTTGAAATCTAAGAGGCCAGACAGAGGTCAGCTCTCTGGGAGAGTCACCCAAGGTGAAGAGGATTAGCATAATCAAGTGAGGACTAAGTTTTTATTGTAGAAAACCACAGAAATTTGGAAGCTGTTACCAAAATATGAAGTGTTCTACGCTTCCCTTATGGGAGTCCTTCTTTGCCGCTTGTATTATGTATTCTCATGAACTTGCATGCTATGCAATGCTTCTGTTTCTTTTCTTCTTTATCTTCCCAGATCTTGAACTCTATATAACACTTTATTTGGTTATTGGTTAATGTATTTTCTCAATTGTTTTTCTCATGGGATAAATGAATGATATACATTCTAAACTCGTGTTTATATTTTCTTTAGGTATATGCTATCTGAGTGATCTAGAACTTTGGAGTTTTTGGTCCTTTCTTCTCATTCATCTGTAGATACAATCCCAGTCTTCTGGTCTACATTCTTGCAAAGATAAGTCTCTGGCCAATTTCAGGTTTTTCTCTTTGTAGTGATAAATGAGTTTAACCTTGTAACTTATTTGGTTTTCTCTTGATATTTGGCGTTCAAGTCTTTTATGCAGAATATATGTGCATGGTTTCTTACCTAGCCTGTAACTGAGTGAGCACTTTGAAATTCCAAATTCAAGTTTCCTTCAACTCTAGAGGTGTTCCTTCTATAATTTTCGTTGTTGGCCGTCTTGAAGATGACCCCCAATGGCCCTCATCTCCTGGTATTCACAGTCTTGTGGAGTCCCCTCTAAGACTGCCAACACATCTTTGTTACAGCGTACAGCACAAATGATGGAATGTCACTTCTGAGATAAAGTTGTAAGACTTCGGCTTCTCTATGCAGCACTTGCCCACTCTTTCATTCTCTATAAGCCATGAATTTGCTTGAAAGTGGATGCTTGGGCAACAGTCAAGTTCAGACATTATAGCCTTGACACCTGGTTTGACTGTAATCTCTTGATAGACTGAGTCAGAATACCACCCTGCTAAGGCTCCCCTGGGCTTCCCCTCATAGAAACTATGAGATAATAAATTTATTTTATGCCATTTTCAACATACTCTGCTTTTCACTCTTTCTCCCCAAACTGTTACTGTTCAGTCCATTGAGTAGCCAACAAGTAAGAGATCCCTCATCGTCTCTGTGTCAGAATCCCCGAAGAGCCAAAGCCTTATCTACATTCTATTTCATGTAGATTACCATGGTTTTTTAGCCTACTAGCCTAGGCAAATGAAGAAAAGAAGTTTAGAGGTAGAAATGGGCAGAAGAGAAGCGATTTTAAGACCATAATTTTCACAGACAAATTTTAGAGAAAAAAATGTATTTGACTAATGACCCTTCAGTCCTCAAAACAGCCATAATATACACAAAATGTTCAGTCAAAAGCACTAGCCTACTGTCATCACATAATCACTACATAGAGAGTAACAGGCTAATTCCTACTATAAGTAACTCTGAAGTCAGGAGAAGAGAAGCAGAATTTTGTTGGCTTTGCAAAGCCTAATATGTATGGGGCAAATCAGTTCTTTCGTTTTAAGTAATATGGAAACATACTTAATCCAGGGAACTTTTCATCTCAATCAAGTTCTTGTGGCCTTTTTTATTTATTTTTTAATGAAGTACCTACTATATCTAAGGCCTCATGGCACTTTACACAATTTTTAAAACTTCTTCAGAAATCCTCATAGTGTAGTTATAATTTTACAGATTTGGAGAATAAGCAGCTAGTAGTTAAAAGCATATATTCTGAAGACAAAATGATTATTTCTCCTTCTACCTCTTAGATTTTTCATCAGCTAGATACAGATACCAACTGTGCTCCCTCTAGGAATGTAACATCCAAAGTGGAGGCCAAGGAAATCAACGTTGCCCTTGGTGATACAGAGAGTATCATGAAGTGCACAAAATATTTTCAGGGTTAGGGTTTTCTGTCCAGGCATCAAGTCAAATGTCCTCTGGAACACCTTCCTTCAAAAACTGAAGAGAAATAAGAGTTTCTAATAGCTAAAAAATATTGACCACATTGAGACATTCACATACATATTTGAGCTGCTCGGAATACTAAAGCACTCGGAGGATGATGAAGGAGTATTTTGCTCAAAAAAGTCTTTCCCCCCCCCAATCATTTAAAATCCAGTTCAAGAATCTGCCAAATCCTGAATAATTATGTGAGAGCTCTCATCTTCCCCCCATGCCATTAAAAACGGGGGAAAACAATGTTCAGTTTCAGCTGCACAGAATTTTAACTGTAAAGCACACAGGGAGTATCTCAAAGGGTCACAAACTACCCAACAAGCTTACGGCCATAATGATATTCACGGCAACAAGAGAAGGTAACCCATATGTCAGTAGATATTGTACAAATCAAGAACACACATGGGGGGTGGGGCTGCCTGGGCATGACCCACTGCAAGCAGCCTCAGCTGAAAACACAACACTCCTGGCATCTTTCCCTGGACAAAAATGACAGCACCTGATGAGGATACGAAGTCTCAAAACTACCTCTGGTCACAGATCTCTTTTTACCTATTTCACTATGAGATTGGCAGCCATATCTTTACAAGGGTGACAAGGTGATTGATTGGTCCCTGTGGGACAACTGAGCAACTTCCACACTGAGGATGCTCACATATTAAAGGCAGTGGCAGGGGCGTTGAGAGAGGGCGCGAATCGTCCCTCCATGAAAGGACAAAGATGACATTAACATGTCGTTTGGCGGTGCTGGAGTCTGAGCCAACCTGTGTTGCCACAGGTCGAAAGCCACAAGCAAACGACTCATTAGTCATCCCAGTCTTGACAGTCCAAAAATACACCCAGAAAAGGCTGAGGCCAACTTCTTATGAAAGGAAAAGTTTCGTCTAAGTGCTTAGGGAGTCAGTCCTTGTGTTCGGAAATTCTGGGGCTTACCATGTTCCTTCTTTCCCACCCTGCACTTCTTTTTCCTTCAATTCCATTAGTGTGATATTCCTGGATAATTTTTACTTTTCATTTTCAAAAAGGCTGTATGGTTTCTTAAGATGGTTTTAATTTGAGTCTGTAAAGGGAGAATTCCTTCAGTGTTGCAATGAAGGACAATATTCCAAGTAAATATCATCTATTTATGATTGAATCCCCTCTTCTCTCCATGATGAACTCTCAATGGACTTCCTGCAGATACAAACTGTGAAATAACTATATAATAACTTGGTTCAAACCCTCTTTACATGCCATGGTTCAAAAACAGGAAGCTAATTTCACTAATCAGCCAAAAAAAAAAAAAAAAAAAGATTCTAAAGAACAAATGAAGGGGGGAAATTCTTCCAGGCATCTTGGGGAGTTATTTAGGTCTTCCAAAAAGTCCATCTTGTAGAGAATTAGTAAGGCAAAAAAAGGATAGGATTTGGGTATTTTAAAAAATATTCCTTTTTCCAGAGTGCCTGCGTGGTGCAGTCAGTTAAGTGTCTGACTACTCTTGGTTTTGGCTCAGGTCATGATCTCAGGCCCCACACCGGTGTGGAGTCTACTTGAGACTGTCTCTCCTCTGCCCCTCCCCCACCAACACTCAGTCTCTCTCGCTCTCTCTCTCTCTCTATCTCAAACAAATACCTAAATCTTTCTAAAACTATTTCTTTTTCCTCAGTGATTTTTCAAATTTTATGTCAGGCAATCCCTTTATGAAGGCTTAGCCCTCAAATATTCAGCACAGCACCCAAGCTTTTCCATAGCTATCTGGTTCACAAGGAACTACTAGATAGTGGTTTGAGGCTTTTATGTGTTGTGCATGTTGAGGGAGGATATCTATGTAGGTCAATTCTTAACTATGTGTGGTAAGAATATCTAAAATTGCATTTTTAGTAGAAACTATTATTTTCTACTTATATTGTTCTGTGTGCTTTGCATATAGATATTGATTTAATCCTCACAACATCATATAAGGTAAGTAATGTTATCTCCATTTTAGAAATGAGGACGCTGAGGCACAGAATGTTTAAACAAATTTCCCTAAACTACAGAGCTAATACATACTATCACTGAGATATCACCCAGGGCACCCAGCTCTCAAGTTCACTGTCAACTACCCTGTTACCCCTGTTATTGAGTGAAAAACACTTACACTGTATTTTTTTTTTTGACTCCTTAATGTAGACTCAAGTCATAACCCATGAGCTATTTGCACATTATTTTGCTTCCTGGATTTACTCTATAAATGAAGGTAAGTAAGCACTTGTTCACTGTGAATGATGAATCTGCGGGGCTCCCTTGCCCTTTATTCTAAAGACAGATGTACCTTAGATAGGAACCTAGAAACAAACAAACAAACAAAAAGAGAAAAAAAAACCCAAACCCTAAACTCAGCCCATGCTGTAAACTCTTCCCCAAAAACAGAAGCAGGGCTCTGGCACACTGCATTCTTCAAAGAAGGCCTCAGTAACAATTGTCCACCAGGTCCTTGAATCCGGGTGCTGGGTGACTGGATCAACCTGTCTCAGGATCCTGCCTTCCAGAGCTCTGCTTCCAGGCTGTGAGAAGTCTGAGCAATGGAGAAGCCATGTGTGGATGCCCTGGTCAACACTGCCTGCTGAACCCAGCCTTCACTTCGTCCCAGCCCAGAAGCAGCCTGGACAGGATTGCAAATCACCGCTGTCATGCACATCAGCCCCAGCAGAGGCCCTCGACACCGTGGGGTGGAGGAGGTAAGATACCCAGCAGCACCCTGCCCCACAGGGTATTCCTAACCACAGAATCTGTGAGGGGTGAAGAAGTCCAGCGTGCTTTGTTTTTGCAGTAATTGTATGAAATAGAATTGGGTGCCTAGAAATGAAACACTGCCAAAATAGAATTTGTTTTCGAGATGATATGTCAGGTAGAAGTCTGAAAGGTCTGTGGTGAGCTGACTATTTGCCCCCAGCAGACACCCACATCCTCATTCCTGGGCCCTGTACTGCCTTATCTCTGCAGATGTGATTAAATTACAGGTCTTGGGATGGGGACCCTAACCTGACTAATCCAGATGGGCCTTGACTGGCATCACAGGTGTCCTCCTCTGAGAGGCAGGGGCTCTGACACGGGGAAGAGCCGGCACTGAAGATAGAGGTAGAGAACAGAGCAATATAGCCACAAGCCATGGCCCCTGGAAGAGGCTAGCAGCCGATTCTCCACCAGACCTTTCACAGGAAACATGGCCCTGCCCACACCTTGATTTTGCCCATTAACACTGATTGTAGACTGGTCCCCCAGAACTGAGAGAAAATCAATGTCTGGTTCTTTTTTTTTTTTTTTAAGATTTTATCTATTTATTGGAAAGGGTGAGAGAGCACAAGCAGAGAGGGAGCAGCAGAGGGACAGGGAGAAGCAGACTGCCCCACGGAGCAGGGAGCCCAATGCAGGATTTGATCCCAGGACCCCAGGATCATGACCCGAACTGAACACAGATACTTCACCAGCTGAGCCACCCTGGTGACCCCATGTCTATTGTTTTAAACCAGCCTGTTTGTGATCATTGGTTAGAGCAGCCACAGGAAAGTAAGAGTCCTTAAAATATAGTCAGAAAAGGTTGGAGAGAGACTTAGGAGGTGGTTATTGCACACCAGAGGAAAAGAAACCCATAGGAAGCTGTAGGGAGCTTGGCACTAGTCACCCACGGTCATGTGGAAAATAAGATATACACTAATGAACACAGTAAGCTGGGCATGGAGGTTTCGGGACAGGAGCTGAGGTCCATGTGGCTTCTCCTAGCCACCTATGGCAGAATATGAGAACAGAGAGATTAACTAAAAAACAAACTGTAGTCAGTTTTCAGAAGCAGATATCGAAGCCTTAGGAAAGCATTTCCAGGCAGAGAAGGCTTCTCAAATAAGAAAGGACCTTTAGTACAAATATTAAAACCAGAGTGCTAGCAGAAAAACATTGTCTCAGAGTTGACTATGAAACCATCATGAAGACCTCAGAAGGATTTACATCTGTGACCTGTAGACATGTTCAGATAGACAAAAACCTTCTGATGGTTTCCAGGGTGTGCCTCCGTTAAGAAAAAAAAAATTCAGGGTTTCTAAAAATCTTAAGGACATTATTCCACAGAAGTCACATGAGGGACCCAAAGTAGAAATGGGCTTATTTCTAAGAGATTTGTGAATATGGATTTTATCTAAAGGGCTAAGTTCATAAATTGTCATATAATGAACCCACAAAGTTCTTAAAGAAACTGTCTTTGCTGATACTAAAAGGATCAGTCAGGACAAAATGAAAAAAATAAATCCTTAAATCCCTGAACTACAGACAAGATACAAGATAAAAACAAAAATAAACAAAACTCTACTTAGCTGTCAACATAAGCTATGGCTTATGAGAAAGTATGACTCAGGGGTTGAATGAAGAGTCCAGGATAGACCGAAAAGCCATAGAAACATGTCTCAGGTTGTTGGTCTAAGCCTTATTCCAGGGACTGACACTATACTCCCTGACAGATTTCAGAATTGCTATGGAACAGTGTGTCTATTGCGGCATAGGAGAGCCGATTATGGTTATCCCCAATCTGTGTATCCACTGTCTATTTGCAACTTTGGGGACACATAAACTGTCTCTTCTGTTCACAGATCAACCTGAGAGAAACCACGCTTGAGAAACTGCATTCACCGTGTCTTATCTACATACTGTTTGGTTTAGATGACAAGATTCTGGGCCTTGAGCCTGAGATGGAAACTAAAAATAGAAGGTGATGTTTTGGGGACTTGAGAGACAGTGACTCTTGTGCATGCCGTGGGATGAGACTTGCTGTGGCCCAGAGGGTGAACTGTGGCATGCTGTATTTCCTAAAGAGGGCTGCCAAATACATCCTGTCCAAAATGCCTTCCTGAAATGTATTTTGCCACCCTCCCATCAAGAAGCACAATCTAGTCCCCTTGCTCCGTCCTTAAATGTGGGTGGGTTTCTGGTTGCTTGAAACAAGAGAGTACAGTGCAGGGCCACTATAGGACTTTCAGACTGAGTCAAATACCATGCTGCTCTTATGGGCTTGGTCATTCAAAACACGCGCTCCGGGCACTGCCTCCCTGCTATGGTCTCTCACTGAACCTAGCCACTACGCTGCATGGATCACAACCCACACGGGGAGGTCATGGGTTGCTGCACCAGTCAGCTGTCCCAGCTGAGTCCAGTCTTTGAGTCGTACCAACCCAGACACCACACATGTGACTTAGAGCCTCCAGATGATGCCAGCCCTCAGATAGTCGAAACTCCCTTAGCTGAGGCCCCAGACCTTACACAAGATACAAGCCATCCCTGCTACACCCGATCTGAACTCCTGACCCATAGAATCAGTGAATGTAATACAATTATTGTTCTCTTACAGTAGTAAGTATGGATAGTTTTGTAATAAGGATAGATTTAAAAATACACAAGTAAAGGAAGAGTGATTACAGGATGTTGCAGAGGTGGGTAGACAGCAACACTGTGAACACTTTAGTTCACATGCAGCAGTTAGGCTTTTTCAGGGTAGAATGCTCCTGCGAAGGCATAATTAGTCCAGTCAGTGCATTACACACAGCTCAGGAGTTATAACGGCAAAACCAAGTCCGTACCCAATAGCAGCATGGAAAAAGCATGCTCATCAGCATATTTTTGGGTCAGACAAATGCTTGACAAAATGTCAACAAGTAGTTTGTTTTTAGGTCTGCCTGATTTGCCAAAATACCAATAATGTTTTAAGCATGGGGGTTGGAGGCAGGGAGGAGGGAGAGTGGAAAGGAATTTTAAATTATCAAAGGAAGGTCCAGCCCAAACCATGTTAATAAAAACAAGATTTTATAGCAAAGTTGCCAGATATTCTAATGGTTTCAAAGCATTTTTAATTCTTAACAGTACACAAGATGCTTTTCCTGCAATAACTTGTCTCCTTCACAAACATAGACATATATGTGTTTTATAGGCAGCACTCTGCTAGCAGGTAGGTCTTTCCATCTCTTATTGAAAACAGGGCTTACTATTCATGCATATAAGAAATCGTAGGTTTTAGACCAGACTCTAGTCTCTTTTAAACAGTGTTTAGGAAAATTAAAAGGGGAGCAGAACTGATTCATTATTCTGATTTGGCACAAGTCAACCTGCTCAGATAAAGGAGGACAAGACAACGTGAGCGAATCTCCTCAGACTGAAGAATAGACAATTGATGGAGTTATCCAAGTAGGCAGCCAATTTCATGATTAGGAACTGTGTCAAGGGCAGTATTGGCATTTGACGAAGTGCAATGTGAGTTTGACATTCACTCAACATACTAGTTCTCTATCGCCACAGAAGTGATCACCAGAACCTGAGCAGCTTAAAACAACACCCACTGATCAACCCATATTCCTATAGGTCACAAGTCCCAAAGGGCTGACTACTCTGTGAGGAGCTAACAGGCTGCCTTCGTGGTGTTGGCCTGACTGAACTCCATCTGAAGGTCGTTGGCACAATTCAGTTCCTCCTAGAGGCCACTTCCAGGTCCTGGCCTCAGGGACTCCCCATCTCTCCTCACAAAGAATCCCTCTGGAATCACTCATTCTTCTTTAACCATGTGAAGAAATTTAATAAGGCTCAGATGATCGGGAAATGATCAAAGTGGGTTTAACCTATTTTAAGATGAAATGATCAGTAATCCTAACATCTGCAAAATCCCTTTTGCCATATAAGGTAACATACTCAAGGGAAGAAAACCAGTGGTAGAAGGTCGTTGGGGTCATCTTGGAATTTTGCTTGGAATTTGGCTAGTCGACGTCAATGGAACCACATTGTTAAAACAACAAAAAACTAAAAACAAGAAATCCACTAATTTGCCTCCATCCCTCCCTAGTTAGATGGCTAACTTCAACTGTTAGAAACTGTGGCCTTCAATGGGGTCTGAGTGTCAGAGTAACAAGTGAATTTAGAGTTCCACTTCTGCCCCTAACCAACTCTGTGATGACAGACCTACCCATTTATCACACTGAACCTCAAGTTCTTCATTTGGAAAGGAAAAGAAGAAAATAATACACATTCCACAGGGTTTTTGTGAGAATTAAATGAACTAATAAATATAAAAAAAACTAGATCTATGCTTTGTAACATAGTGGGCACTGAAAAGAAATCCCCAAGCTTTATCTTCCATAAAATTGCAGGTGAGCTATAATCATTTATTTCAACCCCTATCACCTTCGGTGCTCAGTATCTTTTCTCAGTACCCTTTTACAAAGCATCCACATGGGTCAACTTTTTGCAATACTCAAACTAAGAACAATAAGCCATTGGCAGATGAGCACTGAAAATTAATTCTGGGTACACCAATATTTATCAAGTTAGCTATACCAGTTAATTATATTTAGTGGGAGAATTTGGTACATATAAGAAAAAAAATAATAGACTTCTGGCACATCTGATTTCAGGTGTAATGCCAATAAGCTCTGGAAAAGTGCTATTAATTTTATAACAATCTTAGTTTTAAGGAGAGTATATGCTAGCATTAATCATATATCTTTATTAACTTATAAAGTTCCTACTACTTGTATTTGTCATGGTTCAGAAAATTACAATGATTTAAACAAGTATACTTACGCCCATTTTGCAGATGAAATTTGAGAATAATTTAAATAGCTCCTCCAGGATTTGTTAAATAAGTTCATGGCAGGATTAGGAAAATTCCAGAATAATCGTCTCCTAAGGCAGAGCAAGGCCCAAGTCCTACACCAAGCCATGGACCATAATGCTGTCTTCACTGTCACTCCCACATCTTCCAAATGTTTCTACATCCAAATGCAGAAAGACAGCTTAGTGAAATGAGCAAAGACCATCTCCAAAGAGCAAGTTAACCCAGGTCATGGTTTGGTTTGTCAAGAGCTGAGAATTGCTTGCCAATCCCAAGTGCATATCTCATGGGTTCAGAAACATCATATCTCCAAGCTTTTTAAAATTCCTGTTCTTCTGTACAGAAAATCCTAGAAAAATCACCCACTTTACAATCAGTTGTTGGTAATAACTGAGGAATGGACATGGAAAGTCAGAGACTTGAAGGAAAACAGATGTTTCCAAGGTTTTGTTTTTTTTTCCACTGATACAAAACAAACAAACAAACAAAAACAGAAAACCTTCCCTTGCTTGAGTGCATTTTCTCCAAAAAAAAAAAAGTGAAAAAAGCTGCATTTCTCCTGTAAATGGATTCAAAATCACTAAGTATCAAAACTACCACCAAAATAATTAAACTAGACCAGACCAGAAATTTGGCATTTTTTTAAATTTTTTATTGTTATGTTAATCACCATACATCACATCATGAGTTTTTGATGTAGTGTTCCATGATTCATTGTTTGTGTATAACACCCAGTGCTCCATGCAATACGTGCCCTCTTTAATACCCATCACCAGGCTAACCCATCCCCCCCTCCCCTCTAGAACCCTCAGTTTGTTTCTCAGAGTCCATAGTCTCTCATGGTTCATCTCCCCCTCCAATTTCCCCCCCTTCATTTTTCCCTTCCTGCTATCTTCTTTTTTTTTTTAACATATAATGTATTATTTGTTTCAGAGGTATAGGTCTGTGATTCAACAGTCTTACACAATTCATAGCGCTCACCATAGCACATACCCTCCCCAATAATGTCTATCACCCAGCCACCCCATCCCTCCCACCCCCCACCACTCTAGCAACACTCAGTTTGTTTCCTGAGATTAAGAATTCCTCATTATCAGTGAGATCATATGATACATGTCTTTCTCTGATTGACTTATTTCGCTCAGCATAACACCCTCCAGTTCCATCCACGTCGTTGCAAATGGCAAGATCTCATTCCTTTTGATGGCTGCATAATATTCCATTGTGTGTGTGTGTGTGTGTGTGTGTGTGTGTGTGTGTGTGTGTGTGTGTGTATATATATATATATACACACACACACACACACACACCACATCTTCTTTATCCATTCATCTGTCGATGGACATCTTGGCTCTTTCCAGAGTTTGGCTATTGTGGACATTGCTGCTATAAACATCGGTGTGCACGTGCCCCTTCGGATCACTACAGTTGTATCTTTGGGGTAAATACCTAATAGTGCAATTGCTGGGTCGTATGGTAGCTCTATTTTCAACTTTTCGAGGAATCTCCATACTGTTTTCTTAAATGTTTTCTTACAAAGCAGGAACTAGACAGAAGAATTTGGCATGCTCTTGCCACCAACTTGTTGTAGAGCAACAATTATGCACATACGTGATTAAGTTACCTTAAGCCTGACAGAACTCTAGGATTCTAGCTAAAACTGGGGAATGAAAGTAACTTCTCCATTCCAAGGGAATCTAGAAGTGAGAAAACAAATTGTGTTTGCAAGGGTGACCCCAAGATTTACCATAATTTAAACTGAAGATGAACATAGGCAAGTATCAATTACATTCACATGAATAAATAACAAAAATTTTCTTACTTTTTTTTGTACTTTTCTGCTTTCATTTACCAATTCCCTCAAACTCCTTGTCACTCTCTGCCTGTAGTACTTTTCTATTTCAATCACATGGAAACCACTGTATTGGGGACGGGGGTGAAGAATGTAGATTCATTCAAGAAATAATTCCATTATCACAAGTCTGTAGATATTCATGCTCTTTGCTTTCCTTAGGTTTCTACTTTGACATTGCTAGATAATATAAAGTGCTAATAATTTAAGAAAGATAGCCACATATATAGCAAAGGCAATGAAATTATTCCCAAAGTTATAGTATAATTATTAATACAATTCAAATGCTGAAATGGAGTTAAATAGTTTAATAGTTTTCTCAGTCACTATAGAAGTTATGAAATGGATTCTCAGTAGATCAGGAAAGTTTATTCTTATCTCTGATAATGTTTTAGTTAGCTTTGAATACTAGGTTCATTTAAAAATTGCTATATATAGGAGCGCTTGGGTAACTCAGTTGGTTAAGTGTCTGCCTTTGGCTCAGATCATGATCCCAGGGTCCTGGGATGGAGCCCTGCATCAGGCTCCCTGCTTAGTGGGGAGTCTACTTCTCCCTCTCCATCTGCCTCTCCCCCTGCTTGTGCTTTCTCATGCTCTCTCTCTGTGTCAAATAAATAAATAAAAATCTTTTTTTAAAAATTGCTACATATATACTTCAGTTTTATTCAGAATTCTTCATTCTAATTAACGTCATAGACTTATTTCTATTCTCAATTGAAATTTTAATTCACAGCCTAGCTTTTAGCAAGTACAGATATAAAATGCATGTTGCTTTTCTATCTAAGGTATTCCAGAAAACTCTCAATCTATTTATATTTCATCACCAAAAAAAATCAAGCTAATATTTCCCTTAATGTTAGACTTGTATTTTACCTAGGATACAGTCTGTGAAGATAGTAAAGAAAGACAATATTCCAGAAATAGCACAATATGTAGCTTTTTTTTCTATGAGGATTTTTTCAGGGCAGTTTTAGGTTCCCAGCAACACTGAAAGTACAGAGGTTTCCCATGTATGTCCTGCCCACACACATGCATAACCTCTCCCATTATCAACATCCCCACCATAGTGGGACATCTGTTACAAGTGATGAACTTGCATTGACACATCATCGTCATCCAAAGTCCATAGTTCACCTTAGGGTTCACTCTTTATGTTGTACATTCTGAGTTTGGAAAAATGACATGTATCCATCATTATATTATCATACAGAGTATTTTTACTTTCCTAAAAATCCTCTATAGTCTACCTATAACATCCACCCCCTCCCCCTACTCCTTTTAATTCTTGGCAATCACTGATCTTTTTACTCTCTCCATAGTTTTGCCTTTTCCAGAATGTCATATGTTTGGAATTATACAGTATATAGCCTTTTCAGATTGGCTTCTTTCTTTAAATTTTTTTAAAGATTTTATTTATTTATTTGACAGAAAGAGACAGCGAGAGAGGGAACACAAGCAGGGGAGTGGGAAAGGGAGAAGCAGGCTTCCCGCGGAGCAGGGAGCCCGACGCGGGGCTCGATCCCAGGACCCTGGGATCATGACCTGAGCTGAAGGCAGATGCTTAACAACTGAGCCACTCAGGCGCCCTTCAGATTGGCTTCTTTTACTTACTAATAGGCATTCACAGTTCCTCCATGTCTTTTCATGGCTTGACAGCTCATTTCTTTTTAGCACTGAATAATATTCCACTGTTTGGATGGATCACAGTATATTTATCTATTTACCTACTGAAGGACACCTTGATTGCTTCCAACTTTTGGCAACTATGAATAAAGCTGTTCTAAACATCTGTATGTGTATGCGTAGACATATTTTCAACTCCTTGGGGTAAATACCAAGGAGCATGACTGCTGAATTATATGTTAAATGTATGGTTACTTTTCTAAGAATCCCCCAAACTCTCCTTCAAAGTGGCAGCACCGTTTTGCATTCCCACCAGCAATGAATGAGAGTTCCTGTTGCTCCACATCCTGGCCAGCACTTGATGCTGTCATTGTTCTGAATTTTGGCCATTCTAATAGATGTGCAGTAGTATATCATTACTGTTTCAATTTGCATTTCCTCATGACATATGATGTGCAGCATTTCTTCATATACTTATTTGAGATATGTGTATTTTGTTCAGTGAGGTGTCTGCTAAGGTCTTTGGCCCATTTTTAAATTGGGTTTTCTTTCTGCTGAGTTTTAAGAGTTGTTTGTATATGTTGGTTAACACTTCTTTATCAGATGTGTCTGTTGCAAATATTTTCTCCCAGTCTGTGGCTTATCTTCTCATTCTTTTAATATTGTACTTCACAGAGAAGAAGTTTTTAATATTAGTGATTTCCAGCTTATTATTTCTTTCATGGATTGTGCTTTGGTGTTGTATCTAAAAAGTCATTGGCATACCCAGGTCACCCAGGTTTTCTCCTATGTCCTCTTCTAGGAGTTTTATAGTTTGCATTTTACATTTAGTTCTGAGACCCATTTTGAGTTAATTTTTATAAGGTGCCAGGTCCTTGTCTAGAGTCAGTTTTTTGCATGTGGAAGTCCACTTGTTCTCGCACCATTTGTTGAAGACACTGCTTTTGCCCCATTGTTTTACTCTTGCTCCTTTGTCAAAGATCAATTGACTACATTTATGGGGGTCTATCTTTGGGCTGTTTTAATGTTCCATTGATCTATTCATTTTTTTTTCCATCAATACCACACTGTCTTGATTCCTGTAGCTTTATAGGAAGTCTTGATTCATGTAGTGTCATTTTCCAATTCTCCTTCAATAGTGGGTTGGCTATTCTGGGTCTTTTCGATCTCATATAAACTTTAGAATCAGTTTACTGATAACCACCTAACAACTCTCTGGAATTTTTTATTGGGATTGTATTGAATCTATACAGTCCACTTGAATCTATAGAACAAGTTGGGAAGGACTGACATCTTGAAAATATTGAATCTTTCTTTCCTGGACCATAAAATATCTCTCCATCATTTAGTTCTTTGATTTCATTCATTAGAGTTTTATAGTTTTCTCCATAAAGATCTTATACATTTTTTGTTAGCTTTATACTTAAGTATTTCATTTTTGGGTTGCTATATATAAATGGTATCTTGTTTTTAATCTCAAATTCCACTTGTATATTGCTGATATACAGGAAAGCAATGGACTTTTACATATACACCTTGCATCCTGCAACCTTGCTATGCTCACTTACTAGTTCCAGAAGCTGATTCTTTCAGATTTCCTACTTAGACAATAATGTCATCTGTGAGAAATTTTCTCTCTTCCTCCCCAATTTATATACCTTTTTTCCTCTTCTTGTTTTATTGCATTAGCTAGAACTTCCAATACAATGTTGAAATGGAGTGGTAAGAGAAGACATTTTTGCCTTGTTCCTGATCTAGGTGGGGAAAGCTTTGACTTTCTCATCAAGTATGATGTTAGTTGTAGGTCTTTTGTTGATATTCTTTAACAAATTGAGGAATTTCCCCCTCTATTCCTAGTTTACAATACTTCACTTTTTAAGTGTTTTTTTTTTAATGATCAGAGTCTTCACAAGCAATCAACTTGAATTTGTAAAATATTAAAATGACCCACCAAAACCTTTTATTTATACAAATCATTAAACAAAAGGAATTTTAGGTCACTTCTGAAATTGACATAAGTCACAGAACATGTTCTCATATATATTCAATGAAACTACATTTTTTCTGAAGACCTAAAATTATATAGAATATTAAAGTACCTATACATTGATTTTTCATCAGAATTTTGGAATATAACACATATGCTTCATTTAAGAGAACCAGTGACACCTGATGAAAATATTCTTCTCATTTATTCAGCAAATATTCATTGGATATCCACTTTTAGAAACTGCTCTCCCTCAGTCAAATGTTTGGCAAATCTTCCAAAATCTTTTTTTTAATCAGATGCAAACTTTATTGAGAGCTTCATAAGTTTCTTTTTATTATTATTATTATGTTATGTTAGTCACCATACAGTACATCATTAGTTTTTGATGTAATGTTCCATGATTCATTGTTTGCATATAACACCCCATGCTCCATGCAGTACGTGCCCTCCTTAATACCCATCACCGGGCTAACCCATCCCCCCACCTCCTTCCCGTCTGAAACCCTCAATTTGTTTCCCTGGAGTCCATAGTCTCTCATGGCTCATCTCCCTCTCTGATTTCCCCCGCCTCATTTTCCCTTCCTTCTCCTAATGTCCTCCATGCTGTTCCTTATGTTCCACAAATAAGTGAAACCATATGATAATCAACTTTCTCTGCTTGGCTTATTTCACTTAGCATAATCTCCTCCAGTCCCAACCATGTTGATGCAAAAGTTGGGTATTCCTCCTTTCTGATGGCTGAGTAATATTCCATCGGATATATGGACCACATCTTCTTTATTCATTCATCTGTTGAAGGGCATCTCGGCTCCTTCCACAGTTTGGCTGTTGTGGACATTGCTGCTATGAACATTGGGGTGCATGTACCCCTTCTTTTCACTACATCTGTATCTTTGGGGTAAATACCCAGGAGTGCAATTGCTGGGTCATAGGGTAGCCCTAAATCTTTAACAGCAGTAAAATACACATAAGATTTACCATTTTAGTCATTTCTAAATATATATAGTTCAAGAGTGCCAAAGATACTAACATTATTATACAACCAATCTCCAAAACATTTTCATCTTGCAGAACTGGAACTTTATACTTATTAAACAACAACTTCCCATATCCCCTTCCCCCAGGCCCTGGCAGCCACCATTTTACCCTGTTTCTATAGATTTAACTCTTCTAGATACCTTACATAAGTGGAATCATACAATATTTGTCTCTTTGTGACCAGCTTTGTTTTGCTTAGCATAATACCCTCCAACTTCATCTATCTTGTAGCATATGTCAGAATTTCCTTCCTTTGTCAGTCTGAATAATATTTCATTGTAGGTAAGTTTCACATTTTGTGTATTCTTTGATCTGTCAATGGATACTTTGGTTGTTTCTACCTAGTGGCTATTGTGAATAATGCTGCTATAAACATTGGTGTACAAAGACCTCTTTTGAGAGCTTGCTTCCAATTCCTATTTATTTATTGAGTGAGTGAGTGAAAGAGAGAGAGCATATGTGTGCATAAGCATGGGGGTGGGGAGGGGCAGGGGGATAGGGAGAGAGAGAATCTTAAGCAGGCTCCACGCCCAGAGTGGAGCCCCACATGGGGCTCAATCTCACAAACTTGAGATCATGACCTGAGCCAAAATCAAGAGACGCTTAACCAACTGAGCCAACCAGGCACCCCACAATTCCTTTTGCTATATATCCAGAAGTGGAATTTCTGGATTATACAGTAATTGCATTCTTAATTTTTTGAGGAATTGTCATACTATTTTCCAGTGGCTTCACCATTTTACATTCCCACCAACAGTACCCAAGGTTCTAATTTCTCCACATCCTAACACCTGTTATTTTTGTTCATTGTCACTCAAACGGTGTAATCTTTCATTATGATAGTAATTTGCATCCTTCAAATGATCAGTGGTGTTGGACATCTTCTCATATGCTTGTTGGGAATTTGTAAATCATTTTTGGAGAAATATCTCTTTAGGTCCTTTGTCCATTTTTAAATTGGATTATTTTGTTAAATTGCAGAAGTTTTGTTATATATTCTGGGTATTAACTGCTTATCAGCTATATGATTTGTAAATAATTTCTCCCATTATGTGTGTTATGGACTGAATTGTGTCCCCCCAAAAGTCACATATTGGAATCTTAACTTGTCATTCCTCAGGATGTGACCATATTTAGAGACACGACTTGGTATCCTTTTAGAGGAGGAGATTAGGACACAAATGAAAGACCATGTGAGGACACAGAGAGAAGTAGCCATATGAAGCCACAGGAGAGGTCTTAGAAGACACCAAACCGTCAAACACCTTGATCTTGGACTTCTAGCCTCCAGGACTGTGAGAAAATAGATTTCTGCTGTTTAAGCCACCCCGTCTCTGGTATTTTGTTATAGTAGCCCCTGCAAACTAATACACTGTAAGTTCCGTGTTCACTCTTTACTCTGTTATTGATGTCCTTTGAGGCACAAGATTGCAAAAATAACTTTGCAGTAAGTATATGGGATTAACTTACATTACATTATAGTACATTATGTGGAAATTATATCATGTTCATTGTTCCTTTTGAATAAGAGGTCTCCATAATTAAGCATACCTAATTTTGATTCCCAATTTTGCCGTATATAATCTATGTGACCTTGGGCAAGTTTCTCAACCAAAGTGTGTCAGATTCCCCATTTAAAAAATGAAAATAAGCTTTTCTTCATAACCATTGTGGACATTAAAGTAATGCATGTGTCATTGACATGAATTTCATTCTATTTTATTCAGTAATGCAAAAAATGAAGTATTTTTCTATATGATTTTATCTTTTGAGGCAATATGTGTCTGATGACAAAAGTAAAGACTGGTCAACTATGGAAGAACTCAGTCATGCCAGACTTTAAATTCAACTAAGTAACATCTTAGACATGAGGAATTTACATAACATCTTAGCATTAGGAGAAAACACCTGTTCCCAGATACTGACATCTGTTCACACTGAAACCTCTGAATTACTATGTTTTTCAATCCTTGGACATGGTCAACCAAACATACTGACATGTGCCAAGATGCCTGTCTTCCTCATATTCTCTGGCTGCTAGTCCATGTGATTTACATCTTCCTTGACTTTAACTCTGCAGGACCTTATTTCCAGCCAAACTTACCCTTTTTTGGAACTTTGAGAAACACAGAGATGACGAATTTGATGAAACACAGAGGAAGTGAATTTTATCAAGCTTTTTCTGTCTCAACAAGTGATGCTGCCCTTCCAAATTTCTGCTACTGCAACAGAGGGCACAAGTCAGGAAAACCCATGTTCTGCTTCACTTTCTTGAAGCTAAAAGCTTCTCTGCTCCCAGTTTTCTCAACTCAAGGCTAAGCCATCATAGGCTAATCTGGAGAGCATAAGTGGTTCCTATATAGATACAGTCAATGTGCATTTCTTTTTTTTTTTTTAAGATTTATTTGACAGAGTCAAGTGGGGGGAGGGGCAAGGGAGAGCGTCTCAAGCAGATCCCCTGCTGAGCGTGGAGACTGACATGGGGCTTTGTCTCAGGATCCTGAGATCATGAACCTGAGCTGAAACTGAGTCAGATGCTTAACCAACTGAGCCACACAGGTGCCCCATGTGCGTTTCTTCCATCTCCAATTTATCTTCCTTTTTGTAGCCCATGGAATCTTAATTATGATCTCAGTGATTGGGGGAAAAAAACCTAGCTACAACCTAGCTCTTCCTGCATGTTGTTTATTAAGTGGGGAAACCTGGCTCTTACTATTCAATAAATACAGATTAAAACTCACTACTAAGTATTTACCCAAAGAACACAAAAATACTGACTTGAAAGGATACAGGCACCCTGATGTTTATAGCAACATTATCAACAACAGCCAAACTATGGAAAGAGCCCAAATGCCCATCAACCGAGGAATGGATAAAGAAGATGTGGTGTGTGTATGTATATATATATATATATATATATATAAAATGAAATATTAGTCATAAAAATCCTGTCATTTGCAATAACGTGGATGAAGCTAGACAGTATTATGCTAAGTCAGTCAGAGAAAGACAAATACCATATGATTTCAATCATATGTGGAATTAAGAAACAAAACAAATAAGTATAGGGGAAAAGGAGGGGGAGAAAGAGAGAGAGAGAGACAAACCAAGAAACAGGCTCTTAACTCTAGAGAACTGATGGTTACTGGAGGGGAAGTGGGTGGTGGAATGGGTTAAATAGGTGATGGGTACTAAGGGAGGGCACTTGCTATGATGAACACCAGGTGTTGTCTGCGATGAATCATTAAATTCTACTCCTGAAACTAATATTGCACTGTATGTTAACCAGCTGGAATTTAAATAAAAACTTGGAGGGGAAAAAAGAAAACTCAAGTGAAAGTTTTTCCTCAATGACATGTACTTCATCTTGAAGTTCAAAAGTCTGTTTTACAACAACAAAGACTCTTCAGATTCCTTGTATTACTACAAGAACCCTACCCTGAGGCAGTAAGTATAGATCACCATACACACCCTGCTCCCCGAATCTGAGAAGTGGGTGGGGAAAGGAGACAGGGAACTGAAAATGCTAGAAGTGAGTAACACATTAGTCTTTATAACTTCATGCTGCCACACATGTCAAGTACTCACAACAGTGCCAACTATACAGTAAGCACTGATTTGTTTTAAATCTGTAGGAGATTAGCAGAGTGTGCATTATCAAGTTTACCAGGAAACTGAAGCACAAATGTTGACTTAATGGTGATCAGTCTCAGGCAAGTGAAAGAGACATAACTAAAACATAGATTATCAGACACCTTCCTATTTTCTTTCCAGAATACCGTGTGGCCTCAGGCAGTTTGTTCAAAGTGATAATTTGTTCTTCATATGTGCCAAGGCCACCGTTCATAAATCTACTTTTAAATGAAAATTCAACAGGACTAAGATAAAAATGCCACTTCAAGGTATTTTGTAAGTTATAGGCTCTTCCTTAATACTTTACCAATTTTTAAGAGTGGATTTCTCTGCCATGGAAGAAAGAACATACAAGAGCATGGAAGCCCAGTGTTTTGGTAGGCTACGGAGGAGTCATATTTTGGGAATCTTTTGTACACATTTTGTACATATTTTTATGTAATTCCAACTGTCTAAGAAAATAGGACTTGAAAAAGGTCTAAGTTTGGTAAATATGTGAAGGTGAAAGAGAACAAGTGTGCACTAGTGAATGCCCCCAAGTCAACTTTCAGGATGAGGAATAAAATAATTAGAGAAACAGTGTGATAATACTGTTTGCTAGACAAAATTGTGGGGCCAAATTTTAGGCATTTTATTAGCTCAGTAGAGTTTCCTCATACTATCTTTAAAGGCCCGCCCCACTGCAAAAGGCGCCTTTTTGCACCTTTTGCAAAAGGTGGCTCAGCCAGTTAAGCGTCTGCCTTTGGCTCAGGTCATGATCGTGGGGTGCTGGGATCCAGCCCTATGCGGGCTCCCTGCTCAGCAGGAAGCCTGCTTCTCTCTCTCCATCTGCCTGTGCTCACTCTCTCTCTCTCTCTCTCTCTCTCTGTCAAATAAATAAATAAATAAAATCTTTAAAATGGCACATGTTGTGATGAGCACTGGGTGTTATACACAACTAATGGATCATTGAACACTACATCAAAAACTAATGATGTAATGTGTGGTGATTAACATAACAATAAAAAATTTAAAGAAAAAACTAATATTGTACTATATGTTGGCTAACTGAACATAATAAAAAATAAAAAATAAAGCCCCCCAAATATAATAAATAAATAAGGGTGATAAGTAGATTTTTCATCGACATATCAATTTTTATAGAAAATAAAGGAATATGCAGTTCAATTTAGGCAAAGTAGGTGTCAAAAAATTTCAAGTTTCCTACTACCCATAAATGTGATCAGCATATATCATACACTTACACAGTTCATTTTCCTGAAGAAGGGCAAAAAATGTCAGTGATGGGGGAAAAAAAGAGTTTTAATGATGAATTTTTGCCTAAGAAACCCACCCAACTGATCTTTTTCTCTTCATTTCACTGTTACTAGAACGAGTTCTTATTCTGTTAAAAAAAACAAAAACAAAAACAAAAAATGGAAAAAAGCTCAAGGTACTAAATATTTTCTTCTGTGTTTAATATAACATCACTGGGTAAGATCTCCATACACATACAAATGTAACAATTATTTTATCTGTGGTTACATTAAAATTCCCAATAATAAAAGGTTTTCTGAGATTGCTAGTGTGAGAGCATCCATGAGCAAGTATTGTCTTGAATCCTGAGAAAATAACGTATCAGAACATGTCAGATATTCCATAACAGCTTGAGAAACCACAACATTAAATTTTATACATGATGACCCTTTAAGGAAAGGCTTCAAATACGCTTTAGAAACATGCTGATGATTCAGGAAGAAATGGGTCTTGTTAAACCCCAGTGGATTTGCCAAATATATGAGCAGCCATTTTGTTCCGTTTCACCTCATGTGGCTTTTACCCAATTTTTTAGAGGAAAAAATAAAAATATTTTTGGACCTCTTTTATATGTAATAGTGATTTTAGGTATACGTAGTGTTACTATTGAGATTTTTATTTGTTTTGGAGACAGTTAAAATAAAATTTGAAATTTTTTATTTTTCTTTCTTCATTGGCCAAATGTACTGTAGCTGTGAATGCCAAGTTGGGAACAGAGGAGTACCACTGGCTTTCTTGCTTTCTTAAGGAGGCCCTGAGTTGGCCTCAGACCCCATTAAGTAGTTCACAAAATTGTTAGAAGGAGAGGCAATCCAGTACTGAATCTGAGCCTCCAATACCATGATGCCTCAGAACAGCCATATGAGATACACAGCGCAATAACTGTCACCAAACTCCAGATACGTTAACTCTCAAATGACAGGAGTTTGCTGCCTCTCTCAAATGCGCCAATGCCAAATTTGTGTCAGAATCCTGACTCATTACCCTGAAAGCCAAATGCCCCTTTCCCAACCCCATCCTTATTTGCACAAACAAAATGGAGTGTGTATGAACCTTTATAACTTGTTCAGTTCCTCTGCAAAGTCTCATGCAGGTCATGCCTGTGATTGTGCTAATAAATTTGAGAAAGGAAAAAGTTAAAAATAGAACTACCCTATGATCCAGGAATCACACTACTGGGTATTTACCCAAAAAGTATGAAAACACCAATTCAAAAGGATACATTACAATAGCCAAATTATGGAAGTAGCCCAAGTGCATGTCCATAGATGAATGGATAAAGAAGATGTGATATATATACCCATATATATATATATATATATATATATATATATATCATGATGAAATATTATTCAGCTATAAAAAGGTTGCCATCTGCAACAGTATGGATGGAGCTGGAGAGTATAATGCTAAGCAAAATAAGTCAGAGAAGACAAATACCATATGATCTCACTCATGTGGAATTTAAGAAACAAAGCAAGCAAAGGGGCGGGGGGGGGAGAGAAAAACAAACCAAGAAACAGTCTTAATTACAGAGAACAAACTGACGGTTACCAGAAGGGGTTGGGATAGGTGAAATAGGGGATGGGGATTAAAGAGTGCACTCACTCTAATGGGCACCAAGTCATGTACAGAATTTTTGAATCACTATACTGTACACCTGAAATTAATATAACACTGTATGTTAACTATACTAGAATTAAAAAAAAAACAATAAAAAAGAAAAAAAGAAGTTTGAGAAAGTTTTCTCTTTTCTATTTGAGGAGGCAAGTTTCATAAGGTGGGAAATTCGCTTAAGTTAGCAAAAGTACTCAAACTGAGCTGGGTAGCCAGAAAATGTGACAAATAACAACAGTGACTAATTATAGTTTGACTGTTTTCAACTTTTTATTTTTGAATTCACATGCAATTGTAAGAAATAATGCAAACACATCCTATGTACCCTTCACCAGTTTTCTCCAAAAGTACACTACATCACAACCAGGATATTGACATTGATACAATGGAGATACAGAACATTCCCATCACCAACGGGATTCCTCATGTTGCCCTTTTATATCCATGCCTACCTCCCTTTTGTTTCCGGCATCCCGACCTTCCCTCACACTGCCCATCCATAACTGCTAGCAACTGCCAATCCATTCTCCATTTCTATATTGCCCTTTTAAGAAATTTAGATACATAGGATCATTTAGTATGTCACCCTCGGGACTGGCTTTTTCCGTTGTAGATAATTCTCTGGAGATACATACAAGTTTTTGTATGTCGTTGGTTCATACCTTTTCATCGCTCAGTGGTCTTCTGTGGTATGAATGTACTACAGTGTGTTTAACCACTCACTCACTGAAGGACATCTGGTCTGTGTCCACTTTTGAGCTATTATGAATAAAACTGAAATGAAGATTGGTATATAGGGTTTTGGTGTGAACATAAGTTTTCATTTCTCTGAGGTAAATGCTCTGAAGTTCTGTAGCTAGGTTGTATGTAGTAGCGTGTTTTATGTTTAAAGGAGACGCCAAATTGTTTTCCAGAATGGCTGTCCTATTTTCCATTCCGTACAACAATGTATAAGTGATTCAGTCTCTCTGTATCCTTTCTAGTATTTGGTGTAGTCATATTATTTTTTTTAATCTAAGCCATTCTGATAGGTGTGTAGTGTCATTTCATTTTAATGGCAAACGAGGCTGAATGTCTTCTCAAGCGCTTCTTCGCCATTCATGTCTACTCGTCAGCGCCTTCACGTGTTTTGCCATTTTCTAATGGAATTGTTTGTGCTTTTTTTTCCTTGAGTGTTGAGAGTCCTTTATATATTCTAGATAGGAATCCTTTGCCAGATATATGGTTTGAATATACTTACTCTCTGTCTTTGACTTCTCTTTCACTTCTCTTAACGTTGCTTTCATGGAGAAATTTCGATGAAGTTCAATTTATCAAATTTGCTGTTTATGGATTCCACTTTGGGTGTCAAATCTAAGAATCCTTTGCCTAGCCCTACATCCCAAAGATTTTATCCCTTTTTTTCCTAAAAGTTTTACAATTGTATCTTTTCCACTAAGTCCTTATTTCATTTTGAGTTAATTTTTTCATAGGTGTGAAGTTTCGATAATGAAAGGGGTAGGAATTCCTTCTTTACTGCTCCTCATTTGTCCCCCACTGACAGGAGCGAAAATCCTCCACTGTGATCACCTCAGCAAGGAGTAGGAGGGATGTCTCAAAACTCAGATATAGAATTGGAAGCCATGGATCCTCCATCATCACCACAGATACTGTGGAGAGGGTGTGCAACATTACCACCTGGCAGAAGTCAAAGTCCCAGCTCCTTACTTGACTCTGGCAGGTGGGTTGGGGTATCTCATTACAGTCTGAGGAGTGTGGTG
This sequence comes from Zalophus californianus, assembly GCF_009762305.2. Classification (NCBI taxonomy): domain Eukaryota; kingdom Metazoa; phylum Chordata; class Mammalia; order Carnivora; family Otariidae; genus Zalophus; species Zalophus californianus. The sequence goes on from NC_045596.1 coordinate 194,881,751, forward strand.
GTGTAGGCCACCCACTCAACCTTTATTGGCATAGAGTGGGAGTGGGGCCACAGTTTTTTCTGTGGTCTTTGGCTAGAGTAGAACATTTATTGTCTAAAAGGTTTCTTGCTAGGCTGCCCCTTTCCTGGTCCTTTGGCTAAAGAGAGGAGACTTTTATTGAGGTGGTATTGTTGTTTGTCTATACCTGCTGTTGGGTCTAGATTGCCAACTTCATCTCCAAGTCTGGGATATAGGAGGCTAAAAAAAGAAAACCCAAGGAAGACACTCCTGTGTTAATCTTTGGGCCCCAAGATTCCTAGCCAGTCTTCCCCCTTTTCTCTACTTTTCTGAGTTTGTTTTATATATATGGGCTATGATTTTTAGATGTCCTTACAGAGAGAAAAGGAAGAAGTAGATGTACTTCTTCCCAGAGGCAGAGTCCTATGGTGCGTTTTTTAAAGGGTGTTGTTTCAAAGGCATAAGCAGAAAACTTCACATTACTAGTGATTTTATAACACTGTTAGCCCCAAGTTTAAACTACTATTGGAAAATTTACATGAGAAAGCACAATTGGAAACTTACATGTAGAAAATACTACTACATAGTATTCTTGTGATTAAAAGCAAGTTAAACATGTAGAGTAACTCCATATGTTGGTGTATTTCCAAATACCTAGAACTCTGTTGGCAGACTACTCCAAAATGATCATTCTCATCTTTTTTGATGCGAAAGGAGTAAGCCATATCATAGGAGGAATGCTTCCGTATCATGTGCCTGAACCAAGTGACTTTTCTCACAGATTTTTTAGTTTGTGATTATCATTATCATCAGGCTACGTCAACCCAGTTATCAAGGTAAAAGTCATCTGGAGAACTGCCCTTGGGGAATGAAAATGCTGAGCTGTGCACTGAGATTCAAACAATTACTTGGATTCCAGATGAGAAAACAATTTTCATCCATGTATTTTTACTTAGGAGGTTATCACATCATAAAAGCAATAGCTGTTAAAAACTAAAAGAGAACTGGTTACAAGAACAAAAATATTCTAAATGGTGAGAAAAGCAATTCATTGGATAGGCTCTGGTATTTAGTATATGAGGTCTGAAAAGGCATAGTCTAAAGGTAACATTTTCTGCTACACGTACTTGAGGTCAAGATTCTGAATTAAAAATTACTATAGAGTCAATCATGTGATTGTTTCTAATTATCTTGATTTTAACTTTATTTAAGCATGGTCTTTTGGTATAGAATACACTATACATAAAAACACACTGACACATTAAAGAGGAAACCAAGAACAGAAATGGGAAAGGATAATATTAAAGGAGTTCAAGTATTTTCTAAAAATATAACTTAGAATCTAACTTGGCCAAGATCGTATATGGTTTTGAGTACAAAATTTCAACAATGAACAGGATGTTCTCATACTTTTTCACTATCTGTTTACAGTCACAAATCCAACTGTAAGAAAAAATTCCATTCTGAAGACGTTTCATATTAATTGATTTATGCCTTTTTGCCATAGTTTGACATTTGAGGGTCATTAATAGACATCACAAATGGTTAGAAATAAATTTAACCAAGTTGGCAAAAAACCTGTACCCTCAAAACTTTAAGACATCAATAAAAGAAACTGAAGACTCAAATGAATGACAACATATACTGGGGTCATGGGTTGGAAGAATTGTTAAAATATCTATACTGCCCAAAGCCATCTATAGATTCAATGCAATCTGGATCAAAATTATGATGTCATTTTTCATAGAAATAGAAAAAAACTTAAATGTATATGAAACCACAAAAGGACCCGAGTAACCAAAGTAATCTTGTGAAATAACAAAGCTAGAGGCATCACACTTCCTGATTTCAAACCATACTGCAAAGCTGCAGTAATCAAAACACGACTACTGGCGTGAAAACAAAGACCAATGGAACAGAAACAGAGCCCAGGAAGAAACCCATGTATATATGGTCAACTAAATACTCAATGGAGAAAAGATAGTTTCTTCAGTAAATGGCGTTTGGAAGACCAGACAGTCACACACAGAAGAGTGAAACTGGGCCATTATCCTTACATTACATAAATTATCTTGAGATAGACTGAAGACTTAATGTAAGATCTGGAATTGTCAAACTCCTAGAAGAAAACATAAGGAACAAGCTCCTTGACACTGGTCTTGGCAATGAATTTTTGGATAGAACACCAAAAGAACAAGCCACAAAACCAAAAATAAATATGTGGGATTACATTGTTCTAAACACTTTGCATAAAGGAAACAATTCAATGAAAAAAGAAAATACTTGATACCATATATCTGATAAAAGGTTAATATCCAAAATACAAAAAAACCCATACAACTCAGTAACAAAAAATGAATAATCCCACTTAAAAACTGGGTGAAGGACCTGAATGGAGATCTTTCCAAAGACATACAGAAAGCCAACTGGAACACAAAAAGATGCTCAACATCACTAATCATCAGGGACATGCCAATCAAAACCACAATGTGGTATCAGCTCACCCCTGAAAAAGGGACTATTAAGAAGAGATAAACACTAGTAAGGATGTGGAGAAAAGGGAACAATTGTACACTATTGGTGGGAATGTAAATTGGAAACCACTATGGAAAACAGTACGGATGATTCTCAGAAAATTAAAACTAGAACTACCATATGATCCAGCAGTTCCACTTCTATATTTGTGTGTGTGTGTGTGTGTGTGTGTGTGTGTGTGTGTGCGTGCGCGCGTGCGTGCGTGCACATGTGTTTTCAAAGGGAATGAAATAATCTCAAGGAAATATCTGCATCTCAGTGTTCACTGCAGTATTTTTTATAATAGCCAAGACATGGAAACAATGTAAGTGCCCAGTGATGGATCAATGGATAAAGATGTATACAAATATTATTCAGGAAACCCTGCATTTGCAACAACATGGATGAACATTCAGGACATTACTCTAAGTCAAACAAGTCAGACAGAGCAAGACAAATAGTGATATGATATCTTATGTGGACTCTAAAAACAAACTCACAGAAACCAAAGACACTGGCGGTTGCTGGAGGTGGGAGATATGGCTGAATGTCACCAAAGTGTACAAAATTCCAGTTATAAAATAAGTTCTGGGAATGTAATGTAAATTGTGGTGACTATAGTTAATGACACTATTTTTACTTGAAAGGTGCTAAGAGACTAAGTCTTAAAAGTTTTCACCACAAAAAAAGAAGGAAAGAAAGAAGGATTCCTCATGTTGCCCTTTTATATCCATGGCTACTTCCCTTTTGTTTCCGTCATCCCGACCTTCCCTCACACTGCCCATCCATAACTGCTAGCAACTGCCAATCCATTCCCCATTTCTTTTTTTTAATAATTTTTATTGTTATGTTAATCACCGTACATTACATCATTAGTTTTTGATATGTTCCATGATTCATTGTTTGTGCATAACACCGAGTGCTCCGCACAGAACGTGCCCTCTTTAATACCCATCACCAGGCTAACCCATCCCCCCACCTCCCTCCCCTCTAGAACCCTCAGTTTGTTTTTCAGAGTCCATCGTCTCTAATGGTTTGTCTCCCCCTCCGACTTACTCCACTTCATTTTTCCCCTCCTGCTATCTTCTTCATTTTTTTCTTAACATATATATTGCATTATTAGTTTCAGAAGTACAGATCCGTGATTCATCAGTCTTGCACAATTCACAGTGCTCACCATAGCACATACCCTCCCCAATGTCTATCACCCAGCCACCCAATCCCTCCCACCCACCACCACTCCAGCAACCCTCAGTTTGTTTCCTGAGATTAAGAATTCCTCGTATCAGTGAGGTCATATGATACATGTCTTTCTCTGATTGACTTATTTCACTCAGCATAACATCCTCCAGTTCCATCCACATCGTTGCAAATGGCAAGATCTCATTCCTTTTGATGGCTGCATAATATTCCATTGTGTATATATACCACCTCTTCTTTATCCATTCATCTGTCGATGGAAATCTTAGCTCTTTCCACAGTTTGGCTATTGTGGACATTGCTGCTATAAACATTGGGGTGCACGTACCCCTTCGGATCCCTACATTTGTATCTTTGGGGTAAATACCCAGTAGTGCAATTGCTGGATCATATGGTAGCTCTATTTTCAACTGTTTGAGGAACATCCATACTGTTTTCCAGAGTGGTTGCACCAGCTTGCAATCCCACCAACAGTGTAGGAGGGTTGCCCTTTCTCCACATCCCCGCCAACATCTGTCGTTTCCTGACTTGTTAATTTTAGCCATTCTGACTGGTGTGAGGTGGTATCTCATTGAGGTTTTGATTTGGATTTCCCTGATGCTGAGCAATGTTGAGCACTTTTTCATGTGTCTGTTGGCCATTTGGCTGTCTTCTTTGGAAAAATGTCTGTTCATGTCTTCTGTCCATTTCTTGATTGGATTATTTGTTCTTTGGGTGTTGAGTTTGATAAGTTCTTTATAGATTTTGGATACTAGCCCTTTATCTGATTTGTCATTTGCAAATATTTTCTCCCATTCTGTCGGTTGTCTTTTGGTTTTGTGGACTGCTTCTTTTGCTGTGCAAAAGCTTTTTATCTTGATCAAATCCCAATAGTTCATTTTTGCCCTGGCTTCCCTTGCCTTTGGCGATGTTTCTAGGAAGAAGTTGCTGTGGCTGAGGTCGAAGAGGTTGCTGCCTGTGTTCTTCTTTAGGATTTTGATGGACTCCTGTTTAGGTCTTTCAACCATTTGGAGTATATTTTTGTGTGTGGTGTAAGGAAATGGTCCAGTTGCATTCTTCTGCATGTGGCTGTCCAATTTTCCCAACACCATTTGTTGAAGAGATTGTCTTTTTTCCATTGGACGTTCTCGCCTGCTTTGTCAAAGATGAGTTGACCATAGAGTTGAGGGGCCATTCCTGGGTTCTCCATTCTGTTCCATTGATCTATGTGTCTGTTTTTGTGCCAGTACCATACTGTCTTAATGATGACAACTTTGTAATAGAGCTGGAAGTCCAGAATTGTGATGCCGCCAGCTTTGCTTTTCTTTTTCAATATTTCTCTGGCTATTCGGGGTCTCTTCTGGTTCCATACAAATTTTAGGATTATTTGTTCCATTTCTTTGAAAAAGGTGGATGGTATTTTGATGGGGATTGCATTGAATGTGTAGATTGCTCTAGGGAGCATTGACATCTTCACAATGTTTGTTCTACCAATCCATGAGCATGGAACGTTATTCCATTTTGTTGTGTCTTCTTCAATTTCTTTCATGAGTATTTTATAGTTTTCTGAGTACAGATCCTTTGCCTCTTTGGTTAAATTTATTCCTAGGTATCTTATGGTTTTGGGTGCAATTGTAAATGGGATCGACTCCTTGATTTGTCTCTCTTCTGTCTTGTTGTTGGTGTATAGGAATGCCACTGATTTCTGTGCATTGATTTTATATCCTGCTACTTGACTGAATTCCTGTATGAGTTCTAGCAGTTTTGGGGTGGAGTCTTTTGGGTTTTCCACATAAAGTATCATATCATCTGCAAAGAGTGAGAGTTTGACTTCCTCTTTGCCAATTTGGATGCCTTTGATTTCTTTTTGTTGTCTGATTGCTGTGGCTAGGACTTCTAATACTATGTTGAATAGCAGTGGTGAGAGTGGACATCCCTGCCATGTTCCTGACCTTAGGGGAAAAGCTCTCAGCTTTTCCCCATTGAGAATGATATTCACTGTAGGTTTGTCATAGATGGCTTTTATGATATTGAGGTATGTACCCTCTATCCCTATACTCTGAAGAGTTTTGATCAAGAAAGGATGCTGTACTTTGTCAAATGTTTTTTCTGCATCTATTCAGAGGATCATAGGATTCCTGTTCTTTCTTTTGTTAATGTATTGTATCACGTTGATTGATTTGCGGATGTTGAACCAGTCTTGCAGCCCAGGGATAAATCCCACTTGGTCATGGTGAATAATCCTCTTAATGTACTGTTAGATCCTATTGGCTAGTATTTTGGTGAGAATTTTTGCATCCATGTTCATCAAAGATATTGGTCTGTAATTCTCCTTTTTGATGGGGTCTTTGTCTGGTTTGGGGATCAAGGTAATGCTGGCCTCATAAAATGAGTTTGGAAGTTTTCCTTCCATTTCTATTTTTTGGAACAGTTTCAGGAGAATAGGTATTAATTCTTCTTGAAATGTCTGATAGAATTCCCCTGGGAAGCCATCTGGCCCTGGGCTTTTGTTTGTTGGGAGATTTTGGATGACTGCTTCAATTTCCTTAGTGGTTATAGGTCTGTTCAGTTTTTCTATTTCTTCCTGGTTCAATTTTGGTAGTTGATACATCTCTAGGAATGCACCCATTTCTTCCAGGTTATCTAATTTGCTGGCATAAAGTTGCTCATAATATGTTCTTATAATTGTTTGTATTTCTTTGGTGTTGGTTGTGATCTCTCCTCTTTCATTCATGATTTTGTTGATTTGGGTCATTTCTCTTTTCTTTTTGATCAGTCTGGCCAGGGGTTTGTCAATCTTGTTAATTCTTTCAAAGAACCAGCTCCTAGTTTCGTTGATCTGTTCTACTGTTCTTTTGGTTTCTAGTTCATTGATTTCTGCTCTGATCTTTATTATTTCTCTTCTCCTGCTGGGTTTAGGCTTTATTTGCTGTTCTTTCTCCAGCTCCTTTAGGTGTAGGGTTAGGTTGTGTATTTGAGACCTTTCTTGTTTCTTGAGAAAGGCTTGTATTGCTATATACTTTCCTCTGAGGACTACCTTTGCTGTATCCCAAAGATTTTGAACAGTTGTGTTTTCCTTTTCATTGGTTCCCATGAATTTTTTTAATTCTTCTTTAATTTCCTGGTTGACCCATTCATTCTTTAGTAGGATGCTCTTTAGCCTCCATGTATTTAAGTTCTTTCCGACTTTCCTCTTGTGATTGAGTTCTAGTTTCAAAGCATTGTGGTCTGAAAATATGCAGGGAATGATCCCAATCTCTTGGTACCAGTTAAGACCTGATTTGTGACCTAGGATGTGATCAATTCTGGAGAATGTTCCATGGGCACTAGAGAAGAATGTGTATTCCGTTGCTTTGGGATAGAATGTTCTGAATATGTCTGTAAGTCCATTTGGTCCAGTGTTTCATTTAAAGTCTTTATTTCCTTGTTGATCTTTTGCTTAGATGATCTGTCCATTTCAGTTAGGGGGGTGTTAAAGTCCCCCACTATTATTGTATTGTTGTCAATGTGTTTCTTTGCTTTTGTTATTAATTGCCTTATATAATTGGCTGCTCCCATGTTAGGGGCATAGATATTTACAATTGTTAGATCTTCTTGTTGGATAGACCCTTTAAGTAGGATATAGTGTCCTTCTTCATCTCTTATTACAGTCTTTGTTTTAAAATCTAATTTGTCTGATATAAGGATTGCCACCCCAGCTTTCTTTTGATGTCCATTAGCATGGTAAATCGTTTTCCACCCCCTCACTTTCCATCTGGGGGTGTCTTTGGGTCTAAAATGAGTCTCTCGCAGACAGCATATTGATGGGTCTTGTTTTTTAATCCAATCTGATAGCCTGTGTCTTTTGATTGGGGCATTTAGCCCATTTACATTCAGGGTAACTATTGAAAGTTATGAATTTAGTGCCATTTTATTGCCTGTAAGGTGACTGTTACTGTATATTGTCTGTGTTCCTTTCTGATCTATGCTGCTTTTAGGCTCTCTTTTTGCTTAGAGGACCTCTTTCAATATTTCTTGTAGGGCTGGTTTTGTGTTTGCAAATTCCTTTAGTTTTTGTTTGTCCTGGAAGCTTTTTATCTCTCCTTCTATTTTCAATGACAGCCTAGCTGGATATAGTATTCTTGGCTGCATATTTTTCTCGTTTAGTGCTCTGAAGATATCATGCCAGTCCTTTCTGGCCTGCCAGGTCTCTGTGGATAGGTCTGTTGCCAATCTAATGTTTCTACCATTGTAGGTTACATATCTCTTCTCCCGAGCTGCTTTCAGGATTTTCTCTTTGTCTCTGAGACTCGTAAGTTTTACTCTTAGATGTCGGGGTGTTGACCTATTTTTATTGATTTTGAGAGGGGTTCTCTGTGCCTCCTGGATTTTGATGCCTGTTTCCTTCCCCACATTAGGGAAGTTCTCTGCTATTATTTGCTCCAATATGCCTTCTGCCCCTCTCTCTTTTTCTTCTTCTTCTGGGATCCCAATTATTCTAATGTTGTTTCGTCTTAACGTATCGCTTATCTCTCTAATTCTGCCCTCGTGATCCTGTAGTCGTTTCTCTCTTTTTCTCAGCCTCTTTATTTTCCATCATTTGGTCTTCTATATCGCTGATTCTCTCTTCTGCCTCATTTATCCTAGCAGTTAGTGCCCCCATTTTTGATTGCACCTCATTAATAGCCTTTTTGATTTCGATTTGGTTAGATTTTAGTTCTTTTATTTCTCCAGAAAGGGTTTCTGTAATAACTTCCACACTTTTTTCAAGCCCAGCCCGTATCTTTAAAGTCATGATTCTGAACTCTAGGTCCGACATCGTACTAATGTCAGTATTGAGTAGGTCCCTGGCAGACGGTACTACTTCTTGTTCTTTTTGCTGAGGTGATTTTTTTCGTCTTGTCATTTTGTCCAGAGGAGAATAGATGAATGAGACAACAGAATGCTAACAGGTTAACAACGTCTCCAGCAAGTATACTGCACAAATCAGAAAAGACCTGAAACCAGGGGACAAGAAAGGGAAAGAAAGAAGAGGGAAAAAAAGGGAAAAGAAAAAGATAAAAACAAACAAAAACAGAACAAAACAAAAAAAAAACAGAATATGATCAAATATGATCAGGTAGTGCATAGATCAGTGCCACACACTAGCTTTTGGGCATATTTTGGTCTGTTAGAAGAAAGTGCCTGCTAAAATTTTAAAGGTAGAAAGACTTATATATGTACAAAATAAGGGTTGATACAATGAAGGGATGGAAGATGAGTGTGAAGATGAAAATTATAAAAGATTTTATAAAAGGAATTGATAAGAAGTTGTTTTTTAAAAAGAAGATTGAAAAAGAAAAAGAAAAAAGAAAAAAAAAGGGAGAGAATGTGATCAGGCAGGAGAATAGAACAAAGCCATACACTAGTGATTTAGGGTATATTTTGATCTGTTAGAAGAAATTGTATCTCAAAATTTTAAAGAGAGAACAATTTATATATATATGCCAAAAATAAGGGTAACTACTATGAAGGGATAAAATATGACTCTAAAAATGAAAAATAAAAAATGTTTTTTTTAAATAAGGTGTTGTTTGAAAAAGGGAAAAAGAAAAATAAAAAAATAGTTTAAAAAATTAACTTTGAAAAACTAATGAATTATGGTAAAAAAGCCATGAATTCTATGTGCAGTATTCCCCTAGCGCTGGAGTTCTCCCGTTCTCCTTGATCGGTAGACTTGGTCTTGGCTTGCTGGCTGTTCCTGCTGATCTTCTGGGGGAGGGGCCTGTTGCCGTGGTTCCCAAATGTCTTTGCCGGAGGCTGAATTGCCCCGCCCTTGTCGGTCCGGGCTAAGCAAGATGCTCGGATTTGCTCTCAGGAGCTTTTGTTCCCTGCAAGCTCTCAGTACAGCTTTGGAGGGCCAGGGTGAAAATGGTGGCCTCCCAATCTCCGCCCGGAGGAGCCGAGAACTCGGGGCCCCGCTCCTCAGTGCGCCCCCAGAGAAAAGCAGTCCCTCCCGTGTCCCCGGTCTCCGGCCGCACTCCGTGCTCACCCGGCCTGTGACCGAGCGTTTCTATCTCTGGCACCCGACCCCGTGTGGGGTCTCCAAACCCAGCAGATCCCTGCGGTGCGCTCCCGCGCCGCTCCTCCCGGGGGAGGATAGGGAGTCTCCCCGGCTCTGCCGCTGGTTGGGTCCCTGCTGGAGGAGCAGTGGCCCGACTGGGCCGCGGATCACAGTCTATGGCCACCCCGAGGTGAGAGCCCGCGCCTCGGCTCCGTCTCTGCAGCCGGCTTCCCCGCTCCGATCCCTGGGAGCTCTGCCGCACTCAGGCACCCCCGGTCTTTCTGTGACCCCGAGGGTCCTGAGACCACACTGTCCCGCGAGGGTTCCACCCCCCGCTTAGCCATTGGAGCGACGTCCCTCAGCGGAGCCGGCTTCTAAAAGGTCCGATTTTGTGCTCCGCGGCTCTAGCACTTGCCAGAAGCGGCCGACGGAGGCCCCCTCCCCCGCCGTCTATCCTCCCAAATATCGCCTCGGATTCACTTCTCCGCACGTCCTACCTTCCAGTAAGTGGTCGCTTCTCTGTTCAGAGAGTTGTTGCTACTCTCTTCTTCGGTCTCCTGTTGAGTTTGTAGGTGTTCAGAATGGTTTGATCCCTATTCAGCTGAATTCCTGAGACCAGACGAAATCCAGGTCCCCTACTCCTCCGCCATCTTGCTCCGCACCCCCATTCTCCATTTCTATATTGCCATTTTAAGAAATTTAGATACATGGAAATTTAGAAAAGGGAGAGGATGTATTAACTTACTGTGGGAATCATTTCACAATATATATGTATATGACATCACCTCATTGTACGCCTTAAATGATGTTATATGTCAATTATATATCTAGATAAAGCTAGGAAAATCCTTTTCCAAAGATTTATATGTCTTTATATTTCTAGGATGCCTCTCACTCTTTCTAACCCTATACCCACCCCAGTATTCATGCAGATTTAATACTCTGTCTACTCAGTTCCTTGACCGTGTCTACAATGAATGTTCATTACTAAATGAATACTGAATATCATACTCCATCCCATTCATCTTCTCACTCCACTGTCATATCCTCGGCTTTGTCATTATACATGCCTGTAATCCTTAGATAATTTCAACTTAATGTATCCTACTCTGAGAGCCTTCCAGTTTATTTCCTCCAGAATTCTGAGTACGGTATCAGCTCCACTTCTATTAACCCAGTCATCTATCATGAAAGATTATGTCCTTTCTGACAATTTAAATTTCAATTAGTGTAACTATGTCACAAAAGCAGAATTTTACAATTAGCTTCATGACCACACCTAAGCAATAGTTATGATCAATACCTTGCCCTCATTATGTTCTCTTGACAAAATTCCACTCATGCTTACCGTCAATGGTCTATTCTGCATCTGCACACACGTACCTCTCAGTTTCCTAGACAAGTATTTTATATCTTCTCCTCCACCTTCAAACCTCTACAACTCCCTCCTTAGTCCTGTCAGCCACCTAGCTCACAGGGCACGAAAACAATCATTAGAGTGCTTCCACAAGGTTCCTTCCACTACCCATGACTTTATCAGCTTTTCTCTCTTTCTTTTTTTGTTTATATTGAACTTAACTCCTTTAAGGTCTTAGAACCAATTTAGATTTACCCCAAAGGTTGAACTTCCTAGGCTGCATGATTTCAGAAATTTTACTATGTTTTCTTAACTTGTGTGCTAGGTCAGGTTCTACAGAAAACAGAGTTTGAGGTGCAGATTTGAGTGTGGGAAGTTTTTGGAGAGGGCTCTCAGAATGGAAGCTAGAAGGGAATGAGGGAAACAAGACTGGTCTATGATGCATTTGGAAGAAAAGATTCAACCAACACCATGGCAGCTGTGGAGCAAAAATGGTCCTACAGATTTATCTCAGATTAAGGCAAGAGGGTGAAGCCCTACGACCCTCTACTGACCAACTCTTACACGCAGAATGCCCCCAAGAAAGAAGTATATACTGGGCAAGGCAGATTCCTTCAGCTAAGGCCAATTACTGTGGAAGAACTCATTGTGAGTTTTCTGGGGGAATGAAGGTCAGCACTCTAACATCTGGACCTTCCACCACAGACTCTACTCCAGCACGCTATGGTTGAACAAAATTCATTTGCTTCCTATAGTAACTTCACCCCACCTTGGAAGAATTCCTCCTGGAACCCAGTTGGTCTTTTGGGGGGGAAATCAGTAGGAGGAAGGTTAGTAGAACAAACTCCAGACCCTTCTGCTGTACCTACGGCCACTACCGATACCCACCATCTCCTTTTGTACTACTCATTCTAGATTCTCTCACCCTGGGCTAGCTTCCGCACTCAACTAGGTGGCTTATCCGGCAGAGTGACACAAACCTCATCCTTGAGGGACTTTTGCTTCTGAATTCCACGGCTTGCTCCAGTGGTAGTATAGCACTTCTCTGTTTACCATCAAAATCAGGCAAGGAAGTGACCACCAGAAGATGTCCTAGCAGATCACCTGGGTGCCTACATGGTGTAGCACCAGCCTTAACTCATCCTGAAAAACAGCTCAAGTGCTGTAGCCAAGGTGGGGACTCCTCTTTGTGCCTGCTTCTCTCTGCCATGGAAGCCCAAAGGTTACCATAGAATAGTCATAATATAAACAATCCTTGGCCTTATACTTGGGGTTTTATTGCTTTTTGGATGCAGGAGGTGAAGGTCCCCTTGTAGGCAGCTAAGGAGGTGCTCGGTCACACTTCTACTTAAACTGGGGGTTAATACCCTTTAGTTTCTCATTTTCTTTCTCCAGTCCGTCCATGGGACCCAAGAGTAGCCATCCAACTCCATTGTTCTTACAATCACTACTTGCCCCAACCGTTCAAACACCTCGGATACTTTCCTGCTGTATCCAGCAGTCCAGTGCTTTCCACCCACATTCCATCAGAGTTCGCCAGGGGTGAGCCGTGATAACTGCAGGGCAACAACAGGCCTGGAGCCGTGAGCACTTCACCTACCAACTGGATGGAGTCATCATTGCCCACATCCTGTTCATGGTGAGTAATCACATTCCCAAGCTCGCTTTGGAAGCCGCTGCTTCTAGCGGAGTGCTGGAGCTGGCCCACCCGATCTCTTGAGAAGGGACTGTGTGCTTCTCTTCGGGGCTCTGCATCCAGTAAGATCAAGTCAGCTTGAAATCTTCTGAGGTGGGAGTATTTACACCATGGAAGTTGACTAATGCTACAAATTAAGTTGTTCCCCACCCACTCACGCACCCCCAGAAAGCTAGTTGTTAAACATTTGCCAGAACATCGTTGGTTTTCTCTTCAGCCCATTTCTGGCACCAACGGTCTTAGGCTGAAGTCCTGAGAAACAGACTGAGATGGAGATTTGTCTGCAAGAAGGCTACCGGGGTACCGAGTACAATACCTGTGAGGAAATGAAGGAAGCAGCACTGGCCACTGGGGGAAATGAAAACATCACGCAGTCTTGCGAAAGGTCTCCGACAATCCCATCGGGAGTTTTAGAGTTGGGACTGTCCTACCCAGTGGTCCAGAATGGAAACAGGAAACCAGGCTTTTTATGCCTCTCCTGACGAGTCCAAGACGCCAGCCACCCCCCAGCAGAGTGTGTCACCTTAGGTGAGGCAACTACGTTCAACGGAAGGCACTTCCTGGGCAGGAACTCAGCTGTGAACCATAAGTAGCCAAAAAGCATTCCTGCAACACCCGGGAAACTGAGTGTTTAGGCCCTAAAAGCGGGATGTGAACAACTGTGGGCATCCTTCTGTACAAGTAAATATTTATCTCACTTTATTTCTTAAGTACATCATTTACTCAACAAATCTATTTTCCCTGTTATAAAATTCTCCAAAGAATTTTCTTGTACATAGTATTTGTATACACTGGTATTTTAATAGGAACATTCCTAAGAAATGTGGTTTTTAAATGGGTTGTATTAATTTATGGTTTCATCAGCCACCTCTTTCACCAACACTAGTACAGTATTTGCAAATGTGACAGATGAAAAATGTATTCAAGTATTAGTTAAACTGGCTCTTATTATTAACACTATTGAACATATCACACACATTCAATGATTGTATTTCTAAAATTGTCAACTGTCCTATGTTCATCCCACTTTTTTCACTCTGAATATTGTTCCTTATTGAATTGAAAGGAAAAAATAAAAAAATAAATGAAAGGGCTTTTAAAAATATAATTAGGCTTCTAGCCTTGTTTTAGTGTTAACCATTTAGAATATTTTCTCCATTTTTAAATACATATGTTTTTGGCTACTGAGAAGTTGTTTTACTGCATCATCAACATTTTTGGCATTTTCTCTAATGGGTTCTCACCTTGTTGTTACACTTAAAAATATATCCATTACTTTTGGGCACGTATAATGATCAGTATATAGGAGACTCTCAGTAAATATCATCAGTTGACTGATATAGAAAAGGACTGTAAGAAAGAAGTATGCTGAATTAGATAAAATTGGACATAAACCTAAATCATGAAAGCAAAGATAATTGATGAAAGAAGTCTATAAACCTTCATCTTTAAAATATCTGAGAATCATTTATATTGAAGATCATCATTTGAGGGGCATCCCAGCTCATTAAGTAGTTTTTAAGTATTAAATATTACTTCATTGCCATTGACTATCATATATTCATTTAAAAATTATATTATCATCTATTTATTAAATTGAAATGAATTAGTGGATGCTGTATTGAATTAATGATTCCTTAAACCTAATGGAAGATGAATCTCTTCGGAATTTTCCTAATTTTCTTAGCTTTATATTATTTTCATTATCTATGTGTCTTAACCACTATACATTTATTGAAGGCAGAATTAGATTTTAATCTAATTAGAAGGCAAGAATTAGACTTTAATCAGTTTTTTATAGCTACTGAGTAATTTAACCTAGTATCTTTTTTTAAAAAAACCGAGGATCTTCCTGCACATTACTATTATCACTATCAATAAAGCTAAATTTATTGACTTAGTATAATGTAGGCACTGTTTTAAGTGCTTTCAATTCAAATATAATCTTTATAATAACCCTATGAAGTAGGTGTATTACTTACATTTTATCAGATGAAGAAACTGGAGAACAGAAAAGTAATTTGCCAAAGGTCACACTTTTGTGTGCTTGAGATAACAGTCCGACCCAGGCAGTCTTACTCCTAACCCCACATTTGGAATAAATTATATTATATATATTAAATATATAGTAAGTTATATATTTAAATTATTCATGACAATAATATCACAGCAGGTAAATTTAATAGGCCAAGGATGTGCCATGTTATATTGGCAATCCTAGCATGGCAAACATGTACCTCTCAGTTTCCTAGACAACTATAAAATTTTATGTAATGGGACTAGGGCTTATTTTCATGATCAAGTTAAAGTTTGATAACATTGGGTTTCAGGACATTTTAATTTATCTGTGTTTTCTAAATATTCTAGAATATTCTTGAATGATTTAGTAATATAGTAATATAAAAGGAATAAAATAGCATTTGGTTTGGAGTGAAAAAAGGAGAAATATGTAACATTCTCTAGGTGACCTATATTTCACTGAACAAATCAGCTAACATTTTGGACAGGAAAGGGGTAGTGAGACCCTAGCATTATTCTTCCATTGTTCCTCTCCTCAAAGAAGAGCTTAAAAGAGCACATTGATTCGGAGCACTCAACCTCATATTAATAATAATTCTGACAATTTATCCATTTTAGATAAATCCACTGAACCCATAAGATAATTCACGTTTAATTTTTTGGTGTTATCTTTATCACTTCTTAGGTATATGGTCAAATCCCTGAAATGAGGGTGTCAGAAAAGCTTAGTGAGTTGCTAGGACTGACCACGTGGGGTTCATTTACAAAATGAGCAAGGCCTTGTAATTATAAGAAATGTCAATTTAACTGGCTGCTAAACTAAAGCTCCTCATTTCTGGCCTGGAAGCAACGGAGTTCTGTACACCCCAGGCTTTTAAAGAATCTTCTGCATAATCATGCAAACATTTTGAATTTGTGCACCTTTGCTCTCTTCTTCATATGCGCTCAAAGGTGACTGTAATTCAGCAGTCTTTTCAGATAAATGAAAAGTCATCTTTCAGAATTTCTATTACCTTTGCTGGACTTAATGAATAGGTGCTTGTCCTGCATCAGGCACAGCTATCTGCGCTTTATGTTCTAGGTCCTATTGTCCTCACGCTCTTCAAAATTAACCATGCCTCTTCATTCTTCTACAGATGATACTAGGCAAGCCACATATTCTAGAAGAACATCTCAGCAGGTTTCAAGCTTCCTCTACCATTTTCTGCAGTAACGTCATCTGGTGGTTTAACTTCAGAGAGACTTCAATGCAGACAATAACAGCCTTGACACTGATATTATAAATGACCTTCCCTGGGTTTTCTATGTGACAAGGCGCATAAGGGAATGATGCAATGGCCACTTAAGTCATTTGGAGAACTTGAAGTATCCCCAGGGAGCTGTCAGAACAATCAGCCCCTCCTTCAGGAAATGAGAGGAAGTGCCAACCCAGTGGAAATTTATTTATTACCTATTTGAAGGCTGCTGAAATAACAAAACATCCTTCTCACCAGGCAAACCAGGGCTATACAAAGAAACTGAGAATATTCTCACACTGGGGCAGTGAATGTCATTCAGGCAAGTGCTAAGGAGTATTTTGTTAACGGCACTCCCAAAGAAGGAAGAAGGCAACGTGATCGTGTAAAATAAATTAAGCATCAGTGAAAAACTTTCCTTGACCCAACTCATTGCAGGAAATCAACTAGAAGCAGACCTTGGCGCCAACCAGGTCAACAGCTCCTGCGTCAGAGTGAAGGCTTTGTTACAGTTCCACTGTGCTGGGAAACCCCTACACTCAGGTTCAAAGAGTTGGAAGGAAGAAAAAGTTTTTTTTAAAAAAAAAAAAAAAAAAAAACCTGCCACCTGGAGCAGCTAGCTACTCCCCAAATTGAGGAGATGGCAAGCTTTGTTTCTCCAGCCTGTGGAGAAACCTAATGACTGAAAATCTCCATCGTTTTTCCCCCTTCCCAAGGCAGAACTGCGCTTCTAGAGACTTCGTGTGTTGGCCCTGAGGCAGAGGAAGGCCATCCCTGACCTAACCTGCTCCCTCCTCTCCCTTCTCTCTTTCTGCGTGGCATTTTGGGGGGACACCTCTGATCTGCAAATCTCTGTCAGTCCCTGAGAACAGATTCTTGTCTTCCGAATGGACTCCGCCTGTGCTTTCTTGTTATAGTGCCTGTTCTTGGTCCTCTGTTTTAAACAGTCTTCCTCCTTTCCAATCTATTTAAAGTAAAATAGTACATGAAAATAGGAAGAAGGGATTCAGTCTCAAGACCATAACATGGGAATCTTGTCTGAGTCTCCATTCTGCACGGCTTGCTCTACAGAGATCAGACTCAGGATTACCATTTCATCGCTGACCTAAATTTCCAGCCTGCCGCCTGCCCTGTGGATTTCAGCCTTCCCAGCCCCCCCACTGTCATCATTAACCCCATACTGAGGGCTAAACGGCTCCCCACAAAGATGTGAGGAACAGACCTCGAGCTCTGAGGCCTCACCAAGCGGCTCTGATGGTCCAGGCCCCTTCGCCTTCCAGTGCTCAGGGAGCCAGTTCCCAACATGATGCTGTGTGGCACCCTGAGGTCTGGCTGCTGGAAGCTTTTCAAAGAGGCGCATCCTTGAACTGCTGTGCAGCCTCTTCTCCACCCAGGCAGCACCACACCCTTTCTGGGGCCACCTTTTTTATCTGCAGCAAGTACAATCAGTGTGAGCAGGAAACACCCCCAGTACAGGTTTGTGACCATGGGATGCTGGCAGCAATGTTCCCTCCAGACGGGACACCTGAGAGGGTGACCTCTACCCACAGACGCTCCAAGGCCTTTTTTTGACTCAGGACAGAACACAGACAGAGGGACTCCTGGGAGCTGTCCTTGGGGACACAGTTCCATGCTGGTGACTAGCTGCAATTAGCCCTTTCCAAAGGCACAGTAGAAGTAATAATCTCTGTGTGCAGAGCAGAGCGAGAGCAAGAGCTTTTCTAGAACCTGGCTGTCCACTCCCCCTCTCCTCTAGCCCAACTCTTGACCGGTCCTGCTTGCCAGGCACTTGTTTTCCTTAAAGAGAGAACATTCCACAGGGTTCTGTGTGGTCAGCTGTGCCCCACAGGATAGCGGCCATCCGAGGTAGAACTATGGTGCCCTCTGGAGCCAGGGAGGGACTGCTGTCATGGAAATGCCATCCCAGCACAGCCCTGCAGCAGCGGCAGGGGCTCTGCTGGTGCTCCAGTGTTTGGGACACGTCCCAGGTGTCTCTGGGTTTCCCTGGCAGATCCTGGTAAGTACCGCTATGGTTCTTTTTATAATAAAGAGCCGACATGCTTTAAAGAGAGAAGGAGAACTAGCCAAAATATTATCTGCCTGAGCTGAAGAATATCACAAAGTTCCTGAGAACACTCATTTCACAAGCCTGTTGGACCCCCCACCCCCAAGTCCCCAGCAGGGGTCGTCAGTCCTCTAAAGTTACAAACTCTGTGTTTGACAGCGCTGATAAAAATCTGAATGGCTCTTGCCTTGAGGACACAGCAGGCCTGCTGCCACCACCCCCCGCGGCCCCCCAAGCTCCGAGGACAGGGCCGCGGAGTCCCAGGAGCGGGCAGACGCCAGGGCTGAGAGAGACTCCTTCCGACGCCCCCCTCCCCCACCGCCGCCCACCGCCCAGCACCTACGTGGGGGGGGGCCCAGATGCTGCTCCCAGGCAGGCGAGCTGAGGAGGCCCCATCGCACCCCAAGTCATGGCTTGCCAAAGTAAAACAGATAAAAACAGACTCATGGGGCTGCTACAGATGGATCACCTTCAAGAACAGTCACTGGAAGAGGCTTTGATATCCTTCCAATCCCAAGTGACTGATGAAAAAAAACATCTTAAAGCATCTCAGGAGAAGGTAGAACCACCTCCAAAAACTGCAGGGTGTGAGTGAAAACCCTTGCTTTAGAAGTCTAAAATTGCTTATCTAAGAACCCGTTTCATGGAAGCCAAGAGTACACCCAGCTGAGGGAACAGAACAACGTGCCTGAAAACTCGGGTTGTGAATGATCAGAAGAGCCAGTTAAAATCTGACAGAAACTGTGCTGAAGATGGTAGGTTTGCCAGGCCTCTTTCGAGAAGATTACAGGGATGACAGCAACTTGGCATTAGAGAGAAAGTATGGATTAGAAAAATGGAGGTCATCTGGTCATCGATGCAGTTAGTGTAGATGCTTCTTTTAAAAGGCTTGAGGGACTAATGATGTAATGTATGGTGATTAACATAAGAATAAAAAAATTTTTAAAAAAGGCTTGAGGGAGAAAAATAAGAAATATCCAAAAACATAGTTGAAGAAAATCGAATGAATGAAGAACCTACAGGAGAAATTTAAAAAACAAAAAACAAAACACAACAAAAACAAAAAAAACCTTCAAAACTGTGTTTGCAATCTGAAAATGTACAACTTGGAAGAAATTCAGGTGAAACTTCAAGCTCTGCTTAAATTATACCAAAAACATGCCACGCAACTTCAGAGGACGTGGACAGAGGAGGAAATGTGCTGCTTAGAAACAGAGAGTGAACGTCCCAAGTGCATGGAAACAGCACCCACACACATCAGAAGCCCCACTTCTACAGGGACAAAGAAGCAGAAAGAACTGCTTTCTTCCATCACAACCAGATTCTCCTCTATGGGAAGAGAGCCCATGGAAGTCTGATGGCAGCTCTGTGAACCAAGTATGTGGGCACCCTGTGGCCGGCCAACTTGACACATAAAACTACCCATCACAATCTCCCATTGGCATCACAATTGTGTTTCCTCTGCACATTGTTAACCTTTAAGCTATTCAGTTGAGCCCAAGTTCACAACACAGGGAGCTCCCGAATACGCTCTGCGTGATTCCAAGATGCAGGTCCTCATGACTCTTGCCTGCTGCTAGACTCTTTGTGCTTCTTGAGCTCGAATTCTGCACTGCAAGTGAACTGATATAACCGGAGGCACAGCAAGAACCCAAAACTGCAGTCATCATCACCATCAAGTGACAGAAGACAAGATATGGAATTTGTAATAAATAATAAATATAGTAATAATAATAATGTAATTATGTAGTAATAAATGTTTCTCATTATTACTGAAAAAGCACCATTTATTTACTGCATGCCAAATACTCTTCTAAGTACTTTACTTATCCTCATTTAATCACCGTAATGACCCTAGTTATTGCTATTATTCCTCTTCTATAGGAGAACAGACAGAAGCACAGAGAGGTTAAGTAATTTGTCTAAGGACGGAGATACTAAGGGGCAAATCCAGGATCCGTACCCAGGCACATCTGCTCTAGAATCTGTGTTCTCTGCTCATGCGTTCAACTGCCCCTCGGAGAGTTCACTGTGCTATTTACACGTGCTACCTCTCTAATACCCACTTCAGCTCTGCAAGTTGAAATTACTACATGAGGAAAATGAGAAAACAGAGACAAATTTACAGTGAAGAAACTGAGGTTAACTGCTAAAGTGACATGCCCAAGGCTATAATGCATGTTAGTGGAAGAAACAATTTTTCAAACCAAATCTGTTTGACCTCTAAACCAAGTCTCCAGTACTCCTCAGTTACCTCATCTATGTGGATTGAATCCAAATGGGTTCATCCATCTCCAAAACCAAGCTTCCAATCACAGATGATACATCATCTTAAACGTAGAGCATAGTCAGGATCAGGGAATTCTAGCTGGGTCGTACTTTTTCTGTGCAAATTGTATGTATGCAATGAAACTGGATTAAGTATGACTTATGCAGAAATGGCTTTATGTTTCCGACTTCTCTCTGTTTTGATTATTTTTGGTGGTAAAAATGCATCAGTTGGAATGACAGATGCCAGGCACTTATTTATAGTTCCGGACCCTTACACGGCAAATTGATCGATGTAAAATACGTCCAAACCAATTGAATCAGATATTAACCAATGAAAGAAGAGGACCAAATCACAAATTGCCAAGAATCCAGCTTTACCTAGGTACAGACTAAGGAGTCACCTGGGGCAGTTTAGTGAGGTTTGTCATTAGCTAAAACTCATTCCACTGCTCTCTGGACTTCTAGAATTTTGCTTTTGTGAATGGAGAGACAATAAGCTCATGAACCTAGCTAAGCAATCAGGAAATCTGAGTCTACCCATATACATCTTTAAGGCCTCCTGAATGGGAATAACATAACTTCTTGTGCACATTGCCTCAAAGACAATGAGGTCTGGATTAGCAACATGAAGCTGATGCCAATATCCCTTTCAGCCCAGCCCCGTGCATTAAGCAGGACATCTACAAATACCATTGCTACCCACCTGTGCCCACCATTTTCATTGTGTACAGTTTTTCCTAGAATTGATTCATATTCTGTAGGTTGTTTTAATAATTCTAAATATTCCAACCCACTGTTCAGATGTTCATGGGTATATATCCATTTAGTTGTTTTAAAAATAGTCCCTAGGGATAATCATTTACTTTAAAAATATTTCTCCTAGAAAATTATATGTAATTATGATGATGGGCTTGTGTTTGGGCACTGTCTGTGCAAAATAATATCCAATACATTAAAAACGACATTACAAATAATCCACATTAGCTAAATGGGCATCTGTGATACGCGTTTCTCGGCAGATATTTCTGAACAGCCGAGATTCCATCTGCCCATCAAAGTTGCCGAGACGCTGCCTAGATGCCTAGAAGCAAGACGAGCATATTTCTTCTGTTTTAAATATACATAAACAATCTACTAGGACACACTGATCTTTTCCCCCAATTTGTTTTTTTTTCTTTAGCAGAGCAAAGGCTAACTAAATAAAGCAGCTACAATAAGGGAAAGCAAAGCTGATTTTCTAAATGTGAGTTTTCACTTTAAAAACCTCCCATAAGGTCAGGTTTGGTTGACAAATGTTTGAGGTTATATCCCTGGAGAAGCTCCCATCCTCTACCTGCTGACGACACACAGACTAAAACTTTGTACTACCAATTCAGAAATAACCAGCCCGCATCCGCGGATGAGCTATAGGGTCTGACAGTGACCTAATGAACACACACATGAGAAATCCCTTTGAGGACAGGCCTTGACTGCTGGTACAGCCCACAGTCTGTCAGCTGCAAAAAGAAAAGTTCAGGCGGTATTATTTACATGCACAAATTACTGTTATGTTTATCTGGGGTGCTAATAAGAGCTCAAAGAAAATAATTTGTTCTCAGGTAAGTTCCAACAATCCTCCAACTTCTCATAGTATTGACGGACTGAACAGAATCCTTTCCACTAAGATTTGCTTTCATTTTCAGTCCCATCATCTTTTTTCAGTGGGTCTATGAAAGATGTGAATACAGTGTGCCAAGGAATATAATTCAGCGATTGTAACTCAGTGAGGCATTTGCTCCATTTCCCTATGGAATGTTCGGCAAATCTCTCTCCCTTAAGAAACTGATGGAGTTGTACCTGTCAAGAACAACATGCTGCTATGCTTGGCATTTCCCCAAGTTGTGCTAAAAAGACCTTGAATTTGACTCTGTTATCTTAGCTTGAAATATTTCAACTCTACCACGAAATGGGGCAAACCCGCCAAAGGAGTGGGGAGAGGAGTGAATATATGTTTTGGCAGAGGAAGACAGAGTCTTATCTTCTGTAATGTGTCACTGGCTAAGATTTTTAACTTAAGCGTACAAGTTCAAATTCACACCAGATTTTACTTCTTAAAATTATGACTTACTGAGGTCTAGAAAATGCAGATAGCTTAGAAATGAAACTGCTTTTTCCTCTTTTTTGCTATTTTATGGATCTTAGCGTTAGAAATTTCCCTATCCCGTGGAATGTTAAACTCTTCCCACACTCCTTCCCAGGTTATTAAAAAGATACGTTATAGAAGTAATCTCAAGCCCATCATTATATGCTAAAGACATCTTTTCACTGTTTGCTCAGTTTAATTCTGTATACAAGAGTTGCATTTATAAGAAAATGCTTACTTTATATGACCGCTGCAAGCCGCTTCGTACCTTTGGCTCATAATGGTCACTTGCTCTTGGAAAGCTACTTAGAGGCTTTTTCAGAGTAAGCAGGAATCTCGACTGTATCCCAGTATCCAACAAATTGTAACTGACAGAACCTCAGCGAAGAACATTCTGGAGCGTAGGCGCAGGAAGCTGAAAATTAACAAAGGGAAATTCACGTAAAGTTCTGCAAGTCAATCAATGCTTGGTAGCCCAACAGGACCCAGCAAATATTAAAATATAATAGTATGAATGAAGCACTAAAATAGAGAATTTGGGGAAATCCTGGAGGTGGTTTAGCACGGGATGAATTAAAATCAAGGAGGACAATCAATGACTAAGTTTAGCCCATCAGGACAACTCCTTGAAAAATATCTCAAATTTAAGTGTCATTTTCAAAGGCAAATGAGCTATTTGCACGCTTTGCAGAAAACTGAACATTGATGCTAATTAAAATTACAGGTGAATGGCTTCCAGTACCCATCTGTTTCACTTTCCTGAAATAGATTTGGATTCGATGCAGCACCTACATGTGAGATTTGGGTTTTGCCAAGCCATGTGGGAACTTTCTAGATGTCCTACGGCCTGAATTTTGTAGTAAAATGTGTAGGTGTGTATATGTATATACAAACATTGTTCTCTTAAAATATATGCTTAAAAATTCATGTTTTCATGTTATCTTAAAGTATTGAGGTTTCATGAAACCAATGTGCTCATTTAAAAAGCATCATTCACCTTTTGTTCTATTTTTCACTCCCAAGTTACTGTTTCTAGCATTGACCCTACCTTGGAAACAAGTCTACCCCTCCCCATTCTTTTGGATTGAGTGTTGCTCAGAAGCAGGTTTCCCTTCCTGTTTCTTCACATCTCATAGAAAAGTCAGAACAAAGAAAGGCCCTGGGTTCTCTGCATCCTTCAGAACAGCCACACAACGGCCAGACAGAAGAAGGTAAAGCTTGGCTGATGGGCACCGGCTTCCTCAAGCTCTGTCACCACCTCAGGTTCAGCAGAATCTGGATGACGCTTTTCTGTGGCCTCATTCTCCGTGTGCTGCACAAAGGAGGGCAAAGGATTGTGTGCCCCACTGCGTAGGAGGGGCTTTAGAAGGCTGTCAGAACCAAGGATGGGACAAGCAAGGGTTCTAAAGTACCAGCCAGCAATCCCCACACCCCCAAAGATGGCAGGTACCATGGCAATGGCTGAGAAATTTGGGATCACTGAGGCAACAGGGAATGGGAAAACAAATACATATTCGAACTCAGGAAGTGTGACTTAATTCACAAATCAGTACTTCATGATTTCCAACTTCTCATATTCTCACACCATGTTTCCTTTTTTCCCGTTCTTCCTCTCTACCTAAAGCTTCTGTAGGTACCACATTGCTGGAGTTGGCAGAACAAGATTTGATCACTCTCTGAATAAACTGGTCATCTCTGGAACCTATTGAAGAACTGAAATGTATATGGAGCTGGTGCTCATTTAGTGTATGGGGAGCTACACATTTTGAGCCCGCTGTGTTATTCATTCCTCGGAAAACCCAGGAAGATATGTCCCATTACCCAGTTTTTCCAGTAATAAAACAGAGAATAAGAAACAGTAAGTAACTGTCCCAAAGACACACAGCTATTAATTCCCCCAAACAATAAGGCTCCAAATCTCATTCCTTCTTCTCCTCTTTCCCTTGTGGGGCATTCAGACAGAATGTCTAGGTGAACTCAGTGGCTGAATGTCTGTTGGCCTTTAGAGGTGGCCAACCTGGCAGTCCTCAGATCTACTCAGATCACGGAATGACCACGTGAGAACCAGGCAGTATTCACAAAGATTGGAGTGGTCGCAGATACTAAAACTAGGGAAATAACACATCAAAATTTCAAGTTCTGGCTTCTCTTGAGAAACTCCTGTACCCACTCAGATGCTATAGATTAAACTCTTACGGGAATTCCACGCGTCTGACATTGACCATCACCTAATACCAGGTTGTAAATATGGAGCTAGACTGTTTGGAAATATGTAGCCTCTGAGGAGGAAAAATTACATGAACCAAACAAATGGCCACGATTTTCCTTGCCAATTGCCGCTTTTATCACCATTCTTGGGGAAAAGTATCTGCTCTAAACAGAGGGAGAGCAGATGGTTAAATGGGAGCTGAACTCTGAAGTGGCTTAGGATCTACTTAATCTTCACTTGACAGATACAGTCTGAAGTATTAGGTGTTGCTAAGCAGTTGTTGCTGAAGTATGCCCTTTAGAGGCTCTGTATAACAGTATTCATTACTGCTTCTGACCTGGCAAGAAAATCCACCTGAGAGTCTCAAAGGTCTTTTCTATCCAAGATCTACGGGCCAACATCTCTGCTTCTTACTGAGACAAATGCCCACTGAGCACTCATGCACTCAGCAGAAGCTTTGAAATATAATTCTCTAGTTCCCAAAATGTCCACATGCTAGAATTATCTGATGATTAAGAAGCTTGTCTCTGTGTCAAAGGGAGGTTCATTTCCCATAAGTAAACTCTTGGTGGGCAGGAGGGTATCATTTATAATCCTACATTTAAAAATACCAAATTGAATAGATGTTGTGGGAGTTTCTGTTTAACTAAAAATAAAGATGTTTCCTTTGGTCTGATAAATGTTAGGAATTTTCTATAAACCCATGCTGCTGGCCCTACCCTCCATCCCTTTTCCCTTGCTTGTTTCTGTCTTATATTTTTCATATCGTGAGCCACTGCCTTTCCTCTAGAACCCTTCCCATTATGTTTCACGGAGTTCACACTTCCTCCAAAAGAACACTATCCTCTGGTGTCCATGCATCTTTATTTCTCCCTTTGCACCTGGTTTTTGGACGCACAGGATGTCGTATTTAAGAGCACAGGATCTGAGACAAAGCAGAGCTGGAGAGATTCTTCACTCTTAGCTCAATGAATGTGGAGACACAACTTCCAGATGCCCGAGCCTCTTGAATCTGCAAAATGGGAACAAGAGCCTCAGGTGTTTCTTGGGGAAATGAAATGGGATGGCATGGACAGAGCACCTCCCGTGGTGCCTGGCAGCTGGCGCTCAGCACATTTTCTTTGTGGAGCCATCAAGAAAATGTTGACCTCTCTGATTTGAGCTGACGTGGAAACGAATAAAAATTCCATTTGTTACTTGTCTTACACCAAAAATGTTATTTCCTGTCTCTGTGATCTGCACATGATACTGTAAAAAACAGACCTCAAGAAAAGTACACATTTTTGAAACACAATTTGTAGCCTTGTACAAACATTGCATAAACATTGTATAAAATGTTTCTGCCTTCCCCCCACCCGGCCCATGCATAAAAAGTTTTTAAAGTAAGATTGAAACAGAGGCTCACCTTGAAGGCTCCTTAAGATTCCAAGTTAAATGAAATATTTCATGTATTAACATATTTAATTCAATGGGCTTTTCTCCCCCGCCCCAACTTAGCAATAAAGACTTGGGTGAAAGAGTCTATACTTAGACTACTTAGAAAGTATCTAAAAAAGAAAAAAGAAGTTAACATGACCTGCTCTCCGTGCTCTGATTAAATAATCAAACTAAATGAGAAGGAAATTACTTACAAACAACCCTTTGAGGATCATAATTTACAGAAGTAGAGAGTAAGGGTGAAGAGGTTAAGTAACTTGCCTGAGGCCATGCAATTAGTAGTCAGTCAAAGTAAGTAGCTAAGGCAGGTTTAGAATCCAATTCTAGCTGGCTCTAAAGTTAATGTTCTTTCTACTACATCACACTGTTCAGCCATTCCCCACTGGATTCGCAAGGCCCTCTTCAATATCACAAAGCTGAAATCTGAAGCAAATGCATGAAATATAATTATTCTTAATTCAGAATACACTGCAAATACGTTCAGAAATCTTTATTTTAAAATATCAACACTCTAGGGCAGTGGTTCTCAACTAAGGATAATTTTGCTCTCCAGGGAATATTTGCCAAGGTCTGGAGGCATTTTTGACTGTCCTTACTAAGGGGAGGAGGGTGTTGCTACTGACATCTAGTTAGTAGAAGTTAGAAATATTGCTTGAGGGGCGCCTGGATGGCTCAGTCGGTTAAGCGTCTGCCTTCGGCTCAGGTCATGATCCCAGAGTCCCGGGATTGAGTCCCACGTGGGGCTTCGTGCTCAGCGGGGAGTCTGTTTCCTCCTCTGCACTTTACCCCACTTGTGTGCTCTCTCTCTCCAATAAATAAATAAAATCTTAAAAAAAAAAAAAAAAGAAAAGAAATACTGCTTGAGCAACTTATGATGTACAGGACAGTGTCCTCCAGCAAAGAATTATCCACTCCATAATATCAATGGTACCAAGATTGAAAGCCCTGATTTAGGGGCTTCTGCTTCATGACAAGTGGAACAGTTTTACTCACCTTCCCATTGTGGACAAATTTTATAAATCAATGAAATATAAGTTAATATTTTCTAAAACACTGAAAAGACAGTGAAGAGTTATGGGATCAAAATCTGAACAAAGAGAATATTCCATAGAGGTAAGTGTAGCACACAAAACTGCTTTTGCCTGAGGGCATTTACTGATTCTGGTTTCGTCGTTTTTCAGGAAGAAGGGAATAAATCCCACGGGCTACTCAATGTAGAGAATCGGTTGCATCCTCTTTCAATTTAGTCTGGGAGTTAAGGGAGTACACCCAGGACTGCTCTGAACTAGAAATTAATCAGCCTTTGGGCAGACTTGCAGTCCAAATTTGTATTTTCTCAAGCTTTAATGTTTATTTACTACCAGACTAATAGTGCCTTGGAGGTATTTGGCAGATGCTAATGGAAATTATTGCTTCAATAAGTTACAGTCATACGAAGCCTCAAAGTTTCTTAGAAATAATTCTTTCAACTACAATGACCATCACACCACCAAAAATAACCTGGTATAGGGGCGTCTGGGTGGCTCAGTTGGTTAAGCGACTGCCTTCGGCTCAGGTCATGGTCCTGGAGTCCCGGGATCGAGTCCCGCATCGGGCTCCCTGCTCGGCAGGGAGTCTGCTTCTCCCTCTGACCCTCTTCCCTCTCGTGCTCTCTGTCTCTCATTCTCTCTCACTCAAATAAATAAATAAAATCTTAAAAAAAAAATAACCTGGTATATAAGTACCAAATGCCCATAATAAGATGTTCTCAAAATAACAAAGGACAGAAACTCAACATGTTAGGATAACTAGACACAGAGTTTAAGGTACTTGGGCTCACTGTGGGTGGTGGGCACTCCCACAGGTCACTCCCATCTGGCTCTGTCCTGCTTCCAGCACAGCAGAGAATCACACGTCTTCACCTCTTGAGATTAAGAATAGCCATTTACCTTTCTGTCACACTGCCTGATGGTGAGATTTTGGCTAGAGTTGTATCCAGAAATTACCTGATTTTGCTTTATTCCCCAAAGGACTGTGGTTACCTGCAATACTTACCCCTTGGTGTTAATGTGCAGCACACCATGACCAGGGCATAAGGCAGAGTGCCTCTCTGAGGAGAGGAGGGGCTCTTGTTCACAGATTGCCAGAATGTGTAAGTCCTGGAGGTCACTCTCAGCCTCAAACCAGTCTATCTTCAGGCACTTAGCTTGTCTGCCTCGCTGGCTCTCCAAATGAACCTGATATGTCTAAATTATCAGTGACTGGAGAGTCCAGACACCAATTTAATGTGCCACATAGATATTTATGTTTGTTTCTTATCTCCCCAAACAGCCTGTAACTCCTCAAAGGAGGAAACTAGTCCTGATCCAGGCCATTTCTCCTGTAATTCTTGGTCGGGGGCACAGTACCTAGCAGGCAATATACATTAGGGATGGAAGTTGGGGCGGGGGGCAGTGAACAAGTCCCAAAAGAAGAAATCACATAATGTTCCCAAGAGTAATAGTCATTTTAGCCTTTGGGTAAATATCTGTAAGGTGCTCCTTTGTGATTGAAACCAATGATACAATTTTAGGACCTCAAGTATATGCATATCCGCAGAGATTAAGGAAAGTGGACTTTTTATGCAATCCCAGACAATCTTCAGTCTTTTGTTGTTAGGTAGAAGGTCTCTGCCACTTAAGGACATTATTTAAATGACAATGTTCTCTAAAAAGTAACCTAAACCCAGACCCAACTTGGATCTCTATAGAAAAGATAATTCCAGAAACGGCTGAAAATGGTCTCTACTTTGTGTGATCAGCTTTGTCCATGGACACACTGCTGCTCTGTGTGGTATGAAGAGACCATAGAACCACTTAGGGCAAGAAAACAGATGTTGTCTCTTGAAATCTTGTAATTGTGAAGTCTACTTCAGAAATGTTAGCATATTGGTGAATCTCTCCTCTTGAAATACCAGTTATTTTATTGAGAGACTTGTGTAGCTGATCTCTTTCATGTGAACTTCCTCTTAGTTAACAGGGAGCTATTATGCAATGTAGTGTGCTGAATGTACTAATTATATGAGGTTCCATTCATCTTGAACCATAGAACGCCACTATGCTTGCGAAATTGATGCTTAATAGCAAGAATTGTGGGATAACCTTATATTGTATGTAACTCATACCTAGAGACACAGATATTGTCAAATATATGGAATGTTTGTTCTCCCTTCTTCCAGATAGGGAAATCCTTCATCATTTGTAGGATGGAGATCTGTCCTTCCAGGTGTACCCTGGAGTAAGGCACAGATACACATCTAGCTCCAGAGAAGACAAGCTCCCTATTGGAAGATGAACGTGACATCTTTTATAATAATTCTAGGGCCTTCATTCGGGGGCGGGGGGGAATGAAGACAAACAAGAGCTCCTTGCTGAGAGCAACCTCAAAAATCACCCACTTCCAAGCTCACCAATGTGTATAGTAATGGAGCCAGGAGGTATATAGTCTATTTTACCTGTTTTTCCCCCACAAGAGGAATATCTAGAACAAAGTACAAAGCAGTAGCCATATTTGGATTCGGAGGTCCCTTGAACACTGAAAGTATGGAAAAGATTATTAGTTTCTTTTCTTTTTTTTACCTTAAATTCCTCTAAAACACCTCTGTATTTATTTCCTACTGCTATTATAACATAGGACCACAAATTGGGTGGCTTAAAATGTCAAAAATTTATTTTCCCACTGTTCTGGAGACTAAAAGTCCAGAATCAAGGTGCTGGCCGTGCTCTGTCTGAAGGCTGTAAGGGAGGATCCTTTCTTATGTCTTCTGCACTTTTGGTGCTTGGGGCAACAGCACTCCAATCCGTGCCTCCATCTTGATGTGGACTTCCCTCTCTGTTTGTGGCAAAATTTCCTTCTTCTTACACGGACACCAGTCACAGTGGATTAAGGGCCCATACTGCTCCAATATGTCTTCATCTTAACTTAACTAATTACATCTCCAAAGACCCCACTCTCAGATGAATTCACATTCTGCAGCATCATGGGGTAGGATTTCAGCAGATCTTTTGGGGAAACACAATTCAACCCATAACATCTCCCAACTAGCAACAGGCAAAATCAGGCTGAATCGCTTGGGATCTTGCTTTTGTTTTTTAATTAGCTGAACATCAAGCAGTCTCTCTTTGGTTTCCTCAAAGAACTGGCTCATGGCCCACTGCAGGCAGAGAAGGATACATAATTCAGTGAGGTGCTCATGCAAACAGGAGAGTGCTTCTGTCCAATTTCAACTTGAGGAGAAACATTTCCTTCAGGAGACAGTTACCCCAAAGAAACACAAGGGATAGAAACGCCAGACATCATGGTGACTATAATATGGAGAGCGCAGAGACGACTGGCCCCACGCACAGGGCCTCTCACATGCAAGCAGAAACATCGCAGCCATGTCAGACTCACACCTACTCACACCTTGGCGGTCTCACATTATCCAGCACTGTGTCGTGTTTCCTCTGGGAACACATGGTTGGAAGCTCCTCAAAGGCTCCACGGTAATAAGGGCTGGTTGCCTAAGCATAACAGGGAGGGAAAGGGGAGGCAGTGGTGATTGATGGTGGAACCAGTGGCGATGATCTTCTCCCACAAAAAAAGCCAAGAGGATCTCAAGGCAATTAAAGGGAAAATACCATTCACTGAGGCAGGGATCAATCACTTAACCCTCACAGTAAGGGTGTTTGCTTTGGGGTTATACCGTTGGAGTTGTCTGGCACATATTGCTGTATCACGATTTGCTACTTGGGGTCATTTTTTTTTCTTTACTGAAGCACAGTGGAGGGTGGGCGGGATTGAAGAGATGATACATTCAGTAAATCTGCTGAATTTAAGATGACATAGCAAATGACTTTCAGATACTTCCCGAAGCTGAGGTAAAAATCCTTTGCCACTCGAGCCAGTCACTACACAAGAAGCACAATCACTTGCCTTTAGTGTCCACACCAAGAATTTGCCTCTTCTTAGGGCTCTTTTTCAAATGATCATCCTGGAGTTCTTTTTAACTTCATTTGCATCTTTCTTCCTTTCTTTTTTTCTTTTTTTTCTTTTTGAAAATGCCATTACTTTTTCTTTGCTGGAGAAACATTTTAAATCCACCTACTCGCCTATCTATGTTTTGGACAAGTTACGTGGAAACTTCCTTCTCTGAGCCATGTACAAAGTACATTTGTGCTATTGCAGTTCTGAAGAGAAAATATATGTACTCTCTTTTTCTAGAACAAAAAAGAATAGGTAAACATGAGCAAGTGTGGTAAAAGGTATTTTAAACTTATAATGAATAAGAAATGTTGCAGAATGGACACATTACTTGCCAGGTCACATTTAAGCAGTTAGTTCATACCTAGAGGATTATCCAAGTTGTCACTGACCTTGGCATGGGACAAGAGTAACATTTTTTAAAGGATAAAATGTTCTTGAAAAATATCCCAGAAGGATCAGATGGATCCCCACTTTGTTTTCATCACTCTCCATGGTACTTTGCCTATTTCTCTTCCTTAGCCAAGAAATAGGGAGTCTTTTAAAAGAAAGGTAGGAAATATGTCATACCTGACTCTATTTCCATGTCTTGGATTACTGTTAATACTTAATAGAGTCATCATGGACATAATCTTCTGAAAATGTGTATGTATTTTACTTCTCTTGAGGTTAAATGACAGCAAAAGATTGTAAATGGAGAATAGATCAAGCCACAAAGTTCTGAGCTTAATCCACTGGGAGCAATTTTTTGTTTGTTTGTTTGTGTTTGTTTTTGTTTATTAAAGTCAGTGATCTCATAGACCTGTCTTATTTGCAAGAGAAGATTTCATGAAATGAAATAAATGAATGAATGGCTAGTTCAATTAAATAATTAACAAATACATAAATAAGAATATATAAAAAATATAAATATTATTAATGTTATGATTTACCCTTCTTTGTAGATTATGTTCTAAGTTTAAGGGGTTGAAATGTAATATTTTAAGAGAATTCATGGCAATCTCAGATTGTAGTAGCATTCTAAAATATTATGTCCTAGAAAAATAGAAGCTGAGAAATTATATGGTCCCCATAAATTTTTTAAGGTGAAAATTTATTTTTGAAATTCAGAAAATCACATGACTCTCATTAGTGAGTTGATTTCTTTGGATCCTTGCTGAAGTAACCACTTCCATTCATTAAAAAAAAAAAAATTGTCATGCTTTGCTCAAGCAAGAGATTTCACAGTTAATAACAAAACAAATTAGGGGCGCCTGTGTGGCTCAGTCAGTTAAGTGCCCAGTTCTTGATTTCAGCTCAGGTCATGATCTCAGGATAATGGAATCAAACCCCGAGTCAGGCTCTGTGCTCCACAATCAGCTGGCAGTCTGCTTGAGATTCTCTCTTTCTCTATCTCCCTCTGCCCCCACCCCACGTGTGCTCTTGCTCTCTCTCTGTCTCTCTCTCTCCCCATCTCTCTCTCAAATAAATAAATAAATCTTTAAAAAAAAAATTAACAAAGCAGATTAGTGGCCATGAAATGAAAGCTGCACTCAGAACCACTCAGTTATTCAGAACGAATAATTACAAAAGGGTGCTTATTTGATTAAATGAAGCCAGTTGACTGAAAGGAAAAGACAAAACGAATGAAGTGGAGAGGTGCTATTTCAGTTATCCGAATGGTTGAAACACCCGTAGGATCTCAACAAGTAGAGAATTTGCCTCATTATTGCCATCTAAGACAGGTGAATGAGAGAGAGGTGAGCTTATGCAAATGAACTCTGGAGTTTTTTCAGTGAAGAAGGACAGATTCTTCAGACTAAATGCATCATCTAGGTGTCCTGAAGAATAACTTCATTCCAAAAAATTTATTTGACAACATTTATGGAGTTGTGTCAGGCATGGTGGTAGTGCAAGGGGCTAAGAGGCCGAAGTGAAGAAAGCTAAGTCCCTGACTTCATGGAGTTTTTATTCCAGTGGGTGAAAAAAGCCCAGCATCTCTCTGTGAAATTCTACCACACCAAGTATCAAGATCCTAGAAGATTCCAAAGAGCAAGAATAAAATTACAAAAGGATAATAAACTCATTGGCTTTTGGATTCTTTTCAACAGCCCCCAATACTTGAAGGTATTGGAGAAATGCCTTCAACACTCTGAGGGAAAATCATTTTGAACCGAGAATTCTATGCCTAGCTAAAATAGCCCTGAATGATGAGCTCTGCTTTCAGGATTCCACAGGCATTCAAGATCGCAAGAAATACTCCCTCTTCCTTCCTGCTGTTTTTTTTTTTTTTTTCATTCAATCTGAAGGCTTTCCTCTACTGGTCCCTAGAACTTATCTAAAAGAGATCCCGTAGCATGTTGTGTGCTTTTGCATATTACAGAACAGTCTTTAGGTTTTACATATTCAAATGTTAAGTCCCAGAGTTTTGTGTTTCCCTGAGAAATTTCTCTCCCCCACCCTACTCTTCAAGCTCCCTATGCCACCGCCCACCAATTCAGCTCTGACTCAGGCCTGGACTTAGGGAGCAGGTGGGGAACAATGTCTTTTTTTCCCCTCTCTCTCATCATTCTTTGTCCTGTGCCAAACACCCCTGTTCTTCTGAAAACTCCAAATTGAGTAAAGACCCGGAGTGGGGTGATACTGCCTGGTAACAGTACATGTTCCCTCCTGAATGCCACAGACTAAGTACAGCATTTATATGTGCCAACAGCCACCGGAAAATATAGAGCAGAAATTTAGCTGCACTGCAAATTGTTCTTTCCATGCCACAAGTTTTCCCTCTTTTCACCTGATAGAATGAGTATCATGTCAGAATTTTCCTTCACTCCAGTGTATTAGTGAATCTTTACATGGGTTTATCAGTTACATTTAAATCCAAGAGAAAAAAAAACACATTAATCTCTGCTGTCTTCTTTCTTTCATGGTTTGAAGAAATGCCTGAAAACTTCTTACAGATGCACTGGAGCATGGCATGTTCATCTAAGTACAAAATGTGCTTTTTATGGCACATACAATGCCCAGGATGTAATGTCTTTCACCTAAATGTTAACTCTAAGGAATTACATGTTTTTGCTTTCTTATTCAGCGTATATTTGAGTAATGATACTTATTATGTGTACAAAACACAGTGTTCTTTACATGAGTGACTCACTCAATCTTCATAGCAACCCTATGAGGTATTATTACCACTCTCAACTTCCAGATAAGGGAACAAAACAGAGGCAAAGAGAAGATAAGTAACTTCCGTACATCACACAGCTTGGACCCAGTCAATCTGGCCCCATAGCCCCCCAACCTGAACCGGTTCTATTTTGTCAGCTTTCAATTCATGCTTTGCTAAGACTATGTCTATATATTAAATCAGACAGTTATGACAATTTTCTCACTAATTCGTCTGACTTGCTGAGGAATTATTGAGCGACCTTGTGAAACCATGAAATGAACTTGGTCTTTCAAAAGGTATTACATCATCAGCCTCCTTACATCATTGCCACCTTTTCTTACTTGCACCTAATGCCAGAAACGTACAAAAAGAGAGTCTATGAGTCAGAAGATTCTGAGACATTATTCAACCCAACATCATCCCATTATAGGAATCTTTACTACAACTTCTTGTGGCATCTGGCTGTTCCTGTGGGACTCTGGAAAAATGGAGATCTCTCATTGTAGAAGTAGATCATTCCATGGCTAGACCGTATTATTTATTGAAAAAACATCCTTATAAGTAGTCATAACTTTCTTCCCTGTAACTTCTACTTCTACTTCCCAGTTCTGCTCTGGAAACATGAAAAAAAATGTTATCTTATTGCAACATAACAATTTCACCAATGGAAGCCCAAGATGGCCTGACTTCCAGACTGCTCATTTTCCTATGAATGTGCCGAGTGTGATCCTTGATATCTGATATGTTCAATAATCACAGTTTCCAGATACAACAAGAACTGTTTTGTACAAAGTAATGCCACACTCTTCTCTACATAATTTTATGTATTGGTTCTCAATCAAGACATATTAAGTTGAATTAGTT
Source organism: Zalophus californianus (assembly GCF_009762305.2). NCBI lineage: Eukaryota > Metazoa > Chordata > Mammalia > Carnivora > Otariidae > Zalophus > Zalophus californianus. The sequence continues at coordinate 194,916,863 of NC_045596.1, forward strand.
ATCTCGTTGGCCACAATCTACCACTGACTAATGTTGATCTCAGAGGGTGGTTTTTAGAATGAAATGACTTAATGACTTATAACGACTTAGCTCAGTGCCTAACAAACAGGAAGTACTCAATAACCAGTAACTAGTTTTATTATGACCTAAATTGCCTAATTTGGAATGTGACCCACTATTTCACCAAGCTGATCTTCCAACATATTAACTTTTCTTGACATTTTGTCATTCTGAAATGTTGAAAGTATGCCTTATAAGGCTTCATCTGAGCTGACAACTAAGCCATTGAATCTAAGCAAGCACAGAGATCTGCTCTCAGGAGGGTGCTTACAGTGCCATACTTCTTTGTTGAAAGCATCAGTGGGGGAGGGGGTGCGCCTGGGTGGCTCAGTCATTAAGCATCTGCCTTTGGCTCAGGTCTTGATCCCAGGGTCCTGTTATCAAGCCCTGCATCAGGCTCCCTGCTCAGCGGGGAGTTTGCTTCTCCCTTTCGCTCTGCCTGCTGCCCCCCTTGCTTGTGCCCTGTCTTTCTGTCTCTCTGTCTCTCTGTCAAATAAATAAAATCTTAAAAAAAAAAAAAGAAAGCATCAGTGGTTAATGGACCTTTCATTTCATGTTTGCTCATGTCTAAGGGAGAAAGAGAAAGAGCATCCTATAAAAAGAGAGGACCAGATGCTATAGCGGTCGGGCTCAGCACGGGGAGGACTTTCTAGGAGATCCTACTCTCCCTCACATTGCTCTGGTTTTAACATGTCACTCATGTCCGTGATGTCAGTGTGTCTGTGTGTCTGCATGTGTATGTGTTTATGTGCATATGTACATGTGTGCACACATATCAGAAAGCAAAATATATTGAAAACAAATGAGCTAAGGTTGAACTCAAAAAGTTAAATGAGCAACAGAATAAACAAAAAAGAAAAGGAAGCAGTAAAGAAAAAGACAGACAGCAATAAAATGGAAGAAGATGAATGACAGACTTGAATTGGTTTTCTGAAAAGAGCAAAAAGAGACAAAATCAAAATAAGATAAATTAAGAAATAATTGGAAGATTAAAAATAGAGAGATAAAACCAAGAATATAACTAAAAACAAAACAAATATTCAAATAATACTTGGTTTTGCTGCTGCCACTCCATCTGTGAAAACTGCCCTCACACCTTCCATACTTTCTCACATTGTCAAGGTCATCCTTCAAGAATCAAGGTCAACAAGAGGCACATCTTCTGTGGGTGCCAGGAGAGAGGGAGAGAGCAAGGGTGGGTCTGCCTACATTGCTCTCTGCAGTGGAAGGTAAAGGTGCTTCTCACTGAGGTTCACAGTCTGGAGGGGAACCCCAAAATGAAGAGAATGTAGCACAGAATGAGAATGGCAAATATCTACTACCCCTTCTTTTTGACAGCTCAATCTCCACATATGTAATTTATCCTGTATTTATACTTGAAAAGATAGTCCCTGCCAAGAGTACAACTATGCCTTATGCTAAAACCAAAACCACATTTATGTCCTTTCACAGAGAAACAGATCCAAAAGTTATGAGTTACTATATCTGACAGATTCTCAAAAACTGAGTGTTATAAGAAAAAAAAAGAAAGAAAGAAAACCAGCCCCAAATGGAGTTGGTTATGCTAAGCCCCACATCACCAACCAAAACAACTTAATTACAATTTTAGCTGTCCCCAAAATGGAACCTCAAACTAGCCAATCAGGAATCTCGTGATCAGCACTAGTCAGGTAACCTTTCTGATGGACCCCTGCCATCTCCGGAAGGAAAGACATCTTGTAGTAATCAACCTGCTCTCTTGCCTACTCGAAATTTCCTTGTTCCCATTCCGTTCTCCCATTAAAGGTATTTGATTTTGTATAGCTCCTAAGAGCTCCCTTCTATCTGCTAGATTGGAAGTTGCCCAATTCAAATTGACTTTTGCTCAAATAATCTTCTAAAATTTTTAGTATGCCTCAGTTTATCTTTTCACACTGAACACCTGAGTAACGTCAATTTCTCCCCAAATTCACTGCTTTCTTGTTTTGATAGTCTTCCATAGACTAAATTGTAGACCTGATATGATAGTGGAGGCACTGAGAAGGAAAAAAAGGGGGGAAATAATTAAAATATGTAAATACTATATCCCCCCACCAAGTGCTCTGACATTCCGTGTAAGAGATCTGTCATGACTATTAATCCAACAGACACTGTAATTTGATGACCAAAAGGATCGAACGGTGTGTTTTGATTTTTCGCTTGATCAGACTTTTGGTAGCATTTGCAAGGTAATTTATTAGTGTGATCTTGAATTTCCCTGGGGAAATCTGCTTCTTAAGTTGAGAACTTAGAAATTTAAGCTACCCATTTTTCTTCTTTAACCTGCCCTCTGCCAGTGGAAGCAGTCACTCTAACTCAAGAGTTGAAATTCTGCATGTCCTTCGTGTTCTTCTATGATAGTGGAAATAGGTTCCCCGGAAACTTGCTTGAAACCAGCACCTCCCTCCAGGTGATAATGTAATTGGTGCTTTTATCTCAGCATGCCATGTACTACAACATTCCCTTCCCTGACTAACGACAGGATTTTTGTGGTCCCTCAGCCTCAACTGAGCACCTCCATCTCCTGCAAACATTCCAACCTCCCACCACCTCCTCCACGTTTCTCTGTGGGGCGTTGCCTATAAGCCCCACCTCTGGTACCAACTAGAATTACTACCTATTAGGCAGAATTCTTGTTACAAAGCAAAAGAAATGACTGGCTAATTTAAGCAAAAAGTTGATTACTGGCATCATATCAGACAGCTATAGAACCTGGAAAATCAACCGTAGAAACTGACATTAACTCAGGGAACACACAAAGCCAAGAGAATCATATGAAATTTGGGTAATATGGTGATTTTGGACACTAGACGGCATATCTCTGATTTTGCTCTTACTCCTCACTTCCTGTCTTGATCCCCCTGTTTTGGTCACCAAGGAGAAGGAAAAAGTTGCTCTCTCTGCTTCAGTGTCTGTAGGGTGCTGATGGACCCCGCCTCCAGCATGACTCACACAATTCTCCAAACAAATAATGGGGGATTGAATGACACGTAAGTATGATACTATTGTCTCATCACTCAGTACTGTACTGCACCAGTATATCACTGGAATATCACTGGGTATACCAGTATATCACTGGAATAAAACTTATTCGCATATGAGCACTCTCAGTTTCTCTACCTCCTTTTGGAGACATTTGTGTTTTTACATCCTCGTTTCTTAGAGATTTGTTGTGATAGGTTAATAGGGGAAGCAGAGAATTGAAAGAAGCCTAGAGAGTAAACTGATTTACCAAAGAGTTAAAGAACTGATCAGAGAGGAAAAGCGTGGACAAGAGAGAGGTGTCAGACAGGCAGCTGATATCACTTCCTGGAGAGGGGATGGGAGAGGGAGAATGGAGAATTGAATATTGAATATTTGAGGAGAGGAAAAGAAGGCAGACGGTTACCATGATAAGGAAGCTTTTTTTTTTTTTTTTTAAAGCAGGCTCCTGCCTACCATGGAGCCCAACACAGTGCTTGAACTCACAACCCTGAGATCAAGAGTTGGACACTTAACTAGCTCATCACACAGGCACCCCATGAAAGCTTTTGATGGAGGGAATCTTTAGGCTCTTGGGAATGTAATTCCTTCTTTTCAAGATACTGAATAAAGGCAAAGTTATTTTTCATGTTTTCTCTTTCTTATTTATTTTTAGAAATGTAGTTATTTGTCTTTTTGAGGCAAAGATAACAAAAAGGTGCAGTTTTATTAATGTTAAGATTTAAATCCTCTTTGTCCTATTTAATTCCTTTGGAGTTGACGTCTACTTGGCCTGAAATGTGATTCTTTTCATGGACGCCCTGTGTTCTTTTAGTCTCTTGACAGCTCCAGACCCTCTTCTGGGTGATGTCTTTGTTTCAGAGAGCTGCCATTATCCTGGAGGTTCAGAATGTTTTTCAATTTCTACTGCAATATAATATTTCTTATTGCACTAGTGTCTTGTTTCACTTTGCTCGATCTCAAATGAAAGGAAATCTATCCACCTCTGGACACAGGTGAAACTCTCACTGCTGCCTGGGTCGGTGATTCTATAAGCCGACAGAGGTCCTGAAAAATTACAAGCCTGCACCACAGTGCTGCCAGCGACCCCAAACAGAGCACGTTCCTTACACAGACTTCAGCTCTTAAATGGGATAAACCACAGCCAGTTAGCCTTTTCTCCAGCTGTGTTTTGGCAACTGCAGGTGCCAAATGTTTTTTTAAAAGAGGTGCACAAGAGTTCGGCAAGGGGCACTGTCTGAATGAGGGACAAGTGTTTGAGGTTCTCTAATTGCGATAGACCTCAGTGTGCAGGCAGTAGTCGATCAATGGATGGCCTTTCTAAACATTTTTTTTTTTTCAATCTAGAGAGTTCACAGTATTGCAAATGAAAAGCACAGTGGCCCTCCAATCTTACTGACTAATCAGCTCTAGTGAGTTGATAGTTGATTGAAAAACTTCCACAATTCTAAAAATAGTTTGATTGTGATTCTTAGTTGTTTGATATCATGAATTCTCTGTGCCTTCCTAAGTAGTTCAGTGGGTCTTTAGAAGTGACTACATCAGGTCCACTGAGACAGACAGCATTTGAAATAGCCCCATGGATGATTTATTTACATATCACCCTCCCCTCACCTAGAAAACAAATCTATTGAGGGCAGGGATTGTGTCTTACTTTTCCTTGTGGTTTCAGCACCTATAACAATATGTGGCATACAGAACATGTTTTATAAATGTTATTTTAAGTATGCATGCAATGTACTCACCAGCAGACTTCAGAACCAAACTTTTTTTGGTCCCTTTATTGTTTTTTATTAACATATAAGGTATTATTTGTTTCAGGGTACAGGTCTGTGATTCATCAGTCTTACAAAATTCACTGCGCTCACCATAGCATATACCCTCTCCAGTGTCTATCTATCGCTCAGCCACCCCATCCCTCCCACCACCCTCCATTCGAGTAACCCTCAGTTTGTTTCCTGAGATTAAGAGTCTCTTATGTTTTGTCTCCCTACGACCCAGCAATTGCACTACTGGGTATTTACCTCAAAGATACAAATGTAGTGATCCTAAGGGGCACGTGCACCCCGATGTTTATAGCAGCAATGTCCGCAATAGCCAAACTATGGAAAGAGCCAAGATGTCCATCGACAGATGAATGGATAAAGAAGATGTGGTATATATACACAATGGAATATTATGCAGCCATCAAAAATTGAAATCTTGCCATTTGCAACAACGTGGATGGAACTAGAGGGTATTATGCTGAGTGAAATAAGTCAATCAGAGAAAGACAAGTATCATATGATCTCATGGGTATGAGGAATTTGAGAAACAAGACAGAGGATCATAGGGGAAAAGAGGAAAAAATGAAACAGAACCAAACTTCTTGTTCTCATTTCCTCATTTCCCTTTTCTTGCTACTGTCTGACTTTGTCCTTACCTCCCAAATGCCAGGGCTCTGAAGGCACCAAACACCTTCCTGCTTGGCAAACCGAGTACCCTCTTTTCTGTTCTCGACCTAGTGAACTGTGGTGACTGCAGTTGACGGCCATTTCCTCCTCCTTCCAATGACCTTCCTTTGGTTTCTGACACCACTTTTGCATGGTTCTTTTTTTTTTTTTTTACCTCCTCTTCTTTTCCTGACCATATCTCTGCTGCTCAACCGATAAATTTGAGGGCTTCCCAAGATCTCATGCACAGTCCTCTGCTCCTCTTGCTCTCCTTCTTTCTGTCCACTACTCTTTGCCCAAGTATTTTCTTCCCATCACTTCAGCTCTTATTGAAGAGAGATCCCAATGGATCCTGATGCAACTTCCAATCTTAATGAGCTCTGCCTCTATCCTGAACTCCGGGTTTGTTTTTCCCAAGGATTTTTTTAACCTGGATGCTTCGTTGGAATGGCATGCTCAATATGCCCAAAACCAAATATATCACTCTCCCCAGGACCCCCCAAATTTTCTAGAGCTTCCTTTCCTCCAATTTTTAAAATGTAGTCAACATCATTTCTCGATCCCCATAGGTTTCTAAACTGGGCCTTGCAATTATCCCTGGTCTTTCTTCTGTCTTCTTCTTCTACCATCCCCACATCTAATTTTCTACTAAACTTAGTCAAGTACACCAAGCTATCCTCAGATGTGCCCCCTGATTTCCATCCCAACACTGCTGCTTTCCTTCAAACCCACCTCCTTTCTCTTTCTGTATAATCCATGGCTCTCTCCAGCACATGCACTTTATATGCCATCAAAATCATAATTCTGCTCACAATGTATCCTCTTCTACAGCATACAGTCCAAAACTTCTAGCATGACACCAAAAACTCTTTATAACATTTTGTAGATCTTACCAAATGACCTTCGCCATCCATCCCAATGGTGTGCAGCCTTACCCTTCTCTGACCATTCTGCGGTCTCTCACACCCCTGTTCCACCTGCCTAATGCTGTTCCTTCTACCTAAAATGAGTTGCCCTTGCTCTTCCCTCCGTCTACTAATTTGCATACCCAATCTGAAATTATTCTATAATTTTAGCCTTGGACCTTCCTCGTAATTCATGATTTCACCACATCCCACTATCTTTTTTTAAAGTTGCTGACTAAGATTTCAACATAAGTCTGTATTTCCAGCGTGGCATTGCAACATTCATCATTCTGTGGCTATCCGTGAAATGCTGTGGGTACGTGAGAAAGTGAAGGAAGCATTCTCAAGATTTCAACACTGTTAAGTTTTTCTAACAATATTTGCCAAGGCTCTGCACCTTAATTTGCTGACTGGAACTCCTTTCAGCAAATGGGTAAAGAAGAAAAGAATTTTTAATGGAAATCACAACAGTTATTTCCTTAGAATTTTTAGCCTAACAACTCGTATGCAAAGTGAGAAATGAACTCCATTGGAAACACTGGAATCCAGGCCTAGATTTGCCCTAATGTGGGCTCAGGGTCTTCATCTAAAGAAAGAATGCTAACTAATCTCATTTTTCTCCACATGGAATTGTTTGAGGAAATATTTAGCTTACATACAAAAGGGTTTTTCTGTGTGTGTGTGTGTGTGATGTACATTTGGGTACTATAATTCATTCATTCAAATATAAAGGGAATTATATTTCATATCTACATCCAATATACCAAAATTACAAACACATACTCAAAAGGTTTTCAAGAAACTATTGAAAACTCCCCAAATCATAAATCCTAGGATCAATCATAGGGTACCTATGAAATATAAGTATTGAAGATTTTTTTTTAAGATTTTATTTATTTATTCATGAGAGACAGAGACAGAGACAGAGAGAGAGAGAGAGGCAGAGGGAGAAGCAGGCTCCCAAGGAGCAGGGAGCCCGATGCGGGACCCCATCCCAGGACCCTGGGATCATGACCTGAGCCGAAGGCAGACGCTTAACCATCTGAGCCACCCAGGCGCCCCTGAAGATTTTTTTAAAGTAGGATATGCTTTCAATCTGTAATTTCAAAAAGATTTTAAATGCAACTAACTTGGAAATAAGTTTATTAATTTCATGGAAAGTTATACATAGCTGGTTTTAGATCCTTCCAAATGACATGTATTAATACAAAATGGCCAAGAATGTGGGAGAGATTAGGGTCTTTGGTATGGGTAGGGAATACCACATGGAAGGGAAACCAAGAGAGTATACTTTTTAAAAAAATTTTATTTATTTTTTTAGGGAAAAAAAGAGAGAGCATGAGGACATGCACACCCAGTGAGGAGGGGGCGCAGAGGGAGAGAGAGAGAATTTTAAAACAGGCTCCACGCCTAGCTGGGAGCCTAACTCGGGGCTCAATCTCACCACCCCGAGAGCATGACCGGAGCCAAAATCAAGAGCCAGACCCTCAACTGACTGAGCCACCCAGGTGCCCCAGGAGAGTATACTTTTATGTGAAGAATTTCTACTTAGACCTAGCTAGGACATAGAGCCAGAGGTTTGACTGACAGGGCATAAACTCTAGGTGACTGGAAAGATTCTGGTGCATTCCAGGCCTTGACCACATCATTACCCTATGGTTAGTTGAAACTTGTAAGTATTTCTTCCTTGTTCAGAGACTTATTGTGTTCACAACTTCACATGCATGGCTACTGTATCTCTGCAATTCTGACTTTGGCTGGATCCACACCATTATCACTAAATTGAATTCCACGTGGAAACCTAGAAAGTATCCTCTAAGGAAGGAAAAGAATCCAATCTTTTAAGTGTTTTATCATATCATATAATATTCACTACATGTTACATCCTGATTTACTTATGGCTGAGCTCCAGCCTTAGACAATACATTGACCCAAATATTTTTAAATTTTTGCTCAGACTCAAAGTTCCAGTTTTGGAACTCTTAAATCAGTAGTACAAAAGTGTCCTCTTTGCCCAAAAGAGGGTGACTCTAAAACGAAAATGTGGTACTTATATGCTAACTCATCATCTACAAGGAAAATCTAACTTTTCTTACCTTCGGATTTAATTTGAATCCTGACTCCTGCAGAGAGTTAAAATAAAGGAGGGTCTCGTGGTTTGAACAGAGTTCACTCCACACCTTCAGTTATTTGCTCAACACTGATTTTGGAAGCACTGAGGCAATTTGCAAATCAAAGAGCATCACATTAGTAAGTTGGCTAAAATTTCAAATCAGTCCATGTGTGTGGAAATTTCAAATCAGTCCATGTGTGTCATAAATCTGTTGGTGAACTCTAAGCTCATGAAATATTTGTCCTGTCTCTACATTATAGTTATTTAGTCCAGTTGCCATATGTTAAGTAAGGAAAGCAAAGAAGACCTGGGCTTAAGAAAAATCTCACCTGTGAGGCTGATTTAATCTGTATTTAACTGAAATCTTAATGGTAATAGTTCCTATCCTGGAAAGGTAAAGTGTATGCAGGTAATCTTTCTACCACTATTCCCTGTATCTGTACATGTTGGCGAGGAATCAGCCAGTATCTTTGCTTAGGGTTTTATGGGATTTCAACCACTTCATCTCCTACTTTGATTGACACAGTTAATTCGTAACTAGGATTTCATATATTCAAAGACCTCTATGGCACTTTGTTAAGGTTGTAAAATAGTTCGCTCATTTTCCTAAATTTTAAGAACAATTCCAAAGAGCTATAGTCCAACATCTATCAGTCGAATCACATTAATATATTCTAAATTGAAAAAAAAATAGCAAAGACAAATTGATATCTTTGAAATGAAAACTACAAAAGCACAACTAATCAACAGAATGTTCTTTTTTTTTTTTCTGTCTTCATACTAGCACAAAGGAGAAAGTTCTCCATGAACTGAAACCAATGCATCATTTGTGTAAAGAAACACTTTTATACAAATAATTGAAAATGAGTTCATGGTTAATCCTTTGCCTTCGGTTGCAAAATAATATGAAGAATAAGGTACTTTCATGACTACTGAGAACTCATTTTCTCCTAACAGTTTCTCTTCCCATCAGCCATCTGTGGAAATCCATCATCTGGTCACCATAATGACTAAGTATAAGTAAAGTGACTGACTCATCTCAGATCTAGTCAATGGCTATGTAACAGAGTAACTCATTAGTTGGTAAGCGTAACCCACACTCAACTGAGGAACATGAGTCTCGAGTTCTAGTGAGCTTCCCCACTAATTACCTGGATGATCTCCGATAAGCCACTTAAATTCTCTGGGCTTCATCATAAAAGAAAGAGTTAAGTCTAATCGGTGACTGTATCATCTTATGTATTACTCAGGGAAATTTTAAATATATGCATATGCAAAAATAAACACATCAATGAAATAAAGAGTACATGAACAGACCCAAATAACTCCATACACTTATTTTATGAAAAAAGTAGTATTGCATAACAATGGAGAAAAGACAATATTTAATACATTCTGTTTGGGTGATCAATACTCTCTTAAAAATAACTTAATAGCACCCTAAGCTTCCTTATTAGGTCAAAATAAATTTCCTGATAATCCAAAAATGTCAATTTAAAAAAAAATAGAATTTTAGAAGAAAATATAGAAAAGGGTTTTATCATATCTGTGTGGGGAAACCTTTTCTAAGTAAGCCACAAATCATCTTTGGCTTTATAGAAGGACATATTGATGCACTTGATACATAATAATTCAGCAATGCCTGAATAAAACCACAGATAAAGTCAGAAGACAAATAGAAAACCAACATAAATATTTGCAATACTTATCACATAGGGTTATTACCACATAAGGTTCCTTTTAAAGTCTTTTTTTTTTTTGAGTAATCTCTCCCCACCACCCCTGAGATCAAGAGTCATGTGCTCCTCCAACTGAGCCAGCCAGATGCCTGTAGGGTTTCCTTAACATGTAAAGAGAGTGACAAATCAATAAGTAAAAGATAAGTATGTTATTTTTAAGTAGTTAATAAAAAAGATACACTACACAGAAAACACCATACAAACGGCTTTTAAAATATGAAATATACCCAATCTCCCTCAAATTTCAGACAACACTTCCGGAGTTAAGATTTGAAACACTGTCATGTGAATCCTTTTGGTTTTTGAAGAAATTCTGTTAGTTGACTCTAGGTTGAAAACCTCTGAATTAGAGAATGCCTAAAATCCACTAATCTCAGAAGTGATGTGTAGTTAGGCTTTGTCTGTCTGCGATCCAACCGATTCTACTCTGCCATTTTCCCTACCTGACTTACAAACATCCAACTCTATAGCAATCACAGAGGCACCACTCTTGGTTTCTTTAATCACGGGGCAGATGGGGCTGGAGGAGAAACAGTCAGGTACTGGGATTGAGGTTCGTTCAGATTGGTGCTCTCCAAATCTGTGACCTCAATTACACTCTTCAAGATTTTTTTTTTTCTTTTTGGACTTTCCCTCTTACATTCACTTCAGCTTTTTATCCTGAATGATTTCCACTTCCTTATTCCTCCTACTCGGACTGTGGCTTCTTCATTTTTACTGGATGACCTTATCTCCTTACCTCACAAAAGAAATGGAATCATCCCTTCATTTCCTGACCAGCATTCCATCCCCGAATGAAAATTTCCCAGCACTCTTATGATCTTTTTCTCCTTCATTTTGTTCTCAGAGGAAAATGTGTCTCTTCTGTACAAAGGACACACATTTATCTATGTTCTAAAGCCCAGAGCCTCCTTCTATCTCAATGGATTCTGCATTATTTTTTCTCTTCTCTCCGTTATACGGTCAATTTTCTCCACTGCCTTCTCTTCTAACCCAGTGAGTGGTTCTCAACAGGGAATAGTTTTGCCTCCCTCCCGAGGCAATGTCTGGAGACATGGAATCATCACAATGGCATCTACTGCTGCCCAGCACGCAGAAGCGATGGACGCCGCTAACCATGCTACAGCACACAGAACCTTCCACCCCTACCCCCACCACACCTGCACACAACACAGTGTTACCTGGCCCGAGACAGTGTCAAGACTGATAGATCCTATAGCCTCTAGACATATTTGCTCTCCCTTCCTTCCTTCCGTCCTTCCTTCCATCTTTCCTTCCTCTTTACTTCCTTATTTCCTTCTTTCTTTCTTCTTTTTTTCCTCTCTCACACACATACACACAAAACTACATTTTAAACACCTCCCTCCTTCGCCCTTCATCCCCTCTAACTATGCTTATCTTTCTCTTCCTTTTCTCTCAGCCAAATATTTTTGGAAAAAAAATTCCCAAAACCCATTGATATCACTTAAGGCAATCTGGCTTCACGGCAATCATTCTAGCGAAGGTCACTGACGACTCAGTGTTGCCAAATTCTAAAACAAGTCTCAGCCTTCTCTCAGAATACTTCTCTGAGGCACTTAGCTTTTGTTCTCTCTCTCTCTCTCTCTCTCTCTCTCTCTCTCTGACATATCCCTATTTAAAATTCTCTTATTATTCTATGTTTGTCATACCTTACATTCTTAGGTCTTGGTTTGAGAACACTTTCATTCTCCTTTTAATGATTCTGCATCTTTTTTTTGGCATGAGGATGGTCTTTATTCTTCTGTCTCTTATAGTCTTCTCTTCTAAGGCTGTATTTCCTATTTCAAGCATATTGTATCTACCACCTAAAAGCTGATGGCGCATAAACATATAATTATAAACAAAGCATTTTTATGGAACTCAGGGCAAATATAACCAATCATCTGCTAGGGTTTCATCCTGTGTATTTTTTACACTTACAAAAATGTCCATTTTTCTGTTCACCCAATCTCATTACAAACATCACTCTCCAACCAGTTTTCCAAGCAAGAAGCCATACACCTGGGAGTCATCAATGACTTCACTCACTATCACTCCTTACAATCCAATCAGCGACAAGTTTTATTAAATTCACATAATCAATGCCTGAAATATGTCCTATCAAACCATGCCACTGTTAGTGCCTTGGTTTAGGCTCCTATCATTTCTCACTCAGATAATTGTAATACCTATTAATTGATTTCCCTCTCTACACTGCTCCGAAGGTCAGGTTTTAAGTGTTTCCTTTATCATGGCTCTCTCCTTTCTGAAACCCTCTCATAGTTCTCCGTTGCCTGAACCAGACTCTGGAGTCATTTTACAAAGGACATAAAGTTTTGCTAATCTGAGTCTTGCCAAGCTCTTAATCCTTATATCTTTCAACTTGGCTCCTTCTACTTCATGTTCCAACAATACCAACTGCTTACACTCTCCCACACTCATGAAATTATTTCCCATCTCCTTGCCTTTGAAACTTTTCTTCTTGGTGCTAGAATCAACTGGCATGTTCCATCTAGAAAACTTCTATTCTGCTTTTAAAACTCAGGTGTCTTTCTAGAAAACATTCTTTTGCGTTTTTTGAGAATCCATTGCCATTTCTCCTCCTCATTGCCTTTTTGCTCTGTACTTGGTTTAAATGTTACATTTGTCACACTGTATTCCAGTTTTAAAATACACTTGTGCTTGTACTAAGTCCCGGTTTGTTTAGGAAGGATCTGAGTCTCAGTGGTCAATAAGGTAGCACTAGAGCTTGGAAAAGGACTGAGGACTAGGCATTCTCCGAACGTTTGCTGAAGGAAGGAAGACAAGTGGTAAGGAATACAATTTTTATGAACGAGCTACAACACACAGTCTAAAAATTGTTTAACTTCGGCATCAGAAGCATTTATGAAATGTCTACACACCCCGGGTGGTGCGTTAAGCAACATACAAGGCAATTGAACGTAGCTGATGAGGTGTGGTTTAGGTAAATATAAAACCAACAACTAATCCTTGATATTGCTCCGTGTGATGCAAGTCTGTCTTTACAGTATTGAATCCCACAGCCACAAGGTTTCCCTTTCTCTAGGGTCTCAGCAGACTTTACTGTCTTCACTGGATTTTGGCTCTTTAAAAACAAATGTCTTAAAGTTCATTCCAAAGAAACTTGTCCACATAAAAGTGTCTTGTGATCAGTCACCTTCGTGCAACACGCATGGCAGATCTTTCTGTCGGAGACGGAGAATATACGTTAGCACAGTAAAAGCTTGGAGAAAGTTGCATAGGGAGAAAATCTGTTCTATTTGTTGAATATAATGTTTCACAAACTCACTTAATGACGGAAACTTTTTCATGACTTATCTATAACAGCTCGTGAAACTAAGATTCTGTGCAACAAGATTTGGGGAACACCAGGTAGAAGGGTAGTTTACGAAGCATCTGTACTTTGCCCCCTTCCCGAGCCACCAACCCTCCCCTGCTCCATGGGCTCAGGTGGGCGCTGGCCTGGGAATGATGGCTGGGGGGTGTGGGGTGTACGTATAGCAATTCCCAGAATCCCAAATAAATTCCATATGTATTCAGAATCAGTTAACCTAAATTTGTTTAATCACCTCAGAAACCATTCCACACTTTCAAAAAATTTGATATCCCTTTTTCATAACATATTATAGAATGAAAATGATATCATTATTTTGCTATTAAGATTAGTAGGGAAAGGGACGTGTCTTTAAGTAATTTCAAAGGGTTTTCAACCAGACCAATTATCTGAAAATAAAGTGAAGAAGAAGCTGAAGGATCCTATCTCATAATTAGGTAGTAGGACATCAGGCTTTTCTTTTTCTTTCCTTTTTTTTTTTTTTTTTTGAAGATTTATTTACTTATTTTAGAGAGAGAGAGTGCACACAAGCCAGGGAAGGAACAGAGGGAGAGAGAACCTCAAGCAGACTCTTTGCTGAGCTCAGAGCCTCATGTGGGCCTCCATCCCAGGACCCCGAGATCATGACCTGAGTCGAAATCAGGAGTTGGATGCTCAAAGACTGAGCCACCCAGGCACCCCATCGGGCTCTTCTATCTCATCAGGAATGTGTACTATATAGCTACAAAGAATTATAGTGCTGAAAGGAACATAGATATCTCTTAACTCAGCCACTTAACTTTACCAGTGAGGATTTTGAGGCCCAGAGAAGATACGTGACTTACGGAATATTATTTGTATACTCAGAGGGGTTGAAAACATAGGGCTTGTGACTTGCACTTCAGTGCCTTCCCTATATTCCACTTTCTGCTGATGAATTTAAGTCAAGGGATGGAGTTCAGGGTTGGAATCAAATGAAATATACCTGGATAGTAACCTACTAACATACTGAGTTTCATGCTGCTTGTAAAAGGTTGTCATATTCATTATCGCATTTGACAGTCCCATCTGCCCAGCAAGGTGAGTCAGGCTGTCCTTGTTTCTGTCTACAAAGAATTACAACCTAGCCCTAAGTGAGAAGTTCCCTGTCCCTGGGAGATGATGCCTTGTTAAAATGTAGAGAAACTTATTTGTGCTTTCCATGGATAGATCCAGGAATAATTCACGTTTACCAAAGATGGGGTACATACACGTTGGTGTAAACTGTGGTTCTAAGAAAATTGTGGCAAACCAGAGGTCCCATTAGCTTCTTTTCTGCTGTTGCACAATACAGGTAGAATTTCAAAAGTTCCATGGCTAAAAATACACATTTTCAGAACCCCAACGTGGTCAGCTTGAATCAAACCTACAGTAAAAGACAAGCAGTCTGGGACACGGGAGCACTTCCGAAACCACCCTCCAGAAGACAAAGAAAACAAGGTCGATATTGAAGGGGAGCCCTTCTCCAAACAGCTCCTACCAACTGGAACTGCGGCCTCGCTAAATGCACACGATTAGAGCTTCATGGAAGATTAGAAAACATTCTACTGCAAACAGCACTTCCAGACCCAGAAACCAGGTCACTACTGTGTAAACATTTTGCACTGCTTTGTAAACAGATAAAAATATCAAGTCTGCTTGGTGTAAACAGACCAATAGCAGAAGAAGCCAGCATCCTTCTCGGATGAGGCTCTGTGGACAAGCAGAGACACAGTATTCACTGATTTGGAATTGCTTTAGACTGTTCTCATTTAAGTGATTACTTTTTTTGAAATCTGGCCCATTTGTGGAGAAGCTGATGGCAGGAATAACAATAGATTCAGGGTGGCCCGCAGCAAGCTCCAGATGGTCCTTAGGAATTTCTAGTTCTGTCCCTCTGAGACGGACAACTCCTCATGCTATGATTTAAAATAGGAGCTGAAGAGTGTGGACATGAAAACCACAAATGACTGAGAGCTCTCAGGCAAACGGTGGGGATAAGGAGACAGGAAAATGGGGGAAAACAAAGCCTGGACATGAGCTAATCCCATACACTGGGGTCAGGACACGTGACTTATGGAGCATCTAGTATATTTTGGCAGAGTATTTCATTCCCTCCTCCTCTACCACAATATCCTAGCCCCCACCCCCGCCTTTCTGCCTTTACACTTACCAGAAGCAGAGGCCGGTAGATAATGCACAGAGAAGGGTTCCCCCCTCCCACTGTATGGCATTGAAAGGAATGATTGGATTGGATTCACCTTAACGTTCAGTGTCTTTGAAGATCATCTTCATTTACACCCCTGATTAAATATTTGTTGAGTACCTTTGATTGCTTGTCCCTCTACTAAGTATAGAAATGGTAAAATAGATAAAACATGGTTCCTGCTCTCAAGGAGTGTGCTTTATATATTCAAATATATTTGTAAATTGTGAGACATTTAAAAATATATGCCCATGTAGAGTCCCTTCATCCCGTAATGACAGGCAGTAGAAGAAAGGCAGATCGAAGTCATATTAAATATAATACAGCACTCACATTCACCTTCCAATATGTGACTTGGGTGATTAATTCCAACAGTTTTCAAGAATTACGGATCTGACACCTCTTGTGTCCAAGATCTCACGGCCTCACATTCAACTATGGCTATGGTGACAAGCTCCGTGCGTGCTGCCACCACCTCTGCTCACGTGTGGCTGGGCCAGGCCTCATCTCAGGCACCTGCTACTTCTCTCTGGCTCCCTTCCCAGTGTCTTCTCCGACCTTGTGGCATGGGAAGCCCACAGAAGAGTTGACGACCTGTGAGAAGAATGGAGGAGAGAAACTGACAGCAAGTGCCTTCCTTTTTCATCCTTTAAATAGATAGTTCTGAGATGCATTCCATAAAGGTTCTCAGAAAGTCATGGTGAAATGGTGCATCTGTCACACACAGTGATGACCAACCCAACAATTCATCTTGTGTTGAAATTCCCTCTTTCCCGGTTTCACTCCATCTGTCCCTCACTTCTGCTCCCTGGGAGCACACTCTCTATAAATGCCCTGCCAACAAGCATGATCTCAGGTCTGCTTTGGGGAAGAGCCAGATTATAATAATTTGAAAGCCTCCTCATCCCCTGAGCTGTTTAATGATGTTCAATGCAACTGGATTTGTTTTGCATTTTCCTCAGTGATCCCTCCCCTGGACACAGAATTTTAAGAATCTAGAAAAGATGTCTTTCAAAGATTATTTACTATCTTTACAACGTTTCTCCTTTAATTGACACCTTCATTATTTACATGGAGCTAGATCTAAGCATTGAGAAAGAACAACGGGGGAGTGGGGAGGGAGAGAGAGAAGGAAGGAAGGAAGGAAGGAAGGAAGGAAGGAAGGAAGGAAGGAAGGAAGGAAGGAAGGAAGGAAGGAAAGGTCAAAACAAGTTTGTTAGCTTTTTCAAAGAGCTGAGAACCCACGGCATTTTTGAGAAACCATGTTTTCGCAATAACAGAATTCTAAGATGTTACTTCTAACCCGGCTTACTTTTGTTTGTTTGTTTACCCGTCTGTCTTCTCGTTTTCCAGTTTCTACCGCCCTTCTTTTGGTCAGCTCTCTGGTGGGAAACACAGCAGAGAATCAGGGCTGGACCAGAGGGCAAGGACTGGAGGCAGGGTCACTCCGAGGGACAGCACAGACATGCACTGGGGGGCAGTGGCTGCAGACGCCATGTTAGAGGCATACCCGAGAGCGAAAACAATACTTCCTTTTGTGTCTTTTTAGGAAACTCATAAATGGAACATACTACATGTGTTCCTGTAAATTCAATTTCCCCTTGCTATCCGTAAAAACCACATATCTATTCTGTACTCTTACATAACAGCATAAATATTCCATAGTATAATGATGCTACATTTTACTTCCTCGTTTTTCCTACTTAAGGATATATATAGTTCAGCCTCTTTGGATAAGCATCGAACTGACAATTATTTCTGTGAAGGGACTAAGACTGTCCTGGTAATCAAAGGAAGACTAACCTGGATCAATAAATTTTAATGTCTTACAAGGAGAACTTATTCATGTGTTATTTGAGAAACTTAAAAGTCATAATTTTTAAAAACTCTCATGTCTTAGTTGACATAAAAAGGCATGCCAACAGGCGATACAGGAAACTGTCTTCCCGTATCAGATCCCTTGCTGTGCTTCAGGACAACCCTCCCTTTTCTGTACCTCCCTTTCTTCCCAACATTTGCGTCTTGGTTTTGATGTTAATTATAATCTAATTTCCTGTGTGTAAAATGTTGACCTTGCAACACACCAATGCCCCCACCTTCTCACTCACCTGACAGCTCTGGTTCCGTACCCTCCCCTCCATGATCTGCCAACCACATGCCCCACCTGCCCTTCCCAGGTGGCTTCCTGTTCAGGTCTGTCCTTCAAAAGCATGGTCCGGAGATCAGAAAGCAGGGGGAAGAGAGAAGTTTCTGCTTCTGGGCCCCACAGCAGTGGACATTGCTGGCAGTAGCTGGTCGTCACCGTCGGGGCAGAAGGGACGGGCTGGTGGCAACAGCCTCTCCTGGGTGTCTACAGCTCTGGAAGTGGCAGGATCTCCAGAGAAAGCTGCAGGTGCAGGTTCAGGGGATCTGACTTGGGAACACAAGCAGATTCCCGACCTCTCCACCTCACTCCTTCCGTGAGGGCCCTCCACTTTCTCCCTTGTACTTCTCCAGTCCTGCAAGTCCTTGGTACCCAAACCCTTCTACTTGAAATACTTGGCATGGTTTTCTTTTCCTGACTGGATGCTGTCTGACACATTGCTTTTAGCTCTGACAACATCCAATGTCATTTTTGGTGTAGAAGTATTTACCCAAACTACGTTACCTTCTCTTTTATACCCAACTTCAAGCCTTGACATAAGCAAAGAGCAACACATTTTTGTTTCACTCAACACATGCTGAAATACATGAGATTGAGTGGAACTTAGAAAGGAATAATGTGGGCCTCAAAGCAGAGAATCCTGTTTTATAAATGTAAAGAGTGAGCGCGTTAGTAAAAGGCAAGGACATCAGGGTGTCAGGAAGTTTTGTGCCATCAACCAGATGTTTTATGTCCATGATGCAGAGCATCTAAGTGTTTCCAAACACCTAAATGATTGTCTAGGACTTCCCAGGCAGCTTGACATTATGTATCCACAGCTTTGGAAGGGACTCAGACAGTTGCAACAGTTTCAGGAGTTGTGTTTTTAGCAGCTGAGAGCAAAGCGCCTAAAACACAGCGTTGTGTTCTCATCATGTGGATCTCTATGGCAATCAGCCTGTTATGATGCTCTTAGGGAGAACACTGACAAGCCCTCTGTGGTTTCAGATATAAGAGGTCAGAAGCGCATACTGTCAGAATCACACAGCACCAATGGCAGGCAAATAAAGCATGCTCACAATACATATATTAATATGCCACAGTTAATATTTCTGCACGGTTTGTTTTCTCAGCAGTATTTTGCTATCTAGGGACCCCAGAAAATGTGTTTTGCTTTACAAGCAAGACATGATTGATGCTTTACTAGGAGAGACTTTTCATAACAGAACAGATGTCTCCTGACAAGAAAGTTATTGGTAGAAGCAAACTGCATTATTGCAATAATGCTAAGGTTCAGACTTAAGCAAAAGATACTGAAAGAGTGTGGGGGAAGACATTGGGGAGAGAGCAAAAGCAAGTACAAATAAGAGAGTGAGATACAGGATGAGCCGACATCTTCAACCTACTGTATTACCTTCGTCTGTGATTTGTGCGTGCAGCACAGAGCCCTCAGGAGGCTAACACATGCACACTCTAAAAAGGCCAATCTCCGCACGTATTCATTTGTCAACATCTTAGCAGCAAGCACTCCTCTTTTTCAGAATCTCTTCACTTCAGCATAACAAAACGTTTTTACTTGCAAATGAAAGGTGGTATTTCTCTCCTTCCATCACAGCAGAGTCATAGAATCCCGCGACGTGCAGAATATTGAATCGCTTAGAATTTTATTCTCATGCTAATTTAACTACAATTTTTTTTTCATTATTATCCATTTGTACAGAACACAAGACGAGGAGAATGAAGAGGAGGGGCTTCAGAACTAACAGGCTCTCGGGATAGAGATGAAGAGGGAAGGTAGAGCTATGGGCCTCCATTAGAAGTGGAAGGCCTGCATTTAAAAAAAAAAAGCAAAAGCCAAGAGTTTCGAGTTTAGGATGTAAGCTGAAGTAACAGATCCAAGTGGAATGAATTTACTTCAAAAACTTGATTACACAGTTTCATGAAAATCTGTTTTTCCTCCGTGGAGTAAAATACCAGACAATTATGAAGATCCTTAATATAGAGCAATCCTCCTAGTCAAGCATGTCACTGAATAGGTGTATGGTTCCATTAGAAAAGATGATGGTGTTTTCCACTATGTGTGGAGTAATATACTCCTTGGTCTGTGACCTGCTCTCAGCATACTTTTCAACAGGCTAACATTGTTTGCCTCTCTCTCTTAGATTCATGGGCTACATATGCCCACAAGTCATCTGTCCCTGACTTCTTTATTCCAGGTTGACTGTTATATGCTACTGTTCTTAGTTTCTGCCCCTATTCAATGTTGTTGAGGTTGTATTTTAGGGAAACTGGATAACATTTCTTCTCCATACCCTGCTTGTAATCATTCCGTTTCTCATCACACTGCAGTGCTTTAGAAATACCTGTGTCCCTTCCTCTTCCGTGGGTGTCCTATCGGGCCAAGGAGCACACAACAAGGAAGCCCTTCGGTGATGCTTGAAAGGTCTTGTCTTACTATGCAATACTAGTTCATAATCGTATATGCCAAGCCAAAGGAACCACTCCCAGAAATGCTTTAGTTGGGAGTTTGTCAATCAGAACTATGCAGGCACTTAATGGGTGAAACATGTTCAGTATTGGTAGGCCTTTGGTTGTCTGGGAAATCGATGCCAATATCGCAAGCACCCAACAAACAAGGCATTTGGAATCCAGGATGTTGTCTTTCAACTTCTTCATTTATTGAAACAGGATTTTTTAACACACTTTAATGATAAATTTGTGTCTGGTTTCTCTTGTGATAAAACCAACCTTAGGATTGGCTTCTCTAGTGAATAAATAAGCTTTTAAAATTGTTATTATCTTCTTGAACACAGAGTATTAGTATATAACAGATTCTGATAATCTCTCAAGGAATTTTGATAATAGAGCATATTGAATCTTAAGGATTTTTCGCCAGAGGAATGTAAACGTTTATACCCTGAAGTATGGATAGGATGAAAACCAGAGTGGGGTTTCCTGCAGATGTCCTCCTGTGAACATGAGGTTGGAAGTTGCTTACGACAACGCCAACAACAACAACAAAAACAACAACAACAGAAAGCCTGTACATTTAAAACTTGGAAGCATTAACAGAATGTTCTGAATGAATCAGGTCTCACAATGAAAGGCTGTTCTTGTACCTCATGTGATAACTAGGGTTAGCTTAGGGTAGAATGGTAACTCTCACTATAATGAGCAAAACATTCAGGAGGAAAAGCAAAAATATAAACAGGGATTTCTCTGAACCGTTGTTACTAGGAGGGATGTTAAATGGTGCAAAAGAAAAAGAATCTTGATATGGTTGGATTTAGACTTTACAAATTGCACTTCAAGCCAAGGGGGATCTCTTCACACGAGAAACGTGGAGTACTGCGTTCTCTTTGCTGCAGGGGGACAGGCAGTCCCAGAGAGCAGAGAACGAAGCTCGTGGAGGCAGAGACCTTGGAATACAGCCATTCCCATGATAACGTCCTCCATTTGGCAACCAGCACTCTCCAGAGCACTTTAAATTTGTATGAAAAGTTATTAATAAATGTTTGATATTTGAGGCAAACTGAAATTGCATCAACAGAGATGGAGAATCTGAAAATAGTTGTAAGGACCCTGGATGTGAAGAGATTAAGTTACTGGTTGTGGAGCACAAACCAGAATCAGAATGGAAGAGGCCACTGGGCTAGGGCAGGGTCATTTGTCAATCATGATGACAAACTATTACCACAAGTTCCCAGTGAAGAAGAAATGGAGACCGTTACGAGAATCACATGGTGTATACTTCTGGTTCTCTATCTAGGGTGTAGGGGTAGTCCTTCTCAGTAAATCTTTTTACATACTTTTCTGTAGTCCTTTGAGTCAGGAACCTAGAAATACCTGCCCAGATAGATTCTTCATGTCACCGAGTGTCCTTTATGTCCTTGAGAGCATCTTTAGTAACTAGGACAGATTTTAATTTGATTTTACAAAGTAAAATTTGATTTATTAAAGTCAAATTTAACAATACATATTTTCCTAAATCCTTGAAGTTCAACTAGTAAATCACTTTATTCTATTCAGTAATCTGGTAAATTTTAACAAACATCAAGGGAAGCATTTTAGTAACCGTGGTCAATTGGATCTATCAGTTTATTGTATTTGATTTTCTTTTGAAATACTTCAAATGCCTCTTGTAAACAAAACCTCTTAAGTACTTAAGCATCCCTATAAATCTAATAGATTTGACTTATAGATACAGTGAGGACCAAGTCATTTTAAATTTTTAACATTGTTTATGAACAATAATTTTCTCATACTTTCTAACTTAAAGCCACGAGTCTAAGTCAATTCTCATATTAAATTAAAATTTAAGTCAAATCTCCTACACTCTCTAAAAATGCCAAAATCAGTTACAAATACTTAAATATCACATAAGCGAAGGTAATGTCCAAACTTACCACAAAATTATGAATGCTTTGAGTTTATTTTACTACTTCTATACTTATATCTGGCTGGAGTTAAGCCATATGTCCGATGTATTAATTAGGGATTAAACAGAGTTGATATTCAACTAGAATTCACTGATATAAAAGAAACTTTGACAATTGGCCTCTATTCCTATGGTATTAGCATCCATTCTGCTTGGTTGGTTCCAGTAGTGTGATAAACCAGTTTCCTGGAACAGAAAGCCCCTGATTTGTAGCATTTGCCACTTTCTGCAGTGTAAATACTCACCAACGGGTGATTTCAAGTACCAAAGACTTAATAACTGGCTGATAAAATTCCTAAAAATTTAACAATTGGCTCTCAAGAGCCACTTTAACTAGACTTCAGCACAATACTGGTTGTTCCTTATGCTGCATTGGTTTTTAAATATTTTGATGATCATTCAAGGGTAGAAGTTCAATTGTATAAAAAGGATACTTCAAGAGACATTATAATATATGTAATTATAATTAAATATATTTTTTATAAATTATATATATAACTCCCATTATTTATATTTGTATATATGTGTATATATAAAACTCCCATTATATGCAAAGTAAGACATTCCTGGGCTGCAGACTGTTCTTGGAATATATTTCAATAAGCTAACATTGCTTGTCTCTCTGTCTCTTAGATTCATGGTCTGAATATGCTTGTAAGTCATCTGTCCCTGATTTCTTTGTTCCAGTATATAATTTATATAATAATTTATTTTGTATACACACACATACATATATAGTATATATGTATGTATATATATATATATATATATATACACACACACACACACATATATTTTATATATATATACATTACTGGTGGGAATATAAAAAATGCTACAGTCACTTTGGAAATAGTTTGGCAGTTCCTCAAAATGTTAACCATAGAGTTACTATATGACAGTAATTCTATTCGTGTATATATATATATATATATATATATATATATATATATATACACACACACTCCTATAAATATATACCCAAGAGTAATGAAAAACATGTCCACATAAAAACTTGTCAACTAATGTCCATGGGTCACGCTAGCCAAAAAGTGGAAACTACCCAAATGTCCATCAACTGATGAATGAAAAAACAAATTATGGTGTATCTATACAATGGAATATTACTTGGCAATGACATGGAAGGAAGTATTGATACATGTTGCAAAAGGGATGCATCCCAAGAACATTGTGTTGAATGAAAGTCACAGAGGTCCACATACTATATAATATCACTTCTATAAATGTTCAGAAGAGGCAAATCTATAGAGACAGAAAGTAGGTCAGTGGTTGTCTAGGACAGAGGGGTACAACTGAGGGCTTGGGGGGTGATGAAAATGTTCTAAAATTAAGTTATGGCCTCGGTCACACAATTCTATAAATATTATACAGTTAAAACAGGTGAACTTTACAGTATATCAAATTATATCTCAATAAAGCTATTTAGAATACATTTGCTTGAACAAGATACCATTTTAGTTCTTTCTCATGTAAGAGTTTAGAAGTAGGTGGGTAGTAAAGTGATTCCTCTATTATGGATTGACCAGACTGATTAGTCCATCTCCAAAACGTGTTTTATATTTTTAAGTAAAGCAGTTGCAACCATCTCCCACCCAGCAGGAAGGGAGTAAAAAGCCAGGGTTCTACGCACTCAATTATTTTAATGGAAAGACCAGGAAGGAGTATAACTCACCACTGTTCACATTGCACGGTCCACAGTTTAGTGATATGGTTACAGTTACAAGGGAGACTGAGAAATGTAGGCCCTGGATGGGTTTCTGTGAATCCAGCTAAATTTCAGGAGGTCCAGCTATGAAAAGAAACAGAAAACAGATATTTTGGTTCCCCAGGTGAATCTGTAATCCCTACTAATTAAATAATTCTACCTTCACAAAATACCTCGGTTTATTATCCAAAGAACATCGAGGTGATCTTCTCAGCTAATGAGGTTTCATACTAACTAGAGACATTCTCTTTGGGTTCAAGAAAGGTGAAAGTGCATATATCCAATTTTTGTATGTTCTTAAATAATGAGCTGAGCCTCTTATGGTCAGCTCAATGCCGATAGGGACTCAAAGTTCACGCCTTCTAATTGGCTGCTCTTGAAGACTTTGTCTTTGGGTTCTAGCAACACATTACCCAATTTTCAAGTCTGATTTAAATCTGCAATCTGCTCACGTAAGTCACTGTAAAACTAGATTGGATTCAATGAATCTACTTCTTTATTCTATTCTGAATTCTTTTCATACTCTTCCTACCTGGTTGAACTTCAACTTTTATGTCAATATTTAGATGGCGTTCAATTGTATTTAACGTTCTCTCCTCAGTTGCAGCTGCAAAGATCACTCAACTAACAGTGATTATCACAGTCAGGATCTTAGCTTCCAAGTGTGCAAAACCAGACAAGAAGCATCATTTAGTGAATGCTATCTTCAAGCTTATGTTGTCCTCTAGAGACCAGGGTTGAGGTCATTTTTGTTTTCAGTAAGGACAAAATGTGTTAATTAACAAAAATCAAAATTAGCCATTGTTATTTCATATGCTCAAGTGGTACCTTCCTGTATCATCCTTGTGGCCGATAGGCATGGAAAGACCATTTTGATAAGTATCTCTGGTTTCTTCGAGAATCATTCTTCTATCTCGCCAGTGTCTTGATTTATAAATGAAAAGCATCTTTGTTACTGATCATTCCCTCATTCTTTCTTGCTAGGATTATGCACAGTTACTGGACAGCCATTTATATTCCAGGCACCATTAATAACATGTTTGACCTTGTTATTGTCCTAATTGCCTTAGACCCTCCTAGTAAAGCAGAGGACAGAAAATATGTCACAGGGTGGTGGTGAGTGTTAAGCGAAAATCTAAAACACTTAGCACATGGTAAGTTCTCAAAAATGTTAGCAATTACTCTTTTCAATGGACAATTTGCAATTTTTGAGACAAATGTCTGCCAAATATGGTGATTTATCACTGAAGAAAAAAACACGCTCCTTTCAGAGGAAAAAAAATCCCAGCTCATCTCCAATTTTCTTAGTCTGCGTAACAGTACTTCATCTATAAGTAAAAGAATCATATTTGTACTGTATGTGCCAATAGTATCCTCTTTTATTTCAATTCTTGCCTTTTTTTTTCCTGGTGTCGCATCCTGTGGGATTCATTTTCTCTGTGTTGAGTGGGGTTTTCCTAGTTTTCCTCCAGGAAAACTGATAAAAGTGGAAAATGATTACGACACCATCTTTCTTATCTCGCTCTCATTTGAAGTAACTGTTGGGCCTTGAGCAGCGGTCTGAGGATGTAGAGTACGGCAGGATGTCACTCCTGGCCCTTCTGTGACCAAGTACACACGCCCCACTGCTGTAGGTGGTGCACCAGGAGCAGAGGGCTCGTGCCTTATGACTCACCCTGTAAGTAACAGCACTTCTGGGAAGTAATGTACATATTGATGGAATATTCTTTTGTGGGCTTCTATGTTGAAAACAGTCATTGTCCTTCATGCGTTGCATATGCCGGTGTCAACCAAGGCAGCCTCATCAGCAAGACAAATTATGTGATTCTCCATGAAAATCCAGACATCGGGTCTAGAAAATATAAGAATGATCTTAAAATGTTTCTATCTCTATATACACATATTCCCACATGTAAAATATGTTCTTACAATTGCAAACACATACAGGCATGCTTATGTAAGTACTTGATGCCTGATTGATAGAGAGAGGCAAAACTCAAGAGAAACTGAAAATTTTTAAAGAAAATTAAGGTCTGTATTCTACTATCAAGGGACTGGAATTCAGATGTTTTCTTTCTCTAAAGATTTTATGTGGTGTTTTCACCTTTACCCATTGATTCTGGGTGGCTGTCCCTTCCTTGGATATCCAACGAGTGAAAACATCCAACTGGCTTCAACTAAAGGAGACCGAAGAACTACCGAAGAACTACAAATTTCTAACTCAACAACTACACATTTCCTTTCACCAGTGATAGATTTTGACTCGAATTCTTACATTCGAAATGAACTAAAAAACTCATCTCCCCCAGGATTGCCTTATCTCCCAGTGTCAGGCCTATGACCTCGTCAGCCAAAGAATGGGTCAGATCAGTAGGAAGTGGAATCCTGTTGGCAGGGGACAGACGCACGTGGGTCTCATACCATTCTTCCAGAGTTCAGGTGTCCAATGTTAGGAAGCAGGTAGGCAGTGTCTACAAGGCATAAGTCAAAAACACATGGTCTAAGGGATCATTTAATTCATAATCTCAAAAATGACAGCAAATTATGAATGAAAAATCAAATGCTCCAATCACATAGGCCATGGTTTTCTTATATCAGAGTTTGTAAGTATCAGAGGGGAAATTGACTACTTACACCGGCAGACAATGCAATACTGGTGAAACTCCTAATGCTGAGTAAAACCCATATTGCAGCCTAGATTTTCCTGATCTGCTGCGATGTTCTAAATATGTGCAAAGAGAAAATTACAACTGGAAAAAGAAATTAATGTACATCAAGGCAAATTGGGGCAGCGTTGTAAGGCAGAATTAACCTTGAACTTGAAATCAGTAGGCCTGAGCCTCAGTGCGAGTGACTGTCCAATTCTGAGAAAAATAAGAAAACTACTAGATGTGGAGTACATTTTACCAGCCCTGAATAGGATGCCATATATATTGTTATGCTATTTAAGCATCTTAAAACCTCTGTGAGTTACATAAATTACTGCTATTTTACAGCTGAATAAAAATTTCCACATGGCTATTGTCTGTGTTAGAAGAAAACCGATGAACAGATTTCTCAACCTGTTTAAGTCATTACTTTGGTAAGCAGAAAAGATTTTCATCTGAATCCTATCATATGAGATGTTAGTATTGGCATTTCAAGATAACTTCTTATACCATCTAATACCTTGATGCCCATTTTGATCACGTATTTGCTAAAAGCTTAAAAATCACATGCTTTTTGTTTTTTAAGTTGAAGTAAAAATTTAATTTGGGAATCCCTAGGTCTCTCAGATAATGGTGTGAAAACCATAGTTTTAGTTCTTTGAGTCAGTGATCCTGTATATTAGCAGAAAAATAATAAATGGACTGTTTTAAAATAAGAAAATGTGTAAATAGCAATTAGCCTGGATACAAGGAAAGCTACCACTAATATTATTGTAGATAATTTCCTTTCTATGCAATAATAAATATCCTCCAATAATTAATATGCTTATTTTGAATATCTTAGCAAATGAGAGCAAGCATTTGTGTGTGTCAGAGTAGGCTGCCTTCTGACCTGAGAGTAAGGGAAAATAAAATCTCAGTTATATAAACAATCCTTTAAGTTGTGACGCCTTGGTCACATTATCAGAAAGAATAATGTCTTATATGAGCCAACTCATTTTCTAAGGACCTTCTACGGGTCATAGTTTGTATATGGGTCATAGATGTCACATTTCAATCAGTTGATTACAGAGAGATTAAGAGAGACAGAGTTAATTATACGATGACATACGTCAATTGTTTCTCAATAAAACTGGAAAAAAAATTTTTAAAGAGACAAAGTTAAGGCAAATCAGGAACAGTGAAGCATCAAAGCTACCACCCCTTGGCTTGAAGGGCAAAGGAAGGGAGTGATTACCAGATACCTGTCAAGAGCTGTGGCCTTATAGGGAGAAATGGAGCCAAGTCAACCCATGATTTGGCCCAGGAGGAGATTGGAGAATAAATAGCTCTATTTTTCTGTTACCTTCCCATTTCTTGTTGTACTTCCTACTAGCCATGCCAACTGGAAGCCAGAGGAAAGAGTGATTGATGCAATCAATAGAGAACAGGCAAAATATGATGGAAACAGATGATGGAGAGATATCTCATATTGAGGAAAATAGTGGGAAACCAGGAGGTGGTAGGAGGTAAGCCATGTCCAGGGAAGTTGATCGGAACTGAGTGCTCTTTTGATGAAGTCATGAGCAATAAAATCAGAAATAAAGTTAGATAAAACAGAATACCTGCCAGGTCTCAATGTCACACATGTGTTCGTGTGTATGCACCCACACATGTGTATTAAAAACAGGATTGTGTTAGCACAAAACTTCAGCAAGGCATTTCTGAGGAAAATGCAAATGCAATGCGGTGAAAGTGAATTATATAATCTGATATGAGTGTATCCTCTGCTGGAAGACAAAATCCAATATGCACCCTGAGCATTCTTTCCTTTATTCTAGCTTTATTCTAACTTTACTCTAGCAGGGTTTCCGTGCACGGTCGCAATTGGGATAACAGCACCATCTAGTGTGTTCTAGTCTTATGTTAAGTTCAAGGACTCCTGATCTGTTTCTAATATTATTACACAGAATCTTTACAAAAGGACCAAAACAACGACAGTAAAAACCTTCCCATCCCTTTTGGGCTTTAAAACTAGCAGTTTCATAAATTGGATGTGTTGGGATTTATGGTATTTTTAAAGAATCTCCCTAAAAGAAAATTGTCCTCATCAATACTGAGGTGAGGAAAGTAGAAAAAGTAATTTCTCATCCTGTTTTGGTTTGCCCAATCTGGCAACTAAAATACAAAAAAAAAAAAAAAAACCAGTATTAATTAATTTTCGGTGGAGAACAAATGACACTTTTATTTCTAGGTACAATTTTGAACATATAAATTAAACAATGCATATTACGTACGTTAAATATCAATGATCGCCATTCAATTATAAAATGGAAAATAAAAGCTCCAAGGACTATTCAGAATATGAAGATGAACTTTGAGCCATACGTCATAAACTAATTCTGGAAAATAACCAGGTCATGAACCAGGAAAACTGTCACTAAGGAGAATCTTGGTTTCGTTTGTCCTGCTGTTCCCTGTGCTAACAGAAGACCAAAAGAATGATGGGAAGTGGTGTAACCAAGGCTCAGACTGAGGAGGAAACAGAGAAAGCAAAATGGAAAAGAACAGCGAGAATTCACAGCGACGAAAGAATGAAAGTCCCATTTCTTATCTCCCCATTTCCCATCCTTCAGGAGTCGAAATGTGGACATCAGACCTGCAAGTCTACAAAGTTTTTTTTAACTAAGCCAATAATTTATTTGCTTATCATCATTAAAAATATAACAGAATAGGGGCGCCTGGGTGGCTCAGTGGGTTAAGCGTCTGCCTTCGGATCAGGTCATGATCCCAGGGTCGTGGGATCAAGCCCGGCATCTTGCTCTCTGCTCGACAGGGAGACTGCTTCTCCCTCTCCCTCTGTGCTCTCTCTTTCTCTCTCTCAAATAAATAAATAAATTTTTAAAAAATTAAAAAATAAAAATAAATACCATAAAATTTATTAAAAAATAACAGAATAACCAAAAAGAATATGCTTAAGCAAATAAAACTCAGCAGAGACAATGCCCACCCCTCTGCTGGGTATTCTACAACGTACCAGACAGCATTTAAGGAAAGAATGCAGTTTGCTTTTTGGTGTCTCTCCTAACTGTTTTTGTTGATCCATCTGAGAAGAGCTGATACTAGCTCAAATGAAAGCCAATCCAACTTTTCCTGATGGGGCTATTTCATGTAGCAAATATGTAGACCAAATGTTAACAAAGGGCAAGGGTATAGAGGCTGTATTTCCCAGTGCTTTAGCGATCAATGCTTTCAGAACCACTGCATGGACAGGAACATGCCCCTCCATTAGAAGAAGCTGCTGCTACCCATGTGGGCAATGGCTTGGCTTGGTTATGGCCTCACATGGCCATGTTTTGTTATCAGATAAATTAGCCGGGAGAAAATGTCTACTTTCTCAATCAAATATATTTGAAGCACATCAACATGCTTTAAAGGCCACACACACAAAAAAATAGTATTGAACACATTTTCACTATAGGGGGTCCAGTACTCATCCTTCGCTTCAGTGGATAAGCCAATCACCTGTGGAGTTTATTAGCAATGCAGAGCCCAGAGCCTCATCTTCAGAGCCACTGAATTAAAATCTCCTTGGGTGGGGTCAGGGATTTGGTATTTTCAAGAAGTACAACAGGTGATTTTTCAGGTGAAAATATGCTTTTATGAAAGCAGTGTGAATCCCCTGGTTTTTATTTTCTTGACCAATAAAATACTTTTCTCTCTTTACTTCATGCAATCATTATCGTTTGCTCTTTGAACAAGAGGTCACATATATTGATAGATTAATATTGCATAACTGTTAGCAACTATGATTCTTGTAATTTCTGACACATTTACTCTAATTAAGGGTTCAAAGTTTAAAATCTGAAATCTCCCATTTAAAACTGAAAGCATTTCTTTTACTAAAAGCTAAACACGATTTTAACAGAGATATAAAATATTTTATCTAGCGTCCACTATAGACTTCTACGAGATATGCTGTTTTCTTTTCTTTGCCTCACTACTCTCCACTCGCCAAGAACAACCAGCATTCAACGGTCCTCAAGGGTCATTTCATTCCTCTGCCTCTCTGTTCCTGTTTCTGCCTCTAACAGAACGTTCTTTTCCCCTCACACCCATCTGCATAGCCAACTTCAACAATCCTTAAAGACACAGATCAAACGTCACCTTGTGAATTCCTTCATGAGCTCCATGAAAGAGGATTGACCACTTCCAACCCCATCCCCTCCTCTGTGCCCCATACACATATAACATTGAGTTGCATCTATCTGTTATGTGTGTCTCCACCAACCGAGCAAGAAGCCCTTCGAGAGAGGATGGTTTCTTAGTCATTTTGTAATCCAGTATCCAGCCCAGGGTAGATAGCCAATAACTGTTCGTAAACCATAAATAAGTGTTTCTAGATTAAATGTATAAACAATTCTAAGCACGTCATCATCTTGAAATCCAGAGCAAAGTGAATTTTGTTCTACAGTAGTAGTTTGAAGTGTCACAGGAATAGTGAAAATACCAAAGTCCTCACTCACTTTGGCCTCAATATCATTTCTTTGAAAACAGTTCCTTGTTTCTTCATCTATTCCTAATTAAAAAGGATACATATTTGAGGCAAATGAAAACGTGTGTGAAGTGGTAGAGAATGTAGAGGAAGCATATCTAAACTTCTTCCCTGATAATACTCACCTGAGATTCTTTGAGAAGTTTTATTTTGTTTTCTTTCATGTCTAAAGAACAAAGTTGCACAGAGCTGTTGCTATTTGGGGGATAAGAAAATCTATCACACCCTATTCATCATTTCCCAGTCAGTTATAGGAACTTCCAGGATTCTTCATTGTTTCTTAAAATAAGAAATGTATCAGAAATGAGAGGAGAGATGTCCCCAGAGCATGAATAGACCCCAAAGTGACAAGTCCAGCAGAGCACCTTCCATGTCATCTATTCTCAAGATATTTGCTGAAATAAACCTAAAACACTTGTGAAAGTAAAGACATAAAAAAGGGGAAGACATATTTGTTATAGGTTAGTATAAAGCAAATATTGTATAGAATTTTATATTGCAAAGTACCATGAGGGTTCTTGGCAGTAAATTAGCCACTAATAAAGTCTAACCAGTTGATAGTCAGCAAAGATGCCCTAGCTGTTTACATTTGGAAGACACTACACAAGACATTTGGTTTAGTAGTAATAATAATATTGATTGAAAGAGAGTTTTAAAACGCACACAGACACTGCATTTCATCTTCTAACATGGGAAATTCACATCAGCAGAACGGAAAAGTACAGCTGTTTGCACCTTATATTTGGTCAAGGACAAAACTATTACCACTTCTTAGTCTCAGAACTGGACTTACTATGGCAAGAACATGTGGGGTCTATCATTTATTTATCACTTACATCTTATAACTGCAAATAAAAGCACCCATCTGAAATGAAGATATGTTTCCCATGTAATTGTTTTACCAGTACAGGAAATTATGCTGTAATCACCAGTGGAATTCACAAGCATCTCTGCCAAAAGCCCTGTAGAGCTTAAATTCATCAATACCAATCAACCTGAGGCAAGAAAAGATAAAGTTAGTGATTTTATGATGAATAAGCTTAACATTTTCACATTCTTATTATTATCCTTCTGATGTCATTAAAGAAAACTCGTGGGGAAAATATTAACATTTAGGATATGTATCCTATAAAAGTAGTTGGGGTAAAGATTTTTAATCCATTGTTAATGCTTCTTGATTGCGAGCACATTGGGAATACGCTCTACTTACGAAAGAACGAGAAAAATTTCAAAGGTTATTTTCTTGAACACAAAGCATATCGATGATATTTATTTTAGAAACAGAATCATAATTCAATAGCTGGAAAGCAGTTATAGAGTAGTAAGACCAACAATTAAAAGTTTTATGGATATCCCTTTCCATAGATCTCTATTATGCATATATATGTTTTATAGAGTTATCTATATATTAGTAACCTTATAAGCTTATAATATAAGAGATATTATATATCTCTCCTCTTATGCAGGAGATCATGTGTCTCCCTTTGGGCACACTAAAACACAGTATCCTCAGGATTCCTTCAATCGCCTTCTCTTAAAGTACACCACTTCAAGTTCTGCTTGTATGTAGGGTTATACAATATTTATTTACTTATGTGATCTCAGTGGCCTGGAACTTTCTGATGTCTAGTGTGTCAGTGTTATCTGCTATCAAGCTAAGGGCCTGGGTTAGGACCGGACAAGAACAGGCTGCACACTTGTCTACACAAGCGTGGGACTCAGTGAATGCCCCATTCCCACTCCATGTGATGTACCTTGACAGGCAACTGAATTCTTGTGAGAGTATTCCTTTAGTCACTCTAAATTACCTTAAAAATATAGCCCTTGGTTTGGAAATAAAATAAAATAAAAAAATATATACCTCCCTTGCTCGGAAGTTTCCACGAGATTTGATATGGAGTTCACAAGAGCACCGGCTTCAAACTGATGTTCAGCTAAAAGCTGCGTGTTGCAGGCTATTCTTTTAATTATGAAGGGGGAGGGACATCCAGAGAGGGAGAGACAGTAACTCAGAACAGGAAGATCAGTGATGTCACCTAACTGAGCTCCCGTGTCTTCATCTCAGGAGTGAAGGGCCTAATCAAACCAGGACTTACTGCTTCACCACTGTTATTTTATATCCATAGTTATATGTCAATTTTAATTTGTCATCAGTATAGTACAGGATTCACTAAAGACTACCTGGTAAGTAATTTGACCTTTATGGAGAGTTATTTGTATAGGATAATGTTACAGTAATCAAAAGAATACTTGGAAGTATGTTTCCAAGCTTGTTAAATAATTTTTACTGTGAAATAGTCCACTATCACTAAACATCCTCCCCCAATTAGTTCCATATTAATTTATTCTTCAAATACAAATATCCATATCTGTTAGTAAGTATGAAAAGAAAACAATCAAATTATATTGAAGCAAAATAGCCTCAAATCCTTATACTAAAAACCGAATGAGATCCCATTTTTTATCCAGGATAAATTATATACAGGGACATAGTGAGTTCCAAGAATGCATTCCGGAAAAAAAAAAGAGAAAGAAAGAAGAAAGAGAGAAAGAGAGAAAGAGAGAAAGAGAGAAAGAGAGAAAGAGAGAAAGAGAGAAAGAGAGAAAGAAAGAAAGAAAGAAAGAAAGAAAGAAAGAAAGAAAGAAAGAAAGAAAGAAAGAAAGAAGAAAGAAAGAAAGAAAGAAAGAAAGAAAGAAAGAAAGAAAGAAGAAAGAAAGAAAGAAAGAAAGAAAGAAAGAAAGAAAGAAAGAAAGAAAAAGAAAGAAAGAAAGAAAGAAAGAAAGAAAGAAAGAAAGAAAGAAAGAAAGAAAGAAAGAAAGAAAGAAAGAAAGAAAGAAAGAAAGAAAAAAGAAAGAAAGGAAGGAAGGAAGGAAGGAAGGAAGGAAGGAAGGAAGGAAGGAAGGAAGGAAGGAAGGGAAAAGAAAAGAAAAGAAAGAAAAGAAAACAGAAGAGCTAAACTTTAAAACAGTTATTTAGTACAAGATAACACTTAAAATCGTTAATGATCTTGTGCCACTCCAGAGTTTAAAAGAATGTATATCCTATAAAGAAATAGGCCTTTGTATTTCTATGACAGTAAGTGGCTCAGATTCAAAATCTGTCTGTAGTTCCTCCTTCCAAAGGGTGTTTGGCAATTCACAAGCTTGACAGTTTCCAAATGCACTGTATTATATTGGTATTTTGCAGCCTAGTCCAAACTCAAAATTTCCCATGCAAACTTAAATTTCTGTTCTTTGCCCTGATCTCACTTTTACAGAGCAATTATATTTGACAAGGATTAAGAAATCCCCTTTTTAAAAAACATTCACTATATTGTATACTTGAAAGTTGCTAAGAGGGTAAATCTTAAATGTTCTTACCAAAAAAGTAAATTATAATTATCTGAGTTGATGGATGTTTCAACTAATCTTATTGTGGTAACCATTTAGCAATATATATATGTGTATCAAACAATCACATTATACACCTTAAAGTTACACAATGTTATATGTTAATAAAGCAGGCATGGAGTGGGGGGTGGGGGAGAAATCCACACATGGCAAAGTATAGCCTTCCACAGAAATCGATCATAATGTTTAACATACCTCTCTGACAAAGAATTGCTCACACCCATATCTCACATGGTACAATTTTGAACAAATTTCCTAAAAGAACTTGGCTTAAAAGAAAGGGTGGATCAAAAGCCAATATGCTTGAGGTGTTGGAAACACCCACCCATGTACAACATGGCACAGCACTTGACAAGAACAAGGATTCATTATTCATTAAAAATAAAAGTCTTTCATTTAGAAAACTTTGTCTTTAATTTCCAGATGAACAAGAACATATTAAAATATGAAAGGCAGTCATTTGACATTTTGAGGTAATTGATTTTCTGAAAATTAACATGAATTAAATTCAACTAAAATTTATTGAGCAATAACTTTCAGTTGGCCACCGGGCTAGTGTTAGGAGTACACCAAAATGAAAACAGGCTTCTCTCAAATTTCCTTCATCTAAAGCACTGTTTTTCTTTTGATCAAGCACTCTTTCAACAAACACAAAATTCCACACCTTTCTTTGATGTCATTCAAAACCTCCAAATATTTCACATTTTCTAAATTCAACACAAATCCACAACACCTGTCATTTTAATATATTTTTTGAATTTTTAAAATAAATGACTGAGGCATAAATTATACACAATACAATGGACACATTATAACTATATTAACTATTGATGACTTTGGACAAATAACCCTATAATCATTACCCTGCTCAAGAAACAGAACATTTCCATCATGGCCAGAAATTTCCTTGTGCCCCTTTGCAATCAGTCTACTCCATTTCCTGCCCCAGGCAGCCACTTTCTGATTAGTCTGTACAGATTCGTTCTGCCTGTTCTAGAATATCCTATAAATGGAATCATGAAGTATGTATACTTTTTACTCTGGCTCTTTTGCTCAGCATAACCCTTTGTGAATAACCATATTGTTGCATGTTTTCCCATTATATGTATATACCAGACTTTTTTAATCTATTCATCAGTTGGTAGATAATTAAGTCGTTTCCAATTTGGGACTATTATGAATAAAACTGTCCTGAATGGTTCTATACAAGTCTTTTTCATAATTGCTGTGGTTGAGTTTAAGCTTATAAGGTTACTATTTATTTTCCATCTGTTCCTTATGTTTTGGGTTCCTTTCCACCCTTCTTTACAGTTGGTCAAATATTTTTACTGTCTGTTTTATTTCTTCTACTGGCTTCTTAGCTACCTATCTTTTCATTATTTTTTAGTTGTTCTAGGGCTAACAGCATGCATCACTTTAATTATTGCCCTGTAACTAACAGTATTTGTCTTACCAATCTTATTTAGGGACAGTACTATCCCTCCTTATATTTCACACTTTGAACTTTACAACTCCTTCTCCACTGCCCACCTAACATTCAACACAAACTTCCCACTTCCTACTTCCTGCTCTGGCTTCCCACTCCCGGCTTCCCCCTTGGCAAAAGCACTTATCTTACAAGG
The DNA here is from genome assembly GCF_009762305.2 of Zalophus californianus. NCBI lineage: Eukaryota > Metazoa > Chordata > Mammalia > Carnivora > Otariidae > Zalophus > Zalophus californianus. Next base: position 194,953,150 of record NC_045596.1, read on the forward strand.
TATAATTCTATTTTCCCACCCCTACCCTTTCTTAGCTGCCTTTATCTTCTACTGCTACATATGTTATAAATCTGAGTCTAGAGTGATATTCTTTTTACTTTAAAGTAAGTTACGTGAAGAAAGAAAACACAGTCATCTCTATTTACCTACTAATTTGACTAATTGCTTATTTTCAGTTCTCTTAATTGTTCTTTGCAGCTGTTATATTTTCTTTTGACCTAAAGGACATCTTTTAACATTTCTTGTAATCCAAGTCTACTGGGGGGTGAATTTTACCTCTTCTTTCTTTTTCTTTCCTTCTCTCCTTTCCTTCCTTCCTTTCTTTCTTTTTCTTTCTTTTTTGTATACCAGAAAATGATTTTATTTCATCCTCATTTTTGAAGAATATTTTCACTAGATATGAAATTTTGACTGACAGTCTTATTTTTTCTTTTAGCACTTTAAATGTGCCATTCCAGGGTGCCTGGGTGGCTCAGTTGGTTAAGCCTCAGACCCTTGGTTTCCACTCGGGTCATGATCTCACAATGGTGGGACTGAGCCCCGCATCGGGCTCTGTGCTAAGTGTAGAGTCTGCTTCAGATTCTTTCCCCCTCTGCCTCTGCCCCTCCTATCTCTCTCTCTCTCTCAAATAAATAAATAAACTCTTTATTTTGTTTTTTGTTTGTTTGTTTGTTTTTAAAGATTTTATTCATTTATTTGACAGAGAGAGAGACACAGCGAGAGCAGGAACACAAGCAGGGGGAGTGGGAGAGGGAGAAGCAGGCTTCCTGCCGAGCAGGGAGCCCGATGTGGGACTCGATCCCAGGACCCTGGGATCATGACCTGAGCCGAAGGCAGACGCTTAACGACTGAGCCACCCAGGCGCCCCTAAATAAATAAACTCTTTAAAAAAAATAAAAATAAATAAATGTGCCATTCCATTGTCTTCCAGCCTGCATTGTTTCTGAAGAGAAATCATCAACCTTTATTATCCTACACATTATTATTCTGATGTGTAAATTGTACACAATTTATTTTTTTTATTGTGGCTGTTCTCAAGATTTTCTTGTTCTGTTTTCAGGAGTGTGACTATGATGTGCCTCAGTATGGTTCTCTGATATTTATCCTGCTTGGAAGCTTTTTGTATTTGTAAGGTAGTTGGTGTTCTCAAATTTGAAATGTCCTTGGACATTATTTCTTCAAGTACAATTTTCTTTCCCAATCCCAGTCTATTCTTCTGAGACACCAAGTAAAAATAAATTAGATTATTATGTATTTTTCCATACCATTCCATTTCATCTCCAAGGATTTGTTTATTTTTCCTCAATGTTTTATTTCTCTGTTGCTGAAATAAAATAATTTCTTTTTACCTGCCATCAAGTTTACTGACTCTTTTTTCCCATCTTGAATCTGCATCTTGAAAAAGTTTTATTTCTGCTATTGCATTTTTCCATTCCAGTATTTCCAGTGGATTCCTTTTCCTGCTAGATTCCCTACCCTTCTGCTCAACAAGCATATTTTACCTTTTTAAGAGAAACTTATAATAGTAGTTTTAAGGTCTCTCTCTGCTTAAATTCAACAATTGAGCCATCTCAGATTTGTTTTCTTATTGATCATGTTTTTCCTTGACTATGGATCAAATTTTCCTGTTTCTTTGAATGTCTTGTGGTTTTTTTTTTTAATAATATAATAGGCTTACTGATTAATATACTGTAGAGACTGGAATTTTAAAAATCTTCTTCTGAAATGTATTCATTCTTATTTTAATAAGTAGCTCAATTACAGACCCTCATGATAAACTTGTGTGGACTTGAATTTTTGCTTTGTTTGTGTAGATTTGCATAAAGCACAAGATTCCCTCAATTCCTGTAATTTCATGGGAGTCAATCTCCAAACTGTTTTCTTTGCAGATCTTTCTAAAGCTTGATTTTAAGCTTTGTTAAGGTACCTCTATAATGTTACTTGAGAGGTTAGTAAAGATATTACTTGAGGGGTCAGTCCTTACACCTAATAGGGAGCTTTTATGGGATCTGGATGGTGCTGCAAAATTGTTGCTATTGTCTTAGCTAAGTGCAAAGAGTATCAAGAAGGTAGATATTGAGGTCACTCTAAAGCACTTCTCTTCCCCTGCACTGAGCAGTATCTCTTCTACTATTTCTGTTCTACTCTTAATCCCATAGTGCCTTCAATCTCCACATGCACTGTCCATCCTCCATTCATAGGCCTGTGACATTGTTCCACACAATCTTTTGGATTTACCTCTCTGCATATCTCCCAATGTCCCACTCCATAGATTTAAGCTGCTTTAGATGCCCTACACGTTGATCTCTGCCTTTTCATTTCATTGGAGGACCATCATTCTCTCCTCAGTCTCAAGCTCTTTGCAACATAGGAAATTTTCTCTCAGAGAAAGAGCTGGGGAAATCATGGGAGCACTGTGGCCTCTCTTCTTCTAGGTCCTTGATGTGGAGAGTTACATTGTTTATTTAAGATATTTCTTCTTTTTTAATCTAGATGTTTAGGGCTGTACGCTTTCCTTTCAGCACTGCTTCTGTTAAATCCGTAAGTTTTGGCATGTTATGTTTTCATTTGTTTGTCTCAAGATATATTCGAATTTCCATTTTCATTTCTTCTTTGAGCCATTGGTTGTTCAAGAGTGTTATATAATTTCCACATATTTGTGACTTTTCCAGTTTTCCTTTCCAGATTCATTCCATGGTGGTCAGAAAAGATACTCAATATAATTGCAATATTCTTAAATTTGTGAAGCCTCGTTGTGTGATATAACATGTGCTCTCTCCTGGAGAATGTCCTGCATGCACTTGAGAAGAATGTGTGTTCTGCTGCTACTGGATGGAATGTTCTGTATATGTCTGGGAGGCCCATCTGTGTATAGTTTTTAAATCTTCTTTTTCTTTGATCTTTTGTCTGAATGTTCTATCCATATTGACAGTGTACTGTAATTGCCTACTCTTATTGTAATGCTACCTATTTCTCCCTTCAGTTCTGTCAATATTTGTTTCATATATTTAGGTGCTGTGGTATTGGTTGCATATATATTTATAATTTTTATATCTTCCTGCTAAATTGGCCCTTTTATCAATATATAAAGTCATTGTTTTGTCTCTTCTGACAGTCTTTACCTAAAGTCTATTTTGCCTAATATAACTCTGGCCTCCCCTGCTCTCTTCTGGTTGCCATTTCATAGAATATCTTTTTCCATTTTTTCACTTGCAGCCTACATCTGTACTTAAATCTAAAGTGAGTCTCATGGAGACAGTGTATAGCAGGATATTATTTTTATTCTTTCAGCCACTCTATATCTTTGACTGAGGAATTTAATCCATTTACATTTAAAGGGATTATTGATAAGGAAGGACTTACTATTGTCATTTCTTAGTGGTTTTATGTCTGGATTTCTGGATTTCTCACAAAGGGAATGGTGGTATCGTTGTCAAACTGGTGTCTCTGTGGAAGAGAGAGTCTGGGGCTTCTTATCAGCCATCCTTCCAACTTCCTGCAAAGATCTAATTTTTATTAATCAGGATTATTTCAAGCTTACAATGGTATTGAAGTTGAAACTAATTTAAGTTAAAATAATAACAGGTGCAAATAACTGAAAAGTAGTGGCATAGAGCTTTTTAAGTAAGGCAAGACTTAAATAATATAGTTCAAAGCTCTGTCTTTTTCTCCACCATTCAGGCAGATTCGTTCCCAACAATGAGCAAAGTTGCCTATCAATTTAGCGGCCTGAATGAAAAGCTCTACTTAGAAAATATTCTGATTGTCATGTCCTGTATCATGTGTCTTTCCCTGAACCAGCCACAGTTTCCAGGAAAATAAGGTAGCTAGTGCTCTGAAATCCATGCCATTGTGTGCTCATTGCAAGGCTGACAGTGATTTCAAGGATGTAATGAAATGGATTCCCCACACAAAATGGGCTTCTGTTTCTATGAGAGTGGGAAGACTTGTAAGCTGAAAAAACAACAGATTTTCTGTTCCCACTTTTTTTTAAGATTTTATTTATTTATTTGAGAGAGAGAGTGAGAAACAGCATGAGAGGGAAGAGGGTCAGAGGGAGAAGCAGGCTCCCTGCTGAGGTGGAAGCCCGATGCAGGACTCAATCCCAACATGCCAGGATCATGACCTGAGCCGAAGGCAGACGCTTAACCGACTGAGCCACCCAGGCTCCCTGGCTATTCCACTCTTGAAGACAAGTTTTATGACACAAAACTGCTTAGGGCATCATTATATGTAATGTCTAAAACTTTAAAATACACTAAAATACCTAATAATAAGGGAATGGTTAATAAATGGTGATATACAACTGACCTTTGAACAATGTAGAGATTAGGGGCACTGACCCCCATGCAGTCAAAAATCTGCATATAACTTTTGACTTTCCCCCAAAACTTAACTACTAATAGCCTACTGTTGAATGAAAACTTTACCAATAATATAAACAGTCGATTAACACATATTTTGTATGTTATATGTAGTGTATACTGTATTCTTAAAGTAGGCTGCAGAAAAGAAAATGTTACTAAGAAAACCATAAGGAAGAGAAAATACATTTACAGTACTATACTATATTTATAAAACAATTCCATATATAAATGGACCCATGCAGTTGTTAAAGGGTCAACTGTATTCATATGACCATTAAAATTTGGATGCAAATAGTTTTATTAATGTGGGAAAATATGTTATAATGTTTAATGACAAAATAAGGACACTACTTTGTAAGACTCTATGAAGCAGAACATAAGTATATAAACAGTTGTAAACACAGGAAAATTTCTAGAAATGTGACAATAGAAAGAGTAGATACATCTGGATATAAAATAAATTTTCCTCTCTTTTTTTTCCTTCTTTTTCTATAATACATACAGATTTTATATTTAGAAAACAATCGAAATTTTAAATTAAGTAGAGACAAAAAAGAAGTTTATATGTTAGTAAACATATAAATAAATAAATAAATAAATAAATGCTAGTAAGCATTTATATTTGAAGATGTGTCTTGAAATTAGGATACCGGTATCACAGGAGGAATTATGAGGTGTGATAAATGTCTGAAAGCAGAGGTTTAAACAGACAAAGTGTGTTTCAACCAAGTGAGTGGAGATTTCATTTATTTAGAAAATGAAGACTATATTAGCAGGCATTCAGGGATCTGGAATAGTTCCAATACATGACATGAAGGTGCCTTTCTTAATTTTCCTTATAAGAAGTACAGCCTCTATTGGCACCTTGTTTAAGAAGCTGAGGTGTGTTCAGTATTATATAGCCTATAGTCAAGTTTAATAGAGGTAGAAAAGGATGCTTCTGTTCACTAGCTCCACAGGGCTCACATTTGGCCTAGAAATTCAATAAAACCGAGAAATAAATGAGACTCCAAAATAAAACTGCGTGAACACTGGAAAGGTATATGTCGATTATGTGGCACTAAATAAAGCAGAATTTCTTTTAACAGTACCTGTTCCTAAGTAAAGTTAGAACCAATGACTCTTCGGGTGTGGGAGACTGTTGCTAATTTCAGAAAACACCTTCCATCTGGATTCTTGCTGTTACTATTCTTGCTATTTTAATTGAAAAATTTTATATTGATTTGTTTGCTTATCATAACTAGGAATTGTATTTCAGATTTAATTTTTAACATCTTCACTGTTCTACTGAGAATGTACTGCCTCCCACTTTCCCTCCGTTCTTCACAGGCAAGCTAGCACGGCCCACTGCCAGGAAAGGGCCATGCGTTTCCTTGCATGGTACCATCGGGTAGAAAAGAGGCAAATAATTACCGAAACATAAACATATTATTTTGGCAAAGGAGTAGAATCCACGATTTAAAACTCCTAACCTAGAATGGTTATCAGAGTTACAAATTCATGTACATAAGTGCTTCCTCATCATCTGCTCGCTGTTATGACTGTGTCCAAAGAATCGGACAAGGTTTCTGCTCTCAAGGAGCTTACAATGTTGCAGAAATGAACCTATAAATCATTATGATGAGGTTAAAAAATCATGAGGACGGTAAGAGGAAAATCTGCTAATTAGGCAGAAAGGAAAGGAATTTTTTTTAGCTTATATCTGCAGCAGCATAGAGAACTTCAGGCTGAGGGATTTTTTTTTTCTCCTTTTTCAGAAAAGTCATGGGTCTAGGAAAAGTGCACTCAGGAACAAAGAAGAGTCCAGTGTGACTGCAGCCTAAGCGTGTGATGAGGAAAGCAAGTTGTAAGCAGATTACTGAGGACCTGGATGCCGTGCTAGGGACCGAACCTGATCTTGTAGCCGATGGGGAACCACCAGAGCATGAAAGCAGTGGAGTGTGGCATGCATAGTTCTGGGCTTTAGTAAGAGAAAGTACGTGACAGAATGAATGATGGATTTACAGGGTGAGAAACTATACAGAGCCCAATCAGATGCAATAATCCATATGAGAAAACAAGAGGAAATCAATTAAGGCAGTGGCAGCAAAAATAAAGGAGGGGCACACAGTCAAAAGACATGACCAACATGGTGATGGTCATGAAATATACACAGGCTGACTTCTCTGCGCCTATTACTGTAATAAGGACTCCACACACATGAACATTAACTCTTCAGAACAGCCCTGGGAGCGGCATTCTGCTTATTATGCCTGTTTTCCAGGTGTGAGAATTGAGGTTCAGGGAGGTTAAGTAATTTATTCAAGGTCACACAGTGAAGAAATGGTAGAGCAGGGACTGAACCCAGGTCTGAGTCCAGAGCAGGACAAATCCCTGGGTGACCACGGGAAATGCGGAAATGGCCACAAAAATGATCATGTTGTTTCTGGCATCAGTGACTTCAAGAATGGGGACCTGATTAGCTGGGGTAAGGCATATATGAAGGAAAGCAGTTTCCGGTAGAAAAATATATATACATATATATATATATATATATATGTATATATATATATATATATATATATGTATCTTAGCGTTGCACACGTTTACATGATTACCCTGAATATTGAAAATACTGGCTTCTTCAGTAGGAAGCTGGAAGTGCAGTTAGGGCTAACGCTACAGCACCCTGAGTGCCTCTCATGGAGACAGTTATGGAAGCCACAGCAGAGTGCAATGCCACGGTAGAGCACGCGGTTAGAAGACACCAGCCCTGGGGGCAGATGCCTGTGGTTCCCTTCTTTAAGGATGCACAGAGGATGACGAGTCTGGAGAGAGAGAGGAAAAGAGCTTTCGGAGATACAGCCAGCACTCTGGAGAATGCAGGGTTAAGGAAGTCAAGGCAGATGAGAATTTTGAAAGAGTGATCCTGAAAAATAAAACACACCATTTCAAAAAGCTGAGTCTCAAATATCAAAGAGAGATTGCGTCGGAGGGGGAGTGCTGGATGTTTGTTGCATTTGGCGTTTGGGAGATCCCGGTTGACATCTGAGAAGGTGGCTGGGGGTAGGCAGGCATCAGGCATGGCGCACCCTGAGATGCAGCGAGCAGGGCAGGGGAAGAAGAGGAAGAGCTTTCTCTTGAAAAACTGATTCTTTTCTGGTGACTGTGCTCATCTCTTCCTCAAATCCCACAGTGGAAATATTAGCGTTACAAAGTAATAGCTACACTTTTACAAGAACATTCAACACATACGTAGTCTAAGAGGGGTGTTTTTCTCCTTTTAGCCTGAGAGATCCTCAATTGTTTTTGTTAAAAGAGAAAATCTCTATGCTTTCTTCCTCTTGAGAGGATTCCATTAGAGAAACCCACTGCTGGATGGTTTCTGCCCCTTTACAGACTCAAACCTCAGTGAAGTCCCTCCTCGCGTTCTCAGCTTCCTCCCATCTACGGCTTTGGGAGCCAGCGTCTGGGCAGAAAAAGCACAATCAGCAGCTTTGTCCGGGCAGGTCCCCCATCATCACGGGGGCCTGCAGTTTTGAGGGAGAACCTTAAAGGACATTTGGTGTATTGGCTGGAAACTGAGAAATGAGATGCAAGGCCACAAAGCTGAGGAAAAGAAGGAAATAAATGCACAGAGAGCATTTTAACCAGGGCTAAGACGTATGGTTTGGGGTCTTCACCCTAAGTTTTGCAGTGGATACTTTGAGCTTTGTAATGGCTTCTACTGGACCGATTGCAACTGTTGAGGCACATCTGGGTCTGTAAATGCAGATTATGGTATCTTTCTCTTGGGGAAAGCACCTTTCCATGGAGGTACGTCTAGAGGCTCCTGGACAAAGATGTACAAGGCGGTGAAAGGCGTCCGCAGGCACAGGCAGTTTAGAACCAAAGTTATTGCTTCTTGACCTTGAAATGCACTTGCGTATAATCCACACATGCAAAACCACAACAGATGTCAGCCTCTGCAGAGACCTCAGGGCTCTCGGACAGCTGAGGCAAGAATGCAATTATAGAGACAACTGGAGTTTTTCTGTAAATTTGTAGACCCTGATATAGTTGCTTTATTTTTTTTTTTAAGATTTATTTATTTACTTGAGAGAGAGCGAGCACAGGAGAGAACTTCAAGGAGGCTCCACACCCAGTGTGGAGCCCAATGCAGGGCTTAAGCCCAAGACTCTGAGATCATGACCTGAGCTGCAATCAAGAGTTGGGCGCTTAACTGACGGAGCCACCCTGATACAGTTGCTTTTAAACCACGAGGCCGCTGAGTTTCACATGTGCTATGGAGTACTTCTGGGGTTCTATCTTTACATTGTTGGTGGAGGCTTTGGGGAGCAGCAATAGATCAATGATCAGTTGCCCTGAATTAGTCTCTCTAGTCAGGACCAAGAAAAGGACCATGGATTTATGAGGATGTCCACAGGCTCAAATGGAAACTGCTCAGAAAAACAGAGGATAGGTTTCAAGGTGACATAGTCACTGTAGGGAGCTTTGATTGGTCTCACTATATTATGTGGGAACATGACTGAGAAACTTCCAGAATCCACAAGCAGAGGAAAGACAGTGTCTTGAGGAACATTTGGCAGAATCCAAGCGGCACAGGCTTTGGAAGCATCCACAGGAGTTTCATCTCAGGAAAATGTTGCAAGTATTTTTCTGGCTGAAATAAATTTGGGGACAAGATGAACGCCATCACTAAAAGCAAATTTCTTGGGCTTAAGCAACTCTGTCACAAAAGGCAGAAGCATTAGTCGCTGTGGCAGGTGATTAAAAATGTATTTCTACAAGATACGTAGTAGCTATATGACCAGACAGAGTTCATTGTCTACACAGTACTCAAAGAGGAAATGGAAATTAAGAAGCCTGGGCAGATTTCTCTGCCAGAAAAGGTAAGTGCATTGTAGTAAACCTTTTTGCTGCAGATTTACCCCTATTAAATTTAAATTAACAAATCATAGATTCTACTTACTTTGTATGGACTGACCAGTGGCATCTTGGTGAGAATAAAAAATTAAGATTTTTTTATTTCTATTACGTGTTTTGGGGAGCCAGGCCCCAAGATGGCCCCCAATGTTCCCTACCTCCCAGTATTAAAAGCTTTGTGTAATATTCTCTGTTGAGGTTATTATTGTACTGAGTGAATCTTTTTTTTTTTTTAAGATTTATTCATTTGAGAGAGAGAGAGAGAGAAAGCACGCGCATGGGGGTAGGGGCAGAGGGAGAGAGAGAATCTCAAGCAGACTCCGCATTGAGCCTGGAGCCAAGGAGGGGCTCCATCCCATGACCGATGAGATCATGACCTAAACTGAAACCAAGAGGACACTCAACCAACCGAGCCACCCAGGCGCCCCGAGTGACTCATTTCTAAGGAATAGAAAAAGACAAAAGATACAGTGCATGACTCAGGAGTTAGGACTAAATGACAGTGCCAAATCACTCTTCCTCTTTCTCTCTCCCAGACCACTGGCTCCCAGGGAAGCCAACTGCCATGTTTTGAGGACACTCCGGCAGCATTTAGAGGGACTCCCATGGTGCAAAATTGGGCTGTCGGCTGCTTGCTCCTACATGAGTGGGTTTGGGTTTGGAAATGCTGACTATAGCCCTGGAGGGCAGCTGGATGCACCCTCTGAGTAAGATACGACCAGAAAAAGTGCTCTTGGATTCCTGAACCACAGAAACTGTGGGATATGTTTGTTGTTTTAAGCTACTAGGTTTTGGCGTGATTTATCACACAGCAACAGATAAATTAATATGCCTTCTTTCATTTAGAAATAACTGAGCTAGCTTTTACTACAGTTTTAGTTAATATTACATAATGAGTTCAAGGGATTTTTACCTGGGAAAACATTCTAGGACTCAAGGTTTGCCCATTTTTCTTAAAGTTGGGATATATAGGGGCAGTGTAGTTATAGGTCTGCATGCCCTATTAACTCTTTCGACTCTAGAAAGAGAGACATATTAGGTACCTTGTGTTAAATTAATAAAATATATGAGGTCCTGAAGAAATACAACCCATTCTCATGTATCCAGATAAATTAAGAAAAACCTCTAGCAGACCTAAAAATTGTGCAGGAGCTGAGCATTCTAACAACAGGCTGCTTCCCCAGTCCTAACTTTAAACTCATATCATCAAGAAAATTAAATTTTAAACATTGCTTTCTCTAAAGCTAAATAGGTGTGGCCTTTCTCTGTGAATGTGACAGCAGAAGAGCTTTATCATTTGTATATTTTATTTTTAATAATGTCATTAAACCTCCTGGTAGGACCAGTGATATGTTATGTTGGAAAGCACGGTTGGACATAACGTGGGATGGAAAATAGAAACAGCAAGTAAGTTTCAACCTTACCTAGAGTAGCTCTGAAGTAGATTAATTAGCGAAGTAGCAAACTCATTTCAGAGACCTCTCAGGGCAAAACATATCTTTCCTAGGAGCGGTGTCAAGAGGATACAAAGAGAGAAGTGATTGGTTTTCGAGAGAGGGTGAGGAATGGCCTTGTGAGTGTGGAAGCAGCCTGTTGCTAGAATGTTCAGCTCCTGGACAGAGGACCCCCGCAACCACACACAGGCTGAGGAGCTAAGCCAGTGAGGAAGAAGAAACCAAACAAACAAATCTGTTAAAGGGGATGTTATGTTTTCCTCCCCTGAAGGTAATTCTATTACTATAAAACCTATCTCTTGCCTCCCCCTTTACTCTGTCCTGTGGGGATGGAGTGGTTGATCTGCCTAAGTTTCAAAAGAAAGAACCGGGCATGCAAAGCTAGCCCAACATTTTCCCTCTTGAGAGCCATTGGCTCCCAGCTGTAGACTTTTTCTATTGCTCTGGGGGGGCAGCTTTCCCCTAGAACCGGTGGTCCCTAATGTCTTGACTAGGTGGGTAAGTCTAATTCTGGGTTCATTTACCAGGCTTATGTAGCCCTTAAAAACTTAGTCCTTGTCAGTTGTTGGGAGTTTTGTTTTGTTTTGTTTTTTTGCCGGTGGGCTGGCGGGGAGCCTAGCAACATTTTCATTTTCCATATACATTACTCTTCACCCTATTTCTCAATTTGTTTAGAGCCTGGACAAGAAAGAAGGCAGTTATAGAAGGGAAACCAACACTTCCATCAAAATTCAAGTCATTGAAAGGATTTACCCTGAAATGTTCAAAGGTAATGGTACAAAATTTCCTTTCAATTGTAAGCTTTTAGCATAAATCTAATAATATATGATTCAGGTGCTCATAGGATGCCCCCTTGGAATATATATTTTCCTTGTTTATGTAATAACAGTGAATAACATGGGAAAAGGTAGAATTAAAAGACATATCTATCTTGTGCTCAAACTCATTTTGGAGCCAGGCATGAATCCTCCCTGAAGCCTGTTTCTTATCGGCATCTGCATTTTCATCTGTGCAGTGAGGAACCACAGCCACTCTGGGTGGTTCCTGGGCGGACCAAAGCGGACTGGACCGCGCACACCAAGTCAAGCATAAACACAGTATCTGACATGCAGCGGGTGCCTGGTATATGGGAGCTGGGATTAGTGGGTCCTAAAGTCTTTTCTATTTTACTGTATAATACTTCATTAGGGGCAAAATCTCACACACTTTTTTTTTACCCAGAGAATTTTTACATCATAAAGAAATTTCCTGAAATTGTAATTTCCTTATAGTATTTTTATTCTCACGAACACTTTCTCTGTTAAGCTTGCAGTTAGTGAATCCGTTACTTTAGGCAAATGTTAGTTCATCTTCCCTCCTTCTGGTTTAAAATCATAATGTGTCATTTTAAGGTAATTCAAACATTTTGTCAGCTTTCACCACTTAATTTGTGTGAATTTTGGATCTAGGGGCAAAGTGAGGTCAAGGAATAAAAGTCCCCGTGGATATTGCTTAAAAAGAAAAAAAAAACTTCTAATACTTTTAATATTAGATTTGCTTGCAGAATGTCCATGGTACAATTTAATAAATTCTGGTTTTGTTGCCTCAGTAAAAAGTTTCTTATACCAGTCCTTCAGGAATTATTTGGATATATTCCTTTCTTGGTTAAATTATCCCATTAGCTGAACTGTCCACTGCTGAGAGACTCCGTTGTGAAAATGAGACTTTAATAAGTGTCTAAAATTGATCTCTTTCCCAGCATATAGATCTACTGCTGCCAAGCTGTAAGAGAATCCTGACCTCATATCTTGTGCCCAAGGGGAATCTTCTGGGCTCAACTTTCCAAATTGGCTCATAGATACTCTGTAACATACCTTACTTGGGCTCCCGTGTTTGCACAGTCTGATTTTATAGACTTAAATTTTCAGACATTTCCTAGCTTCCAGCTATTCTCCTTCTGCCCGCAGGTATCCACTTCTCTTTGTTCTGTGCCCCAAATCCTCCGGCAACACAAACCACTCTCAAGACTGGTCCCTTTTACAGAGTTCCCCAGGACCATGCTCCGTGCAAAGGAAGAATGGCTCGTGGAAACCATAAAAGCAATTATTTAATGAAGGAAGGTCATATTTCTATCAATGCAATTGCAGCGTGATGCCATTAAAAATGATAAATAACAGTATTCAAACTTTTTTGGTGGAGTATCTTATTTGTGTTTGTATTTTTTTTTCATTTCACAATCTTTTGTTAAATGGAATACAACAATAGTAAGATTTATAACTTCAGGAAATGAATGTTCCCTTTCAAAGAAGGAAAATCAAACAAAAGATTTCCTCATTAAACATTAAAGAGAACATATAAAAGGGAACATACCTGAGTCCTAGAACCATAATGTATTTCTTAAACTCTTTTAGTTATTATAACATAGAAAATATTTTGTATTTCCCTAGCTGAATACACAAAATTGTTTCACCTACAGAGAATGAGTCCTTCCCAGAGGTAAACTTATTCAGTTGTGGAAAATGGGTATAGAATTATGTCTAATGTTTAATGGAAGACTTTCTTTACAGGGCTGAGAATACTTTAGTTTAAACTTAATTTAATAACTTGAATAAGATAGAATCATGGATATTAATATCAAGGGTATGCCAATGACCCAAGTTTTCCCCTCCGCCTCCCCCCCCTTTTTTTAAACATACCTAGTGAATCCAAATAACAGATATAGTACATGAGAGGGTGGTTACTAGTGAGAAAGAATCATGGGTCCAGTCTTACCTTTCTGCTTAATAATGTGTGACCACAGACACACTACCACTTTGCAGTTTTCTCATTGCTAAAGGAGAATTAAAAATAGTTTCTACCTCATTAGATTGCTGCGAAGATTAAATGAGAAAGTGTGTAATGTAATTAGCACAGTGCTGGAATATAGTAAATGCTCAATAAACATTAGCTCTTAGCATCAGAGAAAAGGAATGTATACTTATTTAGAAAGAATCTTACGATGTAGACACTGAACAAGACATTTTTATAAGCCATCTAATCTAGTCATGTATTGGCCATATTGAAACAAATTTTTTTTTCAGTTTAATTTCCTTTGAACACAGTTGTTCTACAAGCTCAAACATGTACATTGAATTCTTCCTGACTTTTCATTTACTATTACATTCCTTGGGCTAACAGCAGGTTTTTAATCTCAAACAGATTTTCATGCCTCAATCATCTTAAAATATTTGCTGAAACTGGTATTAAAAGAAACTAATGTAGCAATGCCAACATGCTTTAGGTAGAGGTTTTCCTTCCACACGGTATGGGAAACAATTTTTGATCAGACCATTTTCAACCTAAGGTAAATTTGGAACCAAACTGATTTATTGTGGGGGCTCTCTTAACAGCTTCCTTGATAACAAACTCAGTCTGTGCCCAGCTTCTAAAGTCAATCAGAGGCAGTATCATTTTTCCACTGGTACTTAATTTTTTTTCTTATTTTTTACTTATTTTTTCAAGATCTTGGGTCTCACAGAAAAAAACAAATTGCTTCCATTTCAACCAAGTACTTTTTATTCCCAGTGGACTAGATATCTCATTTAATTCCCATATTCTTCTGTGGTATCGTCCTACTAGAATCTTTTAACTTCATAAAAGGAGTCCTGTTTATGTTCTTTCCTTCAAATTGTTAAATAATCAAAACCACTCTTGTCACTACTTTCCAAAGACTCATTCATGAGTCTGTTCTTTCACTTCCAAATAAATACACGTTAGTTTGTGAGGTCTTGTCGCTATCATTGACATCCTTGCCACCGTACATAGACCAACTTCTCCAAGTTGGTCCTTTCCTCTTAGATCCTCCTCTGCCTGTGTTCTTCGTCAATCTTCCAGTTGGCTCTCCACTTAATTTCTAGTGGAAAATAATTGCTATTGCTTTATATTTCTAGAGCGCTTCCTTTAAATCTCTAATTATTCTCCTAATGCGCATGGCTTGGTATTACAGTGGCTCGGACTCAAGTTTACCTGCCCATCCGAGTATAGTCCCTTTCAGTATATCGTTAGAATCATTATACTTCTTAGAGCCCCTAGCACATAATTTGAACACCATAGGCACTTACTTAATGTTGTTTGAATTGAAAACCTTCATTGAAATGAATATTACTGATTCTGCCACTTGTATTTCCTGACCACATATCATGGGCCAACCACCCAGTTATATGACAGTGGTCCAGTCTAGCTAAAGCTTTAACAGCGGAGTTTACAAGGTAAACTAAACAAGCATGGTTATTGATCTCATGGAAGTTAGTGGGCATCTGCTCTGTGCCCATCCTTACCCAAAATATTATTGCAATTTTTATAAGTACCTTTAAGATAATTAAAATAATTTACATAAGCAGTTACACATTCCAATTTTGCTCCTGCCAAAAATGTTCCACTCTAATTCCCAGTCTCCTCTGCAGCCAGGATTGGTCATATGGTACAGTTCCAGACAGGACACGTGTTGAGAGATGCAAGGGAGCTTCTGGGAAATCTTCCATTTATTTATTTTTTGATAAAAAGGACGGGCATCGGTGACATCATTTCTCTCCCCCATAACCAGCCTTGAACAAAGACACATCTGGAGCTGTGGAGCCACCTAATCATGGTAAGGAAAGGACACAAGACGCCCAGGGCAGCTAGTCCTGTCATCTCTGGAATGCTAAGTCATTGCCCATGATTGCCTAACTCCTGACTTCTAGTTGTTAGAAAAGGAAACCCTTCTATGGTTATGTTGCTCTTTCTTGAATCTCATCCTCATTTCACAGAAAGACATTATTACCCTCTTTTCTCAAAAAAAGGAAGAGTGACTCAGAGAGGCTAACGTGTCTAAGGCTGTGCATTTGTTATGTGACATAGTGGGGCAAAGTTTAATAATGAATGCAAAACCTGACCTGTATACAACCTCTATTCAAGTGTTCCAGATGAAAAGTTAGGCAACCCGAACACTCTGTATACATTTGTACTAGTTGCAACATTTTGTAGCCAAGGGGCTTCAAGCCTCCCATTGCCCAATCTTATCTTTGACTCTTTCACTTGTGGTATAATTTGTTTCTTAATAGTTTCCAAATAATGTGGCTAAGCAAGGAGGGTTAGAAATAAATTTTTTCTTTTTTTTAATTTAATTTGATTATGTTATGTTAATCACCATACATTACATCATTACTTTTTGATGTAATGTTCCCTGATTCATTGTTTGCGTATAACACCCAGTGCTCCGTGCAGTACATGCCCTCTTTAATACCCATCACCGGGCTAACCCATCCCCCCACCCCCCTCCCCTCTAGAACCCTCAGTTTGTTTCTCAGAGCCCATAGTCTCTCATGGTTCGTCTCCTCCTCCGTTTTCACTTTAAATATTGTCTGTCTTACTTAAAATAAAAGCATACTGGAAATTCGACCCACTAATGCAAAATCAGAATACCTCATCTCGAAACTTCCCTTCAAAATGGTAGAAACTGGGGCACTTGGGCAGCTCCGTTGGTTGGGTGTCTGCCTTCGGCTCTGTCGTGATCCCAGGGTCCTGGGATGGAGCTGCACATAGGGATCCCTGCTCAGCCGGGAGGCTGCTTCTCCCTCTCCCTCTGCACCCCCCAACCCCTCCGTGCACTCAAGCTCTCTCTCTCTCAAATAAATAAATAATTTTTAAAAACTGTTTAAAAATGTTTTTAAAAATGATAGAAACCAATGTCATAAAACAATGAGTGGGCATTATTCCCATAGATAAGGCTCTACTATACAAAATGCTGTGTACAAATTTATCTATGGCCAAAATGCTGGTTTTCCCTCATGAAAATATTGCCCCCAAATTCCAGTCATTCTGAAAAACAATTAAACTGTCAAGTTTAAAGTTTTTTGTTCACGATTTGGACTGTATCCTGCCATTGATATTTATTTTAATCTCCTACTGATTTCTGTGGGAATTCTTCTTGTAGAATTTAGGCAGGATATAGCCCCAAAGGAATTTCTGCAAAGAAGCTTCCCACTTTCAACTCTTTGTGTTTGATTTTTATTAAGTTTAGGTCATGACGCTGTACATCTAAAAATAGGTCTACAGGCCAAAGCTTTGATAAAGTCTTCCTTCTATTTTTAGACTCAGGCTGGACGGTCAATGAGAATGCTAAAATCTCACAGGAACAACTACATTATAAATGATTTTTAACCACATGTTTTTGGTCCAGTTTTTTAAAAATGGGAGTATATTATTTTAAAAGTCTTTTTCACTTTATATGTCCCCAGATGTTTATCTGCCGTGAGATTCATTTTTTAAATGCCCATTTAAACCATGTTTAAAACATTTTAAAACACTAGATATAATAGTAGACAGTCATTAAAAATTATAGTAACGGGGGTGCGTGGGTGGCTTAGTTGGTTAAGTGTCCAACTCTTAGTTTCAGCTCAGGTCATGGTCTTAAGTCATGGGATTGAGCCCCATGGCCGTCTGCACTCCACGAGGAGTCTGCTTTAGATTCTTTCTCCCTTTCCCCCCACTCTGCCTCTCCACTCGCTCTTTCTCTCTAAAATAAATAAATACAATCTTTTAAAATGAAATTTATAGTACTGATGACTATAGAATTATGGGCCTTGGAAATGCTTTGGAACGGTGTAAAGTTTTTTTAAAAAGGACAGTAGAAAAAAAATTAATTTTTAAAGATTTTATTTATTTATTTGAGAGAGAGAGAGAATGAGAGATAGCACGAGAGGGAAGAGGGTCAGAGGGAGAAGCAGACTCCCCGCTGAGCAGGGAGCCCGATGCGGGACTCGATCCCAGGACTCCAGGATCATGACCTGAGCCGAAGGCAGTCGCTTAACCAACTGAGCCACCCAGGCGCCCAAAAAGCACAGTAGAAAATTATATATACACATATTTGCAGTAATGTAAAAAGGTACCTAAATAAAGACTGGATGATAATAGAAATTTAAAATCTGTGTCATAATTTGTGAATTTTATCTCTTATCAGGTTTCCTAATGTTTTGTATTTTATATATTAAGGTTAAAATTAAAGCGCCAACAAATAATATCATTTATCTTTAAATTCATCAAATTCATATGAACTTAAAGTCATGACAAAAAGTGAAAAAAAGTGAGAGTAATGTCACTAAGAATATGCTGGTGAGCATAGCTTACTGTGAAGACTTATCAAATCACAGTGTTGCACACCTGAAACCAGTGTACATTGTGTCTCAACAACACTTCAATAAAAGATAAAAAGAATGTGCTGCTACTTCAGTTTTTAATTAGTAGTCCCTGAATCACTTCTAGAGCAGCTAAGGGCCTCTTTGGTCATGTGGCAATTTTTTTTTTTTTTTAATTTTCTGGCATCATGAAAATATCTTTAGAAGTTATGGGATACCCATAAAAATTGACCAAGAGAATTTTTGACACGGCTCTGTCTATTTGATAGGGTTATTCTGTGGACCAAATGAGATGATGTTTATCTAAGCACTTTGAAAAGTACACATGAAAAGCAGCATCATAATTTTCAATATTACTCCAAATATTTTCCAGATTAGATCCATAATTTGATCTCAATTGTATGATGGAGAAATAAGATGAAATGAAACAAATATGAAACAAATATCTGAAGTGTCACTGTAACATGGACTCACATTGTTCTTTGTCCCTGAGGAAGAAACTGATGCTAAAATGATTTCTTATTTTGAAGCCACTATGCTGGGAAGCTGTCATGCCGGAGAAGCAATGTCCCGGTTCCATTATACAAACTGCAAATCAACCTCACCCCCACATTTCACTACCTGAATTCATTCGGAGCACGTGTAGAAGAAGTGGGGCTGAGTCTCTCAGGTCCTTTTTTAATAAGGCACTCAGCGTACAGAAGAACAGTGGAATGGTTGGTGGCCATTAAGTCAGTGCAATGTCCTTCCCAATGAAAAGCTGATACTATTTAATAAATGACTGAGAATCAAGTATAAAGACCATAGTCCCTCATTGGTAGCCTAAAAGAAGCCAATTTTCTCCCTTGGGAGAACAGAGAAGGTCTAAGACAAAACCAAGGATTCACATGATAGTCACTCATCCTCAAAGCAATCAAAGCCTCTGCCGAAGCAGGTCTGCCTTAGCAAGCTTGGGGCCCTGGCTAGGTGGACTTGGAATCCTGACATTTAGATGAGGATATCTGGGTAGATGTCCCTTGAGATTTGAGTTCCCAAGACTTTTTTTTTTTTTTTTAATTCTTGTACTTCATTTTTTAGAGCACTTTTAGTTTCACAGCCAAATTGAGTGGAAAGTATAGAATGTTCCCATGTATGCACAGCCTCCCCCCATCAACATCCAGAGTCTTTTGAACCCTCCGAGCCTACAGCGGTGAGCCACCCCTCCCTATCAAGAACGAGCCCCACTACCGTGGAGGAAGAAAGCACAGAGCTGCTCCCTGGCTGATCCTCTACGGTTCTCTCAGGATATTGCTTATCACTATAGTTAACCCACAGCGTAACCCAGCCAGGGATGTGCTAGCTCCTAAAGGGATAAAGAGCCTTTGCCACAAAGGAGCTCAAGACTTAGCTAGCACATGCCAGCAGCAATCTGGGTCAGCAGGAGTCAGGGCAGTCCTTGAGAGATTGGATTCAGAGGATTTTTGAGCAAGGGGACTGGAAAAGAAGACAAAGGAGAGTTGATTGACTTAGAGCATCCTTTTGTGATATGGGACTTATCACCCCGCCAAGGACCCCAAGGGGTGATGCACACCTGCTCCTGGGACGGCTCCTAGCAGCCTGGAGACAGCAATGGTGCATGAGGAACAAAACTGAAATTCCTGAATTGCTATGGCAGATTGTAGAGAAGTGATGAAAAGGTTCAGAAATGTGACCACGTTTGAGTGGTAATATTTTGGTGAGGTCAGCCAATCAATCATTTTTATCCCCTCCGCCCCTCCCCCAAAAGAGGAATGCTCAGAGGACACAGGAGACTCAGAGGCTCAAAAATTAGCTGATAACACTGGTATCAGTTTCACTAAGAATCAATAGTGACTGCCCTATGCAGGCCAGGGCTGAAAGAGGAGAAACTATAATAGAACTTGCCTCATTGAAAGCCACAGAGATGCTAAGGCCTAAAGCAATGAAGCCAGTGGCTTTTAAATACCAGAATCTGGGAGGCTGGGATTCACCGTGATCAAAACAACCATCCAGGTCAGAGTGGCGGTTGAGAGGGTTTGCTTCATGGGAAGGTATGGAGATGATGAACATAACATGGATTCTTTAGCAGAAAACTATACGTGAAACCAATGAGGCTGTTATTTCACATATAATCAAAAGAAAGCAAGAATGGATGAGCGGGAGACAGCAGGCTGTCACTCCCTAGAAAAAGCCACAATCCCGAGGCAGTTTTCAAGGCCGAGAGCCGTTAACTGAAGAGGCAGCTGTGTCCACATGAAGCAAGACCCTACAACAACGTGGCAAATGCATGCTGTAACCATACCTCCACTTGTTCCCCAGAAGAACCCAAAACAATTTACTCACGTAAATTTCCACGGAGGAGAGGGCAGTACTCGAGCATTTCAGGGACTATTAAACACAGGTCTAAGTTGATATGGAAACCCAGATAACTAAATTATCCCCTTGGCCCCCCTATTATCATAGGAACATACGGGGTCCAGGTCATAAGTGGACTCCCAGAGTAAATCCAACCTGAAGTGAGACTATGGGTCTACAAATCCACCCAAAGGTCTTTTCTAAAGTTCCCAAGTATATAAATATGTTTGACTTGCTTGAAAATCAGAGTAGCCTTCACAATGGGTTCTTGGCCTATGTAGTAAAAAGCTATGATAGTGGGGAAATCTCTGACATTTCCCTCCCCCCACCCCTGTGAAGAGAGTAAGTGGAAAGTATATACCAGGAAGGTAACAGAATAGTGCCACCCTTCCAGATCTAAAGGCAGAGAGGTCCCGATGTCTACCACAGCTCCATTTTATTTGTCAGGCTTGTTCCTGCAGGAAATGGATGGATCCTGGAGAATGATTATAGACTTCAAGTAATAGGCTGACCCCCCCACCATGATAATGGTAGCATCATCGCTACAGCAGATGAATATGGCCTCAGCCACCATGGCATGTAGCTAGTGACTTAACTAATACATACTTTCTTTCCCAATCAACAGAGAAGAGCAGGAACCATTAGCTTTCTCTTGGAAAAAATAAAGTTGCACATTCGCAGTTTTCTCCAAAGCTTTCTTGACAATCCCACCCCACTGTAATATGGTCTGTAGAGATCTAGACTTTTTGGATATTTCACAAAACATCATATGGATCCATTTCATCAGTGACATCAGGCTAATCTGGCAGGATGAGCAACGAGGGCTTGTAGAGACACTTGTGCTCCAGGGAACAGGAGAGTGCTCCTGTGAACATTCAGAGATCTGCCACTCCAGTAAAGATTTGGGGGCTCCAGTGGTCAAGCACATGCCAGGACGT
Organism: Zalophus californianus; assembly: GCF_009762305.2. NCBI lineage: Eukaryota > Metazoa > Chordata > Mammalia > Carnivora > Otariidae > Zalophus > Zalophus californianus. Next base: position 194,974,299 of record NC_045596.1, read on the forward strand.
TCCCTTCATAGGAGAAGGCAAACTGTTGCCTTTTGAATTCCTACCACTTGGAACAAATCACAGTCCTTGGTAAGTGTCCTCATTTTGGAGGTAACACATTTCTACATACCTGGGAATACGGCTCTGCCCATACATGGGGTGAGCAAGACATTGCTGAGGAAGGTGCTCCACAAGCCCTGGAATTAACACCTGAAGGCATGGCAGCACCAGCTCAAGAGCAACACTCTGTGAGAATGGGATCCCATCTTCCAGGACAGGTTACATACACTGAATTAGAAACCTTTATATTGTGCTGTGGACCCCTCTATGAAGAGCACATTGGTTTGGGTGCAAGAGTGAACCATCATCATTCCCAATGACTCACCCTTACAACTCTGGGCTCTACGGGGTTACAGGTCTTATTCCTCAAAGGAGAACAGTAACCGTAACAGTTAACATTTAATAAGCCCTTATTATGTGCCCGACCCTATTGTTTGTGGCCTTCAGGTGTCAAACCATTTAATCCCATCAAAACATTGTAGAGTATTTACTATCATCAACTTCTGGCTAATGTGGAAACCAAAACACAAAAAGGAAACTTGCCCAAGTTCACATATTTATTAAGTGTAAAACTCAACCACTATGGATCCCAAAATTTATGACATGGTGAGTCAGAGAACATTCAGTTGATATTGGGCAGCCAAGGTCTAAGGGTCACATGAAATGTTTCGGTCAGGCCTTCCCCATGCAGTAGGGCTCAGAAGCAAGTCAAGAGCTATTTATTTATAGCAAAGGCATGATGTGTCTCCAAAATCATCAGCGCTCCCTCTATTGCCCCCAGCACAGTGTCTATACAGCATCTGTAGGACCTACTGAGCCATAAGGGCGGGGTGTAAGGGGTGCTTGCACTGCAGCCTGTACCAGTTGGGGAGCATTCTTGTTCTTTGGGCCAAACTAGTGGTTGTTTAGGGCCATTGTATATGGATCAGTGCTGCTCACAGATTTATGATTTATTTTTCTTTTAAAATCAAAGAGGAGCTACCTTAGATCTTAGGACTCTCATAAGCCTTATGGAAGTGAAAGAGCCTTGCACTTCTGTGCAACATTTATTTTCCAGGTTGGGTACTCATGTATCTTACAAGGTAATAGGGACCCTGCTAGGTTTTCTATATGTCAGCAGGGTAATTGCCAGGATGATGTCCTGAGCATTGATGGGGTAATTACTTATCCTTGCAGAATGACTTGGGACACAGAACCAGAAAGGTGATATAACCTGTGACAAGGCAGTGAAGATGTACAGCTGTCTCTATCACATGAAAACAAACTTCTGCTATTTACTGGTTTTGGAGATAGAGAAAAAAGCATTTGTCAAATCAATGGGTGCTTAGGAAGGGCCATATTGATTTGTTCCAATGAAGAGACCACATCTTGTACAAAATTGCAATATTGAATCTCCACTTGATTAAACTTCTGATAATCTATAGTCATTCTCTGTGACCAATCTTTCTTTTTCACTAGCTGAACTGGACAGCTAACTACAAAAGTAATGAGAATCTCCACTCCCACATCTTTCAAGCCTTCAATGATATTGCAAATATTTGTAATTTCACCAGGTCCATGGTAATGCCTTTGATTTATTCCCATTGTGGGTGGGAAAGACTCTAGAAGCTTCCACTTAGCTAATCCTAACAATGATAATAACACTGCATTAGTGAATACTGAATCATTGCTCCTAAGGGAAATGTGTGTGTGTGTGTGTGTGTGTGTGTGTGTGTGTGTGTATCCATATATATATGTATATATATATATATATATACATATATATATGTATATGGGTGAAGGATCTAAGATGATATACACTAGGTCTTCAGAGACACCATTCACTAGAGAAACTCACAGGGTAAAAACAACAGCAAGTGTATGATCTTCTGTGGTCCGTGAATTCTGGAACAGCCCAGCTAGATCTTACAGGACCCATCAAATGGTATTAAGAAAAGTACCCTGGTTTTCAGACTTTGAGACTTTTAAGCTCCATGATTGGAAAAGTGCCAGCCTCTCCCCTGACAGGATCAAAGGCTCGTGTTCAAGCCTTATAGTTACGGTAGTATAACAAAGCAGAGAATTGGCCTCCAAGTTCCTACCCTGGTGTGATCAGGGGTCTAGAACGTAGAGCCTGAGTCCACTTGCTCAGTACTTCTGAGCCTTGATTGCTGCAACCACGTGGCTAAAGCAATATCCAGGAAGATTTACAGGAGGCTAGCCAATAAAGAATTAGTGCTAGGTTGACCATAAAGATGGAGATATCTCCCTTTTCCTTCCTTCCTCTGGTTATTCTTAAAAATAACCATAGAGTCCTTTGAGGAAGGCTAATCAGGAGATTCAGAAAATGTTATTGGGTTGCTATTGCACAGATATTCTTGTGCACTCCTGGTTTCTCCTTCAATCAAAGGACTTTGAGTATGGAATCACAGAAAGAGTTGATGTTTTGATCCTGTCCAAGCCAGAGCTTTGCTCCACCTGACCTGTCCTTGGTCAGATATACAAATCAAACAGGACCTTAATGGGCTCACCATCTGTTTTCATCCTCAGAATCACAGATTATCCAGCCACCACCACGGACCTTGCAGACCAGACCAGAGCACTCTGATGACCAACCACACAATGCCTGACGCCAATTATGGTAAGCACATCCAACTTACTTCGGGGGATGAAGTGTGACCACTTGGCTTCTGTCACCCCAGGAAATTACCTTATCCATTGAAATCAGGGAGTCATTTCAATTGTGGTGTCTTCCTCCAGCGATCTCTAGCCTGCTGGCTCTCTGGTCTGCAGAGCAGATATCGAGGCATTGATGGATGCTCTGTCTTCAGAACCCTCTCTGGTCAAAGTGAGGTAGGGAGAAATTAGCCACATATGTTAAATCTACTCCAACATATTTTCTCTCCCAATACCTTTGGGTTTCTTTACTGATTTCATTCCAAACATTTTCTGCCTTCTCGGTTTGATTTAGCAAGAGCCACCTGAGACTTTATTTGAGTCACTCAACCAAACCATTATCATTACTTCCAGCTGTGAAAGCTCACTGAAATCAGAATTCTGGCACTCCTATGGATAAATCCAGCCCAATCCAAAACTATGTTTTCCCCCCTTGTTCAAGCAAGCATAGACACATTCCCCAGATTCTTGCTGATATGAATTAGGAAAATGCTCCAGTTCTTGTGGTGGGTAAATCACATCCTACTGGTCTTGAGGATGTAATCCCTCCTCCCCGTCCTCTGCCTTCAGTGTGATGGGATCTAATTTAGTTGTAGATTTAGATATAATACAGTGTGATGATGAGGTTAACTGGCTTCCCATTGAAATAAAATTCCCTCCGGCCAGTGAGAGTCTAAGTCTTTAAACAAGGCAGAAACAAGCTCTTAGAAAGTAGAAAGGAGTGACTTCACCTGGTATGGAAAGTTTGTTGGAGTTCGGTGCCTGAATCCCTTTACTCCACTAACTCCATCCCAGATAACCCCATGCTAGTGCTAGTAGTTCTGTTACTACCAAACATGGCCCTGGCTGTCTCATCAGATTTCTTCAAAGGTGTGGAAATCCACAAGTGCCGAAACACATAGCACATTTGCTTTTCAGCTATTTCTGTGCTCACGGAAAGATGAGAGATTCATTCAGCCATTGAGGGAAGCCCCTGAGATTTAGTTTATACATTGAGGTACGAATTTGAAAACTTGAGCTCATCACTGTCTTTCTTTAATCTTTAATCTTTTCAGTGTCAATAAAAGCATGGCACAAATGCTGTTTCCTGGCAGTGGCAACTCCTCAAGTCCTTGCATTTGATGGATACCCCAGATGATATTTGATTAAGCTGTTGACCACTGTGCGCCATGGACAGTCTGATTCCCCTAACTGTGTAGATGCCAATGCCTTCAACATTGGATGACCAACTAAGCCCATGCCAAATAATTTCCAGTTCCTGGGGGGCTTCTGACTACAACTCTAATATCAATTTCTAAGCACATTCACGTATTTGTATCTGGAAAAAGCAGAAACCCCTACAACACTAGTGCAACTTCTCTAGGATCTCACATAAGAGGACATCCATAAGGAATGCAGGCTTCAGAATCATTTAACCCCACAAAACAGGGATGGCAACCAGGCCTCAGATTATTTGTTTCTTCTCTCTACTTCGCACAGTGCTGGATTCATTTTAAGGCTATTTCACCTCAAGGCTCTAGGAAGTATGCCAGTAGCAATCAATGCAGGTCATGTGGGAGAAAAGAGTGGCTTTCCTCGGCTCAGTGTCATGAACTGAGAAGAACTCAAGCCAAAGCCTAGATCCAATAGAATTTCCTCATGTCTTTTTGCCACGTGAATGAGTTAAATTCTTCAATGTGCCTTCGTCATTATGGATTCTGCTTTAAAGTCATCTATTATATTTGAAACAACTCTCTTTCCTCCCTGGATTCTTTACTTTGTTACTACAATGAGGCCAGCTTAACGTAAGTTCTATCAAGCCAGGCACTTAATTTTATAATCTTTTGCACCGTGATATTTCTAGTGTTCAATAAATACTCAATAAACGTATGTGCAATGAATGAGAAAGACTACTCGTTGAAAAACCTTCCTGGTAGCGCCCAGAGATGCCTATGGATGGACAACCCTAGCTGATACCTGCTATGCTCGGGATTGCAGAGTATAAAATAATCTCTTTCCCTTGGTGTAATTTTTGTTAGGTTTATTTTCCTTTGCCTCTTGTGATTTGAGTGGCCTATTAGTGGCCAGGGTTTGGATGTGGATAAGAAGGAGTGAGTAAATAAAGCTCATTTTTAGCCTAGACTCCCTAAATCTGTCTAGTCTATACAAATGAAGTCACCCCAGCTCTTATGTTTCCAGCAAATGAGAGATTGATCTTATGTGGGAATTACCTTAAGATGGGACTCAAAGAATACTGAAATCCCCTGATTCCTGCCTTGGCTAGCCACGCTTCCTTCTCAAAAGTCTTTGTATGTACAATTGTGGCAACATAGGAAACACAGTACTCTCTCATTAACTAGGATTTTGCGCCAGAGTAGAACCCCAGTGGGTAAAGTTGAATCATGTGGAAGTATTTTATTTTTCCTATACTAGTTAGGTCTAAATATTCCTGAATCAAGGAGGCTCTCATGCCTGCTCTTTTTCTCCCAAAGCTCAAATCAGCGTCTCAGAATTCATGATAACAATGAAATTCAAAACCCCGCCCGCCCAAATGCCAAATGGGGTTTTGAAAACTTGAGCTCATCATGTCTTTCTTTAATCTTTAATCTTTTCAGTGTCAATAAAAGCATGGCACAAATGCTGTTTCCTGGCAGTGGCAACTCCTCAAGACCTTACATTTGATGGATACCCCAGATGATATTTGATTAAGCTGTTGACCACTGTGTGGTCAACACACAGTTGCACCCTGCAATCTGAACAGTTCAAATCCTTGCCTTTCCTCCTCAGGAAGAAGCTGCGAATGGAGAGGACAGTCAGCAGAGCCCAGCTCACAGAAGCCGAGCACTCAACACTGAGGACTTGAAGCCAAGGACTTACAATAGGCAGCGGCATACTTGGTTTGCAGTTTCTCTTCTCCCTCTTCTTTGTGTTCCTGAACAACAAAGGGCAGCTGATGGAGAAGCCACAGGTGTGGGATGCCAGCCATAAAGCCTTTTCTTTTCTCCTTGGAGTTGCATCTAATAGGAAAGAGAAATTCCCATTAAAATGTGTGTGAACACATATTGCTGTATATTTGGAAATAGAATGACATCACGTGAGGCAATTTTCAGCGCTATGTAGTCTGTCTCCCTGCCCCAGTGAGAACAGCCCACGAGTCATTTTGAAAACATCATTATGCATCATTTCCTCAGGGCTCTAGAGCAGAGGGGAGCTTGGGGTTTGGGAGTTTGCTAGAAACAGATGCTGTTGCAGGGATCATTGTTGATCTGGGACTTGATCTCTGGAAGGGATCACAGGGCACAGAGAAGTGAGGCAGAAAGGGGAAGGTATTAACAGGGTGTGTTAAGGAGCAGGTTATGGCTTAGGACCTTTGGGGAGATGGTGCAGATACACACAGAAGTACTTCTCCCTAAGAGGTGAGGAAGTCAGGTTATTTATCCCCCAATTCCTATCCATCATGGCCCATAGGCTGCTTTAGGGGCATCAACTTCTCAAGCCTCGGTGTGCCAGAAAAAGCCCTCGGGCAGAGATCTCCATGAGACTCTGGAAGGAAAGCTCACTCTTCAGAAGGAAGGCGAGGCCTGGGAATGTGGATAGGAGCCCCCATAACTCCTACTACAATATGTAAACCACCCTTGGTAAAGTTATCTTGGATTAAGACTCTTAACCAGATCACCTCTCAAAAATGTGACTTAAATCCTTTTTAATGTCCTCATAAGACTATAAAATCATAGTTATATTTTTCAATCTTCATTGATAGAATAACATCTGTGTTTGTATATTTCTTGCAGATTATCATGTCTCTCCTCATCTGTTATGACAGCTATTTATAAAATGGTAATAAAGACCATCTTTGTCCTGAACCTATATTATTGTTCATAACATTTGGTAATATGACGCATTTCTATTCCCTTTCCTGACACAAAGCAATATTAGACAACATTTTTTGGAAGTTTACTGTGTCCCAGGCACTGTTTTAAAGTGCACACATGATTTAAATCGCTAAATCCTCGCAATCAACCTGGGAAGGCGGGACCTTTATTGTGCCCAATTTACAGATGAGGAAAACAAGGAGATGAGGGGCTAGTTTATAGAGCCAGAAAGAGCCCCCTCAGGCAGGCTGTCTTCAGAGCCTCACGTGATCATCATCTCTGGCCTCTGCTGCCAACAGAAGTGTAACACCATAGATCTGGCTTCCTATTCTTTATATATCAATGTCACAATATGGTTCTTATACTTTCCCAAGCTCTAGTGCTGTTTCTGTGAGTCACGGCCACAGACTGGCCTCTCTGTGACTGAAAGTCAGCCCTGTGACCCACGGTACCTGCGCAGCTTGATGCATAGTAAGGGACCTCCCCCTTGGTCCTTATGATCTATGTTCTGTTTGTGTTTGCCAAGGCCACCCACATCTCTTTCAGTTGGTTTTGGTTATTTTTTCTTTTTAAATATGTTATGTATTATTAGGTCTTCCTGTTCTGTGATAATACAAAACTAACAAAAGGATTGGAGAAGCCTCTCTCACTGTACGCAGTGCTCTTAGGATGCATAGGGCTGCTATCTGGGGCCATTCCATTTTGATGATAAGAGGGGTGGAATATTTATCAAATTGCTATTTATTTCTTATGGATAAATCTCTGGGATTAGAACTGGATTAAGAGATTTATGGGAAATGATAAGCATTCTAAATCCCCACGTTCAAAGGAAGATAATTGGTACTGGAAGTAATGGCATGATATAAGAAGTTTTTGAACTATTACACATAAAAAGCAGATTATCACAGATAACGTACCTCAAGAGTCAGATGCTTACTGTATTTCATAACATTTATTAATTTTTTTCCTTGATTATATTACTTACACTATACTGAAAAACAGAGTTCAATGTTGGGTTCTTGAGAAATCAGGTTTAACTTGAAATGTATGTGGTACTATTCACTAACCTATTTCTACATTCTGATAACAAAATGTGTAAACATTTTGGGAGGCCCCAGGGGCTTTCAAATTTCAAACCTTTTTACAGGGGTGCCTTGAAACATTTTAAAATAACAAACACTATCAGCATCCTGTTGGTTCCAAATGTTTTTGATTTATTCCCACTTTCAGACCAAAGGAACTTATTAAAACCTGGCAATTCTTTTGCTTTTGACTTTTTAAAACAAATTTTAAAAAGTTTCCATGGTTAATAGAAAAGAGCAACAGTGTAGATATTTTACCTTTTGTGGCCATTTTCTAAGTATAACCAGAAACAAAGTCTCCTCATTATAGAGAAGATAATGTGTCAAAAAATAGTTACCATTTATTTTGTGAAAAAATCAAGTAAAAATTTTTAAAATGTGGCAGTGTTACGGAACCTGGACTGGATCGCCTTACAGAAGAACCAAGTGGCACCCGCACCCAGAGATCTTGGAGGCTAGGAGGTTTATTTAACGCGGGCGGGCTCAGAGGAGAGTGGTCTCCAAAGGTCTGAGCCCCAAGCACCAACAAAGGGGGCAATTTATACACTTCTACCTCTTCGTACTTGGCACTCTTGGTGCATGCGTGAAGTGGGGCAGAGAGAAGAACCCAGATTGGTCCACGTGGGAAGCGGAGCAGGGAGAAGAAGCGGGAAGAGCCCCGGGGCAAGGACTGGGACTCTCTTGCTGGCTCAGTGGGCCATCTTAAGACACAGAGTTCCCTTATCATCCCCCCCTTTGATGCCCCTTTAAACACCTAGTTTAGAGGGCATCATTTTCATCTTCTAAGGGGCAATAGTGAGTAAGGAGTAACTGGAGTCTGATTTTAGCAATTTGAGTAGTGATAAACCTAGTAAGGGCATTAAGAATACAAGAACCAAATGCTACTATGAGGAGAAGCAATAGGAGGGGGCCGACGAGGCGGGTCGAACCAAGGGAACCATTGTGAGAGGGTATCCCACCAAGTTGTCTGCTGGAGTGATTCCCGCCAGTGAAGTACTCATTCCTGTAATTGGGTCAGAGTTTCTTGGACCACCCCCAACTCATTAGCATAGAAACAACTTTCCTCCTGTAAGAAGAGGCAGAGTCCCCCTTGCGCGGCCGTGAGCAAATCAAGCCCCCACCTGTTTCAGAGGCCAGTGAATCGAGTTGGCACTGCAGGGCCAGAGCCAACTGAGTGACGGCAGAAAAATCCGCCATGAGTTGTTGAGTTAGCCCCTGGTACTGAACCTGAGACATCCCGATGCCAGTGGAACCAAGGGCAACACCTGATGTGGCCAGCAGGCTCCTGATAAGAGGAATGGCCGCAGGAGAGCATCGAGGGCAGCTAGGAGGTCTCCATATGAGTGGGGCATCGCTCCCGGGGAGGACTGAAAGATCGGGTAAGAGACTGACAAGCGTGCATGATTGATCGCGCGGGGTGATGCAGATGTATACACCTTGATCACAAGCCAAAAGAGCGTTGTTAGGCGCACAGACCCGACTGTGGCCCATGATGGGAGAGGAAGAGTTGCCATACAGCGGTACTGGAGCCAGAAAGGGATAATCTGAGGTCCCCGGCGCCGAGGTGGGAGGTGACATGGTAGATTGGCTGAGGATGACACCTAGGTATTGGACGGGACTGGGCTTCATACAGATCCAGCGATCAGACGCTAGGGGTGGATTCGAGTGGTTAAGTGCTTGGTGGGAGGCGTTAATCATACCTAACAGTTGCACTATAGATGCTTCCTGTGTATGGATGGGGGACCCAGGGATGCGCCAGGGTGAGTTATTTTCTGTCTGACTCTGGGGGCTGACTGTAAGGCTTGGAGTGAACATGGACTTAATCATAAATTTGGCCATGGGGTAGGTCCCCATAGGGTGATATTGGCCCAATAGGAGAATGATTCCTGCAGCCCATGATGTGGCACTGGGTTCTAAGACTGAGAGGGTGAGCGGCATACAGTGATCGTTAGAGCAAGAGGATGGGGCGGCGTTGCATGCCAAGGAAATCCAGATGTCACTGCGCTGTTTGAGGTGCCACCACCTGGTGGACCATCGTTCCATTCCTGGCCAAGTCGCCACCCATGACTCACATCCCCAGGCTTGCGAGCAGAACAGAGGGCAGGTGTTTTGCTGTTGAGGCATAGGGCCCCCACAGATGTAGATATCTACCAGCCGGTAACCAGAGTGAGGGCCATGGTAGGAACACCATCTATGAGGTTCTCAGGAGGTGTCAAGAAGCTGGCATCCATCAAAATGGAGGTTAACCTTTGGTGTGTGCCCATCCCAGGTGGAAGAAGTCAGTGGGTTGCTGGTGTGGGACTGAGGGGGATAAGCTGGAAAGTCCATTTGCCAGTAATGGTGATACGAGAGTTTGCCCCCCCTTGCGTGGCTGGGCAAGCTAGCGGCAGTGCGGAGGAACAGCACACCAGGCAGCAGAAGATCAGGACTGACTGGGGCCAGGAAAACCATGGTGAAATGCACTCAGGAATAGACAGCAGAGGGCCAGTAAAAGTGGGATCTATGACCTTAGGTAGAGGGAGCCATTGTGGTTAACCTGTCAGTAGATGAAACCCGTGGACAAGTGAGTGCAGTAATACACCCTAGGGACACCCAGTGACAATAGTAAGTCTCTGGGAGAAAGTCTAGTCAGGAGGGGCAACAGTGTCAGGTCCAACTCCCAAGATGAGGGAAATCATGCTGATGAGAGCCAGGGACCATGGTGAGCAGGTGTCCATCAGTCAGTGGGGTCTCGTCAAAGGTGAAGCTGGAGTGGGTTCATGAAGTCTGGCCGAACTCTCCACTGGCATGGCTCCTCATCCGAATGATGAGCTTTCTTCACTCTGGAGTGGTGGACCTACAGGGTGACACCTGAGACCTTGAGGGCAGTAAGGGTGGTTAGAACAACAGTGTGGGGCCCTGTCCACTGCAGTTTGAGGGGGCCTTTCTTCCAATCTTTGACCCAAACTGAGTCCCATTCTGGAAGGAGTGTACCTGAGACCCTAAGGAGATTGGGGCCCTCTTGATGGTCTACTTTTATAATTTATTTAGGGTGGCCCCCAGGGCCTGAAGCTGCTCCTTTATCCCTTTATTTCCAACCTGATGCAAGTTTCCTGGAAGGCTTCCCAAGCATGGGGGAGGCTGTCCATATATTAATTCGAATGGGGAGAAATCTGATGTCCCGGGCGTGCAGCAAGCACACAGGAGAACTAGGGGTAGCAGATTCGGCCACGGGAAAAACTTTGCTAAGGTTCCCTTGAGGGTGAGATTCATTCTCTCTACTTTCCCTGAACTTTGGGGCCAGTAAGCAGTGTGGAGTCTCCAGGTGATATTGAGAGATTTGGTCAAGACCTGTGCAATGTCTGTCACAAATGCGGGTCCACTGTCACTGTGGATTGTTAATGGCAGGCTGAATCAGGGCACAATCTCCCACAAGAGGACTTTAGCTACTTCCCAGCTTTGCTCTGTCCTAGTCAGGAAGGCTTCAACCCACCCAGAGTATGTGCATACTATTACTAGGAGATATCTGAACCCCCTCATCTGCCAGATGATTTCCCCATGTTTTAGGGTCGTCTCCTTTCTGGTGTCCCTTACGGTACAGGATTGCTACTTCCTTTGGAAGCCAGATGGCTTCAAGGAGTCTCAGTATCTCCTCCTTGTTCTTGATAGCTTTTCCTGATGTGGTTAGGAGGCCCCTTTCCTCGTAGATGGCTCCATGTATATGTACAGTAGCAAAGGCGTACCGAGAGTCAGTGTAGATGTTGACTCGCTTGCCTTCACCGAGGGTGAGGCCTCGGACTAAGGTATACAATTCAGCCCGTTGAGCTGACCATCCAGCTGGTAATGCCTTAGCTTCTACGGCCTCAGTGGTTGTGGTTACTGCATAACCTGCTTTCTGGGCACCCTCCTGTAGGTAACTGCTGCCATTCGAGGGTGACCCGCGGGTTTTCACAGAGGAGCCCTTCGTATTGTGCTAGCCGAGAGTTGGAAAGGAAGTGGTGTCCCTGTGCGTTCATGAGGGACACAACTGCCTGAGGGAACTTGACATTAAGTTCTTGCCCCGGGGTGAGTTTGTCTGCCTCCTTGATGAGTAGGACTGTGGCTGCCAGCGCCCTGAGGCACAGTGGCCTTCCCGCTGCCACGGGGTCCAGCTTCTTTGACAGGTAAGCAACAGTCTGGGTGAGTACCCCAAGCGCTATTTTTTTCTTTTCCATGTACGAAGAGATTGAAGGGTTTTTCTACATCTGGTGGGCCCAGGGCTGGAGCCCACCCCAGGGTGGTTTTTATCTCTGTGAAAACGACTTCTGCTTCCTCAGTCCAGGCAGGGGGTTCTGGATCTGGTCCCCCTAAGAGATCATAAAGGGGTCTTGCTATTGTTGAGAACCCAGGGATCCAGATACATCAGAATCCTGCAGCCCCCAGGAATTCTCGTAGGTCTCTTTTTTGTCTGGGGCTGTGGCAGGGAGATGATGACTTCCTTTCTCTCCGGCCCTAGTTCTCTCTTCCCTTGGGTGAGGAGGACACCAAGGTGTCGGACCTGTTGTTGGCAGATTTGTGCCTTCTTCCATGAGGCTCGGTATCCCGAGTCTGACAGGAGCTGTAGGAGGGCCTTTGTGCCTTTTGTGCAGTCTTCTTGTGTGTAACTGGTGAGGAGGAGGTCATCCACATACTGGAGGAGGGTGCATCGTGTGGCCTCTCTTGGGAAGCTGGCGAGGTCCACGGCCAGTGCTTCCCCAAAGAGGGTTGGTGAGTTTTTAAACCCCTGCGGGAGGCGCGTCCAAGTCAGTTGCATCTGGCGCTCTGTATCAGGTTCAGACCAAAGGCAAATAGTGTCTGGCCCTGGGGAGCCAAGCAGAGGCAGAAGGCATCCTTCAAATCTAGGCAAGTGAACCATCTGGCCGACCCTGGGATTTGGCCGAGGAGGGTGTATGGATTCGGGATCACTGGGGGCAGAGAGATTGTCACCTTGTTGATGGCCCGCAAGTCTTGAACTTGTCGGTATCCCCCTCCTGGCTTCTTGACTGGCAGGAGTGGGGTATTCCAGGCTGACTGGCACTCGACTAGAATACCTGTTTCTTTGAATTTGGTCAGATGTTCTTGGATGCCGGCCTTAGCTTCTTGTCAAAGGGGGTTTTGCCTTTGCCTCTGAGGTTGGGCTCCTGGGATCAGTTCAATAATGATAGGGGCCCAATTCTGGGCTAGTCCAGGTGGGCTGTTTTCAGCCCATACTGAAGGGAAGGCAAGTCTGAACTCCAGCGGTCTGCTCAGTTGGGTCTGGGCACAGAATAGCCTCCATTCTTCCCTTGACGTGGTAACTGCTAGTATTAGAGACCCCGTCTCCTCTTGCCTTGGGTTCAATGAGAGGCTAGTGTGTCCAGTGGGCTCAAAGGTTATCTGAGCCCTAAGCTTGGAAAGTATGCCTTGGCCCAGGAGAGGGATGGGGCAATCGGGCAGATAAAGGAATTCGTGTCGGACCATGTGGCCCCTGAGTTCGCACGGGCGAGCCTGGCACAAGGGCTGTTGTAGCACCCACATCCCGGTGGCCCCAAGGATGGTCACAGTCCTTCTGCTGAAAGGTGCCACTGGGGAGGTGACAACAGAGTGTTCAGCCCCAGTATCAACCATAAAAGTCACTGGTTGGCCCCCCACTTTCATTTTGACCGTGGGTTCATGGGGGCCAAGGAAGAAAGAGCCCGGTCCCCCTCAGTCTGAGTCCATTCCCGCAAGGCCTATGAGGTCCTCCTCTCGGGGCTCTTCCTTGTAGCGGCTGGGCTTTTGGGCCTTTCCCCAGTTGGGACATTCGTTTTCCCAATGCCTTTTCTCTTTACAGTAGGCACATTGATCCCTTGCCAAGGGGGTTCTGGGCTTCCCCCTTTCGGTGGTTGGGGTCTCCCCATCTTTGTGTTATCCTTGTCTTTCAGGGCGGCAGCAAGGAGGCTGACTTTCTTTTTCATCTTTTTGTCCACTTCCTGTTCGGCTGCGACCTCCCTGTTCATGTAGAGCCCTATTGGCAATCTCGATTAACTGGGTGATGTTCATCCCAACAAAACCCTCTAGATTCTGAAGATTTTTTTCTGACGTCTGGGGTGGCCTGAGCCACGAAGGAGGTGTTTACCATCTGTTGGCTTTCCTGTGCCTCGGGGTCAAATGGAGTGTATATCCTGTAGGCTTCACATAGTCTTTTGTAGTAGTCCCCTGGGGACTCCCCTGGTTGTTGAGTGACTGAAGATACCTTAGTCATGTTCATGGGTTTCTTAGCTCCTGTCCGGATTCTGCAGAGGAGGGCCTTCCGGCACCAGTGGATGTGGGCCTGTCCCTCAGTTGCGGTGAAGTCCCATGCTGGGCGCTCTTCGGGTGCAGCTGTATTAGCCCAGGAAGCAGGGTCAATGACTCACACTGGTGCGTGCTCTTCCAGGTACTGCCATGCACCTTTCATTATTCTCCTCCTTTCTTCTGTATTAAACAGGGTGCAGAGTAACTTTTGGCAGTCTTTCCAGGTTGGCCGATGAGTCTGGAAGAGGTCTGCCATGGCCTGTGGTTTCTCAGAGTAGGATGGGGTGTTATGTTTCCAGTTGAGGAGGTCGGTGGTGGAAAAAGGCTGATAATGGAATATCATGGAACAGCCAGATTGGACCGTCCCATCTTCATCGTGCCTCTTGGGCTCCCATGTCTCTCATACTGGCATTTGGAGGGCATTACACCTGGCCTGGGGCTCAGCCTGGCTGCTGGTCCTGGAGAAAGTGGATCTTTTGGGCCTGGGGGCGCTGGTGAAACCAATGGTGGCAAAGGGTCTGGAGCTGAAGGGCCAGGTGTAGGTGGTCTTGGGGGTACGTACGGTGGGGGCAGGGTTGGTTCATCCTTGGAATCTCCAGCTAGGATTTGTGGAGACTGGGGCTTTTGCTGATTTTCTTTAGGTCGCTTGGATGAGGTGATTAAGACTCTGGCCTGTCCCTGCCTATTGCAAGTGAATCGCACCCAGGAGGGGAGGTCCGAGCAATTCCTAACAAGGAGTCAATGTACAGAAACTGGTCAGGGTGTCCGGGTTCTCCTGTTACAACTCGCCATACTTGACAAATTGTTGGGACATCCAATGTCCCCTCTGAAGGCCACCCAACATCAAAGGTGGGCCATTCCATTTCACATAGGGTTCTCAACTTGCCAGGGTACATCCTGACTCCATAGTCTCCCGAAAACCCCTTCTTGAAATTTTTGATCATGATCTTTAGAACCATAGGTTACTCTGCCCTGACCCCATGGTGATGTCCCCGTGTGCGGTGGCGTAGAGGTAGACAAAGATGGGGTGCCTCCTGAGGTGAGAAGACCAATCAGATGCCCATCTGGCCGTGTTCCGAAGGAGCTTAGGTGAGGCTTAGCTGTAGCGGTCTCAGCGTTGTGACTTACCATCGGAAACTATTCCAATGCCTCCATAGACTGTATGCCGTTCACTACAGAATTGCCGACGGGCCCACTCAGACTCCGTAGGCTTCTGGGGACCTTAAGGGTGCCGGCCCGTGGAGTCACAGAATCAGTCCGCTTGAGCAAGCCAGGTTGGACTGCACATGCACACACATTCACACTCCAGAAGTTATTACATTCCCTCCCTGGGAATCCCTACTTGTGAGACCTCTAAGAGGTCTTTGGGGGGTGATCAGGCTCCCCTTCCACCGCAATGGGGGTGGACCTGTCTGGGTCCTAGGGCCCCAGGCCTTACCAGAATCCAACGTCAGGACCAGGTCCTCGCCTGCCAAGTCTCCTCGATTTGGGCGGGAACAGCGGAACGGGGCTGACCTGAGGCGATCAGGGCAGGAGACTGCTGAAAATTAGGCAGGGCGCGCCTTCTCCATCACGATCCCTCATTCCGTTCCGCCACCGCCCCACCATTGCCCCAAACCGGTGGCAACAATGGGCCAGCATGGTTGGGTTTCCCGGTCAGGGAACCAAATGTTACAGAACCTGGACTGGATCGCCTGACAGAAGAACCAAGCAGCACACGCACCTGGAGATCTTGGAGAATAGGAGGTTTATTTAATGCAAGGGGGCTCAGAGGAGAGTGGTCTCCAAAAGTCTGAGCCCCAAGCACAAAGAGGGCAATTTATACACTTCTACTTCCGCATACTTGGCACTTTGGGGGCATTTGCGAAGCAGGGCAGGGAGGAGAACCCAGAAGAGCCCCGGGGCAAGGACTGGGACTCTTTCGCTGGCTGGGTCGGCCATCTTAGGACACAGATTTTCCTTATCAGTAGCAGCTGTATTCTCATCATGAACAGGCCAGTTTCTAGTCATTTTCATTCAGAAATATTCCAAGAAACTTTCTGGCCCTTCAGTCCACTTTGACTAAACCAGTAAAAGAGAGCTAGGTTTATACACTGAGGTGAGGGATTCTCCAAGTTACAACCTACCCGCTGATCAATGTAGGTACCATGTTTGTCTCCAACACAAGTTTCTTGGATGCCGTTCACATCCTTTCAAGTACCAGCGATTCGTCAGCTGTTCACCAACCACATAATCTGCCTCATTTATGATGTTGGAATTGTCCTCTGTTCTATTTCTAGCACATAGTTCCAGTATTTTTCATTCTTTATTTTGCCATTCACTTGAACAATCTGTAGTATTTAAAATGACAAGACCATGTTTAGAATATTCATGCTGATATGATTTCTACGAGGCAGGCAATGTCTGAAGGAAAATTCTGGGCAGTCAGGAATAATCCTCCAAATCCCAAGAAGATGAGCAAGTCGGAGAGTATTTATCACTCCATCTGGAAGTGAACGAGGACTTCTGCCTACTGGTGTGTGACAGGTGGGGCCATTGGACAATGGGGAAGCCCTCTGGAGTCATCCCTTCTTACCAACCCACGCACTCTGATGACACGACATGGTTTATAATCCTGACAAGCAAGGAACTTGAGAAATCAGTAGAATGAAGGCAAATGAGAACAGGGATCCCTCCCTTCTCCACTTTGATCATCCTGTAAATATTTTTGTCTAATCTTCACATGCTGATTACTTTCTTCTCTGCCCAGAGGACAAGAAGGCATTTTGTAACTTTAGATCTTGTTCATGGCAAATATCAAGACTTCAGGAATTAATTTAGAATCTAATGACATATAGGGAAAAGGCTACCTTTTTCTCTTGATAATTCTTCTCAATAAATTCTTCTCAATAAATTGACTCATCTATCTGACAGCCTGCATTGTTTAGTACTTTATTGCCACATCATTCTTAGGATTTTTTTCCAACCAAAAAAAAAAGATTTTTTTTTCCAACCCATCAACATTTTTTTAATTAGTTTTAGATTTTCCTCAGGGCAGGAGATAGGTTGGTTTGCTTACTTTCGGGTTTTATTATTTTGTAAGACATTGCATGGTTCCAAAGTCAAAGTAAAATAAAAGTGTTCAAAGAACATTAGTTCTCACTGCTGCTCCTCTTCCCTGCATCCTCCCTCTCCATATAGGCGAATATGCTCATTAGTTCTTAGACTAACTGTCCATTGTTTCTTTCTGAAAATATAAGCAAGCAGACACACGTGTGTGCACACATATGCACGCACACATACACACACTGATTATATCGTAAATACTCTTCTGAACCCTGCTTTTTTCATTTAATAATACATCCTGGGATTACACATAGCCATATATAAAGATATTCTGTACTCCATTTACAGCTGCACACATATCACCATGTGGATGTGTCATCCTTTATTCAACCAGTCCCATAATGACGGATATTTGGGGTGTTTCTTATATTTTACTATCACATATAATACGGCAATGCCCTGTGCAAACATCACTTTCTGGTTAATTTTCTGCCAGTTCTAACCAACCTACACATATAATTCATGTGATTTGCAATTTAGCCATCAGGTGATCCACACAAACCTAGTGGAACCATTTCCAAGTTCAAGGTGGAGATTTTTCATCAAGCTTCAGAGAGCCAATCCCACGTGAGAAAAACATAAAAAGTGAAACAAATACAGAAAAACAACTAAGACTTTGCATGATCTTCGTAATGGGAACATAAGCCCTATGAAAATGTGTTGTCCATAGCAGGCTGAACGGTTCACACACCTAATAAGCATTAAATAATAAGTATGACAACACAAATGTTTAAAAAATTGTATTGTACTGTGATCCTTTATAATCCACCTCACGGCAATAATTGGGAATGCAAACTGTGATTTCTCTGATGTAATAAAAACTAGACTGGGGGAATATTATTTAGGGAAAGTCCTGGTGATTTTCAGGACAGACTTTTAGTAAATCCATTTCATCATCTCATCTCGTTTTCACTCACTACCACGTAAAATAGCATTTCAAATAAAAGAACATGAACCTAAATGCTGCTGGCGGTTCCATGTTCAGTGTTACCAAAGAATAAAACTTTTGATTTAACTTGAGGCCTCAGATGTATTAAAGGGACTGAGATTTTTAAATGTTGAACTGCATCTAATAACTTACTTTTTAACGTGGTGGAAAACTCTGTGAGCTGTTCTTTTCACTCCACTTCCTGCTTCCTTTAATGTCACATGCTTTTCATCTAAAACAACTCATCCTTGTTAAATAACAACACACTATGCAAGCTGAAGATCAATGAAAAAAAAAAAAACAAGCAAGGTAATTCTAGTCAGTTCATGGATGAGCCAATCTGCCTCATAATTTCTGTGCTTTCGTATACTGGAAAAGTCAGTTAGAGCGTGGGCTTTGGAATATCAGTGCCTGGGGTGATGTCAATCACAATTTGAGTGGCCTTTGGAAAGTTACTTAACATCTTGGTACCTAGGTTTCCTCATTTGTAAAATGGAAATGATGGTTGGGGTGCCTGGGTGGTGCAGTCTGTTAAACATCTGACTTCGGTTCAGGTCATGGTCTCAGGGTTGTGAGATGGAGCCCCATGTTGGGCTCCGCACTTAGAGCAGAGTGTGCTGGAGATTCTCTGTCTCTCTCCCTCTCCCTCTGCCCTTCACACTCATTCTCTCTCTCTCTCTGTCTCATTCTCAAATAAATAAATCATTCGTTAAAAAAAAAGGGAAAATAATGGTAGTGCCCATCTTACATGATTGTTGCGACAATTACACAAGCTATTTAAAGCATTTGCTCTTTGAACAGGTTAAGTGCTCCATAAATGTTTCGCTAATGTGAATTCTAAGTTATTATTATGCTTAGGCCCATCTAGGATGGGAAACTGGTGGACCCCAGGATAAACTGGTTGGCTGACCAGGTTTCAGCATGGCCCAGTGGGAACAATGACCTTCCATAGTAATGCAGGCGTAAGGATGTCTAAAGACAAAGCCAGAAATTTCCCCAGGAAATACTAAGAGAACTCAATAATGCATGGGGGGGGGAAGAAAGGTATTCCAGAATCTCCTAAATTCTTTAGCACACAAGATGGCCACAATTATTTTGAGCCAGGAAATCATTAGATAGTGGTTTTGAGTCACAGAGAATTCACATGAAACCACTATAACAAATTAATTTTAAAACCTTCAGATTCAATATCCTTTGGTAACATTGTTTCTGGTATCTCCCTGCACACTCCCTTCCACAAACCTAATTTCATGTTTCTACAGTGTATTTCAGCATCAATGCATATATGATGTTTATTCTATTTACATCAATGCTCTGGTGATGCTCTATTTTTATTTCTCATTCTTCTTTTTTTGGACTTAAAGATCCATGAGGGTAAGAATATTTATTCTGTTCACCCCTATTTTCTTTGTTCCTATTACTGAGGAAATTGCTTAAAAAAATGATTTGACTTGACATAAACCAATTCAACTTTGGAGAATATTTGAGAAAGAAGGCATTAGAGTTATAAAATAATTAATATTTAAATATTTTTTGACAATATTTAGATCCTAGGACCAATTTTATTTTGTGGCCTATCTGGGTTTGTGATGATAAAATTGTATCATCAGAATAATAGACAACATAATTAATTGCCAGCTCTTTGTGGCAAGAATATACCTACAAAAAATCTAAGGTTTCTAATCATTAATATGATTTCATAAAATGGAGGAATCAGAACTTTTTACATCAAATCTGTTGTCTGATAACTAAGGGGACTCCTCTTGTCCACCATGATTCTTGTAGTGATATTAAAATACATAATTCATGTTGAGCCCATGTGATTGACATATTACATCATCTTCAGAGTAAAAGAGGGAATTCTAGAAAGGTCAAATAAGCTGCAAAAAAAAATCATCTGCAAATAACTAGAATTATATAGAATTCTCTGATATTAACCAGTTTTGACACAAAATTGTAGTTTAAAATAATGTTAGATAATGTGTCTATTCTTGAAGCAGCCCCACTTTTAATGAAAAATAGGCTGAGACAACAAGCCCCACAAAGAGTTGATGTAATAGGTATTACATGAGACTTTTCCTGTCTTAGAAGTGCCGCTGAAGAAAACGTATCAAGTTCATATATAATCTTACGAAGAGAACTAGACATAGCTGTCAGATTTTCTTAAAAAGAGAAGAACATTACATAATCTATGCCCAATCTCTAGGGTAGGTGCCATTCACTCCATTAGAAAGGGATCTGAAGTGAGGAACAGAATGATCAGATTAGTAGTGCAGAAGCAGAGTGCTGAGCTCTCGTCTTTCTTTCTTTCCAGTGGGAGCTGTCCCTATGAAAGAGCCCAGAGCTAGGAAGTCAAAGTGTTTACTCTTGATTGTCAGGGTCAAGATGAAGCAGGCACTGAATATGTTTGAGATGATGATGATTTCCCTAAGCAGCTGGAGTTATGTCTTTCCCAACTCCTCTGTTGATGATTCTGAACAGCCAGGATGGCAGGTGTCTTCAGCTTCTGAGAGGAGAGATGAGAAAATAGGAAATTACAGGGCACTTTTATCTTCAAGGTAATGGGAAAAGGTCCCTTTCTACCAAAATAGTTCCCCCCAAACCATTTTGGAGTTCAATTCTGTAAGATTTGGAGAAACAATATGCAACTGTCCTAGTGAAATTTTCTGAATGTCAGATGTGTCTCCCTTTCTTAATAACCGAGAGACAGAAATTTTTATAAGGAAGGATCATACTGAAGTACAGAGCAGCTCAAGAGGACAATCATGAGACAAAGTGAGGGTCCCGGGCACTAAAGGGCCAAGCAAAGAGAGGCCCGTGGGAGGTATCCACTACAAGCCAGGCAAGATGTTTCTAATTTTGCCTCATCTTGGATTTCCTTCTCTTTTTCCCAAGACTGGAATGGAAGTGTCCATCCACAGGTTTAAGTAGTTACTCTGCTTTCCTTCTAGGTCCTTACCTGCCCTAGGCAGCAAGGAGGTAAAAACTGGAGTCCATATAGCTTTCATGCTGTCAAACTTTTAACCTATACCTATAAGGAGCTTTGTGGGTGAAGCTAAACCTGTTGTCTCCAGATGTGTGGGAGAAATTTTACCGCTGGAATTTATAAAAAGCTCCCTGGCATTAACAGTTTGCTACTAACAACATCTGAGGCTGACTTAGAGCATGCAGAAGTCTACACACAGAGACACGGGCATAGAGCGGGAGGTCCTGCGTGACTTCCCACTAGCCCTCGATGAAAAGTGCTGTTTCTTTCTGATGTCCTCCATCCGCAGCTCCTATCCTTGGTGACAGAACAGCTTTTACTTTGTATACCTCATGGCCTTCCTGTTGCCTATACTAAGCCTAGGATAATCTTGTTTTCTGACACTCTTTTCCCTATGTCTTGCATTCAGGAAGACTGCTGTGCTGCGAAGGTGTCAGTGTGGCCTCAAGCCTCAAACCTGGACAGACACGGGGCGGCTGGGTGGCTCAGTCGTTAAGCGTCTGCCCTCGGCTCAGGCCATGATTCTGGGGTCCTGGGATCAATTCCACGCTGGGCTCCCTGCTTAGCAGGGAGTCTGCTTTTCCCTCTGCCCCTCCCCTTGCTCATGCTCACTCTCTCTCTCTCAAATAAATAGTAAAATCTTTAAAAAGTTTCCTCAGGTATTCCCTTCTGAAGAATAAAGATATAAAGAATATAAATACAAATAAAGAATAAAGAATGAAGATAAAGGAAAACACATGGTGTTTTAATGAGGGAAGGAGAAAAATGTGTTAATGGCAAAAAAATTTGCTTATGATTGATCGAGGTATTTTATTAGCACTTAATCTTAAATATAGAACTCATGGTTGATGCTCTTTGGGAATTTAATTAAAAAGGTACCGATTCATGCACTCTGGGGAGTTCTTAATCTAGTTGAGAGGCAAGTTTTAGATAGAAGCAATTCCCAGAAATACACTCAAATCACAAAAAAGTCAAGTCCATAAGCACTGCTGAAAATGAAACAGGGTCAGAAATATTAAATCAAGGAAAACTTCCTGGAAAAGGTAAACTTCACGTGTCTCCAGCAAAGAATGGCAGAAGTGTGTTGGACACAGTTTCAAAGTGGAGGGGAACTTGTGAGTGCAGAAACTCTTTCATCGTCTCTTGCTGTCCTGCAGACGTTCTCCGTGCCCATGTGTATGCACAGACCACTCCCTGGCTTTGGGGAGGAGCATAGGGAAGGTGCAATCATTTTCCTCTTTCCTCCTCTGAGAACATCAGGACTCTGTATTCAGAGAACTGGAGATGATTATTACTTAACATGTACCATCTCTCAAGTTCTGCATTTGTTTTTCATCTGGCCTTAGGAAGATGGTGCCTTGTCCATTAAAGCAAGTCTACTGGAAGGACTGGAGGCGCTGGGTTAGGGAGAGGCTGCAGGGTGGCAGGATAGAATACATTGCACATTTTACCTCTTGCCTGTGCACGGTCATCAACCGGCAAGCCTATGACCGTGTACGGAACGGGCAATTAAAACAACATGCTTTTACTGAAAATCAAAGCCAACAGTTAAGTGACTATTAAAGTGAATATTAACATACCACCCTTTGAAAAATGGAGAAAATAAACTAAGTAAAAGAATTAGATTATCTCAACTCCCTTCCCACAGGTTTAAAAAAAAATCTTGTTAGAACATTGTGTTTTAAACTGTAATAGGCATGAATATCAGATGAGAGTGACTATTTGTCTCAGGACACAGAGGGCAGCCCCTTGTTATCACTCGCATGCTAACAAAAGAAGACTTTTCACCTCCATCATGATGAGAACCCAGAGGTAAGACACCACAGCTCCTAGTTCAGTAATGTACCCTTTGGATTAGCAAACTCACATAAATTTAATCTTGCAGAAAGCCAAATACTCTTACTATTAAAATTCAATTTTGCTTGCTTCTTTTTCATGTCAATTGAATTTACTTTTAGAGTTTTTATCCTCAAAAGTCTCTGTAGGGAAGTTGTTTTGATCATATTGTATTATATACTGTGACTGCAAATACAGCAATATGAACATAGACGTAATGTATCATCATGTAATGACACATTATTTAAATTCCAAGGAGTCCCAAAGCCATATCCCCTCGCAGTGGCCGATCAGAGTTGACCCAAAGTGTGGTGGACAGTACTGAAGAACTGGTCAGATGTTTACCTGCTATCCTGATAGAACTTCACTAGTTAAATTAATCCCACTGGTGAGATGGTATCACAATGCTCCACGGAGAAAATTTCTGAGTGTCAGGTATCTGTTAAAATTTGCAGTCATGTTTCCAAGCATATAAACTTAAATTTGCTTTTGCTTAGGTTTTGATGATGTACATACTCAGATGAGACTTTTTTAAAATCTCACCATATGATACAATCATTTCAAGCTAGGATTCAATTTATTTACTTTTTTATTAAGGATGTTTGCATCTATGTTCATGAAGAGGACTGGTCTTTTTCTTGTAAAGTTTTAATCAGGTGTTGAGATCAGTACACTGGCTTCATGAATTGGTCAATATTCCCTTTTCCTCTGTTTTCTCTAAGAGTTCATGTAGGATGGGTACTGTTTTCTCCAAACACATTTGATAGAATTCACTAGTGAAGTTTTCGTGGTGTGAAGTTTCACTGTGGAAATGTCTTTATTAATGAATTCAATGTATTTAAAAGGGTAAGGTTCATCTGATATCCCATTTCTTCCTGCCACAATTTTGGTCATTTTTGTCTTTCAAAGAATTTGTCCATTTCCTTGAAGTTGTCAAATTTGTTGACACAAAGTTGTTTATAATATTCCTGTTCTCCTTCCGTAGAATGGGTATTATCTACTGCTGCGCAGACAAACACTTAAAAGCTTAAAACAAATATTTAGAAATCTCACACAGGTTCCTGGGTTCTGGGTCAGGAATTCCAAAGTGTGGTAGCTGGGGGGCCTGGCTCAGAGTCTCTCACGAAGTTGCATGCAGCCAGATGCTGACGGAGCCTGGACCCACTGAAAGGGTTGACTGGAAACGCAGGATTTGCCTTCAGGGGACTCACACCGGAGTTTGACAGATTAGCTCTGGTTGTTGGCAGGAGTTCCTTGTCACGTGAACCTTGCCGTCTTCTCTATGGTCACAACATGACCGCTGGCTGCTCCCGCAGTGAGGGATCCAATGACAAACAAGGTGGAAGACACAACGTTTTCGAGGCCTGGCCTTGGGAGTCACACTTGGTAAGTTCCACCATTATTCTTTTGGTCCTGCATGTTAGCTCTGTTAATGTAAAATTCCTACCCAGAAGTAGGACCCCAGGAGGTGGGGATGGTTGGGGCCAGCTCAGAGGCTGGCTGATAAAGATCTGTTACTCAAGATGCATCATTCCCGGTATTTGTAATTTGTGCCCTCATATTCTTTTTATTTTTTTTCCTTCATTGGTCTAGCTAAAGGTTTCTTTCATTTTATTGATATTTTCAAAGAACCACTTTTTGGCTCTAAGTTTCTTGATTATTCATCTGTTTTCTATTTCACTGATTCCTGTTCTTTATTTTCTTCCTTTCACTTCCTTTGTATTTACTCTCCTCTATCTCACTTTTTAAGGTGAAAGTTTTTCCATCACTGATTTCAGAATTTTCTTCTTTTCAAATAGACAAATTTAAAACTCTAAATTTCCTGGGGTGCTTGGGTAGCTCAGTCAGTTGATCGTCTGACTTTATTTTTTTTTTAAGATTTTATTTATTTATTTGACAGAGAGAGAGAAAGAGAGCACAAGCAGTGGGAACTGCAGAGGGAGAGGGAGAAGCAGGCCCCCCACTGAGCGGGAAGATCCATGCAGGGCTCGATCCCAGGACCCTGGGATCATGACCTGAGCCGAAGGCAGATGCTTAACCCACTGAGCCACTCAGGGACCGCAAGTACCTGACTCTTGGTTTAGGCTCAGGTCATGATCTCAATGTCATGAGATCGAGCACCGCATTGGGCTCCACAAGCTCAGCAGGGAGTCTGCTTGAATTCTCTCCCTTTCCCTCTCTCTCTGCCCCTCCCCCTCCCCTCACATGCTCCCTCTCTCTCTAAAATAAATAAATGAGTCTTAAAAAAAAAAATCTCTACATTTCCTCTTAAGCACTATTTTAGCTATAGCCCCCAAATTTTGTCACACTGTGCCTTTCATTCACCTCAAAGTATTTTCTGATTTGCCTTGTGATTACTTCTTCAAGCCATTTACTATTGAGAAACATGTCACCTAATTTGCAAGTATTTGAGGATTTTACTAATATCTTTCTATTACTTATTTCTAATTAATTTCACTGTGCTCAGAGAACATATTCTGTAATATTTAAACTTTTTAATTTTATGGAGACTTGGTTTATGGAGAATTTACCATGTGCACCTGAAAAGAATGTGTTCTGCTATTGTTGAGTGAGTTGCTCTAGAAATATCAATTATGTCAAGTCGGTTGATTATTTTAAGCATTCTATATTCTTATTGATTCTTTTGTCTACTTGTTCTGTGATTTACTGAAAGGATTGCTAAAATCTCTAGTTATGATTTTTTATTTTCTATTTTATTTATGTGTTTTGAAGCTCTGTTTTTAGGAGCATACCCATTTAGGTTTGATACTCCCTCTTAATGAACTCACCCCTTGATCATCATGAAATGTACCTCTTTATATCCAGTGATATTGCTTGTCCTGAAGTCTACTAATGCAGCCACTCCCCACTCCTGCTTCTTCACGAATAATATTTGCCTGCTGTATCTTTTTCTACCCTTTTTTTTTATGGTAACCCATCTATTTCTGCATATCAAAGTAGGTTTCTTTGAACAGAAAATACAGTTTTTCCCCCCAGTCTGACAACTTTTGTATTTTATTTCATTAGTACCATGTCTTGGTTAAAGAGGGATAGAGAAGGGCCAGACCCAAAAAGGCAGATCAGGCCCAAGGGATTTAAGGGCAGGCTGATGGTCTGCTGAGAGGAGTCAAGGAGGTCAGGACCTTGCAATAGCCCAGGAGGGGCTCAGTGTGCGATTTCGGACACGGGGCCACGAGTAGCCCTGCAGGTGGAGATGGCCAGCAGTCTCCTTGAAGCAACTTCTGCCTGATCGCCCTAGACCAGAGAGCTGCAACATTTTCTGTAAAGGGTCAGATGGTAAATATTTTAGATTTTAGGGGCTGGATTTGGCCCATTGAACCTAGTTTGCTGATCCCTGCCCTAGATTATTCTCCGGTCCTGGTCTGGTTTTGGGGCTTTCATGTCCATTTCATTTCTTCTCCACCATAAAAGATACTCATTAGTTACTTGTCCCATTCGTATGCTGCATATATGTGAGGTCTTCCTTCCATTCTCTTTGGCCTCACCATGCTTTTCCTCCGTGCCCGTGTGTTGCTGCTGGTGTGGTGAGAGCCAGTGGACCCCCCCACGCCTCCCTCAGCCTGGGCTTTCCAATAGGACAATGCTGTGGTCTCTTTCTATGATTCTCTCATTCCAGGTTGCCGGTGGCTGCTCCATCTCATCCAAACAAGTTCAATCCAGACTAAACCACAGCATCTCAGGAACGTGAGGGAAGAGTGAGGAAAACAAAATGGATGTGATTCCTGGATGTTCTGGCAAAGTAACAACAGCCCAACTCCAAATCAGCTTTTTAAGCATAGTATTTAGACCATTTAAATTTAATTCATTTTCCCTGCCGTTGGACTTAAGTCTACCATCTTGCTATTTTATTTGTATTCTGTTTGTCATGATTTTTGTTTGTTTCTTTTTATTCCCCTGCCTTTCTTTCTTTCTTCTTCTTTTTTTTTTTTTTGGATTGAGTGGTTTTGGATATTACACTTTTTATTCACTGTTGAATTGTTGGCGATTCTAATTTTTTAATGGTTGTTCCGAGTCTATAGGTATATTTAACTTATAACTGTCTGCATTCAAATAATATCACATGATTTTCTGCATAATAAAAAAAGCTTTACAGCAATGTAAATCCAATGTCCATAATTCATCCTTTGTGCAAGTGTTGTCATGCTTTTACTTCTACCTCCATTGTAAAATTCAATATACTCGGTTTTATTTAAACATTTATCTTTTGAAGACATTTAAATACTTATACACATACTGACTTTTTGTGTTGGTTTTCCAAGTTTCCATTTGTTACCATTATTCTTTCTCCTGAAAGAAATCCTTTACTATTTCGTGTGCTGCACATTTATGAACAACATGTTCTCTCAGCCTTTTTTGGTCTAAAAAATAATTTCTTTCTTTCTCCTTAATTTCTAAAAGATATTTTCATCAGATATAGAAGTCTATATTGACTCTTTTTTTATTTTCAGCACTTACGATGATTAATTCATTGGATTCTGGCTTCCACTGTTGCTCTTAAAAGTCTGTGGTCCTTTTTATCTTTGCTTCCCTATAGGTAACATGGCTGTCTTTCTTTCTGGCTTCTCTAAGTGCTTCTCTTCTCCCTAGTTTTCAGTGATTTGATTATGATATGATTTAATGTTGTTTATCATATTTGGGATTATTTAGCTTCTTGCATGTGGAAACTTCTGGTCATTATTTCTTCAA
The DNA here is from genome assembly GCF_009762305.2 of Zalophus californianus. Lineage (NCBI taxonomy): Eukaryota > Metazoa > Chordata > Mammalia > Carnivora > Otariidae > Zalophus > Zalophus californianus. The sequence goes on from NC_045596.1 coordinate 195,001,740, forward strand.
TTTTTTTCTTCAATTCCCCTTTTCTGGATCTCTACATCATATCACCTTTATATTGTGACACAGGTAATTGAGGCTCAGTAAAAATTTTTTACTCTTTTTCTCTCTGTACTTCATTTTGGAATTTTTCTCTTTTCACATATCGGTTTCACTGGTCTTTTCCCCCAGCAATTTCTAATCATCTAGTAAGTCCATCCAGTTAATTTTTCATGTCCGACATTGTATTTTTCTCCTCTAGAAATTCCACTTATTTTTTTTAAAATATATCTTCCATTTCTCTTATTATTTGGATCATGTTGTTCTCTAAATCCTGGAGCATGTGTACAATAACTGCTTTAAACCCTTGACTTCAACTTCTGTTATCTGTATCATCTCTAGACTTGTTTCTATTGATTGGTTTTTTTCTCCTGGTTATGGTTTATATTTTCCTTGTGCTTTGCACGTCTAAAAATTTTTGATTGGATGGTAGGTATCATTAATGAAATGATATTGATGCTCAGAGTATTTTTGTCTTTCTTTCAAGAGTGTTGAGTTTTGTTTTACTGACAGTATAAGTGCCTGTCAGCAGAAAGGAGACACAATTATAGGGCTTACCTCATTTGTTCCTCTTTTCTCAAGATCAGAGTCCTATAGTGTTCATTGTCCAATATCTAAAAACAGGGTTTTGGTTTTTTCTTTTTTACCCATTTTTTTCTAGTTGGTTATGGTGATAGGGCAATTCCTGTACCAACTAGTCCACCATGGTTGGAAACCAAAGTCCTAAATTCATGACTGAGTTATTGTCTGGCTAAATAAAATCAATCTAGTAGTCTAGCTTAATATTGTAGGGTCTTGAAATTTGAAGATACTACTTCATGACTACTTTTTTTTTTCTGTGTTACCCCGAGATGTCAAAGTTCCATTGGCGTTTAGTTGTGAATCTTCACTGCATCTGCTATCTGGCAGCTATGGCATAATAGTTACATACATTCCTTCAGAGTCAGAGCACCTTGGTTAAAGACTCATTTGTTATGCTTGCCACCTGTATGACCTTGGGTAAGTTTTTTCAATTTTTCTCTGCCCTACTTTACCATCTGCTAACTTAGAATAATCATAGTACCTACTTCAAAGGATTGTTTTGAGGATTAAATGAGTGTCTACATATAAAGTGCTTAGGAAGCTTATTTAGCATCTCCATACCTTAGTTTCCCATCTGTGATATTGTGATAATCATATTACCTACCTACTTCATAGGCGTGTATTGAGGAGTAAATATTAGTTCTTGAAAGTATTCATATTTTTTGACACCTTGAGTTCAATTTGAAATTTTCTTTCTTTCTTTAATTCTGGGACGGATTTTTCTCTCTTTCTCTAGTATTCCTGATAATTAGGTATTATAACTTTTTCATATGAAGGAACAGAGAGTAAATATTTTAGCCTTCAACAGCCATATGGTCTCTACTGCAACTATTTGATTCTGCTGTTGTAGTGTGAAAGCAACCATAAGTAATATATAAGTGAATGGGCATGGATGTCTTCCAATAAAACTTTATTTACAAAAATAGGCAGAGGGCCAGGCTTGGCCATATGCCATAATTTGCCAACCCACTGTAAACTATCATTAGTTGACCTATCACCTCCAACTCCACTTTAAATTCCTGGAGTTCAGAAACTGTGCCCTTATTTTGTTTGTATTTTTATATCTCTTACCCAGTACCTGGCATAAAATAGGTGCTTACTTGGTGATATTTTTTTAAATAATTATTTATTGAACTCCTACCAGGCACCATAGCACCAGTAAAATGCATATTGTGAGGTAATCTCTGCCTATTCTTGCTGTTCTACCCAAGGAAGCAAGATGGATATGTCACCTGAAGACTTAGAAAAGAAAGAGCCTGTTCTAGTATAAACAATCCTGCTAAGCTTTATGTTCTTCCAACATTTGGGTCATTTATATTTCCTTTGCACCTTGCAGAAGTAGTTTAACCTAGTCACGGCCATCTTTTACATCCTCATTATCTGGCCACGTTCCCTAGACAGGACATTACAAGTTTCCTTGATGATCATTTCACTTTGAACCTCATGGAAGGGTGGGTTCAGTTTCTGGTCCTCTAAGTGCTGAAGCCAGGACAATTTGTGTAACTCTGTTACGTTAATGATGAGGAAAGCAATGTATGTTTGATGAAGAGGATTTCCTGTCCCTGCCCTATCCCCCATCCCCACCTTTACACGCCTATCACGCAACTCTACTTACCTCAATAAACACACCCTGATGGGACTTATGTCCCTGAGGTTCATCCTTTGTCTTGGGTTTTATAAACGTCTTCACAAGGATATTTTAGAGGAAAGAGTAAAAAGTCAATCTCAACTTTAACTATTTTTATAGATAAAATAAAAATTATTATAATGTTATAAAATGATCATTTTTACCCAAGAGAAAGGGGGAGCCATCACAAAACATCAATTCCTTTTCTATCCTTGCCAATAAACCAAGGCTATTTAAACCAATATAAATTTTCTGTGCATGTTACTTTGGGGAAAAAAAGTAGATGGCCATATCATAAACACTGAAGGCCCCTGTTCTGGTGTCTCTAAGTGTGTGTGTGTCTGTGTGTGTGTGTGTGTGTGTGTGTGTGTGTGCGCACGCTTGAGAAAGAAGCTATAATATAAACACACTTAAAAATCATTCCATCTTAATTGAGGCAGGGTTGGCACCACTTGATTGACTCAGGTCCTATAAAAATTACCACTTAGCCTTGTTTAAAATCAGAGCTTCCGATGTTGGCTGCAGATGCATAATCCACCAGGGAAGCAAGAACAATGACCTGATAGCTGAGACATTAAGGGATGTGTGTTGATGAAAAGATTTCCTTGTATTATTTTCATTAGGTTTCCTGCTTGCCTCATCAATGCTTGATAGACTTAGGTGCCAAAAAGTAGAGATTACATTTATGGGGCATCTTGTGAATTTATTTCCTCTAAAACTTGATGATATTCACCTTAGTGATATAACAGAGCATGGTCTTCACTGCAATTAGAAACAAATGGGCCGGGATGTGCGTAATCACTAAATGCCCTAGGGAAACTAGTTTAGGCACACTCAGATAAGCGCTCATCCATCTGTGGTCATTGTCTTCCAATTTCACACATGATGCCGTCCCCCAAACCCTCCACCCCCTGCTGTGTTGATATTCCTGTTATCGGTGTTCCTGAAGATAGGAATCTTTGTTCCACTCTGTGAATACAACATATTTCTACTTTATATTGGTGGCCCCTGTCTTCAAGTGGTCTGTTTTAGCTCTGCTCTTCTTCCTTGGCTTCACCCCAACACCTCACTACCTCAATTTGCTCTACACCAGGGTTTCTCAGCTGCATCGTTTTTGACATTTTGAGTTAGGTAATTCTTTGTTAGGGGTAGTGGTGATTATCCCATGCATTGTAGGTTTATCAGCACCCCTGGCCTCCATCTACTAAATGCCTAGTTCACCCCCTAGTTGTGACAACCAAAAGTGACTACAGATATTGCCAAAGTTCCCCTGAGGGGTGCACGATGCAAAATTACCCCTGGTTGAGAACTTAATGCTATATATTAAGTTGATTCTTCTATCAGTGGTATACATAATCATATAAACTCTGCCCTATTTTATAATGTATTTTGTTCCTAAGTGAGCATTTCTTTCAGTACATCATTTTGGAAGATAAGGAAATGGAGATCCAAGGTAAGGAATTCAATTAACCAAAATGACATAGCTCACTGATGACAAAGCTAGGGTTAGGCCTCATTTCATTACAATGCTTCTTCTGACCTGGCCCCACTCCCATTTACTCTATCACAGAAAGTTGTCAGCAAAGAGGTGCTACATCTTCTGCTCTGTGCTGTACAGGTAACCATCATTAAGTAGCTAATTAGTTATCCATTCATTCATGCAGTCAACAAATATTGGAATGGCTTCTTTGTACCAGATACTGTTGTAGGTTCAGGAGATAGAGTCATGAGCAACTAGTCTGTTTCTGTCATCCGTGAGAACATATGAAATAGGTCAGGTGGAGAGAAATACAAACCTATAAAGGGAGATTGGGAATTTGGAAGGGGCTGTGATTCTATGCAATCCACCTGAATATCCAAGAGAAGAGCATTCCAGGCATAGGAAAAGCAAGTATACACAGGCCCTGAGATGGAAGTGTGCTTAGCCTGTTTAAGAACATGAATGACCCCAGAAGAGAGTGGTAGGAGACAGGACTGGAGAGGGGCCAGAGGCAGATATTCTAGACCATAGAGACGGGGTGGTGATGTTGATTTACTCTGAAATGGAAAGATGATTGTCAAGTTCAGATCCCAGCTCTGCTACTTCCAGTTTATGACGTTGGGAAGTTACTTAATCCCTGTACTTAAATTCCCTCATCTGTTATATGGAGGAGTTGTGATGATATTACTGGATAGGGTTGTGTGAAGTTTTAAAAGTTATCATATTTAAGGTACTTAGAATAGTGCCTGTAAGTACTAAAAAGAAGTTACCAGTTATACTAGCAACTGTTTAAATGATCACTCTGGCTGCTGAGTATGGAACCAGTTAGGGGAATAGGGGCCGTGTAATGTGAAAACAAGGAAAATAGTTAGGGGTTTGTTACAACAATCCAGAGTATTATAAAAGATGTTTGAAGAAATGGCCTGAGTATTCAGAGTATAGTTTGAAGGTAATACCAATAAAATTACTGATGGTTTGGATGTAGAGTCTAAGAGAAAATGAGAAGTCAAAGATGACAGCAGGTTTTTTAACTCTGTAGACTAAAAGAGTTGCCTGTTGCTCAGATGGGAAAGAGAGCAGAAGGGACTAGTTTGGGGTGGAGAATTAGAACCCATTTGGGGGCATATTAAGTATGAAATGTTTGTTTGGCATCTAAATAAATATGCTGAATAGCTGATTCGTTCATCAACAGGAAGATCGGGAGAGAAAACCGAGCTGGCTATACACAGTTGGAAGTTATGAGCAAGTAGAAACTCTTTGAAGCTTTGAGGCTAGATGCAAAGACCTCTAAGGAGTGGTGTGGATAGAAAAGGAGAGGGCCAAGGGAAGAGCTCGGTTTGCAGACTGGCAAGATAAGAAGCAGCAGAGGGGAGGGAGAGAGAGGTGTGAGGAAGGGAAGAGGCTTTATTTTTTGTTTTGTTTGTTTATTTTTTAATGTAAATTTAATTAATTAACATACAGTGTATTATTTATTTCAGAGGTAGAGGTCAGTGATTCATCAGTCTTATATAATACCCATTGCTCTTTACATCATGTGCCCTCCTTAATGTCCATCAACCAGTTACCCCAGCCCCACCTTCCCTCCAGGAACCCTCAGTTTGTTTCCTATGAATAAGAGTCTCTTTTGGTTTGTCTCCTTCTCTGATTTTGTCTTGTTTTGTTTTTTCCTGGGGAAGAAGCTTTAAAAGGGGCAAGTGCTGCTCTTGAATCCAACAGAAGAAAGTGTCCCAAGGCACAAGGACCTCCAGCTCCAGTAATGTAAGACTAAGTGTGGATATGAGGCCAACCCTAGCTTTGAGAGAAATTAGACCAAAAGCTAGACCAAAGATAAAAACTATCTTCTTAGATGCATCAGATAGCTAAAAAGAAAGTAGAAATTGTTTAATCTGCAGAGATACTTTTCCCTCCTAATTCTGAATGGTTGATTTTTTTTTTTTAATTACTCAACTATGATCTGGGAAGAGAAAAAAATACCAAATGATGAGCTCAGAATCTATGTCCTCTTTTACCATGGGCATGGCTGATTCCAGAGAATGTGGCTGAGAGGTTGGGAAGCTGAATACTCTTAGAAGATTTACAGGCCTCATAAAACACAAACCAAAGCCCAAGGCCCTCCACGTGGGAGCCAGGAACAGATGAACACTGTGGGCAGCTCAGTGCACCAATGAGCTAGATGCTAAGTCATGATGAACCCCCATAGGGAATCTTCTCAATTTCTAGGGCTGCTCTCAATTTATTGCTATAACTTTTAATACCATATGTGGAACACAATAAAAAACAGCCTGGCCCATGAGAACACCACATTTTTTTTTAAACAATAATATTAAATGATGGTAGAAACAGATCCACACAAGCTGTGACAATGAATTGAAAATAATTAGGCTTCTTGCATTCCAGTAAATAAAAGACAGGCTAGAGAAACAGAATAGATGAGTAGAAAATATAAAGGAAGATAAAGCAGAGTTGAAAAAAGACAAATAACAGCAAAACTAAGAAACCAACAGGTGGGTTTAATAGCAGATCAGCCAGAGCTAGAATTAGTGAACCAAACGACAGGTCAGAAGAAAGTATCTGGAAGGACAAAGACACACGAGGTTGAAATATGGAAGAGAAGGTGGCAGACACAGGGAATACTGAAAGCAGGTCTAACAAACAGACACAAAATAGGGCAGAAGAAAATTTGAAAGTAAAAAGGCTAAGAATTCCAAAACTATCGGAACATAAAAATAAATTGAATTCTAAGAGGTGTGAGGTGATATCTCATTGTAGTTTTGATCTGCATTTCCCTGATGATCAGTGATGCTGAGCATCTTGTCCTGTGTCCGTTAGTCATCTGGATGTCTTATTTAGAGAAATGTCTATTCATGGCTTCTGCCCATTTCTTTTTTCCCTTTCTTTTTTTTTTTTTTTTTTTTGAGAGAGAGAGAGAGAGAGCATGAGTGGGGGGGAAGGGGCAGAGGGAGAGGAAGAGAGAGAATCTTAAGCAGACACTCACAACCCTGAGATATTATGACCTGAACCAAAATCAAGAGTCAGACACTTGACTGACTGAGCCACTCAGGTGCCCCATTCTGCCCATTTCTTAATTGGGATATTCATTTTTAGGGTATTGAGTTTTATAAGTTCTTTATATATTTTGGATACTGACCCTTTATTGGATATATCCTTTGCAAATCTCTTCTCCCATTCCATAGGTTGCTTTTTTAGTTTTCTCGATTGTTTCCTTTGCTGTGCAGAAGGGGGAACCCTCTGGCACTGTTGGTGAGAACGCAAACTGGTACAGCCACTGTGAAGAACAGTATGGAAGTTCCTCAAAAAGTTAAAAATAGAACTACCCTGCAATCCAGCAATTGCACTACTAGGTATTTACCCAAAAAATACAAAAATACTAGTTTGGGAAACACACCCCCCCGATGTTTATAGCAGCATTATCTATAATAGCCAAACTGTGGCAGCAGCCAAAGTGCCCATCAACTGACGAATGGATAAAAAAGATGTGATTGATACTCTGCTATAAAAAAAAATGAAAACTCGCATTCACAACAACATGGATGGAGCTAGAGAGTATTATGCTAAGTGAACTACATCAGTCAGAGAAAGACAAATACCATATGATTTTACTCGTATGGGGAATTTAAGAAACAAAACAAATGAGTGAAGGGGAAAAAAAGGAGAATGAAAGAGAAAGGCAAACCAAGAAACAGACTCTTAACTATGGAGAACAAGCTGATGGTGACCAGAATGGAGGTTGGGGGGACAGGGATGGGTGAAATAGATGATGGGGATTAAGGAGTGCACTTGTTGTGATGAGCACCAGGTTTTGTATGGAACGGTTGAATCATTACATTGTACATGACACTAATATTATACTGTATGTTAACTAACTGGAATTTTTAAAAAAATAAATTGAAGCAGGATACACAGGTAGGATAAATATTTTTAAATGTACACATGGAAATATCATGCTAACATTTTTCAAAACCAAATACAAAGATAAAACATTAAAAGCAGGTAGAGAATAAGATGCAATTTTTCTTCAAAGGAGCAAAAATTAAAGGAAAAGCTGCCCACTTAGAAGACAATGGAAGCCAGAGGTAAAGGTAATGCTAAAATTAAATGAATTTTGCCAGTGAAGATGTCCTTCAAGAATGAGCATGAAAGGGGCCGCCTGGGTGGCTCAGTTGTTAAGCGTCTGCCTTCGGCTCAGGTCATGATCCCAGGGTCCTGGGATCGAGCCCCACATCGGGCTCCCTGCTCGGCGGGAAGCCTGCTTCTCCCTCTCCCACTCCCCCTGCTTGTGCTCCCTCTCTGGCTGTCTTTCTCTCTGTCAAATAAATAAAATCTTCAAAAAAAAAAAAAAAGAATGAGCATGAAAGACATGTTCAGATAAATAAAAACAACTTATCACCAGCAGAAGTGCACTAAAGGAGTACTAAAGGGACTTAATCAAAAGAAAAAGTCCACAGTTGCCAACAAGGAAATGTAAGGATTGCAAAGCAATTCAAAGGATCGTTACATTAGTAAATCCAAATGAATACTGATTGTAGAAAACAGTAATTGTAATAAGTTATAAGGTTTTAAGTATATATCATTAAAAACATTAAAAAACAAAAATATGCAATTTGGAAGGAGTTAAATAAAATCAAAGATACCTTACCTTGTCCACAATAGGGGTAAAAATACAAATCAAATTTGACTTTGATTAGTCAAGAATGCATCTTGTTATCTCTAAGTGACCTTTGAAAATAATAAAATATTACATAGCTATGATATTTTTACCTAATGGACATATTTAAAACAAAACTACTCCCTCACCTCCTCAGCCCTCTATGCCTTAGTCAATCCTCACTCAACCTTTCCACGAACTAAACTGTTTGACAAAAGAAGGAGTAAACAACTCTTCCAAGTGAAAGGCCTGGTTTGAGTAGATAAAGATGCAGAATTTGACCTATAGATTTAAAAACCTAGAGGTCACTGAAAAGAGCTGTTTTAATGGCATAGGACGGCAATTAAAAATAGTAATTGGAGTGAGTTCTAGGGACAACAGGAGGAAAGAAAAAGGAAAAACAAATACAGACAACTTTTGAGGGGAATCTTTTAATAAAAGGGAGCAGAACTTAGAGATAACTGGAGTTGAGGTCAAAACCAATAAAGGATTACTTTTGAATATGGAGGATGGTATGGAATGTTTGTATGCTCACGGAAATGATCCTGCAGAGGAAAATCCTGTTGGATTGGGGGTGAGATTTCTAGAGCAATCACTTGGATTTTAAACAAAGCAATGCAGTGCAGTGCACAAGGAAGGGGTTGGCCTTAGACAGGGAAAAACAACTTGTCCACCAAAATAGGAGTGACAGCAGATGGCTGCAGAAGCAAGTAGATTGGTGGATGAGGGTGGGACCATGGAGGTTCTTTTCTGATTGTTTTGATTTTTCAGTAAAATAGAAAGGAAATGAAGTAGAATTGCCATGCAGCACTACGGATCATTAATATAATATAAAATGTGGCTGGCCAGCAGAGCATTCTGTTTTTCTTTAACAGCCTGGATACAAATGCAAAAGAGAGGTGGATTTTAACAGGTATGGAATTAGTTCAGCTGAGGAGAGGGGAGGGAATGGCTTTATCATTAACATAAACTCAGTACAGTGAAAGGTGATGAAAAGCTGGTAGAATCAATAGATTGTAAGAGTCGTTGAAATCAAAGTTTCTCTAGGGTTCATTCAGGTCCTTGGAGTTGACCTGGAAACACATGAGGTGGAGCTGGGAGAGTGGCATCCTTGACAAGGAGAGCCAAGGTGTAGCCATCCAGAATACCAGCATGAGGGTGCGGTCAGAGCAGTCAGGAGGTGGGTAAATCCACCAATCAATTAATCTTGCAATTAATCAACTAATATTCATGTAACAGGTTTTCAAATAATTCAAACCTGATCATGCTGTTATTGAAAATTCTTTAGACTATGCTTCTCAATCTCTGAACTAATTTTCAGTACAAAATTCACCCACAGGTGGGCATGAAAGTCCTTTCATTATCTGAGTTCTCTTTTCTTCTGCAGTATCAGCAATAATTTCTACCCCCCCACCACACACACACCCTGCCTGGACTGAGTATTAACTCTTGTAAAAGTACATCTTAGGGTGCCACTTTTTGTGAGACATAGACCTGCCCACTAAACTGAGTTTAGACATGCAATCTGAGTTAGAACACTTAGCCCCAGCATTGCACATATGTTGCTTTTTCCCTATTAATGGCCTCCCATGAATCAGAAGATCTTTGAGGACAGGGAGTTATTTATCTGTAATCCCTCCTCTCACACTACCACTTCAATATATTTGTGCATTCTTCTAATTACTAAGTAAATGAGTAAATAAAGAATAAATATGCATCCTATTTGAGGCAGAAACCAAGCTAAGGATTTAGCCTTGAGACTGCAGTCAGAAATACACACTCTGCTGTTCCCAGTGAGAAGGAGTCCGAAGGCGGGGGCAGTTGTAGGAAGAAACTAACTTATCAATGCATCCCAGTTCTTAGAAACACAGCAATATGTTAGTAACCAGTAGCCCAGCAGATGCAACTGAAAATTTACAGGTGATTCCAGAACGTGAAATGGCATTCAAGTTAAACAAGAAACTAAAACATGGTTTCAGAATAGATTCTGTATAAATGTCAGTGTCCTCTGATGGCTTTGCCAACATGTTGACCATTCAACCTTTCTGTTAATTTTTTTGCCCAGTCTTAAAGTGGATGAATTATGATCTCAGTTGTGTATATAATAGTGGTAATTAATGTTTGAAAAGAAACTGGAAACAATGGCACTCAATTGTACCTTTATTTAAATTCTCTTCAACATCTTTGGTTTCTATTTATTGGTATCTAGGTAGTTTGTCTGTTTACTGGTATCTAGGTAGTTATTTAATTAGCTGCTTATTTAATGAAGCCATTTATTACTGCCCAGATAGCCATAATCAAAGGCATAATACAAATAAAGTATGAAAAAGATTAAAATCAATTCACCAGCCAAATACGAGCTCCTACATACAATGACGAGATTTAATTATTTCAGGACTGGTATTGAGATTAGCCTGATTGACTTTCTGGCTTTGATTCAATGATTTGTTATCTCGTTTTGAGATCAAATCTGGTGCAAAATAGTCCTATCATTTGTTTGGCAGATCTGATGAAGGGAAGGTATATTCATTTACCTACCATGGCACCTGACAAAACAAATTACTGAGCAAGATAGAATGTATTGTGGTTTTTACTCATTACGCTTCATTCTACACTAATTTTCTGTGCTGTGCTAGGTTTTAGGAAAACCAGAGTTTGGGGTTATGTTATTTAGGTAGGAAGTGGTTTCTTTTTTATTATGACACGCCCTGACAAACCATGTTGTTTTGAAAATGCTTACGTATAAATTACAGGAGAAAAAGACTTACTCTGTTTTTTCAAAAATACACAAAGGGAGAAATACAGACTGAAGAATAATTAAAATATTACACAGTTTTATGAGACTCCACCTGAAAATATCTGACACATGGCCCAAATGTGTACATTTACATGATGTCTGTATTAGCAAGTAATTTTAAAGTTAATACAAAGTTATTTCTACTTCTATGACTCCCAGTTACAACCAAGATGAAGTCTTCCCTCCTCATCATGGTAAATCTGCCCCTGTTTCTTCTTACAGACATTTCTCCATATGTTCCCTCCTCCAGGCACAGTCCATTCGCCCGATATGTGCCCTGCTCCTTCCGTGATGCGACCAGCTACAATTGCCCCACTCAAAATCTGACTTGATCCCATTATGAAGAAGACGTCTTTCCTAAGGATGGAAAGAGCTGGAATGGAAGTACAAGTAATTAGGAAATAGAAACACAGGTGGGATGGAAGAATTCACACGTGCTTACATTGGGAAACCAAACAAGAAAAATCAAAAAGTTTTCATTTCGTTGGAGCACCTTTTATTTCATGTGATCTGAATTAATCAGAAGGGTTTGGCGCCTAGAAATATAGTGTCACGGAAAGCAAATTATGTAGTAGAACCTAAGGCTCTATACACTCCAAGTGATTTTTTTTCACATACAGATGGAAAAAAAAAAAAGTCTTTCTTACCAATTAGAAATACAGGTGGACAACGAAATGTTCTCACCCTGCTACCACTAAATCAGTTTGCTGAGTTGAGCATAAATACTGTCACTCTTAGGAGAGGACTGGATTTTCCTGCGTAATTGCCAGTAAACTGTTAGACGGAGGCATTAGAAGACCAAATGTCTGAGCTGACGGTTTTCGATCTCGGGCTTTGATCTTCAGGAGATGCCTTCAGAAACAGAGAATATTGCACAAATTCTGTCAGGAAAAGAATGTGTCCGGAAAGAAGATTGACACTTCCACATGGCATATTTTTCTAACCATATTCATGCACTGAGCTTATTTGTTATCGAAGCGGAGTCGTTCACCATTTTATGTCTTTCTAGCCCATTTAAACCGTTTCCAAAACTCAAGTTACTGGATTTCATTCAAAACATATATTAATCACAACATCTCATGATTTAATTCAGATATGTTTTTGTGTGACAACTTAGCAGCTGAGGATGGGCAAGTCTGTTTTTTCTTCAAAACTACTACACAAGATGAAAAAGTTATTGGCTTTTTCTAGTTGGCTTTAAATTAAGATAATTTCTTCCACAGTCGCTTAAGCTGTCATTTATACTTACACACTGAGAAGGATGCCCCAGACAAGTTCTGCAAAGCTCTGCTACAGAAGTATTTCAATTCAATTCAATAAGGATTTCCTGAACAACTGCTTTGTGCTGAGCCCAGTGCTGGCTACGCCAGGAGAACACAAAGGAATTATAAGCATGACTCCTACCTTCAAATGCTTAATATCTAATGGGAAAGACAGAGCACACACATGCATGAATCGGTTTTATACATGTTTATGTGTTAAGTACCACGTGTGGTACTGTACCGTAAATTAATGTAATGGTGCACTTGAATAGAGGTTCAGTGGACAGGAATTTATTTCAATCTGGGGGAAATCTTAATAGAAGAAGAAAAGTGAGTTATGAGTTTTGAACCTATAAAGCATAAAATAAGATGCTCTGTCATCCAAAATTATAAGACATCAGATATCAAAACCCAAACAAAGAAAGCCAAGGAAATGGCGCAGCAGCTCCAGAAATCAAGAAAGTTCTACCAAAATAACTTGAATATATCAGTAGGTATGAGAAAAGTTACAGACACAGAAAAATTGTGTGTTGTTGGTCTTGAGATGGACAAATCTGAAAAAAGAAAAAGGATAAGATCTTTAAGATTTTAAGGAAAAAAAGATTATTGTAGAAAAGAAATTATGGAGGCATGTGTTATTTTAACTATCCTATGACCTTATCTCATAAAACACACTGAAAACATGTGACTTTTCTAAAAGATGCCCATTGTTTCCACCAAGTAAGAATATAGCCCAGCAAGTTAGTTTGAGTAGTTAAGTAGAGATTTTTGTCCTATAAATGATTTCTTTCAGGAAAAAAAGTGAAAGTAAGCTTGGCGATTCTAATCATTTTGAGAAATGAAAAGGTATCATATAAAGCAAAGGAATACATGGCTGAATGTAGATTTATTAAACTGGAAAATTCAGATTTTCAATTTGAACTCAAGGGCATAAAAATAATAATGATATGTACCACATACTATTCCAGTATATATATTAGGTCCTAGTATATATATTCTACTCTCTATAATATCTATTATTTTGTAATATATATATAATACTTATCTCACAAAGTAATTTTAAGGGTTAATGAATTAGTATATATTTAATCTGTAATATTATTATAGTAGCATTATATATTAATATATTTATTTAATATTATATAAAATAAAACATATACACATATACATTCCTTAAAATAAGTCTCTGAGGGAAGTGCTGTGATTGCCCCCATTTGCAAAGAGAATAATGAGGTCTAGAAATGATAAGCAAAGTGCTTAAGATCACACAGCTGGTATGTAGGTCTGGGGTTTCAATATAGGCAATCTGGCTCCAGAGTATGTGCTTTTTTTTTTTTTTTTGAGAGAAAGAGAGCACGAGCAGGGTGGGGGGACAGAGAGAATCTTAAGTAGGCTCCACACTCAGCCTAGAGCCCAACACAGGATCCTGAGATCCTGACCTGAGTGGAAATCAAAAGTGGACACTTAACCGACTGAGCCACCCAGGTGCCCCAGAGTATGTGATTGTCGCTAGTACATTCTGTCTCTCTAATTCTTGCTGTTTTTATAAGGTGCTCAGCTTAAGAGTTAAGATATTTAGAGGGTGCGTGGGTGGCTCAGTCGTTAAGCGTCTGCCTTCAGCTCAGGTCGTGATCCCAGGGTCCTGGGATCGAGCCCCGCATCGGGCTCCTTGCTCCGCGGGAAGCCTGCTTCTCCCTCTCCCACTCCCCCTGCTTGCGTTCCCTCTCTCGCTGTGTCTCTCTCTGTCAAATAAATAAATAAAATCTTAAAAAAAAAAAAAGGAGTTAAGATATTTAGGAATGGGTGTTTGGACCCCAATAAAAGTTGTGATCAAACTTCTAATGCCCAGAAGAGACAGCCAGGCAGGAAAGCCGCAAGCCTTACACAGTGTGGTTCTTAAAGGCTTACTTCTGTTTGGTGCGACACATGCTATACCAATTCCTTTCATTCCAAATTTTAGAGACAAGAGTTTCTGAGACCCTGCAGAAGAACTACTCTCCTGTGATGCATGATATGTTACTCCCTGCCGCAGGTTTATCTACAGATGGCAATGAAAGCACTTATTCCTACTTTCCACCTCAAATTGTGAGTCCTCCCAGCAACCTAATAGGATTGCAGGATAAAGAAATTATGTAATGTTATTATAGTAAACCAGGAGTAGAAATACAGGGTCGCATCCTTTCCAACCAAACACAGGAACCTTGCTTTTCGACGTTAATAATATCCTGAAGCCCCAACTGTACTGATTTGCTTCATTTTTTGGTCCTCTGAGTATACTGATTAAAATTACTGACTAGATTACAGTGTGGTTTATCTATTTTTGATGCTATCAACAAGATTTTCTTCAGTGACTAAAAGAATAATTGTACATAATGGGCATATCTCTCATGTTACAAATGCTTAATTTATAAATATGTATGAGCAATTCCAGAAAATATTGTCTGAAAAACAAACAAAATAAAAAATTAAACGGGTACTTAATCCTTCCTACTCTGGCATTCAGTGAAACCATTTTAAACTTTTCAAGGGAAAAAATACTACAAAGATTTCAGTATAGTGAAGTTAGAGGTGAATACTTAAAGTTCTTTTAGTTCAAGAACCAAACTATATAAGAATGTCAGTGGGGGGGGGGGCTGGGTGGTTCAATCAAACATCCAACTCTTGATTTGAGCTCAGGTCATGATCTCAGGGTCATGAGATCAAGCCCCGTGTTGGGCTCTATGCTCAGCGGGGAGTCGGCTTGAGATTCTCCCTCTGCCCCACCCTCTGCCCCTCCTCTCCCCCCCACTCCACTCCCCCTCAAATAAATAAATAAATAAATCTTTAAAAAAGGAACGTAATGGAATGTTATGTAGAAATACCTCATGAGACAAACATAATTATTTAAATTGTTTAATCTTGCATTTTGAATTTTTACCTTTGAATGCTAATGACCCTGAAAAACATTTTTTTATATTTCTTATATCGTTACCTCAAAGCTATGTGTGCCCTTTCAATCTGTCAATTTGTAAAATGTCAAGCTTTAAAATGATTAGCATTATCAATATTCTTAAGGAACGTTTATGTATAGGTTCACAGATTTTTAGATTTCAGTGTTATTAGAAATGAATTAAATAACATTGTCTTATACTGCTTGCAGAAAAAAAGTGTTACAAATATATCTCTTTTTAAACTTTTAAAAGTGTGGGTGGTATTTGATTTTCTTTTACTTTATACTAGTTACACTTATTTTATTTTTACACTTACTTTAGTTGCATTGTAGGATTGCCATTAATAAGTCCTGGTGCCACATGCAAAAGGAATCATTACATTTTTTTAAATTCCTGCACTTGCCAGTTATTAATTCCTATAGGGAAAATTATCTTTAGCTAAACTAGCTGTATTAGGCAACCAAATATTATTCTGTAATTGTTAACGAGTATAAATAACAACCATACCAGCTGTTTCATCAGTTTGATTTGGTTCATGCTCATCCAAGTAGGGTGCATTGCTGGGGACCAAGGGTTGATGTATAACTCTCCCATTCAAAGAGAATACCTGGAAAATTAAAGCAATAAATAAGGGAAAGAAATCAAAAACAATGAATAATCTCTTACAGCTCCCAAAATTTCCTGGTTTTATGTTTATTACCTTGAGGCAGGGTCAAGTACTTATATGGAGAAGCTCGTTACATTCTAGGAAACAGGGGCATGAATGATAAGTACGGCATGGGACCGTATAGGAGTGAAATGAGATAACACATGCAAGGCACATAGAAAATATCTGGCACAGAAGAAGCACTGAATAAATGATAATTATGAAAATAATTTTCATTATTTTTATTATTACTTCTAATAATTTACTGCAGTTACCTTCAGTTGAATAATCAGAAGGAAGGTAAAAAGAAGGTAGCTCAATCTGCTGGAGATTTATAACTTACCATTGCTCTTATGAAGTCAGCTTTCTTCTTTTTTTTTTAAATTACATCTATGTCCCACTGGACTTGCAAACACAATGATTTATACACACAAACCTCTAAACCTCATAGCAATATTGATCTTGGGCAGTCAGTCAAGGGAAATGCTGAACAAAAAGGAACAATTTAGAAATCCTGAAGTAACAATGAGATAACCAGAATTTTTGTTGACTGAAACACCCTACCTTTTTACGGGGTCATTCAGGTTCCCAAGCACATGTTCAAACATACATTATCAAATTTCATCCCACCGAAGCCCTGTGAGGCCACCCGCATTCAGAGGAATGAAGGAAGGCCCATGGCAGACGTCTGGATTCACTGGTCTAGCAGATACCCAGAAGGAGAACCATGGTTAGAACTCATATGTTCTCACTCTGAGACTCCCCATTAAAATGTTGCCTTTTATGAAGTGTTGACTGCCGTGACTACCTATCCAGTAAAAATTAAATAAACTTCTGAGCACTTGCCAATAGGACAGAAAGATGTATTGTTTTCAGCAGGCTTTCTAACTGGAAACACAATGCCGTGAAGGACACAGGTATCACTTTACTGCGACGCTAAGCATTGCTAACCCTGTTTCTTAGAGGAAACTACCCAAGAGGACTCAATTCTTTAGCCTTTTTGAGCATGGGAGTTACAAAGAAATAGTGAGAGAACCAAGATTTGAAGGTAGAAAGATTTGAAGGTAGAAATTTAGTAATATAGGAAATTCTTTTTAAAGAAGTTGTTCTGGGATGCCTGGGTGGCTCAGTTGGTTAAGCGTTTGCCTTTGGCTCAGGTCATGACCCCAGAGTCCTGGGATCGAGTCCTGCATCGGGCTCCTTGATCAGCGGGGAGCCTGCTTCTCCCTCTCCCTCTCCCCCTCTCCCCAGCTCATGTTCTCTCTCTCTCACAAATAAATAAAATCTTTTTTAAAAAAATAAAGAAGGTGTTCTACTTTTTCTTTCTTCTAAGGTAAACCTTTTTACTTCCCCCCTTTTTTTTGTAATATTCATGAAATAAGGAAACTGAAAGGAAAAGGGAAAAGACTTACATAAAAGGGAAGAAATAAAGTACAGTATCTCCACGTACCGGGGCCCATCTTCTTCATTAATCAAACATAAGTGCAAGAGGTAGTCTGTCTCTACAGTGGTAACGCAACTGGGTACATCACTCCATAACACACACAAACATCTTCTTGTTATATCTAATCTAACTAAGAGTGAGATTACTCGTGCTCCCATATCTTTCTCCCTGGGTCGTCATACACAGAATAAGCTATCACTACTTTCAAATGTTGAATTACTTTTTTCACTGTATTACTCTTTCTGGGTTTGACTTTATCTCTGCTCGTCTACACCATTTCTCTTTTCCTGTTTTAAATTTCCTCCCCAAGATACAACCCTAGTTATAACAATAAATAAAATTTCCTCTACTTGACAAACTTCACAAAGACCAAACAGGCAAGATATATTTCTGTTTTATATATGAATATGTGAATAATGGATATCTGTGATGCATCCTGAAAAAAAAAATCACACACATTATTTAAAGGGAACCACTTGGGCATTAAAGTCATCCAACGGAGAAATTGCTTCTCTTGCTTCTCTGCTATTGTAGTTTCTTCAACCTATTAATTCAGTTCATTACAAGAAAATACCCTACTTATAAAACACACAGCATCTGAACATACTTTTTCTTTTGAGTCTTGAGAGAGACAAAGTAATCAAACTGCTTTGAATCTTAAAAAAAAAGGAAGAAGAAGAAGAAGGAAAAGAAAAAAGAAGGTAACCATGTCAGTGAACTCAGTGAAAGTAATTATTCACAAATTGTAACTCTGCAATAGGACGTAAAGATGAGACTTGAAATGGTCTTGATAAGCACTCCATGGGCACATCGCAGAGAACTTCTCAGGCTTTGCTGGTTACATGGCTATTTGAAATAAATCTGCCCTTAACATGGACCCAGAAATATTTTTCTTTAAATAATTTTTTGGTAACATCAACTCATTCTTATTTTTTTAATCCTTATTTTTCAAACAAAATTTGCTATTCTAATGTCTCCCTAAGCAATGTGAGCAGAGATAACACCGGAAATCTTTTCCAAAGAAATGAGATTTCCTCTTATTGTGAAGATGAAAACACTCCCTCTTAGTCATGGTGAAGGCAGGGAGGAGATCAGTCACTTGATTGTGTCTTGGTTTTAGGTGTGCCTTCTTAATTGGATGACATTCTCAAACACTCAGGATGCAAGACAAGGACTTTGCCTAAGTAGCTCCTGAACCCTAAAATAATAGAGATTTCAGAGATTACATTTGGTCCTACTCAGTGAAAAGCTGTATGTCAAAGAGGAAATAATCTTTAAAATAGCTCCTGATTGCTCATAAGAAAAATCAACTCATAAAACTAGTCCCAAAGAAGCGAACTGAATCTTTTCATTTTTTTTAATATTTTATTTATTTATTTGACAGAGAGAGACACAGCGAGAGAGGGAACACAAGCAGGGGGAGTGGGGGAGGGAGAAGCAGACTTCCCGCTGAGCAGGGAGCCCGATGCTGGGCTCTATCCCGGGACCCTGGGATCATGACCTGAGCCGAAGGCAGACGCTTAACGACTGAGCCACCCAGGCGCCCCAGCAAACTGAATTTTAGTATTCTCAGCTAGGTGACATTGTCATTTGGTTTTAAAATAAGATAGAAGCTGTCTTCACAGTAAAAAGGAATTCATTTCTATAATACAAATAAATGCTAAAGGGGCAGTGGAGAAATATATCGATTGTAAAGAATAAGTGATAAAAATGTCATTTCCTGAGTATGATACTCCAATTGTTTGAGGCTGTCTCATGGCCTAACATATTACTGATCTTGAAAAATGTTTCATGTGCACTTGAGAAGAATGTGTATTCTGCTATTATTAAGTAGTGTGTTCTATAGATAGATGTATATGAACTCTGAGCACTTCTCTGTATGTAGATGATATTTTAATAATATTTTTCTCAGAAAGAAGGAAAAAATAATATTGGCTTTCCAACATTTAGAAAGATCTCTAATCTTGTTAATAATCAAAGTGAAAATTCAAACAACTGGATTCCTGTTCTTGCCTTTACAATTAGCAAGGATTTTTATTCACATTTTTAATGAAACACCCAATACTGTTAGGCATGCAGCAAAACAGTCATACTTCCACACTGCTGGTAGGAATAGTTTGGTATGACTCTTAAAAATAGTTTGGCAACCAATCGTTTTACTTTTGGTACAAAAATATATTAAAGTATTATTTATAGAAGCAAAAATTAGAAATAATCAAAATGTAATTGTTTACAACGATGTCTATGAAGAGTTCATAAAAACATGGAAAAAGGCAGTAGACATTAACTATTATTTAAAAAGAAAACAAGACTGTTATTAGAATACACACACACACACACACACACACACACACACACACACACACACACACTGCATCATTATGAAACAGAGGTTGCTCCCAGAATGCAAGGATACCTCAACATTAGAAATGCCCTCTAATTCATCATATTGGAGAAAAACCATATGACTCCGACAGAATACTGAAAAATGTTATTAGAAATGCCCTGTAATTCACCATATTAGAGAAAAACCATATGACTCCGACAGAATACTGAAAAATGTTTAATTATTTCATTCCAGTTAACTTGCCTTGTGACTTAACGTACCTACAGAAGATGGATTGTCTAATCCTTTCCACTCTCTTTGGGGCCTACACTACATGCTTAGCAAGGCAATTGAAGAGGTGAAATAAGGTCATGGTCCATTCTCTGCTTCTGTTCACTTGAACTCATTCTTTCTTGCATAAAGACTTAGCAAATAACAAACTCTTACAATAAGCTTGGAGACTGTGGCTCATAAAAAGCATTTGATAAATCTCAATAGGCATAAATAAGTCTTAAAATGTCCTTTAACTAATAGGA
Organism: Zalophus californianus; assembly: GCF_009762305.2. Lineage (NCBI taxonomy): Eukaryota > Metazoa > Chordata > Mammalia > Carnivora > Otariidae > Zalophus > Zalophus californianus. The sequence goes on from NC_045596.1 coordinate 195,022,069, forward strand.
ATAATTAGGAATAGAAAAGAATTTGCTTATATTGATGCTTCTCAACTTATGGTAGACATATAAACTTAAACACTTTGCACCCATTCAAATACAGTCTGGTAGAATTCTTGATCTACTGAGGTTAGAAAGCTAAAAACTGTATCTTCTGTACTTTTATTATAGCTAGAGTTCTGTGTGGGACCTGGCTTCTGCCAAACAGACGTAATTAGGTGAGACCTGGACGCAACATGGCAGAGAGATTGGCTTGTAGTGGTGGAGGTCTGGTGTTTCTGGGGAACCCGAGGCATGTGTCAGGGCATTTGCTCACAAAAGCCCTGGGTGCTGAGTGGCAGCACTATTCCGGCACTATTCCACCAGAACAGAGCTGTGTGTGGTTACACATTTCTCACTGTGGATCCAGTCCCAATTTTACAGGTATCTGACTTTCTTGCAGATAATATGTCCTTTTCTGTTTTGATTAGCTAGAACAGAATCTAGGTTCTGCCCCAGACAACCATCAACGATACTGTGAAAAACCACCAACTTCGACAAGCATCATATTTAACGGAGGAATATTAGACGTGTCTTGTTTTAAAATTAGATGTGTACTGTTCCATTGATCTATGTTGTCTGTTTTTGTGCCAGGACCATACTGTCGTGATGATTACAGCTTTGTAATAGAGCTTGAAGTCCGGAATTGTGATGCCACCAATAGAGCTGCCCTACAACCCAGCAATTGCACTACTGGCTATTTACCCCAAAGATACAAATGTAGGAATCCGAAGTGGTATGTGCACCCCGATGTTTATAGCAGCAATGTCCACAAGAGCCAAACTATGGAAAGAGCCGAGATGTCCATCAACAGTTGAATGGATAAAGAGGTGGTATATATATACACAATGGAATATTATGCAGCCATTAAAAGGAATGAGATCTTGCCATTTGCAATGACGTGGATGGAACTGGAGGGTGTTATGCTGAGTGAAATAAGTCAATCAGAGAAAGACATGTATCATATGACCTCACTGATATGAGGAATTCTTAATCTCAGGAAACAAACTGAGGGTTGCTGGAGTGGTGGGGGGTGGGAGGGATGGGGTGGCTGGGTGATGGACATTGGGGAGGGTATGTGCTATGGTGAGTGCTGTGAATTGTGTAAGACTGTTGAATCACAGACCTGTACCTCTGAAACAAAGAATACATTATATGTTTAAAAAAAAAAAAAAAGAAGAAGAAGAAGAAGATAGTAGGAAGCGAAAAATGAAGGGGGGGAAATCGGAGGGGGAGATGAATCATGAGAGACTAGGGACTCTGAGAAACAAACTGAGGGTTCTAGAGGGGAGGGGGGTAGGGGGAAGGGTTAGCCTGGTGATGGGTATTAAAGAGGGCACGTTCTGCATGGAGCACTGGGTGTTATGCACAAACAATGAATCAGGGAACACTACATCAAAAACTAATGATGTAATGTGTGGTGATTAACATAACATAATAAAATTTTAAAAATGTAAAATAAAGTAGAAAAAAATTAGATATGTACTAAGCAACACTGTAAAACATTGTGTTGAGTGGAAAAAGTAAAAACGTTGACAAAGTGGATACGGACTTCTAGCGGGGAGATGTAAATGAAAGGTCATGCGCATGGGCCCATTCCATTTCCTTCTGGCGCCAACACGTCTACGGACCTGTACTCGGACCGTGCACTCCGCCACAAGAGCAGACGCGCTGCTGGGTAGGGGGTGGAGACAGTGATTTCACCAGGATGGAAAACAGGGCACAGAAAGACGGGAAAGCGAGGGTTCCTGTCAGCTTTAGCGCTCTGAGTGCCACTTAGGTCTTCTCGGCTGTTCCTGTTTGGGTCCCTGCTGTGCCCCTGCGCCTGCTGCAGAGTTCAGCCACGTGAGAGCGACCGACACCCTCCTGGACAGCAGGACGGCCCCTCAGGCCATGTCCCTGATGCACACCCTCAGCGCCAGCCCGCCAGCTGCCCCGCGAACACGTGGCTGTAGAAAACATTATAGCCCCCAGACCCGGCAAGGGTTGAACACTGCCGGCTTTGACCAGTAGGAATTGTGAACTGGGATCAGTTCCTTTTTCCTTTTCCTTCCTTCCCCACATAGAAAGTTCTGAGAAACAATCATCCATACAGCCTCGTAGATGACATGCTCTACAAGATCAGAGAGCCAACCTTCCGCGATGCCGCTGGCTCATTGTGCTGTCTCCCCACTTCTGTCCCATGAGCTTGCATATCCTCATAACCTGTTAGCTCAGACACCTTTTCCTCGGGCCCTGTTTTCTGGAGAACCTGGCTCAGACAGGCAGGCAAGCCAAGGAGATTTGTGCGCCTCGGTGCTCAGACCCGCACTGGCCCCAGAAACATGATTAACTTAACTCCTCCACCCGGGGTTCACGAAAGAAGGGAGGGATGGGCAGAGAAAGCAAAAGGGAATAAAGTAGAAAACAGCTACAGAATAGTGGCAAAACAAAAGGCTGGATCTTAAAAAACAAAACAAACAAGCAAAAAAAAGATGAATCTTTAGCAAGAGAAGAAAGGAAAGAAAAAAATTAAGTGGAATGGACTACATGACAGATTTTTCAAATGATAAAAAGTTCTTGTGCATAACTTTATATAAATAAGTCCAAATAAAATAAATGTATTTCTGAAAAGATGTTTTTAAACATTGAGAATCAAAAAAAAAAAACCTAGAAAAAGCTGAATCAAAGGAAGTATTAAGGAAACTGAAATGAAAATAAAACACTTCAGCTGTTTGCACACACGTCTGAAAGAGCTTTAAGGCCAGCGTTTTCATTGGTGAGTTCTAACTTCAAAGAATAAATAATCCTTAATTTATAGAAACAGAGAGTATGGAGGAAAAAACTTCCCTGTATCAATATATAAAGCTAATATAAGCATAATAACCAACTCAGGTACAGACGGTGCCCCTACACACAAAATACATAATATAGCTTTTGTATATGGACTCAAAATCCTAAACAAATTCTTAGTTATGCATTTTAAGTAACGTTTTTAAGTGGAATATGTCCACTTAGAATTTATTACTGGAAAACAAAGATAACTTTGTAGCAGAAAATGTATCAGTGTGATTCCCCATATAATTGACTAAGTGAACACAACTATGTTAACCATCTAAATCCTTGAAGAAGCATATTTGAATTTTAATTCCACACCTACTTATGTTAAACATTCTAACAAGAATAGAAACAGAAGAGAACTTTCTTGTTGTAGACTATCTGCAAAATAAGTTACAAGATATCACCACATCTATTGGAAATTGTTAAAATTATTTTTCCAAGGGCACCTGGGTGGTTCAGCATCCGACTCTTGATTTCAGCTCAGCTCGTGGTCTCAGGGTCGTGAGATGGGCCCGAGCTCAGCTCCATCCTCAGCAGGGAGTCTGCTTGAGATTCTCTCTTTCCTTCTCCCTCTGACCTTCTCTCTGCTCGGGCTCACATTCTCTCTCTCTCACACAAATAAATAAAAATTTTAAAATGATCTTTCCTTAACATGAAAATCAAGTTAGAAATACTAGTTATCACTGCTGTTGCTAAAGACATTACCGGAAATCCTAGGAAATGGTTGAGAACTAGGAAAAAGATAGAAATATGGTTTGCTTTGCATAGAAGTTTAAATTGTCCTGATTTCAAGATGACCTAGTCCTTACTAAAAAATCCCATGTGACTCATCTGAGTTTCTCAACAGATAAACTTTCAGATTTAGTAAGCGTAACAAAGAGGCTGACTCCATTGTTTTAATGTGACTGAGGACAACATTTAAGCCTAACCCCTACCTCTTCCGTGGGTGCCCCACCTCTGGGCAGGCCGATAAGGCGGCCCTGGTGCTCTCTCCTTTGGTTCCTGGCAGGAGATTCTGATGAAGTAAGCCCCCACCCGCACACAGGAACCCTCACTGGCCGGGGTCCTTACCCAGCTCTCAAGCTTGGGAGGCCTGCCCGCCCCTCCCCAAAGACCTCAGCTTCATACCCTCTTGCTGCGTGTGTGGTATCATCAGTCTCAACATTTGAGCCGAGTTTGGGGTGAGGGTATATCCTGCATCTTCAGAGTGGTCACAACAAAAGGTGAAGGTGATAAAAGCAAGATTATTACCCTAAAACCAGGAATGTCCCTTTGCACCCACAACTGCCAATGATGAGCCGGACAAGAAGATATCAGCAAGAATAGAAAACTTATAAAATAGCTACTGATTAAATTTCAAAGAATGCATACAGTTTTGGGGGAAAAAAATGTAAAAATTCTTTTTAAAAACACCAAAGGTCACGGTATGCAGAGAAGTGTCTTGTGTGTGGGACCATTTTATTGCCCTTCCCCAGCCGGGGCCACTCCTACAGAATCCACTCTGAACAGCACTCCCTAGAGTTGTGTTATGCATACTTCCTGATGGTGCTCATAACAGCATTACAGATATTCATTCTCTAATTCTAAAAGTGCAATGCAGTTCAAGTAAAAATCCCTGAGGGATATTGAAGAGGAATATAATGAAGTGATCTGAAATTTACTATGGGAAAATAAAAATACAAATAAAAGTCTCTGCATAAAAGAATACCCTGCCATCATCGTTAAAATAGCCTAAGACTTGTTCCACTTCAGGTCAAGAAGGAGTAACAGAAACCAGATTTCACTTCCTGCCTCACACAACTAAAAAAGACAAAGTATCTGAAATAATATTTTTTCAAGACATCAGACATCAGGCAACAAAGGAATGACTCCTGAGTGCTAGGGACGGGTGAGCACTGTGGTTTCCCGGCTTGCCTCCCTGAGCAAGTCTCCCGACCACCGTGCAGGCAGGGGTCCTGAGCCCAGCCAGCATTCTCCTGATCTGAGATGACAGCGCTCAGAGTCCAAGAGGCCAGGGCAGCGCATGTTTTCAGGGCTGAGTACCAGAGAGGAGGACATCCTAAAGAGCTCATGCATGTGAGGAAACTACCTGAATCCATGGGAAGAACCACCCCACAGAATTAGAGGCAACCATACCCAGACCTCACCCAGGGCTGGAAAGAGTGCCCCTTCCCACCAGCCAGAGTGGAAACTGTAATTTCTGGGGCTTCAGGTAAGAGAACTTAGGTCTTGCCTCAGTAGTAGAAAATAAGTCACCTTAGACTAAACACTGCCCTGATCCCACCTCAAATATTATAAAAGCAAGACCTAAAAAGATCAGTTTCTGGTAACTTACCTGCATCCCGTAACAAAGGTAAAAACTATGTATATTTATTTAGGAAAAGACCTTCCTAATACTAAACTTGCAGCACCTGAAACCTTAGCCTGCATAAGAACGACCACCCGCATTTAGAACTTCTGGAATCATTAGATTCCCCAACCCCAAATGTTCTGATTCAGCAGCTTGGGATGGTGCCCCCAAATGTAGATGTATATCAAATTTTGATAATGCTGGTGCCTTCATCAGAACACTCTTGAGAAGCACTGGTTCCGAGCATTTGCTTTAAGCCAGCGGCTGTGATCTGAACAGGAAACATGGGCAACCGGGCAGGATTCAGATGAGATAAGTTAGTGAGAGCAGGGAGAAAGCCTAGAAGTGCTTTACTAATGCAGTTCTTCTTTGTGAAAGAGAACAACAAAATGTGGAAAGGAACGTTCTTCAGTATCATCTAGCTTTTTGTTCCCTTACGTCTCTGGGCTTTGCCGCTGAGCCTATGGCCACCCTGAAGTTGGACCACCCCCTCATGGGATAAGGACAGACATCCAGCAGGACATACTGCATCAAGTGGCCTTCCTGACACTGCTACTGCTCTCCTGAATGTCCTGCAGGAACCTCTGGGAGGAATTCGACTTTTGGCTCAGAGAAAACTCTCAAGTGGGTCAGAGCAATATGTCAATTAAATCCATTTCATATCCCTACGACCCAGCAATTGCACTACTAGGTATTTACCCCAAAGACACAGATGTAGTGAAAAGAAGGTCCATATGCACCCCCATGTTCATAGCAGCAATGTCCGCAATAGCCAAACTGTGGAAGGAGCCGAGATGCCCTTCAACAGATGATGGATAAAGAAGATGTGGTCCATATATACAATGGAACATGACTCAGCCATCAGAAAGGATGAATACCCAACTTCTACATCAACATGGATGGGACTGGAGGAGATTATGCTAAGTGAAGTAAGTCAAGCAGAGAAAGTCAATTATCATGTGGTCTCACTCATATGTGGAACATAAGGAACAGCAGGGAGGACCACAGGGGAAGGGAGGGAGAACTGAAGGGGGAGAAATCAGAGAGGGAGACGAACCAGGAGGGACTCCGGACTCCGGGAGCCAGACTGAGGGTTGCAGAGGGGAGGGGGGTGGAGGGATGGGGTAGCCAGGTGATGGGTATTAAGGAGGGCACGTGTGCTGATGAGCACTGGGTGTTAAACACACTAATACATCTTTGAACACTACGTCAAAACTAATGATGTACTCTATGTTAGCAAACTGAACATAATAAAAATAATCTACTTCATATCCATCTATTCCCAAAGCCAAAGCCCACACTTCCTTCTACGTCACACCCCAAAGTACCTCCAGCCTTTTGGACAAGCCAAGCCAGCATCCTAGGTTGCCTGAGACAGAGGCGCTGCCGAGATGTGGGACACTCGGCTTTAAAAGGGAATAATCCCGGGCCGGCTGGGATAGGTTGGTCAACTTCTTCAATATCCTTAAATAACAGTAAGGTGGATATGCCTGGAATTTGAATATAAACTTGCTCCCAGTTATCAAATTCTGAGGAAGAAATTTAAGTCAAAGCACAAAATTACTTTTCAAGATACACAGGGGGTACACAGCAGGAACAACAACAACAAAAAAAAAAGCCTGAAATCGTCCTTCCAACATTTTATTCTGCTCTGTCTCAGCCCCAGGATTCTCGGGGAAGCTGGCATTTCTTCAGTAAATACAGTCTGGGAAGCCTCTAACTACAACGAACGGCATTCTTTCTGGGCCTCCGACGTTGTAGTATCGTTCAGTTTCAAGATTCTCCCGAGACCCACTTGTAAAGAATCCAAAGTGGTTCTGGACTCACATGATTATCCGTAAGATTATCATAGCTATCACACCACACCCATTAAATTTAGAGCATAAGATAACCTTCAGACTCAAAAACAACTATCTGAGGGGAAAAAAAAATCACAGAACCCAGGATGAAGCCATAGCAGAATCCTGTAGTTCCTATAGGCAAGGACTCTAGTCAAGAGCACTCCAGGGTCTGCATAAGACAAGGTATCTGGAGAAAAATCTCAGGTCCAGCTTTCCTAGGAGGCCAGTCATTCTAGGTCCACCACCCAGAATCCATGATCTATGGACTTTTTAGTGTATTGGAAGGAATCTCTGAGCAAAAGGCAAATTTTGACCATCTACCGTTACCGTTTCAGTGGTTAAGATCAACATACGCTTACTGCCTTCCCTCTTACACAGAAAGAAGGTGTCGTTGCCATCATGGAATGTTTAGACATTTGCAGAAGAGACAGTGCAGTCCCCAGTCTTACTCTTAAGGTGCCTTTCTTTTCCATCCATTACATTAAAAACCAGCTTCATTTCCATCTCCCTCGAAGGCTGGTGTTTCTGGGCACCCCGCAGAATCAGCATCTACTCTCCTGCCATGATGTTTTTCAGATCCGTACCACGGGGTCCCTTTGCACTGCCTCCTGCTGTTACTGCTGTCGCCGAAGAAGCCTGTTGTGGGGTGATTCCTCCCTCATGTGCAATTGACCCTATTTGAGACCAGCAGCACAGTGGGGCCTGCCTTGGGAGCAGTCACTGTATAGCCACTGGAAGCCAATGTTGCTCCTTCAGCACTCCCTTGTTGACCCTGCATGCAGAAGGGGCTTGGTACGGCTGATCCAGCATTGCTTACCTAAGCTTGGCACTAGTAATTTAAAACTAAAACCTCCCTAAGCCTTTGTTCCATGCTGGTTTGATTTCTGCGCTCGCTCATCTATAAAAACAGCAACTTTCCTGTGGACAAACTGTCATAAGCTGCAGTCACTTGCCAAGGTCAAAATCTCGTGTGGCCTAAGATTTAAAACCGTCCCCCTGGGCGCAGGTAATAATGAGCCCAAAGTAGAGTGTAGAGACCGCAGGACAAAGCTGCGCTGCCCAAAATGTACACAGTAAACAACTAAGTTGAGAAGCCACGGGCCAGCACCACAGGCTACTCTGCTCCGTGAGTTCCTCCCATCAACTTCTTCAGTTATCCTTGATGCAGGAAAATCCCATCGGTTTCCTAAAATTTTTTCGGAACCCTCAAAAAATTGCAAGCTCACCCACAATGTCTACACCCCTGTGAAGCTCCGAGCTTAGAGAAGCAGAGCAGAACTTAGGACGCCGAAATATTTTAGTCACCTCAAGTGGGAAAGCATTTCTTTAAAAATGCCCCTGCTGTTGCCTGAGGAAGGGAGGACATTTTAGGAGGGGAAAACAAGCAAAGAGAATCCAAGACGAAGGGCACCTTGATGATATATTTTGTGAAGACGATAGTAGAGTTGTTCATGTAATTTTTGAAACACGCAGACTTACAATCAAGCTTCCTTGGCGGAGGCGTTAATTAAAACACTTAAACAGTTTTCACTTCATTGATCAAATGATTCAAAGCACACCAGAATGGACACATCGATTTTATGCAGATTGAAAAAGGAGAATCCGAGTTCAGTTGAGCAGAGTTCAAATGGCTTTATATGGACTTCAGAAACTGGGAAGAACGGGCAATAATCTCTAGTCTCCAAATCCATCATTTCTCTGAAATGATGAACGAGGTAGTCATCAGGTGCCGATTGGTCAAATGCAGATGGAGCAGATGGCGATTCACGGTCAATGAGTGAGAAATGCCTGAAATGACAAAAGGAATCCTGGCATTTTTAGAGTTTGGGGAAGGAAAAAAAACTGCACTGCAATATTTCATAACTGAGAGAACTCTCGAGGTTAAGAGGCCTAAAATAGGGCGCCTGGGTGGCTCAGGTCAGTTAAGCTTCTGCCTTTGGCTCAGGTCATGACCCCGGAATCCTGGGTTAGCGTCCCAGGGTCGGGCTCCCTGCTCAGTGGGGAGTCTGCTTCTCCCTCTGCCCCTCACTCCACTCTTGTGCTCTCTCTCTCAAATAAATAAATAAAATCTTTTTAAAAAAGAGTTCTAAAGATAGATAATGCTTTTGCCACTTTACTAATTTTAAATCCATTTGAAACTATTTGTTCCTTAAAGGGCTGCACTATAGGTTTGCATGTAGCTTTGTACAGGGCAGTCTTACCTCATGTGAGGCAATGCCTATATACCTCAACAGTTTTTCTTTTTCCGTGAAGCCTCAGAGAAGAGGCAAAGGATACAGTAATTGTAATAAATAAAAATATTTTACCTAAGTTTTTTTCATAGCACAGATCTTGATGTATTATGGAGCTGTCAGCATAGACTAAACCCATAAAAACTCTCTTCCTCTTTGTCAGTGGGAAGGATAATTAATTTTAGACTTAATACCTAGGATCAAATAGCTGAAACAAATGTTTAATTGACTGAAACCTTAAACTCTTTTTTTGGTTAATGTATTTTCTTTTTTTTTAAGTTTATTTTAATTCCAGTGTTATTAACACGTTGAAACTTTAAACTCCTAACTTCTGCACCTCTGTGATGACTTGAGGATTGTTCCAGTTCAAGTTTTCTTTCATTTCTTACTGCTGTGCCTTACTGACCACTAGTCAGCGTACCAGGGTGCTTGAGCCAAAACTAGTGAATGCCCTGAACTGGGTGACTTTGCACCCTGTATGTTTGGTACCGTCTGTCATTCAAGTTATTAGGGGGATTGAAAGGAGATACAATAAATATTCCAGAAAGAGAGCAAATGGTAGGATGGGAAATGGGATTAGGCAAGAAATAGGGCGGAAACAACTGTTGATTATTAATAAGAAAGGAATCATAGCCCTATGGCACACCACACACAGAGTAGATCCCAGGCAAATTGAAGACTTACATGTGGAAGATAGAAAGTTAAAATTTTTGATAAAATGTAGGAGAATATTGTTGTGACTTCCAGAAAAAGATTTATTAGATAAAATGCAATAGCCTGAACAAAAAAAGCAAAACTGGTAAGTTTCTTGTTTTTTTTCAGTAGACTCTACGCCCAGCGTGGAGTCTAACGTGGGGCCTGAACTCACAACCCTGAAATTAAGACCTGAGGTGTGATCAGGTGTCAGATGCCTAACCACCTCAGCCACCCAGGCACTCCAAAAAAATTTTTTTGCCTGAAGTATGTGTGGCTGACAATGAACTGATAGCTAGAATTGTGAAGAATCCTAGAATTTTATTTAAAAATATCAGCACAGAAGAAAATGGCCAAAGGATATAAAACAGGAAAGTCATAGAAGAGGAAACCCAAATGGCCAATAAACATATTCAAAGATGTTCAATCTCTCTAGTTGTGGGAGAAATTCAAAGTAAAAGCACAATCATACCTTATTTTTCACTCATCTAATTGTTAAAAAGTTTTAATTAGATGACACTACATCCTGGCAAAGAAAGGGAAAAAGCAACTCACAGACCAGGTGTGAATCCGTATGACTACTTCGAGAGGTCAATTTTTAATATTCTTTTTTTTCTTTTCTTAAAGATTGTATTTATTTGAGAGACAGTAGGGGGCGCAGAGGCAGAGGGAGAAGCGGACTCCTGGCTGGATGGGGAGCCTGACGTGGGGCTCGATCCCAGTACCCCAGGATGATGACCTGAGCAGAAGGCAGAGCTTAACCAAGTGAGGCTGGTTTAATATTGCCCCTTTAATATTCTTAATTACAGTTTTAAAGTTTGCATCCAGTAAAGTTGAAGACATGTACCCCCTAGAACTGAGAAATCCTGCTTCTGGTATAAACACCAGAGAACCTTAAGCATGTGTCCAAGGAAGCCTCGATAAGATGCCCAATGCAGCATAATTTTCATGGGAAACACTGGGGAAAAAAATAAATGTTTATCAATGAGACAATAGATAAACACACACATTTATATAATGCTACTCTATTTAGCTATGAAAATTAGTAAACTGATCTTTACAAATCAACATGATTAAGTAGATGTAGTGTGTAATACCTTTTATTCAAATTTGTGAAACTTCAAATGAGAATTCTTATTTAGGGATATAAATTATTAGCAGTATTAAAAGAAAAATGTGAAGAATATTAACTTCATAGAAGTTTTTCTGGCAAAGAGAGCCTAAAATTTAATGGAGAGGAGGCACGGAGGAGGTTGCACCTCGCCAGTGAAGTATTTTTAAAAAGACCGATGTAAACAAAATTAAGGATTAACAATTGTTAAATATGAGTGATAAATAGATGTATGTGTATTACATACTTCTAATTTTCTTCGTATTTACATTTTTTTCATCCTAAAAAAGGTGATGTTGAATTTCCAATGGTCCGACTGCGCTTTAATCTTAATGGAAAAAAAGCAGGATGTGGAGCGCAGCGCGTGGTTTCCAAGACATAAACCAACAACGGGGGACTGGCCGCCCACAGTCTGACGAGCTCTTCAGCCCTTATTGCTTGGCTGTGCCGTCAAGTTGGCCCACACAGTGTTTTTCAAAATGCGAAGACTCTGCCAACATTGTAAAATGGGGAGATAGCACATAAAAATCCTGATTTCTGGCTTCATCTGCAAAATGAGATAGGGCCACACTGGAGCATCGGGCCGTGGGGTCAGCCCAGCGAACCCTGCAGCAGTGTACCCGCCCCTGGGGCTGTCACCTCCCGTCACACATGCTCTTTCTTCTTATACCAGAGAGGGAAGCCAAATATAACCCCGGCACCTACTCCAGTAGATTTCGTGACCTGTCTCCTCCTCATTGGCATCGAAGTTTGTACCCCCTATTTTAAAAGAAAAAAAAAAAAATCACTGAGCAAAGATTGGAAAGAAATACAACAAATATTTTTCGCTGCCGTCTCTGGGTTGTCGGATGGCCAGTTTCTGAAGGTTAAAAAGCACTGTATAAAACTGTGAAAACAGCCAAACCAAAAAGATGCTTCCATTTGACCACCTCAGGTCAGAGCCCTGAATTAGCCTTTAGGATGATGTTCCGTTTTCCGTTCCTCTCACAGGAAAGCTCCCACCGCTGCTTCAGAGCCCAGTGGACCTTTTAAGATCCAGAATTTTTTTTTCCTCTAGCCCATTCCTTTAAAAAAGAAAAAGAAATCCTTCTTTCTATTTCTATATTTCTTACTCATATTTCAAAGCTCTTACTCCTAATACAAATCTACTGTGATGATTTTCCTGATTTCCTCTGATAATAGAATTTTTCTGCAATCTCTGCTCACATGGCCAGTAATTCTTTCAGTGTCCGGTAACACATGGCAGAGGGTACCTACATCATCTATGTGTGCCACTAAACACCAGGAGGACAATTCTTACCCAGCACTTCCTTTCTGGCTTAGAAAGGACTTAGACACTCAAATACGGCAAATTAAAATAGTAGACACTCAAAAATATCAACTGAAATACAATGTATTAAACGTCATTGTAGAATACACTATGTTTAGGAGACATAGGCAACTAAGTTTAATCTATACTTTTCTTCCTGTGACACATGATGAAAGTTGCTTTCTTTTTTTTTTTAAGATTTTATTTATTTGACAGAGAGAGACACAGCGAGAGAGGGAACACAAGCAGGGGGAGTGGGAGAGGGAGAAGCAGGCTTCCCGCCGAGCAGGGAGCCCGATGTGGGGGCTTGATCCCAGGACCCCGGGATCATGACCTGAGCTGAAGACAGACGCTCAACGACTGAGCCACCCAAGCGCCCCGAAAGTTGCTTTCTTGATTAAACTTAACATGAGTTTCTTTCTTTCTCATATGAATGCAGGAAATGTAAAAAATGAAATCATAGTGAGGTGAACATATAAAAATTCCTATTCGACGGCTTCCAGAAGAGAGAAATTTATTTCATTATATTACATTTTCAATCTAGTAAGGGTTATTTGTTCTAATTTCTCCAAATCCTCATTAAGAGTTTATAAAGTTTGGTTGGATATACTATTAAGAAAGGTGACTTCTTACCCACCATATTCAATGAGGTTTTTTTTTAAGATTTTATTTATTTATTTGAGAGAGAGCCTGAGAGGGGGGAGGGTCAGAGGGAGAAGCAGACTCCCCGCCAAGCAGGGAGCCCGATGCGAGACTCGATCCCGAGACTCCGGGATCATGACCTGAGCCGAAGGCAGTCACTTAACCACCTGAGCCACCCAGGCGCCCCTATTCAGTGAGTTTTAAGAATATTCCCCAAACAAAATGTACATTAACACATATTCCAACATGTACAGTTTTTACCAAATCACTCTTGGATGCAACTTAAAGGACTGATTTCTGTACATACTCCTGTCACAAGGCCTTTTCTCCTGATCCCCCTTCATGAAAATTAAAAAGTGCTATTGTATTTATTTCCTAAACTCAAATAACCTGTCATGAGTTATCTCTCCATCCAATATCAGTGCCTGATGTCTCTACTGATTTTAATAGCTGAGCTGTTTGAGTTTTCTCTCAAGGCAGGTTTTATAGAGAATTTTATCTGCTTACCAATGAGAACAGTAAGGAATAGAAGAATGGATAAAACCTAGTAAGAACTACAATTTTGTATTTGACCCCAAAGATAATAGCATTTTTCCTTCCTGTCCATAACATCAGAAGCTTCACAGACATAATCTATCTTTATATTGAAAAGATTTTAAACCCGTAGAATTTACTAAATTTAGCAAAGCTTCATCACTGTTGCTTTAAATTTGACAATATCATAAAAATAAGTAAGTAAAATATAAGTAAGTAAATAAATAAATGCCTCATTAAGTTCTCACTGACTGCCTACCTGCATGAACACATTTTGGTCACATTTTGCTGCTCTCACTAAAGCAGCCTTTACTGGAATATGACAGATGCCTTGTTAATAAACATTTTTTCTTGAAAGTGGACTCCAAATGTTATAAATATAACAGACAAGAAGAATGCCATGCATGACCTCAAAGCCAAAGATTATCACGATGTGGGCCCAGTAGTAGTAAAAATAGCATCTATGTTGCATGAACTAGTCAGTGAATGGTTGCTGGAAATCATCCCAGGCTAAAATTCTCTACCGTGACCAGAGTGAAAACATCAAGTAACTCGAAAACCGAAGCATTTGCTAATAAAGAGGGAAGAAATATGTTTCACCAAGTGTGGCAATGGCACTGATGAATGATTTACACTCAGGCAGCTTACCATCTGAACTATCACGCTGTGTGCTGATCACCGGGAGGGGAGAAGAGCAGTAATCAGAGGTCACCCTTGTAAGGTATTGGCTTTGAAATAACAAGTCTGGTACGCACCCTATGCTGATCCAAAAATTTAAAACTATTTATTGAAAGGATAGTTATTCTTAAATGCCCTGTAAAAACAGGACACCACTAATAAATAACACTGCTGTTTATCTTGTCTATCTAGAGGTTATGTGAAATATCATACAGCTGGTATGCTTTGTATATGGCAGAGTTCTCTGCTCTTCCATTTAATACACATGGGCAGGATCACCCAGTTAACAAACCTAGGTTCACAAGGGAGCATGAACCAGAGAATTATCCACAAACCAGGAGGAAAACGTTCCTAGAGCATTCAGAAGAGGGTAATGACTAACAGTGAAGTTCTTCAAATTCTGGCTCTGATACTTAGCTACGCTATCTTAAGAGAGGTATGTGTTTGGGTTTTTCAATTGAAAAACAGTACTAAGCTCATAAGGGTATTGAGAAAGAGTACCACAGCAACAAAATTAGCAAATGTTTAGTCAAAAGCCTATTAAAGTTGTTCATTTTCAAATATAAAATTCATAAATATGCCATTAAATTTTTTAAAAATTGGGGACTTAGATTCTTTTCACTTATAAGAAGTCATACATATAGGATAATTTCTAATAAATAACTGATTTTTTTAAATCTTAACTGATTATATATTAAATAAAATTTTGTTACCAAGTAATTTCATCGGCAAATTTGAAAACTATTCCCAAAGCAAAAATCTTGTTTTTACTGTGAGATGTGGGAGTATTTCAATATGGCCGAATAAAATCAGGATAAGAATGACGGGCTATAAAATCAAGAATGCCTAGAGTTTATGAAAGTTTAAGTGGCTCAGGAAATTTGTTAGAAAACAATGCAGGAATCCAGGTGAGAATAATGACTATTTGGCCCAGGGATGACAACATGCATAATTCTCCATCTAGTTACTTCGTTGTTCGTCTTCAGTATATACATGTATCAGTATCTGAATTGTTAAGCCCCCCACACAACGCGAACCAACTTTATCAGCTCAAGTGCGTTAGGTGCAGTTGGTTTTGCCTTTAGTCGTATAGACTCTATTCATTTCCAAAGATCCTTAGGTGGGCGCCTTTCTTCCCATCCCTTCAGTAAGACAGTTTAATACATTTGTAACAGAGTTGGATTGCCTCGTCACATTCTGCATTTTATTCTGAGATCCCCCAGCTTCCAAAATGATTTTGTAAGATTTGACTACTCTAAGGTTCACTCTCTGTGCTATTAAGTTCTGAGTTTTGCCAAATGCATAGTGTCCTATATCCACAATTAAAGAATCCTACAGAATTGTTACCATCCTAGAAGGAAACCAGAACGAAACTCCATGCCTCACCTACTCAATCTTCACCTACTCTCCCATGAACGTGTGGCAACCACTCATCTTTTCACTGTCTCTGTGGTTCTTCCTTTTACAAAATATCATATAATTAGAATTATACAGCCTGTGTAGCCTTTTCAGACTGACTTTTTTCGCTGAGCAATATGCATTTAAGGTTACTTAAGTCTTTTTCACGGCTCAATAGCTCATTTCTTTTTATCGATGGATAATATTCATTGCATGGGCATACCACAATTTGTTTATCCACCCACTTATCAAGGTATATCTTGGTTTCCAGGTTCTGTCAATTATGAATTAAGCTACTATAAGCATCTGCATGCAGATTTTTGTGAGAACTTGGGTTTTCCTGTCAGCTGGACAAATACCTAGGTGCATGATCGCTGGATCTTATGGTAAGACCATGTTTACCTTTGTACAAAACTGCCAAACTCTTTCTTCTGGGGTGTCTGTACCACTTTGCATTCCTACCAGCAATGGGTAACTGTTGCTATTGGTCCACACCTCATCAGTAATTGTTATAGTCAGTTCTTGGGAATTTAGCCATATTAAAGAGGTATGTAGAGGCATCTCATTGTTACTTTAATTTGTATTTCTCCAGTGAAAAATAATTTTTAGCATCTTTTCGCATGCCTAATTTCCATTCATCTATTTTCTTTGGTGAGATGTCTTTTCAGATCATTTGCTCATTTTTTTGATCAGGTTGTTTTCTTATTGTTCAGTTTTAAGGGTTCTTTGTGTATTTTGGATGCAAGCCCTTTATCAGATGTGTGGTTTGCAAATATTTTCTCCCAGTTTCTGGCTTGTCTTCTCATTTTCTTAACAGTTTCTCTCACAGACAAAAAGTTTTTCATTTTAATGAAGTCCAACAGGTCAATTTTTTTTTTCTTTCATGGATCATGCTCTGGGCAATGCATCTAAAAATGATCACAAGATGCAAGGTCAGATAGATTTTCTCCTATGGTCTTCTTATATAAGCTTTAAAGTCTTGCTTTTCAAATTTAGGTCAATGATAGAATTTCAGTTAATTTTGGAGAAATATTGAGGTCTGTGTCTAGGCTCATTTTTTCCTTGGATGTGCAATTTTTCATTTTAAGTTCTGTCCTTCCTCTATTAAGCTACATTTGCCCCTTGATCAGAGATCACTTGATTGTGTTTCATTGATCTGTTGTTTTACCAATACTACACTGTCTTGCTTTCTGTTGCTTTATAGTAAGTCTTGAAATTGGGTCCTGTGAATCCTCCATCTTTGTTCTGTTTCCTTCAGTAGTGTGTTGTTTATTCTAGGTCTTTTGACTTTCCACATAAACTTTAGAGTATTTTCATAGTACCTGCCAAAGAGCTTGCTGGGATTTGGATTGCGATTGCATTGAATCTCTTCATCCATTTCAGAAGTAATGACATTTTAACAGTCTGATTCTACAAACTCAGGATATCTTTCCATTTATTTAGATGTTCTTTTAATTTTTTTCATCAGAGTTTTGTAGTTTTCCATATATGCTGTACATACTTTGCCAGATTTATATCTAAGTATTTCATTTTGGGAGGTGCTATTGCAAAGCATATTGTTTTTAATTTCAAATTCCAAAATTGTTCACTGCTGGTACATAGGAAAGCAATTGACTTCTGTATGTTAACCTTGCATCCTGTGACCTTACTGTACTTATTTCTTAGTTTGAGGAGATTTTTTTGTCAATTCTTTGGGATTTTCTACATAAACAATTGTGTCATCTGCAAATAAAAATAGTTTATTTCTTCATCTCCAATCTGTATATATTTAATCTCCTTTCCTTGTATTATTGCAGTAGCCAGGATTACCAGTATCATGTTGAGTAGAAGTAGTGAGAGAGGACATAGTTGCCTTATTCTTAGTATTAACGGAAAGTATCCAATTTCTCATCATTAAGTAAGTTCAGATTTTTTTTTTTGTAGATGTCCTTTATCAAATTGGTGGAGTTCTCCTCTGTTCCTACTTTGTTGAAAAATTTTATAATGAATGGTGTTGGATTTTTTTCAAATGCCCTTTCTGCTTCAATTGATATGATTGTACACTTTTGCTTCTTGAGCCTATTGATGTGGCAGATTACATGACTGATTTTGAATTTTGAACCAGCTTTGCTTACATGGAATAAATCCCACTTATTTGTGGTATATAATTACCTTTATGTACTGCTGATTTGCTTTGCTAATATTTTGTTTGTTTTACATCTATGTTCATAAGAAATATTTGTCTTTAGTTTTCCTGTCTTCTAATGTCTTCATCTCATTTTGGTATTTGGGAAATGCGAGCCTCGTAAATATTCAGGTCAATCACTTTCCAGTATTCCAATTAAACATGTATGTATTATACCTTTGTAATTGTCTCAGAGGTCTGTTCCATTTGTTTTTCATTATGTTGTCCCTTTGCATTTCAATTTAGAACATTTCTATTAACGTATCTTTTTTCAAAGGTTTTTTTTTATTATTTTTTAAGTTTTTATTTAAACTCCAGTTAGTTAAGAGTGTAATATTAGTTTCAGGTGTACAATTTAGTGATTCACCACTTCCTTCCATACAACACCCAGTGCTCATCACAAGTGCCCTCCTTAATCCCCATCACCTATTTCACACATCCCTCCACCCACCCCCCTCTGGTAACCATCAGTTTGCTCTCTACAGTGAAGAGTTTGTTTCTTGATTTGTCTTTCTCTCTCTTTTTTCCCCTTGTATCATTTGTTTTGTTTCTTAAATCCCACATATGAGTGAAATCATATGGTATTTGTCTTTCTCTGACTTATTTCACTTAGCATAGTACTCTCTAGTTCCATCCACGTCCATGTCATTGCAATGGCAAGATTTCATTCTTTCTGATGGCTGAGTAATATTCCATTTTATGCATATATCACTTGTTTATCCATTCATCAATCGATGGACATTTGGGCTATTTCCATAATTTGGCTATTATTATATTGCTGCTATAAACACTGGGATGCATGTATCCCTTTGAATTAGTGTTTTTTTATTCTCTGGGTAGATACCTAGTAGTGCAATTGCTGAATCATAGGGTAGCTCTATTTTTAACTTTTTGAGGAACCTCCATACTGTTCTCCAGAGTGCCTGCACCAGTTTGCATTCCCACCAACAGCGTAAGAGGGTTCCCCTTTCTCCACATCCTCGCCACCTGTTGATTCTCATGTTGTTAATTTTATTTTAGTTTTTTTTTAATTTTTAAAGATTTATTTATTTATTTTAGAGAGAGAGAGAGTGCATGCACATGAGCAGGGGTAGGGACGGGTGGGGGGAGAGAAAATCCTCGCGCAGACTCTCTGCTGAGCCCAGAGCCCGATGTAGGGCTCAATCCAGAACACTGAGATCATGACCTGAGCCGAAATCAAGAGTTGGACACTTAACCGACTGAGCCACGCAGGTGCCCCAAACCTTTTGTTATTTAAATTGTCTTGGTCATAGAAAAATATGAAGAGCTGTGTTGTTAATTTTAGCCATTCTGACAAGTGTGAGATGATATTTCATTGTAGTTTTGATTTGTATTTCCCTGATGATGAGTGGTGTTGAGCATCTTTTCATGTGTCTGTTGGCCATCTGTGGGTCTTCTTTGGAAAAATGTCTATAAATGTCTTCTTCCCATTTTTCACTGGGGTTATTCATTTTTGGGGTGTTGTGTTTTATAAGTTCTTTATATATTTTGGTTACTAGCTTTATCAGATATGTCATTCACAAATGTCTTCTCCCATTCTGTAGGTTATCTTGTAGTTTTGTTGATTGTTTCCTTCACTGTGCAGAAGATTTTTATGTTGATGAAGTCCCAATAGATTATTTTTGCTTTTGTTTCCCTTGCCTCAGGAGACATATCGAGTAAGAATTTGCTATGGCAGATGTCAAAGAGGTTACTGCCTTTGTCTTCCTCTAAGATTTTAATGGTTTCATGCCTCACATTTAGGTCTTTCATCCATTTTGAATTTATTTTTGGGTATGATGAAAGCAAGTGGTCAAGTTTCATTCTTTTGCATGTTGCTGTCCAATTTTCCCAACACCATTTGTTGAAGAGACTGCCTTTTTCCCATTGGATATTCTTTCCTGCTTTGCCAAAGATTAATTGGCCATATAGTTGTGGGTTCATTTCTGGATTTTCTGTTCTGTTCTCTTCCATTGATCTCTGTGTCTATTTTTGTGCCAGTACAATACTACAGCTTTGTAATATAATGTGAAGTCTGGAATTGTGATGTCTTCAGCTTTGCTTTTCTATTTCAAGGTTGCTTTGGCTATTCAGCGTCTTCTGTGGTTCCATACCAATGAAAAGATATTCCATGCTTATGGATCAGAAAAACAAATATTGTTAAAATGTCTATACTACCCAAAGCAATCTATACATTTAATGCAATCCCTATCAAAATACCAACAGCATTTTTCACACAGCCAGAACAAACAGTCCTAAAATTTCTGTTGACCTATTGTCTTATCAGTCTCACTGATTCTTTTCTCAGCTGTGTCCAGTCTACTGATGAACCTATGAAAGACATTCTTCAATTCTGTTACAGTGTTTTTATTTCTAGCATGTCCTTTTGATTCTTTCTTAGAGTTTCCATCTCCTCTTACATTATCTAGTTGTTGTGGCATGTTGTTTACTTTTTCCATTAAATCCTTTAATTTATTAACTATAGTTATGTAAAATGTTTTGCCTGATAACATCAACACCTGTGTTCTATCTGCATCTGGATCCAATGAATACTTTGTTTCTTCATACTGTGGTTTTCTTCTTGCCTTTTATCATGCCTTATAATTTTTTCATGAAAGCCAGACTATTTAGAGAAAGAGCTTATCAATTCTCAAAGAGTTGCATGACTTGAGAAAGCTAAGAACAGCATGATAGAAAATAATTCATTTTATTTTTGTGTGTAGAAATACAATGCAGGTTCCCAAGCCAGGAGTAAAAAGAAAACATAAAGTACATCACTTTTTGCTTTTATTTGAATATCTTGAGTAATTAAAGTAAATTCTGAACTAAAAGGCATTATCTGCCAGCTATGTTCAATTTGTGAATAGTTACCTTGCTTTAATAATTCATTAAATAATTTTGACAATGTGATTTGTAATTTGGCTTTATAAAAATCCATCCTAACACCAGGCAAATAATACTTTTTTAAGATATGGTCATTGAAGAGTGGACTTGTCTAGATGAGGGACTAATACAAGCTTCAGACAAGGCAAAGAAGACAGTGATTTTTTTTTTAGCTTTTCTAAAAAATAAAGACTTGGCTTTCTTATTACATTTATTTATATAACAAAGTAAGCTAACAATTCCAAATCTGATGCTGGAGATATCTCTTATGCTGCATGTTACATGAATAGTATAAGCAATAAAACAGCAATATAAAAGATTACTTTTTAATTTTGTACCACTGTGCAAATCACTGTACTTATTTTCAGGGCTAATTAGATGGCACTGGTGAGAGAAAGTAAAAAGAAGCCTACACTTGAGCATTCAATTAATATAATTTTTATTAAAGGAAGATTATTGTGGCAATATCAAATCCCCACTTGTTCCCTGTCCTCTCTAGTAGATAAAAAAGGAAAAAAGCCCCACTATTTACAGAAGGAAGATCCTGTGGCTAGTCCATTACTGTTTTGCTTTTGCTCAGTATTTTACATTACCATCAGTAGTCTCTGAAAGATGAAAGTGGACTCTCAGAATTCTACACAAATGGATTAATTTATGTCACCATTTTTGGCATGTCGCCATGGATACGGCCATCTGACAGCCTTGGTGCAGCTGGGAGTTGCTTGATGGTCCATTCACAGTGCAAGGCTTTACAAAACCAGGAACATGAAAGAACACTCATTAGTGGACAAAGACCTTACTTACACGTTTGGGTGATGCTTCAAAGACTGAGTGTTACCTCTCAGTAAATCTGACCTTCATATCAATATCACCAATGAACGTTAAAATTACACCATGAGAGAATAGACTCAAAAATGTAAAGTTAATATATTTATTTGATACCTAGCTTTATTTTGCTTTGGTTCAAATCTAGCAAAATGACAATGGAATGGAAAACGAACCTAAAAGGGTCTGTGTTGTAAATTCTAATACTTTCTAAAAATCAAAGAACAAAAAGCCGTTTCTCATTATAAACTTAGAAAATGTTTAGAGTGATAAAAGGGAATAATTTCTAACATTTACTACAAAGTGGAAAATCCGCCTTCTGCATGTCTAACACATTGGGAAATATTGACATTTTACACTGTCACACACCCAAGTGTACAAAGATGTTGTTTATTTCTCTGTAATTACACTTACCTCATGAGACTCCGAAGCTGCTTGGTAGTGAAATCCCTTACTCTCTTATGTTCAAGGTAATTCTATCAATTCGGGTAGATCACTCCAGGGTATCTACTCTGTCAGTTCAGGAAGTTCCCTCCCAACATGCCTAATTCTCTTTTCCCAGGGTGTGATCTGGGTTCCTGAGGTGGCTTATCCATTGCCCCACCATCAAAGGGGAGGAGACTCTCTTATGCTCACCACACATTCACTGGCTCCTACAGACCTATGCCCCCAGCCTTGAGCATCGGCCCCGTCTTGTCTCTTTGCTGTTGTTGACATCCTTCCCTGGCATCCAGTCGTTAGGTCTTGTCCCAGCATGCTCCTCAGCCTCCATGCTAACCCCTCCTTCTGTCTGCTCAGCCACTTTGTGTACTTCTTAGGGTGCTGGGGAATGGGTCCGTGCTTTCCTCGTGGTACCTGAAGGTGCCTGAGACAGTGAGGCTGACCTTAGTCCTGACCACACAGACATTCCTGTACCTGAGACACAGAGAAAGAAGTCTTTTAGGTCATGGGACGCAGAAAGACTTTGTTAGAGTCCATTGACTCACAGCCGGCTCTAACTCTTCACATCATGCCTCATCAGATGGGTAAACTACATGTGAATTTGATTTTGACACTTTGATGTTTTTTAGCTATGAGTCTCCCTTTATTTCTATCAAAGGGCCAGAAATAACAACTCTTTCAGGACTTTTAGTGCTCAAGATTCCCGCTGTTTTCCTTGGAATCAGAATCAAAAGACATCATTTGGCATGTAACCCATGTATAATGTAAGCTAATCCATCAACATGACAGCATAAATGAAAATGGGATCCTACTGTCCTCTCCATTGCTGATGATTTCAGTAAGATTTACTATTCTGCCCTCTTCTTTTTTTTCCTATTAAATTGGGCAGAAACACCAAATCGAAATCAACATTTTGGAACTTCTTACTTTAGAAATATTTCATGTGAATTAAAATTTCAGCACCTTAAATGAATCAGAACACTGATCGACTGAGAAATGTGGGACTATTTGCCCACATTTGTGCAGGTGCATCCTAAATTGAGATATTCTTTGTTAAACAGTCTGATGAATCTATCCTAAAGGAGCAAAATTGGGTAAAAATAATGTGAATCACACATGGGAATATGTCATGTAGATAAAATGTGGAGCTGGATGGGATATAAAACATTTACGTTTTATGTCTTTTTTTCCTCTGTTGCTATTTATACATTATCCAAGTTCATTACTCTGGGGTACAGAAGGACACCAGGGCGGAAGGGGGAAGCAGCTGGGAGAGGAATCCATGTGATAAAAAAGAAAGACAATTAATGAGGAAAAAAAATCGTAGGAGAAAAAAAATTCTCGTAGCAAAATAAAGAGTATCAGGTACATTTCCAAAAGTGAGCAAGTAGTAGGCAGCATAGAGAAATGTAGTTTGATTGTCTCACTGTTGTGCCTATTGTAAAAGCTGGTTTCAACTTCCTTTCAGATAATAGTGATAATATGGATCTATTCCTTTTTTCCTATATTTGTGTTTGAAATTCAATGGTTGTTAACTTTGAGATGATACTTTGATCAGGAAATAATAGAAGAGCCTTTGTATTCAGTTTTCTGTGACGCCTCAAACCTAAACCTTTGAAAATGAACAGTGACCAGAGAAAGGGCAAAAGTCCGAGGCCTTAAAAATATTAAATAGCACTGAATAAAGACAAGAATGAGCAACAGCCATTTGGAAAGATCATTCCATTTATAAGAATCCTTGTTATAGATGGAGAGTTAGTGGACACAGGTTTTTTTTCTTGGGCTGAGTTTTTTTTTTTAAATATATGCAATTAGGGAACAGAAATGAATGGAGAAATTGGTCTTAAAAGAGCATTAAGCAGAGTCTTTCATCTCAGGAAACCCAGAGTCTGGAAATCTCTGTGTATCTTTTTAAAAAGTCCTAGTTCACTTTTCTATGTATCAAACTTCTTGGGTGCCAAAAAGATTTCAAGCAAAATAAAAAATGAAAAACATAAGTCCCTGGGGAGAAAGTTACAGATTAAATAGAGGAAATATATTGATCTAGATTATTATAAGCCTATGGGTACATAGCTATTAATTTTACTTCTGGAAATTTCTGATTGTTTTCACCTTTAGTAAAGGAGCATTTTAGTTATCTTAAGTTCTTAAATCTATTTGCCCCAGTGAAAGTGACAAAATTTCTCTTTTCTAAGACCTTGCATGTCATTTATCAAAACAAAACAGATTGGTATCTGGCTGCAATATTAATATTGACCCCTAATGTCATTAATGTATTAACAATGACTATAACCACATTATTGGTTGAAATTGTAATTTTAGAGGTAATTATAAGAAAAATCTTAGCATTGGTTGATGGCAACACATTCAGCAGTCAACAGCAAAGCTGAAAATTTGTGTCAATAAGATAATAAAATATAAATCAAATAATGCAATTTCATAGGGACTGATATTCATGAAAAAATTTTAAGTTAACAGAGACTTTAAAAAACTGTGCCGATATTGAAGACTTATGGGGACAGAAGCCAGTTTACAATCTCAGAAGTCACGGTGGTGAAGAAGGGAAGAATACATCAAATGCTGGCTGCCACGTCTGAGAGCAGGTATGGGAGGTAACAATTCGACTTGTCGCAAGTGTGCCTCACCTCCTTTAAAAAAATTAAGAGCAACAAAACTTCTCAGAAATGCCTAATTTATATTTCAGAGTATAATAATATATATGATACATTTGACATGGGGTTTTTAAATTAATTATCCATAAATAATTTGAACCTGAATCTTAGAGCTTATGTTCTATATATAATTCTATTCTCTGTCTGCAGTTTTTTCTTAGTTAAATACGTGGCTTTATAACTCTGAATTTCAGTCAGTCCCATTTTACTTCCTATTGGGTTTTTAAAAAAAAAAACAAAAAAACAAAAAACAGCCACTATATTGAGTCCAGATAGAGTAAAGTGAACTAACTTTTCTTGAGTAGCTACCGTGTGCCACGCACTCTGCGACCAGCTTGGCTACTTCATCTCCATGAACCTCATGCACACTTATACCTAGGATACTGTTAGCATCCTTTTACAAAGAAGTAAACTGAGGCATGGAGAGGTTAAATTACTTGCCCCAAATCTCAAAGCTAATAAGTGGCTAAGCAAAGACATGAATCCAGTTTGAGTGTACTTATCACTTTCAGAAAAAATTCTTCAATGTTCTAGGGTCCTTGGTGCACATTTTATTTTAATAACATGAGTCTATGACTCTATCGATAAAGAAGTTTTCATAAATTGGATTTAGGCTAAACTAAATGCGATTGATGTAGGCTAAATTATAAATAGGAAAGTTATTTTTTAATCAATTAAGATCAAAAGGCAGCAAGGGAGAATTTTTGAAAGAGGTTGTCAAGTGTCTGGGAGCTAAAATTCCAAGAAATATAAGTGTGCAACACTCGGGCTAAGAGTGAACTAAACAGCCAGGAAGGGAACAACATCTGTGCGGAGAGAACTGGTCCTTCCTGATGAGCCAGTGGAGTGGAGGAGGCTGTCACCATCTAACCTTCACCGTCTTCCAGCTTTCTATTCCTGCTGAATTATGGATCACACTCACATCTTGTCTTCTCGACAGTCTTTTCCACAGCATTGACCCAAATCAGGAACACAATCTTTTCTCTTTACTTCCCCAAGCAATACCCAAATGCTCTGTGTGTGATAGCATTTAACTGAACATGCACGAGGAACAGAGAGGGTCAGCAGGGTACAGCTGACATTGTATTTATTTTTTTACCAACTTTCTCTTTATTTTTTAATTATTTTTTTATTATTTTCAATTAGCCAGTATATAGTACATCATGAGTTTTTGAGGTAGTGTTCAACGATTCATTAGTTGCATATGACACCCAGTGCTCATCACAACACCTCCTTAATACCCATCACCCGGCTACCCCATCCCCCAACCCCCTTCCCTCCTGTAACACTCAATTTTGTTCCCGGAGTCCAGAGTCTCTCATTTGTTTGTCTCCCTCTCTGATTTCTTCCCATTCAGTTTTCCCTCCCTTCCCCTGTGGTCCTCCGAGCTATTCCTTATGTTCCACATATGAGTGAGACCCTATGATAATTGTCTTTCTCTGCTTGACTTATTTCACTTAGCATAACCCCCTCCAGTTCCATCCATGTCGATGCAAATGGTAGGTATTCCTCCTTTTCAATGGCTGAGTAATATTCCATTGTATATGAAGGGCGTCTCGGCTCCTTCCACAGTTTGGCTATTGTGGACATTATTGCTATGAACATTGGGGTGCAGCTGGCCCTTCTTTTCACTATGTCTGTATCTCTAGGATAAATACCTAGTAGTGCAATTGCTGGGTCATACGGTAGCTCTATTTTTAATGTCTTGAGGAACTTCCATACTGTTTTCCAGAGTGACTGTACTAGCTTGCATTCCCACCAAAAACTAATCTTTGATGAACTGGGAAAGACTATCTAATGGAAAGATACAGTCTCTTCAATAAATCATGCTGGGAAAATTGGACAGCCACATGTAAAAAAATGAAACTGAACCATTCTCTTATACCGTACACAAAGATAAACTCAAAATGGATGAAAGACCTAAATGTGAGACAGGAATCCATCAAAATCCTAGAGGAGAACATCGGTAGTAACCTCTTCGACAGTGGCCACAGCGACCTCTTTCAAGACATGTCTATAAAGGCAAGGGAAACAAAAGCAAAAATGAACTTTTGGGACATCATCAGCTGACATTTTAAAAGTGAGAATGATGGCATCCTCTGATTCAAATAATCTGCATTTCCAACTTCTTTTCCATTCCTTACTATCCAGCAAAACTCCGAGTGCCCGAAGGAGTTTTCTAGGCTGAAGCCTGCCAAGGAGTTTCCTTCCTGCCTCCAACCTTGTCAGAGCACCTTACCTCCCTCCTTGCGTTGCTCCAGGCCAACCTTGTGCTCTCGGCAACCCACGGAGGGAACTCCAGAACACTTTGCCTTAAGAAAACAGATACAAAGAGCATAATTGAAATGTCAGCCAATAGAATGTGGTAAAATATGTTTTAATCACAGTAACAAGAGAGGAGAATACATTCCAGGAATGGAAAAATAATTTAATACAATAACCACATTTTCTTAAAAAAAATAAACAGTAGAGTTAAAAACTTTCAGAATGGACTGGAGATTAGTGGTCCACAACACAATTATATAGAAATAAATAATTTTATGCTAATTTTTAGAAAAATTGTTTAAAAGATTAATAGGAAATAATCCTAATAAGAGTAGCAACAAGAGACATAAAATACTTAAGTAACAGTGTGTAGAACTTAAGTGAAGAAAATTAACTTTATGGAGGGACCAAAAAAAGGCACTGAGTAAATAAAAAGACAGATCATGTTTATGCATGGAAAGATTTAGCAGTATGAAGATGCCCATGACTTTAGAATTGGAATGCACTGTCAATCAAGTATCAACCTAAGGGTGTTCAATTTTTTTCCAGTGGTGCATTTTCTTTTTTTATTTACAATGAACATATTTTGATAATTCAGATGGAAGACATACCTGAACATATATTTTTGTGAACTCCTATGCAAGATACTAGGAATAAACTAATGAATAGAAAAGACATAGTCTCAGCTCTTATGGAGTTTTTATTTACAGTGTGAGACAAAGTTAAAAAGTACACAAATAAAAAAAGTTAGAGAAGTGATGTATAATCAGGGCACTATAATAATGGGTCAGACCTAATTGGACAATAAAGAGCTCCCTGAGAAGTAAACTTGAAGCCATTAACAAAGAACATCTAAAGACAGATACATACATCTAGAAAGACTGAAAATATGTAGACTATAATGTTAAGAGTGGTGAAACTTATTAGTAATGTTTTCTTCTTTACATGAAGTTTATCTCTATGATAAACATAAAAATTTCTAAGAAAGAAACATTCATTTTTAAAATAACTTGAAACTAAAGACCAGAGCTTAAACAGCTGTGAGTTTTTCTGGAATGCCCTTTACAGAAACGCTTGGTTGAACATCTATGTATTCCTCCAGTTTCTTTCACATGAAAAAATGTATTTAACCAGTGAATGGATATAAATACAGATGAATGTATTTTTTCAGAGTCCATGTTCACAAACACACTCCAAGTACTCTGAGTACTGAAATATCTACAATCTTCATTTCAGCAATTTATATAATCATATTTTACTTTTATATCAATTTGATGACAAAATACAGAACATTAATACTTATCTGATTTAAGAAAAATGTTATATAAGATTTCATGATGTTATTTAAAAAAAAAATCCCTGGGTCAGTTAGACACTAGAAGAAGTTAGATTAGTCTCTTATATTACTTAATTTTGTTTCTCTTGATGCTTTTCATTTTTTACAAATGTTTTGAACACATTCCTTTGAAATTTAAGGAAGATACAGCAAGTGGAACAAAAATAGATTGAAATTGTTATTGATTTCTAATATCTTCTATATCGAATATGTAGCCAGTGTGAGCCCACTTATCCATTATTTTCCCTTCAAAATATGGAAAGTTGAAAATATTACCATACAAGAGGTAAAGATAATTTTAATAAGGGTTTTGATACCTACATAAACTGCTCTACTTTAAAGTTTTTCATTGGGTAATATTGAAATCAGTATTACTGTCAACAGGTATTTTTTACAATTTACTTATTCTCAATCTGAAAAATAGACTTTTTATAAATAAATATATGTATGTGCCTTTCAAGTGGTGTATTTAAATGTAGTGATTTTTAAATATGGTAAATAATATAGATTTCCACATGTTATACTAATATGTCTTCAAACATAATCTCCCATTAAATAACCTGTGAATCTTCCAAATAAATTCAATGGGTAAAATCTTAGACATGAAACAGTTCAGATAAATTTCAGCATGAGAAATGCCTGAATCCATCTAAGTTCTACTACAGGAGGCTGTTCTTTAGAGCAGTACTTGGCAAGTGGTATGAAGCAATCAATTAGATGTTCCCAAGAGTAGAGTAGGAGCCAAAGCATTGTGGTCCTGGCTCAGGGATAACCCAGATGCTCAATCCATCATGAGCGGAGTCCACATTGTTTTACATGACACTTGTATACTTCACCAGGGAAGTGCTAATCAACATGTAATAGCTTCTATTTCAACATTTGATGCTTACGCAGGATAAATCACAGGTAACTCTTCCAAGTAGTTTCTAGGACAGGAAAGAGAAGCCAGAACAAGCAATGATAGCTTGTTGCCCAACCAATGACCTTGATCTTGAGCTAGAGTTACTCCCTGATGTAGATGTTGGAGATGGTTCATTTCGTATGTGACTTCAATCCAAACCAGATCCATAAAATGAGGTAAATAGGAAACTCGAGATCCCAAAGAACCAAAGGAAGGGTAAGATAAAATGCGTGCTCCTGCTAAACGCCGTTCACTAGTCCTATTGGCAGGGTTTTATTTTTCTCCTCTTGTGTACATCTGGGCTCACCTTCATACAAGAG
Organism: Zalophus californianus; assembly: GCF_009762305.2. Classification (NCBI taxonomy): domain Eukaryota; kingdom Metazoa; phylum Chordata; class Mammalia; order Carnivora; family Otariidae; genus Zalophus; species Zalophus californianus. Next base: position 195,051,513 of record NC_045596.1, read on the forward strand.
TAGCAAAAAAGACCATGTGGCGTTTATATCCAAATTCAAATGTCTGCCATTGACATCTGCAATTAAAATGCTAAACAAGGATCATCTATTCCAAGAGACAAGAGAATTCTATAATGAGACCCTTACTGCCAGCAGTTATCCTCTAAGATCTGGAACAAAATTATGTCTTTCAAAATCCTTGTGCCAAATAGGGTAGAGGAAAAGAGCTGGTGAAATGAGGTAATGAGCATAGAACAGGCGGCTTGGGATGTGTTATTAAATTTTTTGCTACCTTAGTTTGAATCTATGATCTACAAGCCAGCTAGGTTATCTCAGCTATTTTCCAAGTAAACAGAACCTTGAATGATCCTAAGCTAACAGCTTGTACCTCATCTGTCTCAAGCTTCCCGGGAAACCAGGAAATTCAACAGCAAGCCCTCAATCCCAAAGCTTCATACAGGGTGTCAACATGACAGTCACTCCATAGGTATGTATTCCATAAATTTGAGCCCCATGTGACCTCATTTTTTGTTTGTCTCCTTAAAGATTTGATGAGAAAAATGAATGGGAATAGGAAAAAAAAAATCCCTAGAGGTATTATTTTATTCACTATAAAGGGATACTAAAGAAAAAAAGAAAAATTATAAATATATCTCAAACTCATTTTTTTTTTTTTTTTTTTAGAAATGAAAGATCTATCACAGTTGATCTGTGAAGCATCAGATTTGAGGAAACTGTATTCTGGGAGAAGTCACAATTCCCTTTCCCATCATATATCATAGCAAACTACCTATAAAGGACACTGAAGGAAGAGAAAGGCTCTATGAGTAGGGTGAATAAGATTTAGCAAACCTGGGAGACGGCTTACATACAGGAGGTGGGTGCTTTTAAAAAGGAGTCAACATGCAGATTTTAGTTGGGAGAATAGACAAGACGGGTACAAGAGTGGTAACATAGTACCAAGAACTGAAGGAAAACATACAAAGAATGAGAAGCTCCTGGGCAGGTAATAGAGTAGGAAGCAATTATTAGCGTGTTGACGCATTTGAGCAACCAATACAGTCCCTTAAAAACAACTGAGAAATGAAATAGCCTAACGTTTGCTGATCACGTTCTAAATGCCAGTTGCTGTGCTAGCCTGCTCCATCCCCAAGAGGCACAGATTAATTCTAAACCCACCTGCGAGGTGTGGATTTATTTCTCACATTGTCACCATGACATATGAATTCGTATCCCTGTTCTAAATGTGGGGAGATGACTATTCAAAGCCAATGTCCTGCCAAGAGCCACACCACTGCTGAAGTCCAGGCCGACCACAATGGCAGTCGTGGCCAACTATAGAAGTGTGGATCCTGAAGAAGGCAAGAACAAGAGGAGGTTGAAGTAGGAGAAATGACAGAAGAATGTGAATTAAGTTAGGGATCTTGGCTCCATCTCAAGTCACACTGAACTACTTTCCTTCTCAGGAAAACATTGTTCTCTGGCCTTTGCATTCTTTCTCAGGATTGCTTGCCCTGCCTGGAAAACCTCCTCTATCTTTCCACTTTCTCTCTTTACCAGATAACGCACACCTATTCCTTCCTTTAGAAGGCCTGGATCAATGCCCTGGGGAGTGTGGTTCTCACATGAGCTCCCCCAGCGCTGTCCCAATGCTTGATCCCAGTCACACACTCACCAAACATGACCTCACCGATGGAAGGTGTCTCTTCGTATGTCTGTGTTCCTCTCTTGCCCATGAGCTTCTTAAGCGTGAGAACTGTCTTTTTCACCCCTGTAACCATAGAGCCTCGTTCAGTGCCTGGGACATAGGATGAGTTTTTACACATATTGTTGTTGAAAAAGGCTCTGATGTTAAAGATAAATGGGAAGAAATACACTCAAATGATACCATATTGTCAAATGATATGAAAACATAGACTGACATCATCAAAGGCAGACCAGGTTTAGAAAGAAGAGTAAGGGTGCGTTCTTCCATGGTCTCTGGATAACAGGATGGCTTTGCCCTTTGAGGGGGAATGGAAAAGCAGGAAGAACCCATCAGCAGTTCAGGAGAGCCTTGCTTAGCAGAGTCTCTGCTGGTAGAGTCTAAAAGACTGACTGATCGTGCCTGGTTCTGAAGAGACTTCCCGTCACTTGGAGAGAAATTGGAGTTTCCAACCATCCCCTCCCTGGCCTGACATGATCTGCCCTGCCTGTTTGTCTGGCCTCATCTCTTGTTTCTCTTCCTTTCATTCCCTGTGTCCAAATCCAGTGGCTATTTCTGGAACATGTCAAGCATATTCCTGCCTCAGGCCCTCCAGGGCTGACTTCATTTTTACACTCAAGTCATCACGTCTTCCAAGAGGGCATCTACGAGGACAATGTGAAATGTCTCCTCCCACCCCCCCCAACACTGTCACGCTCTTTCAGTGTAGAGTCATCTCCAAATTCGTGTTACTTGTTTGCTTGTTTGATGACTTACTGGAATTTTATTTTTTTAAGATTTTATTTATTTATTTGAGAGAGAGAGAGAGAGAGAATGAGAGAGAGCACGAGAGGGAAGAGGGTCAGAGGGAGAAGCAGACTCCCTGCCGAGCAGGGAGCCCGATGTGGGACTCGATCCCGGGACTCCAGGGTCATGACCTGAGCCCAAGGCCAGTCGCTTAACCAACTGAGCCCCCCAGGCGCCCCGACTTACTGGAATTTTAAGCTCCATAAGAGCAAGTACTTACTTTTTCACTTTTGGACCCCCAATGCCTGGTGCATGGCACATGCTTAACAAATATTTGTGAATAAATGAATGAACTGATCAACCATCCTGCAATTTGATATGTGGCATAATCAGCAAGAATGGATAAACATGAAAATAATAGCTAATAATAGTTAACATATGGTAGATTACTATATTCTGGGTGCTGTTCTACATGTTTTATGTGTATTAATACATTCAGTCTTCAGGAAAGCCTATCATTGTCCCAATTTTGCACCTGGAAAACGAAGGCCCTGAGGGTTTATAGTGTTTAGCATAAAATATAGTATAAATGTAGGCACAAGGAAAGGTCAGGATACACAGAATGATAGCACCTGGTTTTCCAACTTCTCACCTAGCGTGTGATGTAGTTCCTAAAATTCATTGCTTCCACATCTTTGACGCTACAACCATGGGGGAAATTCCTACTTTTCCTTGAGGATTTAGGGCACATCTTGGCACCACAGGTGTCATCTGCAGCGTTGGATGGCCCAATCTGTTCCCACGGAGCCCTCCACATAACCATGTTAGAGTTTAAGCCCATTTACAGTGGCCAGGTGTGTTTACTTGGCTGTCTCCCGGTAGACAGAATTCTCTGAGGGCAGGGATATTGTCGTTTTTCCCTGCTATCATCCATGTCTGTGACAGCACCCAACACAGAGCAGATTCTCAGCAAGTATTTCTAGAATTAATGCCACCATTGTTCATACACAGAGAAATTTTGAAATTTGCTTGTTCCTTCAAACTGAAGATCCAAGTTTTCCCTACTTAAGTATGTTTTTCTAAATAATCCCTAAGTGACTAAATTTTGATAAGGTAATGATTTTTTTGGCTTTTTTTATGGAATAATCGGGTTAATTCAGTCCCATATTTCTTATATTGATCATGTCAGACACAGGCATCTTGCAAAATATACATTGACCTTGGAAACGTACATGAATGTGACTTTTCCTTAGCTGTGCTATGAAAAGCAAAACCATGGGGTTTAGATTCCCTTCATATATATAAGTAGTAGCTCCTCTGGCTACTTTTTCAGCTCACTCCCATAATATATAGTTAGTTCAGTCTAGATATGAAAGCCTCCAGCAGTTCAGCATTGGGATTTGGTTAAGCAGATAATCTAAAACAGTGGATGTTTTTCTAAGGCTTATCTGAATCATCCAAACCTCTGGGGTTGACTACACTAGGCTAGAAATCTTAGAAGGAGAGGTGTTCTCATAATATTTTTCAACACAATTTGTTTCTGGCTTCAGCCAAAAATAATGTAAAAGAGATCTGTTGACACATTGAGGTCCAAAGTTAGATTTTTAAAAAAGAGAGAAAAAGACTTGGAGGGCGGGGGGGAAAAGCCTTTGAAATTAAAAAGAGTCCCATTCTGGCTTGAAGTTCAAACAACAGCCATAAAACCACAACACAAGTGGTGAGCGCACTGGACATTCATTCTCTATTTTAATAGATTATGGTGTGGCTCTCTTTCAGCTATGAGCAGAGCCCATTCAGTCTTTCCCTGCCTCTGGCAAATTCATCTCAACTAAAAGACCTAGGAGATGGTGAGAAGGTACTGAGTTGCAAGGAGGGCAGCCTATAATAAGAAACATAATAACAGGAAATAGGTGGTGCTCACATAAGCATTAAAATGTGCCTTAAGTGTGAACTTAGAGGGGAAAAAAGTGAAAACAAAGCAATGGCCCAAGCCAAGAAGCAGAGCAATTCTTTGGCCCTGAGGAGGAAAGCTCTGCGTGCATATTTGGAATATGTTGATTTTTCACTGTCAGGCAACTTTAATTGAACCCATGTTCTAGGAGCAACCGAGAAAACATTAAGGTACTAGCTGGGCTCAAATTCAGACTCTAGTTTGCACACCTACAAATGATTTAACATTTCCAAAAGCATTTCCAATTTTTTCTCCTAATGTAGGAGCTATTTTGCTTTCAGTATTCTACAAAGGGAAAGCACAATTTAATTATTTTAATTTGATATATTCAATACTTATTTGGAGTGCACTAGATTTCCAGGAAGCTCGTGAGACCCAGCTCCAGCTGCATGATTTAGGGACGCAGTTCCATGCAAACTGGAGCATAAAGAAAACCACAACACATAGAACCTGTATGAGAAGAGAAAAAACATACCCATCTAGAGTCAGCCTCTTAAAAGAGACATTTAATAAGGTTACAGTATTAGCCCACGGACGCTACAGTGTAAAAAGCCATATGGAGTAAATCTTTTGCATTTCCCTTTATTTTTTGAGCTAAATTGGTATCACCTGCCATGATCATCCTCCTCATTCATAGGGCTAGTTCTGTGTTATGGGCAGTTCCCTAAATTAAAGTCTATCTTCAAAGAACAAATATCTATTGCCACGGAAAACGTTCAAAAGAGTCTAAAAGTGATTTTTTAAATGGAGCTCAATATCACCTGAGGGGAGCGCATGCATAACATCTCAGGGCAGGGAGGGAGGGGCGGTATAGTCACCTCAGAATGATGCTAGGGGTAGTGTTTATGCTCCAGTTGTTTGTAATCCCCCATCTTCACATCGTTTGTAAGTTTGTGTTTACCCCTGATTTCTAAAGAAGCCATTCTTTTTCCATAGCTTCTAAAAATATTTCAAAGGAAACCAAATACAGTTATAAAATATGCATCTGCACAAGCAACTGGTCCATTTGCGAAATGTGAGGCTCATTGCTGATAGCGGAATTGGTGGGGAATTTGAAACCCATTTAGAAATGTTAGGAATTATCTCAGGAGGAGTAAGAACCTTATTTGGACTGAAGCCGTCTGAGAAAAATATGAAAAGAAAGGCTCAAAGGCTAGGCTATTTGTGCATCGTAATGCGCTCCAGTCCCAGCCCAGTTGGGTGGAGATGACTCATTCTCTTCTCACTGAGGGGAACAAGGAGAGTTAATAGAAAACAGTGCAGTAATGTTCCACCAGCTGCCTGCTTTTCTTCACCAGGAGCAGCAGAGAAGGTTAAAAAACCTGCTTACGGTTGAGAGATTTCTTTCTATTCACACCACATCACGCAGAGAGCTATGCATACAAAGCTCGGTTGCAGTTTGCTTTCTTCTGTTCTTTGGGATCCTAGGAGAGTTGGGAACAAGGATGGACAGAGAAGTGTGACACTGAAGACAGCAAGGAGTTGCAGAGGGATGGTGCTGTGTGGAGCTCCTTCCAAAATGTAAACAGTAATACCGACTGGGGTTTGGGGCTGCCTGAGAATCCAGGCTGTCCCCCATCATGCGCAAGCCATGAAAACTGGTACGTTCCTGCAGTGAATTTAATCTGGGCCACACATAGGAACAGGTCAAGCCAGATTATGTTGGCAGTCTGTCCAAAGCCACACCAGAAGTGAGGCATCCACTGCTTCCTGATTCTAACAGCAGTTTGGGGATTCCCAGATACAGAAATATGTCATTACAATCTTGTGGTGTAGACAGAGGTTTAGGATGCCATGACTAATCCATAGCAACCTTTGGACTTTCCCTCCTCTGGAGCGGAAGCACCCCTGGGAATTCCTGTCTGATGGCCACAACGGACAGCAACAGCTCCCTTCTCTGACTTTCTGGGTCCATGAGGCTCCCCTGGTGAACACGGGTAAGCAAAACCAAGTAAGGACCCTGCACCAAGGGGATGTGAAAGGGAAAGTGAAAGAAAATAAGGTGAAGACAAGATGTTGAACAAATAATATCCAGAGAACTACTTTCATGACGATTGCAATGCAGAGCTCAAATATTCTCCACCCACTAACTCATCATATATGGTTCAGCGTGTAATTGCTCTCTATGGTGACATTTCTGTGCCCTGCTAGCTCTCCCTAGCCCTTCTGGGCAGACGACCGTAAGCTCATGGTAAGCAGGGACTTGACCCAAAAGAACACTTACCTAGCAGATAGCCTTGTCCTAGCCATTCAAAAACACATGGTGATGTATTTTGGATGAACTGAAGCATGTTCGTGAACACACGTACGTAGCAAAGAAGAGGGTGAGATTTATAGCCACGGTCACTGTCTACTTTGGGTGAGGTTGCTGAGGAAGGACAAACTGGCTCAGAGGCATAAATCTTTCTACCCTTCTAGGCTACTATCTGAAAAGTGCAGCAAAAGAAAATTGAAAATCTTCCACCTTCTATAACTTCTAAAGGAGGGGATCTGGACTGGAAAGCCCATGGCTCAGCAGAGATCATTCGTGAGGCTTCGGGGATGCAGAGGTAGCATGGAACCAAGTAGGGGGGTGAAAAGTTACTTTTTTTCCACCAAATGAAGTGAGAAGAATTAGGCTGGGGTAAAGGAATGCTGGGGGTGTAGAAACAGGAGACACAGCACACCCAACTCTTTGTGCTAAACATTGGGTATAACTGATGCTTTGAAGGAGAAGGAAGGAAACAGGACGTGCCCAAGCTCCAGGGACTTTTCATAAGGCAGAAACACCCAGATGGCAGGACGATTTTGACGCTCATTACTTCACTGGAAGCAGGAACTGAATCAGTGCGGAATCCATCCTCCCGTCCTCCCCGCGCCCTGTCCTGGGGCCCACATCATGACTTCTACTGTGGTCTTCCCACCTTTGTCTGCATCCTCAGCCTTTCACCCTGTTCTCTCAACCCAAACTGACTCCTGCGAGGACCGTCCGTTCAGGATCCCACTTTCTGCTGGTTTAGCTGATGAACTGTTTGTTATAAAAGTAGCAGTGACTAATGTGCCTCCCGGATAACCTCTTCTTGTTTTCAAAAGAGCATGAAAGATCCTATCTCTGGGGAATAACCATAATGTGACAGGCACCGGAAATGTGTGGGATTTAACTGTGAAGGGCTCCCTACGCTTCTCACATCGTATCACACAAGCCAACAACACCTGCTTCAACTATAATACGCCGCTCTGACTGCCTCATTCACCAAAACTCTGCACTGACTTTCCCAGGTTCGTGCCAAGCATGTTGGCAAGACCCCAAATAGTGCCTTAAATCCCTGAGCCACCTTCCAACTGCTAGAAATAATGCTTCACTTCTCCTACAGCACGAAGAAGACTCTATTCAGGAATCACTGCCAGTGAATAGCCAAACTTCATGCAAATCAGCCACGTTTATTCTTGCGCTTCGCTCTTTCATCAAAAAGCATGACAACCACCACAAGAATTTTCCATAATTCTGGCTACAAAGCTCTCCAGAAATAGCGTATCTCTGAAGCTGGCTTTCAGAGTGTAATATTAGAAAGATCAAGTCTTTTTAAAACCACATCGAAAATGAAGTTGCAGTTTGGTGCTGTCGGGGCAGGGCTCCAGACTTCCCACCGGGTTCAGCCCTGTAGTTAACAGTTGCTCCCCTTTCCAACTTGGCTCATAACTACTAAGACCTTTTCTGCACACAGAATGCTTATGGTTTTTCTCCCCCACTGTTACCCATGATTGAAACAGCTCTAGAAGGCAGGTGTGGGAAATGAAATATTATTGAAATCTAAGGTGAGGATAACCATTAGATTTCAAGCTAAATTTTCTAACCAGGACTTAAGTCACTTAAACTTCATATAATTTCAGAGACTACCTTTTTTGTCTTAAGAGAAAAAAGAAAAACACCTGGTTATGTTATTTGAGAGATTCAAACAGAAGGAACCAGAGGAAATTATCTTTGATTGACAGGAAGGATAAGTGGTTATATATTTTAACTGTCAAATGTAACTATTCCTTGTAAAGTGCTGAATCGCAACTGCTTTTTTCTTCCCCTCCTCTTCTGGTATTGTCTCTTTTTTCTATGTCTCGATGGGAAATTAGAATATATTTCAGTTCTACCCTAACTTGCTCAGATATCAAATAGATTGTGCAATGTCTCCTTGACATAACACCATTGCTTATAAATTAAAATTGGAACAAAGGATTAAGAGTTCCCTTGATGACTGTACAAAATAAAGGTGGGTCTTGGGCCATCAACGCCCTCTCTCCTGTGCTAAAAATGAACCTCAACACCAAGAAAGGCAAAGATCTCCTTAAAGTAAAAATGTGATTTGTTTGCCCATTTCACCCGGAGAGCAATTCAATGTCAGTTATAGTAAGATGATCCTGTACACCAAGAACCTGACCATGACAGTTTTGATGCATTTGTGACTACAGCTATAATTGCTCATGATTGTGTACCTTCTGTTTCTGGAACCATAGATTATTAGAAAGATAAGGGAGGTTCTCTGTGACTTTCAAATTGTGCTCCAGCAAAACTAGGATTCACAGGAGAATGTTCTGGACCACTGCCAGGCTCAGAGGGCAATCCAAGAAGACAGGCGGCTCCTCCTGTTCCTCCTCCTCCACTTGGTCTCCAGCACATCATCTCTCCTCTGATCTACCTTGTGCGTCAGCACTAGACCCCTGGATAGTGCCCAGCACTTAGTTGGCACTCAAGAAATAGTTGTTGACTGACAGAATAAAAAATATCTGTCGAAACTGAGGCTCTGCTTAAGATGGCAGATTTACAGGACCACTGCTAAAAAAAGAAAAGCAAGAGGGAAGAGGCAAAAAAGAAAACGTTCCTGAAGCTGACTACCTGAAGAAAAAAGAAAACATTTGAAAACACCTTGCTGGAGTTCAGGGCAGTGCGGGGCAAAATGTCTCACCCGGGGCTTACAAGTCACTGTCCAAACCCAGTCCCAGCCTCCAGGTTTCCATTCCTGGAAGCCCACGGGGCTGTGCTTCACCTCTTCACAGGTCTATGGCTCACCTCATCAGGAGACTGTCACCTTTGTTCTCCTAAAGAAATTCCAGATTGGCCTCTATCCAAATCTTCCAAACCTTGACTCAAGCGCTCAGTAATGGAATTACAGCCCGTGATGCAGTCAGTCAGTCGGCAAAGAAAGCATCTAAATAGACTGGTGGACGACCAAAACCTATAAATTTTTCAGCTTAAGGGAAACAAGAGGTTCTGAAAAACCAAAATCATGGTCTGGCTGCCTTTCTCTCCTTCCAGCTCCCCATTCCCTCGTTGTGGAAACAAAGGGCTAAACACCCTGAATTAGAGTCTGTTTGGGATATTTCCATTCTGACTAGACAGGAAATACCCAGAAGATCATGAGGGAGCTGGTTCTGGAGAGACTTCTACCCAGGTTACATACCGCAGGGATTGAAACCTGTTGGATAATATGCCGAAGAAAAATAATAACGAAATTATGGGGGCTTAGCCAATAAAATCCCTTTCAAAATAATCTGTTACTAACATTTGGATTTCAATTAAAACTGTTTGCTATAGGGGGTGCCTAGGTGGCCCAGTCAAGTAAATGACTGACTCCTGGTTTCAGCTCAGGTCATGATTTCAGGGTCATGAGGTGGAGCCCGGAATCAGGCTCTGAGCTCGGGTTGGGGGGGGGGCGGTCTGCTTGAGATTCTCTCTCTCTCTCTGCCCCTCCCCTCTGGCCCCTCTCTCTCTCAAATAAATAAATGCATATTTTTTTAAAAACTATTTGCTGTAAAATTTTGTAACTTTCATCCTTTTGTACCATTTTCCTTCAAATATCTCCTTGTCTTGATTAGGAATTAGTTCATATTGAATGCTCTGAAAGTGATTACCATTATACCAATGCAATATTACTCACTAATTTGCCTAAGTTGCTAATGGTGTTAATTAGTAATTCATATTGAACATGCTTTTTTGTTACATCTCAAGCTATCACAATATCAATGAGATTATTAGCAAACAATTAACTTGGATGACCTCTGGAGAATCTTTCGTATAAAAATAAAGTTGCCATGACTTTCTTAAAACTGGATATTAAGCATGTTTTTTAGGTGTTGGAAGCCTAAAATGCACCCACATTTCCTCACAATCAAATGTAATTTTTTAAAAATTTTAATCATGCAAGAAATATAAGTTCTAAATGGTAGTTCCTGGCTTAGAAATATTCTACATAAAATAAATTAGCCTATTTTGCCATTTAAATGACATAAAAATAATAGGGAAGACAAAAGGGAACATAAAGGAAGGAAGCTTTTGGTATCATACTACATGGGAAGACCAGTTACCACCTAGGTATACACTTCACTAGTGTTTCTCACCAAAATACCGTTGTTCGTGGATTGTATATCTTGGCCAGACCACTTTTGAGAAGAGGAAACTCCACTTTACCTCTGGATCCAATTTTCCAGTATGTGTTAGTACAAAATACACTGATGTTGACCTCACCCAGTGCCAAGAAGTTAAAATTACGCTATTAAGGTTATAGCAAAAACATAGGAAATTGCTTAGTAGAGGACTCATTAGTTTCCTTTTTTTTCCCCTTCAGCATAAACGAGTACTGCCTTTTGCTGTTTTCTGAGTTTTTATTAAGTATAAATGAAAATGCAACAATATGAGACAGAACTGCAAACATAATCACTGCCGTTAGCTGAAATAACAAGAACAATCCAGGAGCTAGTCAATGGCTTCTCTGCCAGGTCCTCACATAATCTTGATGCCGAGCAGACGGCATGAAAATCAGGACACTTACCTCAATGAAATCTCATAGCCTTTGCCTCTCCAGTCCCCAACTCCCAAACACACACTTGGCGTGGTTTTCACAGGATTATGTGTATTAAGGGAATTCTAAATCCATCTGCAATAAGAAGTTTCTAATAGTAACCAATTATTCATCAAACAGGGCTCCTGCTAAGTGTCGTGGATAGAATAGTGAACAAGTCAGAGTCCAACCCTCAGACAGTCTGATCACGTGTGGATGAAGTGAACCACGGAGGGGAAAGTGTAAACTGAAGAGTAAATAAGTAATTCAAATAAAAGAAATGTCACTCAATTTCAGTTCTAAGAAAAGGGACGAGTAAGTGGGAGCAAGGAGCGGTGCATTCCATGGGAAAGAGACAGGATAAGAGAAAGCCTAAGGTTAAAAGGGAGCTAGGCACAAACAATGAATCACGGAACACTACAACAAAAACTAATGATGTAATGTATGGTGATTAACATGACATGATAAAAAAAAATTTTTTTTAAAGGGAGCTCAAGATTGAAAGTAATCTGATTATGACTCTAGGTAGAACTGTGTGTGTGTGTGTGTGTGTGTGTGTGTGTGTGTGTGTGTGTGTTGGGGAGGAGGTGATGAAAGTACGGGAGTAGAAATTAGGAAGCCACATGATCAAGAGCCTTGGATGAATTTTGTCTTCAAGACAATGAGTTCATTGAACGAATTTAAGTAGGAAAGCAGCCACATCTGTGTTTGGAAGGATAATTCTAGAAACAGCATAAGGAATGATTTGTCTTGACCAAGAGACCAATTAGGAAACAGCTAGGAGAGAGATAATAGTTCAACTAAAGTAAGGTAGTAATAGACGGGGATATTAACAATGGAACTGTTTAAGAGAAATAGGCATGTCACTGACAGAATTTCAGGTTATCTATACATCGGACTAATAGAGGAGGATAATTCAAGGATAGTTCCTCATGGTGTTTCCTGGGCTCCCGTGCAGATGGTGGTGCCATTCAGTGAGATAGTGAATACAGGAGAAGAGCAAATCTGTGTGGTAGGAAGTTGATTGATCAAAAAAGCAATAGAAAGTGAGACTTATTAGAAGGGCAATTGACACCTCTAGAAAATATGGATACAGTTTAGAAAAATCTCCAAGTCCTTACTATTATTAGAACAGAACACATTCATAGTGAGTTATTATAATAATTATAGCCAATTTCATAAGAACAAGGCTTTTTGATAATAATGTTGTTTTCTCCACCCTCACTTTTTGCTTATTTTTAGTAGTCTCAATACAACTCACTGGTCTTACTGATCTTTCCACCATTTCATTGGACTTTCAGATCCTCAAATCTTCAACATAATTACCTTTTTAGACATGAAGAAAAACAGCGTACATTTTGGCATCTAAAGTACTTGTAAAGGATTAAATTTATGCAAGTATGAATAATCTAATAATAAATGTCTGATGTCTTAATATCCTTTGGTACACTCTTATCTTGGTAGTTAACACTGGATCCCCGGCCACAAAGACAGAGGGTCTAGTAAATGAGGTTTCAGAAAGGAAGCAGGTCCTGTGAAGGTCAGTCATTATTAGCATCATGTGCTAGGTTCTGGGGAAAATGAGGTGTGAGAAGTGATCCCTGAATAATCGGAGTCCACCATCTTGGGACCAGGGATATATTAATATATCAAAATATATCAAAAGATAAACAACACAGGTTAGAAACTTTTTTTTTGAGTACCTACAAGTTACACATATCATAGAATTAGAGCCTTTTTTATAAGTTTTTTCTACCCTGCCACCTACACTAAAGAATATAAAGAATGTAATCCATTTAAGTAGCATACATATACAGAATGTTTGGTATGTAACAGAGCTGCCTCGAGGGAGTAAGATAAGGAAGGGATGTGACCCCTATGCCCATTAGAAACTTAGTTCAGCTGATAGTAACAGATACACAACTACAGTTTGTGATCTCACGTGGAAGTAGTCCCGAGGTAGGCTTGCCAGAGCTTGAGCAGGACTTAGCAAAACCATCCATGGTCCTGGCTCTTTCTGTATCACCTCTTCCATCCCCAAAGTCCCAGGTTTTCTGCTGGAGTTACAGCCATCACACAGGAGTTCCAAGCAGGAATGAGAAGAAGCCCAAGTGAGACATGGAGCCCTTCATGCCACAGACTCATTTTCTCGCAAGTTATGAACGGTCAGGAAGACCCATCCAAGCACGTCTGCTTGCATCTTACTGACCACACCTAGCTGCAATAACCAGAGAGGCACACAGGGGGCGGAATAACATTTTTTATATGCTGAACAAAAAGAAGTGTCAGTGCAGAGTCCCAAAAGTAGCCAAAAATATCATCTGTCAGAGTGGAGGCGAATAAGACATACCCTCAGATGAAGGAAGCTAACTGCTCCAAGAGGTGTCCTTCAGACAGAAGGGAAATGATACTGGAGGGAACTCAGAACTTCAGGAAAGAAAAATGAAAGCCACTCAAATGGTAAATATCTGCCTCAATGTCAAAGACTAATTTTAAGTTCTTTAAAATACATATGATGGTTGAAAGCAAAAAGTATGTAGTCTGTTGTGTGTTCAATGTATGTAGATGTAACACATTGGATCACTGCACCATAAAGGAGGTAAGATTTCTACACTCCACGTACTAAAATCCTAAGGGGATTGTGAAAAGTAGAGTATATGTAATCCATACAGCAGCCACTGAAAACTGTACAGAGTACAAAACTCAGCAGATAAATTAAAGCGAAGTACTACCAAATATTGAGACACACCGATGCTCTGTATTGTTTTGTCTTCTGAATTATTTGGTGAAATTCTTTATTCCCTAGTGACTGGTCACACTTGGATCTTAAAGTAAAGGAAAGTAGCCTCACCTCTACTTTAAACATGTTTAAGATAATTTATGCATAGAGCAAAAAAAAAAGTTAGCAAAAGATTCAAGGGGTCATTCCTTGTACCAAAGGTTTATAAGCTCAGGTACAGAGAATGGGATCTAGGTTTCTGCCTATTTTCAAATATGTTTACAGAAAATAATAAAACAGGACTGATACAGTTGTTTGATTTGATTTCTCATGGCCTAGATCTAACACACTATATATTTTTGAGAATCTTAAATACTAAGCCTATTACTGATAGAATAATCTTAAAGTTCCAGAGAATCATCCAACTAACCTTTCCCTCTTCTAGAATGCCTTCACCATGCCCCACCTGCTTCCAACTGCTTGGCTCACTTTCATCATTTACATCCTCAGTGACTAAAATTTCAAATCCTCAGTGACTCTTTCCTACCTTTACCCCAATATCATGACCCCTTGTTGGTGGCACTCATTCTTATGCTAATTCTAAGTATTGTGTTTATCTTTCTTTCTTTTTTAATTTTAAACTGACTCCAGTACTAGAATATCATACCCATAAGAACAGGAATCAAGTCTGTCTGGTTCCCCTTTACATCCTTGAAACTCCTTGCATGGAGTATAGGATTTAGCAACATATATGTTTGTTGAAAAAAATTAATCTCATTGGATTCTGACATTAAAATAAACCTTTGTTATTCCTTTCACATGGAATCATGATCATTCCATATTAATATGCTTTTGACTTCTTATAAATTAATTTGATATCCTCATTAAGTCAACTCCATCTTCAACAAAACAACAAATTTATAGTTCCTAAGTTTTTTTCCTCAATCTTCTTGAACTCTAGGATCCACAATGGCATGAACTGTGTTTTATTTGTCTTTGTCTTTAAGTTTGACACAGATTCTGGCACATAATAGGTATGCAATAAATATTTATTAAAAAGAAAATTCAGAAGATTTTTGGTTATACTTCATCAAATAGGACATACTATTAAAGAAAAAATATTTTTTACTTCATTTTTTTTTACTAAAAAGTTATTCATTACAAATAATATTTAATAATGACCAACTAAGCTTTTGCTTGTGGGTGGTTTTTTTAACTACCAACATGTATTTGGAGGTTTAAAAAAAAGTGTGCACTCAGGGGTCTAAAAAAAATACTGCCATGTCTCACAACCAAATAAAAGGATACATCATGAAAAATAGTGTTCTGCTTGCCCTTCTTTTATTCTGAAATATGTGACACTTCTTAGTATCTAAATGCCTTTCACATACTTCCAGGATGATTTTTAACTGTCTTAACAATGTTTATCCTCAATCCTTTATCACCTTTTGCCACTAAGCTATTTAAAATCATTTTAGATGCTGAGAGTTAATCTGGCTATCACCTGCTAAAGCCCACAATGTCTCCTATATCTTGAAAGTGAGAGATCAAGTAAAAATATCAGTCTTAAGTATTGTCAAGCCTAGAAAATTGGTGCCTCACTGTCTGTACCTTATGTCAACTCAGTCTGAACATACTGAACTTAATATATGGAGTGAGAAGGAATTCTAGGGAAATAATAACAATTTCCTTAACCTAAGCCCTTACAACACCAAAATACAGTAATGATTGTGAACAACACAGACATATCTATAGCCCTACCACATGACAGTAAACCACCTCTGTGATGCTTTAAATTAAGGCTTTCAAAGAAATCTACAAAATTAACAATAACAGCCAGTTTACCATGCATCACATTTTTTAAATTGAATGTTGCAGAGATTCCTTGTATATTAGTGAAATCATGTGAGTGAGGAGCTTCATAAATTGTAAATCAAAGTATATTTTATATTTGTAACACTCTCCTTTGAGTTTTAAAGATAAATTTGTATGTACATCTTTATATATCTGCAGCAGAAATACAGTTTATAGTGTATTATGATCCCAAGTGACATACTAGAGGGTAATTAACTGAAGGCATGATATATTCGAACTGTAAAGAATAACAGTTCATTACATTTTCCCCCCCTTGGAAAAAATAAGTAAATCAACTAAGTATTAACGATTCGTTACTTTTACCTCAGAATATATTTTAGTGGCTACTATATTCATATTAATCTGGCTAATTTTAGCTTAAGTTGAAACAAATTGACTTAGTTGGTGTGAATTAGGCTAGGGTAAGTATGCGCTGGGGAAGTGTCTGTTCAGTGGGTGGAGGAGATTTTCTCTTCCTTGATAATGATCTGGGCTCCCTGTCAATAGATAGGAGTGAGTCACAGCATGCTAACCCACAAGAGATATATCACAAAATATTAAACCATCACTTTACATATGGCAAATAGAAACCCAGGAAATTAACTCTTTCCCCAAAGCTACATGTAGTGGAAACAAACTGCCAGAGCTCTTTAGAGGTACCCCTGGAAAGAATGAGGTTTTCTTTCTTTCTTTCTTTCTTTCTTTCTTTCTTTCTTTCTTTCTTTCTTTCTTTCTTTCTTTCTTTTTCTTTCTTTCTTTCTAGATTTTACTTATTTATTTGACAGAGAGAGAGATACAGTGAGAGAGGGATAATACAAGCAGGGGGAGAGGGAAAGGGAGAAAGAAGCAGGCTTCCTGCTGAGCAGGGAGCCCGATGCGGGGCTAGATCCCAGGACCCTGGGATCATGACCGGAGGTGAAGGCAGACGCTTAACGGCTGAGCCATGCAGGTGCCCCAAGGGTGAGATCTTTCTGAGGGCCATGGGAGAGGGATGCCTGGTAGATTTTACCTAATGCTTTCTGCTGGGGCAGAGCATGCCAGCTTTGACTGAGTATGAAAATCGCATGGGGATTCTGGTCAGCATGCAAGATTCTAATTCAGTAGGTCTTGGAGGAGGCAAGCTCCCAAATGATGCAGGAGCCCCTGATCTGTGGAACACACTTTAAGGGCCAGGCTCAGGGTAAAAGAAGAGGAAAGTTTCTATCCCCTTTCACAAATTTCCTTCAATTTCCCAGCTCCCTTACCTCAGAGCAGCAAGTCAGTTCAAGGCACAACTTCTACAGCCCGAACACAAAAACCCTTTGAAAAGGAGGAATTAGATTGACTTTAAAGGGATCACCAAAAGAGGAGCAGACATTAATTTAAAAAACCAAAGGGTGGGCGCCTGGGTGGCTCAGATGGTTAAGCATCTGCCTTCGGCTCAGGTCATGATCCCAGGGTCCTGGGATCGAGTTCTGCATCAGGCTCCCTGCTCCTTGGGAGCCTGCTTCTCCCTCTGCCTCTCTCTCTCTCTCTCTCTCTCTCTCTCTGTCTCTCATGAATAAATAAATAAAATCTTAAAAAAAAAACAAAGGGTGCTGGGGTGCCTGAGTGACTCAGTCAGTTGCGTGGGTGACTCAGTTTCACCTGGGATCATGATCTAAGGGTCCTGGGATTGAGCTCAGCAGGAGTCTGCTTGAGATCTCTCTCTCTCCCTCTCTCTGCCCCTCCCCCATTCATGCACACTCGCTCTCTAAAATAAATAAATCTTTTTGGGCGCCTGGGTGGCTCAGTTGGTTGGGCGACTGCCTTTGGCTCGGGTCATGATCCAGGAGTCTCTGGATCGAGTCCCGCATCGGGCTCCCTGCTTGGCGGAGAGTCTGCTTCTCCCTCTGACCCTCCCCCCTCTGATGTGCTCTCTCTCTCTCTCATTCTGTCTCAAATAAATAAATAAATAAAAATCTTAAAAAAAATAAAATAAAATAAAATAAAATAAATAAATCTTTTTTAAAAAAACGTGCTAATTGGGACTAAAATTAAGGGACAGTCAACATTTTTAGTTAAATTGTCTGCCTAGCAAAAAATAACCATCAAATCTCTGAGAAGGAAAAGCAAGACTGTACCTCAGGTTTAGACTTAAACTCTGTAAGTTTCTCGAGTCCATTTGGGAGGAATATCATGAAGAAAATTTGAGCCTGAATGCTCCCGCACCTCCTTCCCTAAAGTATCTAATATTGGCCTTCTCTACAAAGAGAATGTTTCTATCCTATAATCTGTCAAGATTAAAAATTTACTCTGGCACGGAAGATGCTAAGATGATGCATGGTTATAACTGAACAAATCCTTCCCTGTAGCTGTTTCCAAGTAGGAATGAAAATCAGAAATATTTAATTCACACATTTTCCGTTGGATGACCTTTTCAGACTCTTGCCACTTTAAATACAAAAGTACTATTCATTAGGCTACATTCTTTAAAATGTGTCCTGAAAAATCAATCATCAAAGCCTCCTCAAGCTTGTATGTGCAGGTGTTTGGTTCCTAGAATCGAAGTGGCTATGTAGTGAAGCACTAAGGTAAATAATGTAATTTTGGATGAATGAAATGTGTGGATATCCCCAAACAAGATACAAATCTGATGTTATAATAACAGTTATATGCAAATACTTTTATTTAAATAATTATAACAAAAATAACTGTATTCCGTATAAAAGGAATTGCAGATTTTAACTGTATACGTAATTTTATGAAAACTTGTTGCTCCATTACCTTATCAAGTTTATATTTTTAACAGGAAGAAAATCACATAAATGTCTCTATACATTGGCCTTTTCAGTTTATATGAACGGTATTCAAAATTCATTTTTTTTAAAGATTTTATTTATTTATTTGAGAGAGAGAATGAGATAGAGAGAGAGCACATGAGAGGGGAGAGGGTTGGAGGGAGAAGCAGACTCCCTGCCGAGCAGGGAGCCCGATGCGGGACCCGATCCCGGGACTCCGGGATCATGACCTGAGCCGAAGGCAGTCGCTTAACCAACTGAGCCACCCAGGCGCCCAAACAGTATTCAAAATTCACAAGAATAGCAGGAAATACTAACAAATTTAGCATTTGTTGTCTATGAAAGCAGACACATTCGGTAACCACTCCTATGTGCCTTAATGTTTGAGCAAGCGTGAGAAGGTGTTCCTTTTATACCTAAGGCATTAGGAATCTATTACCCTAGGTCATTTCAGAAATGGGAAATTGAGAATCAGTTTCTTTGCAAGTGGTAGTAAAAGGCAAATAATTGATTGCTGTTGATTAAAGAATCCATAATGAAAATGTTTTCCCCTTCTTTCAAAAGATCATACCTATCTCAAAAGAGATACCGCAGGCAACAAGAGCAAAGAATGCCATTTGGTAGACTTTTACTTGAGACAGGAATCCGAAACATTTATAGCCAACAGCTTTAAAAGCCACACACCACACCCTAGAAACAATACCGATGCATCAAACTTGATAAGCACAAATTTAAAAGATCTGTACGGAAGTACATAGAAAATATATACTTACACCAAAACCAAAGTACACAAAAGATATATAGGTAAACAAAATATCTATCAGAAAGTCTATACTTTCTGATATCAGACAGGCCCAAAACATTTTGAAGGAGACTAAAAATCACCATAGTTCCTGTTTTAAGATATTCTGTTCAGGCATAACTGTTTGTAGAGAAAATGTAAAATAAATATATTGTCTCAATGATCAATTACCGCATAACAAACCACCACCAACTAAGTGGCCTAAAGCAATCATTGTTTTATTTCCTCAGAAATATGTGGATCAGGAATTCAGTCTGACTCAGATGGCAAGGTTTTTTTTTCCAGTTTTATTGAAATATAATTGACATACAGCACTGCGCATGTTTAAAGCGTACAGTATAATGATCTGACTAACATAGATCATGAAATAATTACCACAGTACGTTTAGTTAACATCCATCTTCTCATATAGATACAAGAAAAATTATTCCTTGTAATGACAACTCTGAGGATTTACCCTCTTAATTTTCTTATGTACCAAACAGCAGTGTTACTCATAACCAGCATGCCGTGTATTACATCCCTAGGGCCTGTTGACCTTAGAGCTGGGAGTTTGTACCTTACGACCACCTTCATCCCATTCTGCCTCGCCTGACCCACCCCATCTAGTAACCACAAATCTGCTCTCTTTACAGGAATTTGGCTTTTGTTTTAAATTCCACATACAAGTGAGGTCATGAAGTATTTTCTTTCTCTGCCTGACTTACTGCACTTAGCACAATGCTCTCGAGGTCCATCCCAATTGTCGTAAATGGCAGGATTTCCCTCTTTGTATGGTTGAATACTATTCCATTGTATTTTTATACCATGTTTTCTTTATGCGTTCATCCATCAATGGACACTTCAGTTCTATGCCCTGGTTATTGTAAATAATGCTGCAGTGAACACGGGGATGCAGATATCTCTTTGACATAGTGTTTTCGCTTGCTTCAGGTGTATTTCCAGAAATGAGATTGCTGGATCATGTATGATAGTTCTAGTTTAGGTTTTTTGAGGAACCTCCGTACTGTTTTCCATAGTGGCTTGAAACAATCTGCATTCCCACCAACAGTGCGCAAGGGCTCCCTTTCCTCCACACCCACCAATACTTGTTACCTTTTGTCTTTCTGAGAATAGCCATCCTCACAGATGTGAGGTGATATCTCATTATGGTTTTGATTTGCATTTCCCTGGTGATTGGTGATGTCAAGCATCTTTTCATGTGCTTGTTGACAACTCATATGACTTCTTTCAGCTGAGAGTTTTTCTGCTGGTCTCAACAGGGGAGCTACTGTGGTCTGGCTGCTCACCTGGGTCTTCCATATCTGGTGGTTGATGGTGTCTGTGAGCTGGGCCTATCACTCCACATGGTATCCCCTCCTCAAGAAAACTATCCTAGGCTTCTTCGTGTGCTAAGAATCCCTCTCAGGATTCTAAGAAGTCAGAAGCAGAAGTTACAAGTTCTCCTGTAGCCTAAGCTTGAAAGTGACACAACACTTCTGCCTCATACTCCTGATCAGGGGAAGGCCCAAGGTCAACAGAGATCCAGAGGGCAAGAAAACAGACTTCAGTTCTTGATAGAAGGAAGGACAGCATCATATTGCAAAGGGACAAACATCCACGAATGAGAAGAATGATCACATTCGTCTTTGCAAGCATCTCCCAGTTATATATTCAAGCACACAAATATGTCGTAAGAAAGTGTGGGTCTGGCCACAAAGGTGGCAAAAAGAAGTTCCCTGAAAACAGCCCGAGGAGTAGGCCAAAGAGATGAATGATGAAGATAAGGCATTCAAGCAGGAACAGAAAGAGGAACGGAAGAACTAAAAGCAAAGACTCAGGGGAAGGGCCTGAGTGGAATTAAGAAATCTGGCAAAAAGTAAGATGTTCCTGCCTGGAGCAGTGGTGATCCATAATTCAATTCCTGTTTAACCATCTGGATTCCTGCCATCACACCTGTTACCATCCATAGCTAGAATGAAGTGCTGTTTCTTGGATCCTATTGTACATTTAAGAATAAACTTTTGTAAAACATAAATAAATTTTAGGGGCATTGGGTGCCTCAGTTGGCTAACCTGCTGCCTTCAGCTCAGGTCATGGACTCAGGGTCCAGGGATGGAGCTTCGGGCTCCCGGCTCGGCGGAGAGTCTGCTTCTCCCTCTCCTTCTACCCCTGCTCCTGCTGTCTCTCTCTCTCTCTCTCTCTCTAGGTCTCTCTCAAATAGATAAATAAAATCTTTTTTAAGAAGCAATAAATACATTTTAAAAAGGTAAGAATAATTGTGATTTATAATAAAAAATATATGTTTGTTTTCACTGACACAGAACTCCAGAAACCCTTTGGAGTTCTGTTGATGAGAGTGATAAAGGTGTCTTTTGTTGTGTTAATGAGGCGATTGAGGGAAGAGCTTTAGGATGAGGGCTGGTTGCCAGGGGAACAAACCTTGTGATCAGAGGGTTGGAACTTTCAGCGCCACCCCCACCACCTCTAGGAAAGGGAGAGGAATTTGAGATTAGCAAGGAATATTTAATCAATCAGGCCTAGGTAACGAAGCCTCCATAAAAATTCAAAAGGGCGAGGTTCCAAGAGCTTCCAGATTACTGCACATGTGGAGATTCAGGGAGGGTGGCCCACTCAAAGAGCATGGAAGCTCCTCACCCTTCCCACATACCTTGCCCTACACATCTCTTCTGGTTGTTCCTGAGTTATAATAAACCAGTGATCTGGTACATAAAAGAGTTCTGTGAGCCACTCTACCAACTTAATCGAACCCAAGCAGCGGGTCGTGGGAACCTCCGATTCATAGCCAAGTGGTCAGAAGTACAGGTAACAACCTGGACTTGTGACTGGCTTAGGAAGTTGGGGTAGGAGGCAAGCAGACTTGCGGGGCTGAGCCCCTAACCTGTGGAATCTGACATTACCTCTGGGTAGACAGTGTCAGAATTGAGTTAAATGGTAGGACACTCAGCTGGTGTTGTGGAGAGTTCCCTGATAGTGTGGGGAAACTGCCCCCCCGCCACACACACACACAAACGACCCACGTTGTCCATGGGACCAGAACCCTAATTTAGAAAGTAATAAAGTTTCATCTGTGTATGGTTTGTCTGTATGTATATATCTCTTGTAAATGATACTGTGAGATGTATGAATTGTACAATAAGGTCGGGGTAAAAGACGTATCTGATAGGGAACTAACAAAGCAATATAGGACCACTCCATATTTTTAATCCAGATCGTGGTTTTTTTGGTTTGTGTTGGAGAACCTAAGCGAGAATGGAATTCTATTGTACAATCTGTTAGGGCATCAGGTATTTCATTTTAATAAAGCAATAAATATCCTGCCAAAAAATTATAATACTCTTTAGTAATACACACACACACACACCATGCACATACAGCCTTTGAAAGATCTGAAGAAGGAAGATGCTACAGGCTAACTCCCCTTCCCATCATATCCCCTCTCCCTTTCCAAACTCAAAGGCTATTAGTTTTGTTTTTAATTCTCACGTACTAAAAGTAGATGTGGAGTGATGGCCATGTAAGGAGATGAGCAAATCCTTTCCTCAAAAAAGCAACAATAAAGCTAGGCAAAACTAACAAAATTTAAACATTCATGTACTCTGGAAATCAACCAAAGGCATACAGCAATCAGAAGCATTTTTGCTGGGCACCTGGGTGGCTCAGTCGATTAAGCATCTGCCTTCAGCTCAGGTCATGATCCCCAGGTGCTGGGACTGAGTCCCACATTGGGCTCCCTATTCCGCAGGGAGCCTGCTTCTCCCTCTGCCTCTCTCTCTGTCTCTCATGAATAAATAAATAAAATCTTTAAAAAAAAAAGAAGCATTTTTGCTTACAAAATTCCTGAATTTGCTAAATTGGACTGTATAAAAACTCTTAAAAGATACTCAAAATAGTGTCAGTACTGTCACTATTAAGACAAGCAAGACCCAGACTAGGAAAAAATATTTTCAAATTATATATCTGAAAAAGAACTAGTTTGTAAAATATATAAAAATACAGCTCAATGATAAGACAAAAAAAAACAATTGAAAATGGGCAAAAGATTTAAATAGGCATTTCACCAAATAACATATACAAGTGGCCAATAAGCACATGAAAAAAAAAATGCTCAGCAACATTAGTCTTTGGGGGAAATACGAATTAAAACAACGAGATATTGGGGCACCTGGGTGGCTCAGATGGTTAAATGTCTGCCTTCAGCTCAGGTCGTGATCCCAGGGTCCTGGGATCGAGTCCCACATCAGGCTCCCTGCTCAGTAGGGAGCCTGCTTCTCCCTCTCCCTCTGCCTCTGCCCCTTCCCCTGCTTGTGCTCTCTCTCTCTGTCCAATAAATAAATAAAATCTTAAAAAAAAAATGAGATATCACTAGACACCCACTAGAATGGAAAAAAAGATAATAACAAGCGTTGGCGAGGATGTGGAGAATTTGGAACCCTCACACGTTGCTGGTAGGAATGTGAAATGCTGCAGCCACTTTGAAAAGTAACTTGGCAGTTGCTCAGAAATGGTAAACCTATATCACATAATTCTTAAATTCCACTGCTATCTCAGAAAAGTGCTAAATTATGTCCACATAGACTTACATGTAAATGTCGATCAGAGCATTATACATAATCGTGAAAAAACTGGAAACTTTCCAAAGGTACAAGCAATTAGTGAACGGATGAACAAAGGTGGTACATCCATAAACGGAAAACCATGCAAGAATGGAAAGAAATATACTACTGGTGCACAGTACGAGATGGAAGAACCTCAAAACCATTGTATTGTGAGAAGCCAGACACAAAAGCCAACATATCATATGATTCCATTTATATGAAGAGTCTAGAAAAGATAAATGTATACAGATAGAAAGCCAAACCAGCACCAGGCTGGGGCTGGATGTGGGAGTGAGGATTCAGAGACGCGGTTTGTAACAAGTGTATTTCATGGGCACTTGGAGAATTTGATGTGACAATGGAAGCGTTAACAGTATTTTGAGGAGCGCACAGCCCTCTAGATCAATTAGTTTACAGGAAATAGATGGCATGTCAATAAAGCTGTTTAAGAACTATTTTCAATGGAGTGTACAATATTCCATCTTCAGTCCTTCCTTGGCTTTAGGATATCTCTCTTTACACACACACACACACACACACACACACACACACACACACACACACACACACACATACACACAGCATGCATGTATCTCTATGTTCAGTTATTGTGGGTTTTACAAAGCCGACCTCTCAGAATTTTTATATTTCTTCTCCTTCACATTATTCCAACATATATCATATGTAGCAGATTCCTTCGTAACTTCTTTCATAATTGCATTGCCTTTGAAGCATAGCCTTCTTTTTTATAACACCTAAGAATTCTTCCTGAGATTCTCTTCAAATAAACTAGTTTTTGTTTAAATAATACATTTGACATCAAACTTTTAAGAACAAAGAAAAATGTTCTATATGATACTAACTTTATAGGATTAAATTTATGGTTTTATTTTACACAGCTTCGTCATGGATATATGTGACTTTTTTATTAAAATGAAAACTATTCCTTAAGTGCACCTTGGCAACATGTAATGGAAATATAATTTAAAAGCACAAATTAAAATAATAATTAAATACCATCTCAACACATGTTACAGGCTGGCCTGCATGGGCTCAATCATTTTAAAATTACTCACCTTTATTTCTTCTAAGTTGATCACATTTTTTGATAAAAGATTATCATTTGTGATTTTAATATAGTACTCGTTCAGAAATAATTTGCCACCAGCTCACTAATTTTTTTAAAGATTTTATTTTCATTTGAGACAGAGAGATACAGGGAGAGCAGGGGCAGGGACAGAGGGAGGAGAAGCAGACTCCCCGCTGAGCAGGGAGCTTGACATGGGGCTCAATCCCAGGACTCGGAGATCATGACTTGAGCCAAAGGCAGACGCTTAACCATCTGAGCCACCCAGGGGCCCCTCGAGCTCACTATTTGTAGCAAGTTGGTTTTATTCATATTATACAGTCTCATAAAAGTAGTGACCCACCTGGTTTTAACAAATGTGGGCAAACTGGAACACAAAGTCCTAGTTTTTAGAGTAAAAATCAGCAATGGAGAAAATTTTCAAGTATCATTAATTTGTTACTACAGTGAAAAAGTACCATATAGGAACTCCATGGTTAGCTGTATATCTTCATAAATTTGTCCCTCAGACAAAAGAAATTACTGTTCTCAGCACTTTATATCTTCCTTAAAAAATTTAACATCACTTAAAATATTGGTAAATGAAGCTATAACAAATTACACAGTTTCCCACTCTGTCCACTAATTATCACCTAACTTGCAAACCAAAAACAGTCACTGATTTTGGATACACTGTCCTTCCCATTTTACCATAAAAACTGAAGAGACATGAACGACATGTGGAAAACTAGCTCTCATCACAGAAACTCATGTGAGGTCAAGGAAGCCTTTGTAGATACAACCACCTTCCCCTGCACTCCCTAACAGATGCTTGAACAGGCTTCCACACTTGACAAAAGAAGTCCACTATGTCTCAGGAAATAAGCTGGAAATGTTCCATTATTAAGGTTTATTAAAGCATAATACATCAAACTGATGGGATCACGGCATATTTTCCAATGTGCGTAAACTGCACTGTTGCTTAATTATCATCATTTCCACAGCTAGCAAAAAGAACACAAGGTACGAAATATGACCCTAATGTTTTAAGGTAAAAGCCATTTACCATTAAGAAGGCTATATTTTCTTTGTAATGAATAAACAGCTGAGTGCTGTTGGAAACTTTTCAAGCAATCTCAATTTAGGATGTGACATTTGTATGCTCCTGGACTCTGGGCATCTTGATTCTGTATTTTCTTGCTTGGGAAGTCACTCTCCTCAAGCTACTGGAGTTTCATTGCTGTGTGTCCACCGTATGCCGGAGGAGCATTTTTGGGAAGTTTTATAACGAGTGTAATAAAGGTATTCTAATGATATCTAAATTTCCTTATCACTTGCAGATAAATAGGTTATTTAATTTTGAACACACAAGTCTAAAAGTCTTAACTATCAGAAGTTCTACTTCCTTTTCTTTTCGTTTATGTTAAGAGTATATAAATATTCTCATTATCTTTCTTTCACTTAAAGTTTTTCTCAGTTTTCTATCTTTTTGGCCACTGATATTTTCTATTCCAAATTAAAAGTAGGTAATTGTTTCTCACTGCAAAAAAAAAAAAAGCAAAAGCAAAATCATGTAGTACTCCTTTGAAACTAGTTTGTCAATTAGAGTTGAGATGTCATTAGGCTGGAAGAAAATATGAAGTCCCGGAATTTCTCCCATCTGCCTCCCATTACATTACCTCGAATCTTAAATGCACCTGCCCGGATCCTTCTGCAGATGCCAACTGAGTGACTGAAACAATACAACTGGAATTTTTCATATCCTTCTGGGTAAAACACAACCACATTTTTGTACCACTCTCACTCACAAAGGCATTCCAACGTTTCTTTTGTGTTGTGGGAGTTTGTATTCCTAAAAATGAAGCTGGTAGACAGGTGCTACACAGAGAGCCATTCCCTAGTGCGTGGGAGCCATATCAGGACAGGATGCGACGAGAACCTGACAGACTCTAAGGAAAGCAAGCCCAATAAGCAGATGAACAGATAGGCAGAGTGTGTTGAGGACTTGCCAGTGCTTGTGAAGAGTAGTCAAACCGGACATATTTAACTTCTGCTGAAAAGAAATTAATCATAAAAAGAGTTCATGAGCAATCAGCTTCTTGGTCTAGAGTCATATTTAAAGAATAAGAAGTCAATAAAATTCCTGTCCAGAAAGAAAAAAGGAAATAGAAAGAAAGAGATCTCAAGGGGACAATGTCCTCAATACAACAAGGGGCAAGATGCCCCCAAATCCCCCGACCAGATCCCAGGCCTGTGTGAGATGTATATCACGGAGTATGTGATTGATATATATATGGTCTCTATATGATCGCACACTGGCATCAGGAGCCATGCGGCAGCAGAAAAAAGAAAAGAGGAGTTCTAATTACCCTATGAGCCAGATTTCAGAAATCGCTTTAAAATATTCATCTCTCAAAGAGGAAAACCACAATCTGAGTAGAAATGTCAGCAAGCATTTGTCTGAAATCAAGTTTGTCTGAGGACAAGCGGTGGAAACGGTAGAAATTTGCACAGACTCCCAAATTGTGGAGAATGTAGAAAGACGTCGAAGATTCCAGGCAGCCTACATTCTCAGTAACTATAAACTCACAAGAAAACCACCCCTTCGCCAGGACAGAGGCCACTCTGAGGAAACATTATAAAAACAGAGCCCAAACGGACCAGGGAGGAACACTGGAGGTACAGAAGAGACAGAAGTTCCACGCACTCTCGAGGAGAGGTCCCAAGAAAGCAGGTCTCAGCAAGCTTTCTTTAGAGGTAACTGCAAAGGCAGCTACTATGTTTCTTACCTCCCCAGACCCAGCTGAGGAGGGAGTTCCCAATCAGGAGGGTGAAATGTTTCAGGGCTCCTCTCACAGCCATTCACCCTAGAACCCCTTTTCAAACATGCAGAAAAACCATCTCATTTGAAACATGAGCTGGGCGTCTGGGTGGCTCAGTCGGTTGAGCAGTTGACTGTTGGTTTCAGCTCAGGTCATGATCTCAGCACTGTGGGATCAAGCCCCACGTCGGCCTCCGTGCTCAGCAGGAGTCTGCCTGAGATTCTCTTTCTCCCTCTTCCTCTGCCCCTCCCCCCACTCACACATGCTTGCTCTCTCTCTCTCTCAAATAAATAAATAAATCTTATAAAAAAAAAAAAGCAAGAAACCTAACAGAAAGGGCTGTGACTGATCACTTTTCAAAGAGCATGTAAGAAACAATTACTCAAAAAGCATGCCAACAGAGGAGCATGCCAGATACTATGTAACAGTATTTCAAAATTAGCTAAAAGGCATTAAGATAATGACAGAAGTTATGAACAAGCAGCATAAGTCACAAAAAGAAAATTCTAAAAACAACATAACTAGACCTCAGGAGGAAGTTAAGGTATAAAAGGGAGATCAGGTGGACTCTGAAAAACAAACTGAGGGTTCTAGAGGGGAGGGGAGTGGGGGATGGGTTAGCCCGGTGATGGGTATTAAGGAGGGCACGTTCTGCATGGAGCACTGGGTGTTATGCATAATGAATCATGGAACACTACATCAAAAACTAATGATGTAATGTATGGTGATTAACCTAACAATAAAAAATTTAAAGAGAAAAAAATAAAAAATAAAAGGGAGATCAGGAAAGGAAACAATTCAGAAATAAAAACTAATAAATAAAGTAAAAGAAACACACAAAGAAAGACTGCAGAGAATATCCTAAGAAAAACAGAGGTTAAAAAGGAGGAAATTCAAAAAAATAAATAAATAAACAGTATCAGGAAAGATATAGAAAGGGTTTGTGGGGAAAGGGTAAATGCGGAAGAGAGGCCAGGAAGACACACCCTCACGGGGCTGGAAAGGAGAACAAGACAGCACAGTTGACAAGGAAGGGGGCCAACTAAGGATAGCCAACACCCAGACATACCCAAGCCAACCAGTTGGACATCCCAACAAATTCTATGGACATTCCAAACAAAAAGAGCATATAACTTGTAAAAGAAAGAAAATTAGAATAGCCTCAGCCTGTTTCACATCAACACTTTGTGCCCCAAGACAATTTTTAAATTCTGAAGGGAACAAAAAACCCCATGAGCCTAGGATGTTATCTACAGCTAACTGACCTTCCGATGTAAATGCCAAATAAAAATGGTTATAAATAGACAAGAACTCAGGGGTTATTGTTCTATATGGTCTCACTAAGAAGTCTGTAGAAAATAAGCCTCAGGCAGTACTTATAAAAGATTCATCATAAAAATAGGTAGCCCTGAATATATATATTCTACAGAACATAGTCAATAATAAGGGCAAAACATTATAAAATTGTACATGCTTTAATAATGTACATATAACGAAAATAACAAAAATGGAATTATGGGATTATACATGGAAAGTAGAATAAGCTTGGCAATTGTCTCCTGAGAAGTAGCTGAAAGTTAAAAAATCACATATATATCAGATGTTAGGAGAGGAAAAAATGATGAGGTATAATAGGTCACTAGCTAACTTCAATATCAATCACTATAGAGAACAGTCACCAGGAGGTGATTCATGAGGCCAGGACTAAAATAAGGAGCTTCTATGTTCCAGTATTTGGTTTGGTTTGGTTTGGTTCTATTCTACTGTGACATATAACCTCACATTTAGTAGGCAGTTATTTTTAATGGTTTGTTATTTTAACTTTTGCTGCTTCTTTTGAACATAAATACCGAATGTCTACTCTCTTTACCAAAGAAGACCCAATCTATGCCCTAGACAATTCTCCCTCCTGGTTCTACCTTCAATTAAATGGTGCCAATTTCTACACTATGGACAACCTGTTAAAGTACTGTCCTTGAAAAAGTTGACATATTCCAAGAGAAGGAGCATTTCAGGAACATATAAAAACTTGAAACTCAGAGTTTACTTTGAATATTACTTATCTATAGAAAGGAATTTTCAATAAACTCTAAGGATATTTAAATCAACAAATACTTATCAACCGTGGTAATTGGACACCCAGTCCTGCTCATGTCGCCAGCATTACTAACAGACCATATGCTACGCTCAGTCTTTTCCCGGGATCTTACTCCACAGCAAGAAAGCACAGGATCTCTTGTAAAGAACTTTTAAAATTCCCTGAAGAAGTGGCTGTCAACAGAAATGTTGTCAATTTGCCTGTCACTTACCCATGAAGAGTATTTTCAATTTCTCGTTTTTCAGGCTAACAGAAAAATGGCTAATGGCTATTCATGTGGTCCCAGAGAAAATTTCTCCTGGAAGAAACAGAAGGCAACCTCTAATGTCACAACTGAACAACACAACCTTCACCAGTAGGTGGAAAACACAAGTAGGGCTTCAAACCTTGAAGAACCAGTTCTTAAAACCCAGAATCAGTTCTTGAAATCCAAAATGGAGGAACAACTAAATTTTACATTTTAATTTTTCAGCTTAAATTTCAGTATAAGCCAATCACTTTAGAGCTTTTGGAAAATCACATTAGCCTAGTTAAAAAAATTATTTCTAAGAAAAAATGTTAAGGTCTTATAGGGCCAACCCTTTATAGAGTGTTTACAGCCTTCATACTAAAATACTTTTAACTACATCCTCTTCAAGATTGCCAGTAATCACAGAACATTTAAATTGCTAGAAAATCCTTATAAACATTTACATATGCCAGAAAAGATCTGGTGTTATTTCTATCCAAATCGATTTCTATCCAAATATCCAATCAAGTAAATTATTTGCCATCTAGTATGTAATTCCTCTGCATATTTGATTTAATCTGGTTTATTTTTAGCAAAAAAACAAGTAAAACTGTTCTGTTTATACAAGCCAGTCTTTACCAAGCTCATTGTGTTGCTAAACCAAGGGAGTAACTTCAAAATGAAGCAAAGTTTAGTTCAACGTGTACTTTTTTATTTACTCTTAGATATTATGGTATATCTCTCTGAAAAAATAATACTAGAAAAAAAGAGACTTCGGATCTGAAAAATATGAGTTAATCAAAACTAATTTGTTGTCTAATGTTGTTAGGTTCAAAACAAACATTAAATAACGTAAGATGACTGAGCGCCATTTCCAGAAAAACAGAGAAGCAAACTAACTATAATCTGGAGTCCTGTTAAAGAAGTCTCAGTAAAATAAGTCTTAATAAAGTTGTTTTTTTCCTTTTTACAGACTTAATCTAAGAGCATTATGGCCACAATGGTGGCCCTCATTAACTGAGAATAGCTGATATATTGTACCGTAAATGGAAATTTAACCAGATAAAGATTCTTTGACTTCACTTTGACTTCACTTTGTCTTCACTTAATATTTGCACGTACATAAATACACAGACCATTTTCTCATTTCTAGAGCTGACTTGCAGTTTCAAGAGTTGCAGCCCTTTTGTTTTGCCCTATGAATGTTGTCTGAGGGACCCCTTTCAAGCACTAACAACATGGTAGGCTCCCAGATATTAGAGCTGGCTGCTTTGGGACAATGTTTAGCAATTTTAAATTTTTAAATCTCAAAACTGCAAAAGATTTCAAAGATTGTTTACCAATTCTCTAAAAATGCCAGTTACACTGAATTCTAATAATAAGCCATGAGAGAGTAAATGTAGTATTTGTTGGTGCTGTATGTTCCCTCATTCTAGTGCCTTGTTTAAGAAATTTAAGAATATAAGTTTCATAGACAAAACTTTGTCTGGATCACCCTAATGTTATAACCTAGGCACTGACATGAAGTCAGAAGTAATAGATTGACAAGGACTGAAGACAAACACTGTCTTGAAAGAAAACCAAATACTGTAGTTACCATCCCCATATTATTAATAATTTCAATGAACTGAATCAGTTACATGACTATTTAATATAGCTCCATGCAAGAATACCATTTGCATAGAAACTGTAGAGAGGAAAAAATATTTTAATTAATTTTAGAGTATCACACTTAATGTGTAAAACATTAGATTGATTCATTTCTTAAAATTATAACAGAAACAAATATTTCCTGGCAATTCCAGCTCAAAATCGGGGGTCTCCCCTTTCTGTTCCTTTGAAGTTAAAAACATTTTGGTGTGTTTTCTTATGTTTGTTTCTTTGTTTTGTTTTGTTTGCAGACTGAGCTAGATATATCATAGCTGAAAATGAGAGTATGGTTGGTGTGTGTGCGTGTGTGTGTGTGTGTGTGTGTGTACACCCATACACAGTCAAAAAAGTAAGAAAGCAAGTGGGGAAGAAATAAAAGAAATATATAAATGAACACTTAGGTTAAGGATTTGGTTTTAGTTTTCATTCTGACAAAACAGTTTAATCTACTGAGGCTTTGGTCTGAAATACCTTTAATTATCACCATTCATTTCAAAAGATTAGTGTAAGATGTATGAGCATGTGTCACCCTCTTATTTTTAAAGTTTACTAGTTAATGGGAGTGATGGTGCGTGATCAGCAAAGACCAACAGGAAGTCTGAATGATGGACTGCAGAGGTGAACACCCTTTCTCTGTGTAAGGACACACAGTAGATATTTTAGCCTTGAAGCCCATATGGTCTCTGTCACAGCTGCTCAGCTCTGCCGTTGTCACCCAAATGCAGTCATAAATGAGACATAACCAACAAGCATAGCTGTGTCCCAGTAGATTTTGCTTATGGGCACCAAAATTGTTTTTAAGATTTTATTTATTTGAGAGAGAGAGAGTGAGAGAGAGAGCATGAGAGTGGGGTGAGGGGCAGAGGGAGAGCAGACTCCCTGCTGAGCAGGGAGCCCAACGTGGGACACAATCCCAGGACTCCGGGATCATGACCTGAGTCAAAGGCAGACACTTAACTGACTGAGCCACCCAGGCGCCCAGGGGCACCAAAATTTGAATTTCAAACAACTCCCATATATGATGAAATATTATCCTTTTAAATTTTTTCCTACAATTTAAAAACGTAAAAACTCTCCTTAGCTAACAGACTATTACAGAAGCAAGCTGCAAGCCTGGGGCAGTGCAGAGAACCAAACCTCCGAGTTTGAGCTCTCCACTCTGCTACTGAGTCATTACCTCCTTGGGCCTCAGTTTCCTCAACTATATAATGAGAGGGTTGAAAAGTCCCTTTCGGTTTTAACATCTAGGGATTGTAGTAAGATTATCACCCCCTAATTGATACGTGGGTAGCTATTATTGGTAAGATTTGCAATGGTGTTTTGTAGTTAGCAAAATGCATTTGTGGTTTTTCCTATTGCATCCTCAAAACTTCCTGTGCGATGGTATAGTTTTGCCAGCTTTTCAGGGAAGGAGAGCGGTTGTTTCAGAAATGTCCCTAAGGTCACACAACAGCTGCTGTTTACAAACCCTCGTCTTGAACCCAGACCATCAGGCCATATCAAATTCTCATCACATTTCTAAGACTTTGAGAAAATCATCCTTAAAAGCAACTTTTTGAGTTATTTAACACTCATGTTTTCAAAATTTTTATCACCTTGGGAAACTGAAAAGCTTTCGATCGAAATTACCCTTGTCTTGTCTTTCCCCAAGGTATGGGCTAAAATTCTGAGAAGAAGCTAATGATGTCTCGAGAGAGAAAGGGGAAATTAACTGAAATAGTAATAGAACATCTGTGTCCCTTCTACATATCTTGTAAAATTGAGACACTGGTAGCTGCCACTTTCATTTCAAGGTAATAAGTATTACATTTAACTTTACACCCTCATAAGTGCAATGCCTATTTTCAATTTGCCTACCAACATAATGGGCTGTCTTCTTTATGTAAAGATGGTATCATCACTAAACAGAAATATCAAATCTCTAAGAATATCTAAGAATTCTGTACCTGGTTGAATGAAGGAAATCTTTATTTTAGGCCTTTTCTCCACGCCTGACCAATTCCTTGACCTTCAAAGAGCTACAAATATTTTGTGGGCCTTGGGTTAGCCACCAGATCCTGAGAATAAAAGAAATATATGAAGAAAGTGTTTATAATTGCTTGGGGTGATAATGTAGAATAAACTGAAGGAAAATAAGCTTATAATATCTTAATTTTCTGACCTAGGTTGTGGATAATTTAATTTTTAGTGAATTATGTACATTCATTCAGAAATTATTTTGAATGACTATTGTTTGCCAAGGACCATTCTAGATCTTTGGAATGCAACACTAAACTAAACACAATTTCTTCCCTCATGAAGCCTATTTTTTGTTGGAGGAGACAAGTGAAACATGATTTTCCAGGTGCCAGTAAGGATTATGGAGAAAAACAAAATAGGATAAAGAGGAAAGAACCAATGGAAAGAGAAGAGCACATATAAAGACCCTAAGGCATCATACACTTACCAGGTCACGGCCCAGCAAAAAGGCCCACATGGCTGGAGTCAGGAGTGCAAAGGGGCAAGTGAGAGGAATTAGGTCGGACAGGGTTCACCCTGCTCGAAGGAGAGCCTTGACATCTTCCTTGCAGAATAATATCATCATCTGACTTATGCTTTGAAAGGATCATTCTGGTCATGTGTGAAGTATACACTATAAAGATCAGTTACAGGGATAAGAAGAAATAATTGCAAAACTCCAAGTGAGGATTTATGGTGAATTGAGAAAGGGTCATCATAGTGGAAGTTATCTGTGGTGGTCAGATTGTTCTAGTCATATATCAAAAAAGAGCTGCAGTAATTTATAGATCGTTTGGTTGTGGGAACTGAGGGGAATCAAGGATAACTGAGTATTTTGGCCCCAGAAACTGGAAGATGAATATACCTTTCACACAAGATGGGAGAGTGCGAGTGAATCAGATTGGTGGAGGTGGTGAGTATGCAAATCAAGAATTCAATTTTGGACACGCTAAATTTGGGCAGCCTATTCCTAATCCAGATGGAAATGTCAAATAGGCAGTTGGATATGTGAGATCCGAGTGCAGCAGAAGTCCTTGAAAGATGAGTCCACCCAGGAAGTAAGCATCAGTAGAGAGACGATACAGGAGTTAACTCCTGTGGGGGGCGCAAATGTTGAGAAGGTGAGAAGAGCAAAAGAACCTGAAGAGAAGCAGTCAGTGAGGCTGGAGGAAGAGAGAAAACTCTTCTGGAAGCCCGGTGAAGGAAATATTTTAAGAAAGACATGCATTATATCCAATACCACTTAAAGGTTGCATACAATGAGAGCTAAAAAACTGACCACTGTGTTGAGAGTGCAAGAGTCTCTGATAACCCTAATACAAGCCATTGGAACCCACTAGAGAGACAAGAACCTGATCGGAGTTGGTTCAAGAGAGAAGAGGAACAAAGGAAGTGGAGACCCTAAGTGTAGTTAACACTTTTGAGGAGATTTGCTGCAAAGAGAACAGAGAATTAGAGGAATAGGTAGAGATTGTGGCATCAAGGGAAGGTTCTTTTAAGGTGGGAAAAATTATAATATGGTTGTACAGGAAAAATTATTAATGCAGGAGTGAAGGGGAGATATTTCAAGAGAGTGATGCTAGAGCAGGTAATGGGTTGGCATACAAGGACTGCCTTAGTCAGAAGGACAGACAGTACAATCACTGTAATAAGAAGAAAAAGAATATGGCTCACGTAGAAGAACGTTGGTGATACAGTGTTAAGAACGTGTGGAAGATCTCTTCTGCCTGCTTCAGTTTCCTTAGGAAAATATGTAGCAAGATCATCAATTGAGTATAACTGAGAAGGAGTTTGGGAGTTTGGGGGAAAGATGTGGAATAACGGCCTAACACTAAGGGAGAACAAAGGAATTGGGGAAACACAGTATGTTTCCTGGCCACACTTAAGAGTCCACTGGAGAACAGTGGTCATTACTATATATTTTAAGTTGTTGTGATTGTGTGCTTTTCTCCAGCCTTGGTCAGCTCCTTAGGTACCTGGGCAGAACTTTCAGAGTAAGACTTAAGGAAGAGTGAGGGTCTTCTAGGATAGCACTATGGAGGTGGCAAGGTCAATGGATTGGCATTCCCTGGGAGGTCAGCGAGTTACCGGTATCTTAAACATTTAGGGGAAATGAATAGGAAAGATAAGATGTAGTTTTCAGAGGATGAGATCCTTGAAGTTAAGGTTATGGAGGTGACAGAAATGTTGGTGGTAACAAATCCTAAGTATGACCGTGGAAGAGGGTGACCGAAGTTGGAGAAATAGCCCGTTGGAGGGAAAGGGAATGAGAGTCCGTTGCACTCTGGTTACCCAAACAGTGGTGCTGAGGCTCACAGACAGCAGGCGACACCAAGAGCAAGGGGGACCTGTGCAGTCCTCTGCTGTCCTGCTGTGTGGGGACCTGCCGACAATGTTGTATGGGAAGCAGGCGTAACTCTGTGGGTTCCTCTTCGGGCCTGTCAGTGGCACATTCCCACACTTGGAATCCTGTGGACACTGCCTGGCAGCTATGACAGAGGGAGTCAATCTATAGTAAAATCAGAAAGATACACTGTTTATATTTATATGACAGTTTTGTACTCTGAAGTTGGTGCAAGAGATTATCTGCTCCGACTCGGAGGCCTTTCTCGGGTAAGAGCCATGGTGCATGCATCATCGTCATGAAGGACAGGCAGTAATGTCAGAAGAAGGTCCACCTTCCCTTCTACTGCCTGATATGTCACCTCTCTTGTCCTTTTTAGAAAAAAAGTGGGGCTGGGTATTTTTTTCACTTCTACAGGCCCTCATTTCTAAAACCCTAAACAGAGCTAGGCTGAAATGTGGATGAAAAATGACAAATGGACCAGTTATCAAAAAACTATGATCTATGCATTAAGAAACAGAGGTTAAAAAAAAGTTCCTCCTGTGCATCCTAGCAAAGTCCAGGTATACTAAGATGGATGCAGAGCATGAATGGAGGGGTCAACATAAGTACCAAATGTATAAGAAAGAAGGCAGAGTATGAGGGAAGAGATACATGCACGTTGGTGGATTCGGTAATGGGAAGGCGAGGTGTTTTTCATTGCATTTATTTTTTAGATAACCATGAAGTTAGGTCATTAGTTAAAAATTTGGAAAAAGGGCAGAAATAACTGAATGCAAGAGGAAAAAGTTGTGAAATAATCATCTCAGAGGATGGGAAAATCAATTTAGTAGATAAATATAATGATATTGTTCAATGCCCATTTGAAAGTTCTGTTCATTGTATTTAAATTAAGACATGGCAGTGCAGATATGTAATTTCTTTCAGCACCCATTCATTTAATAAATAACTACTGATAATTATCTTGTATGTTCTGGGCGCCATTCAAAGTCCCGGAAATTCAGCAGCGAACAAAATAGATGATAATCTTTGTCCTCACTGAGCTTTCATTGAGATGGGGAAAGAAAGACAATAAGCTAAATAAATAAT